>NC_136069.1:990990070-991590070 GCF_964261635.1 Lissotriton helveticus | reverse complement strand
TAATCCTTATTTCAGTTTATGTTATATTGTTTTCAATGTGCATTATATTCTTTTCAGGATATAATATATTAATTTTAGAAACTTACATTCATTTCAATCTTTCATATTCATTACAATGCATGCCGTATACCTCTTAGCATATGTCAGTCATTTCAAGGAATGTCCCATTCTGTCTGATGCACATTATATTTGTTTCAGTGATAGCTATATTATTTACAGTAAGGGCCATATTTATTTTAGTATAATTGATATATATTTCAGTACTGCCCTTATTCAGTTTGGAGTGTGTTTTATTCATATTAATCACTAAGTAGCATATTCAATCTGCCAGGTTTCATATTTATTTTTAATTCAGGTCAGATTCACTCTGCCAGGTATCATATTAATTTTGACACATATTAAATTCATTCTGGTGTGTGTCATTTTCATTTTGCAGCAGGCTATGGATTTCAGAAGGTGTCTTATATGGGGATCTGTGATTTTGACATGAACGCCTTCCCATATAAACCCTCCCTGCTTAGCACATCATGTGGGCTCTGCCAGTCTGCAAATCCTTTTCTGGAAGATAGCTGGACTACCCTCCAAATTGGATAGTCCAAATTCGGGTCTCTTTACAGAACAACGTGAAATGTGTATGTTCCAAGAAACATGGGCCAGAGATGAAATACATAGAATGGGTTATGCATCCTTTAGCCTCCCAGCTACACGCGTGGGGAAGGGCAGACCTTCTGGAGAGTTGTGTACCTGGGTCGGAGTACATCTGGGCTATGAAGCAACACAGCTAGAGAGTTCTTCCTGTGATATTCTTTGTGTACTTCTATCCTTCCACACAGGAATAGACACAGTCTTAATCAATGTATAATTTCGGCCAGTACCCAGAGGGCAAGAGTCCACTACACTTGAACAACTAACTACTTTTCTCACAACCACCCCTGTAAACTTCGTGGTAATCAATGGTGGAGACTTCACTGCCAATTTGAACCTTTCAATGGCTTGGTCTCGGGTTCCCTCTGGGAGGAGGATTGCTATTGGCCCACCCCAGAGCCCAGGATTCCTCAAACAAGGGCATGGACCCCACTAGCATTACAGATGAGCACCTTCACATTAAAATTCTCACTGAGAGCTTGTAATGGATGCACCACATCTGATACACCAAGGAATTACACCTTAAACAGACAGGGGCGTACTTCTATTATTGACTACATTATGGTAGATACAAAATCATGGCCTAGAGTGATAGACTTTAAGATCAGTCCTCGCTATAATGGTGAGCATAATACTCTCATTTTAGAAATAACACCATATGCCAAAGATCTATCTGATAATTTGTCAGCTCCAGATACATGCCTGACCCAGTCAATGGGGGGAGGAGAGTCATTTGGGGTGAATTTTCTCAATCAGAAGAAAAACTGGCCATGCTTTTTTTTATTTTTCTATTTTCTCTTGTATGCTTTTTTATTAAATCTTATGAATTGTATGATCTTGTTTATGTTTTTTTTTTTTTTAATTTTAAAAACCTTTATTCTTTTGCAAAATATTGTACAGGGCGTGCAGCTTACAACCCTGGGTCCGGCAGCAGAATCTCAGCAAACACATCCGCTCATACCAGGAACTTCTTACACAGCCAATTAGCCGACATCCCGGAGGCCCGGCGGGCGTTCAATTAGTACGCAATGTAAAGGTCTCCTAGTATATCAACAGTTCCACGGTATTAATATCGTCTCACGCCCCCTGCAACTGTGCATACGCATGCCTACAAGCAATTGTCACGCCAAGCCCAGCAGGTCGCAGGACAAACACAGCCCCCATATGAAAACAAATCCTTAAATCCTACCCCAACTACCCCCCCACCCACAACTTGCCAGCAGTTCGCTTGCCCAATCTACTTCCCAGAGAAGTCATTTCAAGCCACCCTTCTTTAGGTATAGGAGGGGGAGACTAGCACCCCGCTCAGACTCTAGCCTACTACCCCATTCCTGCAGGACCTCTCAAAGCACCCCTCGTAGGTTATCTCCTTGTTACCTTTTAGAGAGCGCTGTGCACTCCGCCCCCGCACTCCTTGCTAACTCATAACACCCCTGTCCTAACTCCAGCTTCACTCTGTGCTCTCCTCATTCCCAGAATTAGTCCCCGCAGCGTGCTCCTCTGCAGCGACAAGCTCATCAGTGTCAGTGGACATACGTCTGGTACAGGCTCCAGAAGTTCTTGGGGCGACTCTTAGGCGGAAGCAATTCACTGTATGTTTCAGATTGAGTACAGCAATACACCATATCTCTGGCCCATCTCTTCTTTGTAGGCAATGGACCCGTCATCCAGCAAATGGCCACGACGCGCCTGGCCATTAGCAAAGCCATATCCGCCAGGCGTCTTAGCGCCACTGGTAGTGTTTTCGAGTATCCCAGCAGCGCTAGTACCGGGTTGGCTGTTATCTCTACGTCTAATATCTGTCTAAGTTCCGAGAAAACTTCCACCCAGAATTCGTTGATGCCAGGACAGGTCCAAGCCATGTGGATAAAATCGGCCACTTGTGCGTGACTGCGTTCACTCTCCGCAGACCGACGTAGCCCGTACCTGTGTAGCCTCTCTGGGGTATAGTAGACACGATGCAGATATTTGAAATGCACCAGTCTGTGCCTCCCATTCAGAGACAGTCTTCTAGTGCTAGTGCAGCAATACTTCCACATCTCATTGTCTATCTGTGTCTGGAGATCGTGTTGCCAATCCGTTCTAGCCTTGGAATATTGAAGCTGCTTGTGCCGGACTCCCAGTTTATTGAGGTTCGTAACCAGCTTGCGAGAGGACACCGTCTTAATCACATATGTAAGTTCCGGTACCTCAGGTGGTTCCGCAAGGCCCGGGCCCAAAAGGTCCAGCAGCGCGCTTCGGACTCTGTGATACTGGAAGCGCGTCAAGAGTGAAGCCTCTGTCTGCAGAGGGGGTATCTGTTCCCAGGTTTTCACCACCCCGTCAACAAATAGGTGCTCTAACTTTGAGATTCCCAGCTTGTTCAGTGCTCTCGTGACCCCTTTCTCTTTCAGTAGGGGGAGCCATACTGCCCATTCAATTTGCATTTGTGGGGAATACAGCAGTTCACAGCCCTGTGCCTGCGTCAACTCATGCCAAGCATGGTTCGTGGTCTTTATGGAGTCCAGTCTACCGACGCTACGATCAGTCGGGAAGCAGACAGTGGCCGGCAAGGGAAAAGGTTCCGCAAACAGACGTTCAAGGATCACGTGTGGGATGTGTGGTTTTCCGTGTATCCATGAATGCAGATGAGCCGCCTGTGCCACCCTATATTATCTCTCCATGTCCGGGGCACCCAGGCCCCCCATCTCGTATGGTAGTGTTAAAACCTTCCATTGAATTCTGGGTTGTTTACCCCCCCATGCAAATTTAATGAGTGCTTGAGTCAGTTGTTTGAAAAATACCTTGGAGAGGACCACCGGGATATTAGTGAACAAAAACAAGAACCTTGGTAAGACCACCATTTTCATGATGGCGATCCTTCCCATTATTGACAAGGGGAGTTTGCACCACTTTTCAACGTCGTCTACCAGTCTGGAAAAAGCAACCCCGTAGTTCTCCCGGCTCAGTACCTCTGGGTCTGTATGTAGACGTATCCCCAAGTACCGAACCGGGTCCGTCGACCACTGCAGTGGATATTCCATCTCAAACGTCATAGTAACTGGGTTAACGGAAACGCCACTGATTTGGTCCAATTAACTTTCAGCCCTGAGAGGGCCCCGAACCTTACCACCTCTCTGAGTACTGATTTGAGATTTGTTTCCGGATCGCGAACATACAGCAGTGTGTCATCTGCGTACGTGGAGATACCTATTTTGTACGTCGGAAAGTTGATACCCTCTAGACCATGGTATTCCCTAATCGCACATGCCAAAGGTTCAGCAACCAGCGCATATAATAGGGGTGAGAGGGGGCATCCTTGCCTTGTTCCCCTGCTTATTTCGAAAGCTGCAGTGACAGTATCCCTATCCGTAGTCTAGCCGTGGGTTTGTAATACAATGCCCCCAGTATTTGCAGGAAGGGTTCACCCAACCCCAGCTTCCGACGAGGCGGCCCCCTAGATCTGTCCAGATCCGGATTGAACACAAAGTTGAAGTCTCCCCCCCATAGCATTTTAGAGGTAGCATAGGATCTGCAGTACGCAGCCAGGGCCGCGTAGAACTCAGGGTGGTCGTAATTGGGCCCATATATGTTAACTACTATGAGATCGTGTCCTTTACCGACGCATCTGGCAATCTGAAAACGACCTTCCGAGTCCGCCTCAATCAGTGTTAGCTTTAATTGGGATCGAGGATTGACCCACGTTACCACCCCCCTGGAGTGTGTGGTGAATCCCGCTGCCAAACTGTTACCCCCAAATCCTTTAGCAGTGAGCATCTTGCTCTTAGGCGGGAGGTGCGTCTCTTGGATAAGGGCAAGATCAATGTGATGCCTATGGAGATAGTTTAACACCTTCCTGAGTTTGCGGTAGTCATTCAGCCCTCTCACATTCCAGGTCAAAGCCTTCAGTGTGTCAGGACCGCTGTCTGCGGTCACCTCATTCGTGTCTGCCATTCCAGGTGTACAACTGAAGAGGTAGCAGACAGCGCTCTCCCATCACTGCATAACATTCTCTGCGAGGCCATATCGACATCAGTGGTTCTCCTATATGTAAAATCGGGCAGTATTCTGCTTGGCTCAACGGTCAGTACCCCCTGTGCAAAACAACACAGGGGGTGCCCCCCAATATCTTATAGACCAACTACAAATTATTCAGAACGCGGCAGCAAGGCTCATTGGAAACATTCCTGCCCGCAACTCGGTCAGAGCTTACGGAGATGAGCTACATTGGCTCCCCATTGCCCGTCGCATTGACTTCAAAGTTCTGGTCCTTGCCTTTCGGGCAATTAATGGAACCGGCCCGGTCTATCTGAGAAAAAGGCTCAAATTATCATCCTCAGTAAGACACCTGAGATCTAACAGCCTACGTCTGCTGAACGTCCCCAGATTCAGGCTCTCCCGAAGTGGCGGCAGAACCTTCACCGTCACAGCCACTAAGCTCTGGAATAGCCTTCCTCTAGATCTTAGGTTTATCGAGTCTGAGCAAGTCTTCCGTCGCAAATTAAAAACCTGGCTGTTTGCCAAACGCTAATCATATACCTGTAGCCCTTGGTTTGCCATTCGGCTGGACATGTACCGGGCTTTCCTCTCGTGTGATTACCTGTAATCTTAGCGCCGGGACACCCCCGCTGGAGGTAGCCGCGCGCTCTATAAGCTTCATAAATAAATAAATAAATAAATAAACAACATCCCACAACCCACACTCCCCCCCACCCACAGCAGACCACCCCTAACCTGGCCTGACAGGACCCAATCCCACCCACCAACTTCCAACTTTAAAAGTTTCCCTGAGTATTCCCAGGTAAAGCCCTCATACGGGCAGGTAGAGCTATAAGCGCCAGAGCAGAGGTCGCCATAAGAATCACACAACCGTGCATCAGCATTGTACAGTGCAAAAGTGACCCCAAGCGCCATCACCCTAGTCAATGTCCATCAACCGGAGGCCGAGCCAGGGTCCGTGAGTGTCGAAACAGGGCGTCTCCCAATCGGCCCCCTCCCCACTCCCACCGCCCACCTCTAGGATCAAAGTTCTATGGCAGTGTGCATTAAGATTTATTCTGATACATTGCCCCAAACTGTACCATGAAAGTCACATGTTTGACATCTGGTGCGTATATAATGAAAAGATCTCACCCATCCACCATCCGTCGTCCAATCTCAGGACGTAGCAGTCTCTCGTCAGCTGCGCTTCTTCACACCAAGGAGTCATGACAAAGCGATGTCCCTTAGGCATGACACAGTTCAGAGTCAAGTGTGTTCGAGGGCGGGCAGAGCATCAGATCGCTAGAGAGTTTATTCTTGCTCGTCCAGGTGGCTGCTTTCTTCTTGTTCTCCAGTCTGTCTGTTTGGGCTGCTCCTCTGTTCCTTGGACCACTCCTTTAATGATTTCTGAAGTTCCCTCGGGTCTGTAAAGAAGTGTGAGTGACCCCATCTGTTGATCCTCAATTTTGCCGGATACAGCATTGCGTAGTCTAGGCCAAGGTCTCGCAATTGTTTCTTGTACGGAGCAAAGTGCTGTCTCTCCTCCTGGACTTTCGCCGTAAAGTCAGGGTACAAGGAAACCACCATGCACTCGAATTGTAGCTTCCCTTTTTCTCTGGCTACCCTCAGCGCCGTGTCGCGGTCTCTATAATTCAGCAGTTTTGCTATTATCGGCCTCGGAGGCACTCCTGTGCGCGGTCCCGGTCCCAGCGTGCGGTGAGCCCTCTCAACAATAAACATCGGGGAGAAGACATCGTCTCCTAGCAGGGTGACCAGTAGTTTCTCCACGAAGAGTTCCATCTTCCCCGTTTGCGTCGTCTCCGCAATCCCCGTGATGCGTATGTTCGAGCATCTCGAGCGGGCTTCCAAGTCTTCCGACTTATCCTGGATGACCTGTAGTAGTCTGGAGAACTGTTTACGGTCCTTATCCCACTCCGTCTGCGCCTCTTCAACCTCAGTGATACGCCTCTCCGACATGTCGAGCCGCTCCGCATGTTTATCTACCCGCTCCGACATGCGATCCATACGGTAGGTGAGCGCGTCGATCTTCGTGCCAATGGACGCCATGCTGTGTTGCAACCCTTTCTCCATAGACACAAGCATATCTTTTATGTCCGCATACATTGTGCCTTCTGGCCCTGTGCTCCTTGGAGAGGGGTCAGGTGCTGAGTCCTTCGTCCTGCGTTGGTCAAATGTCAGTTTGGTCTGGGTCCTATCATTCTTGCCCATATTGCGTCGCTGGGGGAAGTCGGTGTCCTGCTTCTCTGCACGGGCTCTGGGTTAATGGTTGCGTCGACCAGTGACGGTATCACAGTGGCGCTCTCCCCTCGCGGTGCAGACTCTTTGCCACTACTCACAGATTGCGATCGTTGGTCCCCGCCGATAGTGCGACACAGCTTTGTTTTCCCCAGTCCTAGTTGTTTTCACCTCTCAGCCGGCTGCAAGACCATGCCCTTGGTTGTCATCAAATGCAGTTGCTATCGATTGTCCCTCTGTTGGGGGTTCAGCCACTCATCCCAAGTTACGCTGAAGTATAGCGGCCACAGGGTCAGCTGACTATATTTACTAAGGGAGGGCTACCATCAGACCCTCAGTGCAGCCCTTCCCGCCGTCACTCCTAGTGCAATGCGTTCGCGCACCTTGTACGGTCCACCTCAGACTCTGCAGCACCCTGCTGGTAGGGATCTTCAAAATGGCGCGCTCTCCCGGGTGATGCTGCTATTCCGCTGGGCGATCCGCACCTGCACACTACCATGCAGTGCCTGGGCTGGGAGGAATATAGGTAACCTGCGACTCCACTGTTTTAAAACTAGGGGCTGGATTCACTGCGGACGAGCCCGCAGGCACTTGCTCACTGCGCTAAGCCGATCACCCCCAACTTTCTCACGGCTGTTGCAATCCCACAGGTCGGCTCCTCCGGGGTGCTACGGGCAGACTGTCGAAATCGCTGGGGTAGGGGGGAGGACCCGGTGCAGCCGAGTAACACACAGCTTGATTAGTGTTGGCCCCACTGTACACATCCGCATTTAGGTAGGAGAACACCAGTTCCGGGGTAGCGCCCGGGTAGCACAGATAATGTCCATTGGTCGCAGGGAGGGCCGCCGCCGAACCGCCAAAATGAGCGCAGTGTGCAATAAAATGTCCGTATCTAGCTCCGGCGTTGTCTCGAGGCCCTGTGCGTGTCCGCTGCGGTCGGGGGCATATGTCTCTGAATCTCACCTCAGAGCACTTTGATGGTGCTGCGTCTCGCCTTCCACTTTGCCTACCACGGAGATGGTCCGAAGGTCTCCGGGTCTCCGCTCCCCCGCCGGCCGCACGTCAGAGCATGCACCCCGGCCGGACGCACAGGCAAGTCCGCTGCTTTAGGGCCTGGTCAGCCAGTAGCTCTCGGGCCCTCTAACTCCTCCGGTTTTTGCCCGATTTCCGTCGGCGACCCCACCGTTTGTACCGACAAGGTCCGTGTGGTGTATCCACCCCCTGGTGGCACTCGAAGTCCGTCAAGGCAGGATAATTATTAGGTTTTATTGGGTGATGGCACGGAGCTCAACGCTCACACGTCTTACATCGACGCTGGCAAGCTCCGCCCCCCAAAAACTGGCCATGCTTACCATCAAAATATTCCATATCTTATGGTTGCAAATCAAGCTGCAGAGATACATGGCACCACTAATTACCAAAACAAAATACCACCAAGAGTTGTTTACTTCTATGGCTGTTTTTTATAAAAAAAACAAAAAGCCTAGGGCAACTAATTAATCCAAACACCCATGGTTTAACTCAAACTGTTGTGTGGCTAAAACTGGCCTTGTCTCCGCTATCAAAAGCAATGCCAGGCCAGCGATTAAAGAAGCGCGGGTAAAATATAAGAATGCCATTGCCAAGGCCAAAAAAAGCTGGGAATCCCAAAAATGGGACGAGCTCAGAAGTGCTTTAAAAAATCATGACCTGAGCACCTTCTGGAATATCATTAACTCAGGGTCTCAGGATGGTAAACCAGCCATAGAACCCAATATTAGTGAAGAAGCATGGAAGACCCACTTTGAATCACTGTACACAAGAGTCGATTACGGGGAAGGGCTAGTGACCCAACGATTATTGTCCCCTGGTCCGATATCTGCAGGTAACCCCCAAATTTCTCTAAAAGAGGTCACCGATGCCCTGGGTATGATTAAATCCGCAAAAGCCGCAGGGCTGGACAAGATTCCTGGTGCACTTTTTCGCTCCGAGCCGACTGTATAGACCCCTTACATGTCTTCTCTGTTTAATGCTATTCTCCAAGGCATGGCGATTCCCACCACCTGGGCAGGGACCGAAATAATACCAGTCTATAAAAAGGGTTCCCCGCTTTTGCCTGTCAACTATCACCTGATCAGTTTGATAGATATAAGCCAAAAAATATTTGCATGCAAATTGGGACGTCTCCAGAATTGGATGGAGGAATGTAATTCTTTCACCTCTTTAAGCCGTGTTTCGAGCAAGGACATCAACAAATGATCCGATTTTAAGGCTACAAATGAAACACTCGAAAACTGTTTGTATAGAGGGTGGCAGCCTCTACCTTAAATTTGTAGACATTAAATCTGCCTTCGACCTGGTACCACGGGACAGACTCTTGGCAATTCTACTAGATATAGGAGTCCCAGAGTATTTCTGCTACCAGCTAAAAGGAATAAATGAGGGCAATTTTGCTCAAATTAAATTTGGCATAAATGGCGAACTTTCGTTCCCCCCTGCCTGTGGAGAGAGGGGTCCGGTAGGGCTGCATCCTGGCCCCAACTCTTGTCTGCCTTTTTATTAATAGCCTAATAGAATCATTGATCGCTGGGGAAAACAGGCTGGCAAAACGCAAAATACTTGCCCTGATGTTTGCAGATGACACACTCCTGCTTGCAAAAGCCCCTATGGGTATTCAGAGGACCCTTAAGAACTTTAGTGCCTTCTGCAAACAACGGGGACTAGAAATTAACCTACAAAAAAACAAAGTGTATGGCTTTTAATGTAGATAACACCACTCGCTCAAATCCTTGCCTGGATGGAAGTCCTCTAGAGAGGGTAACAATCTTTGAGCATCTGTGAATTACACTGACAGAGAGAATAGATTGGGGAGCCCAAATCAGCACAACAAGCTTGAAACTAACCCAGACAATGGGGGGTATTTTAAAACTATACAGGACTTGCTCTGGAAAACTGGTGAGTCCAGTGGTGGAAATTTACAAGGCACAGGCCAGGAGTGCTGCACTTTATGGAGCAGAACTATGGGTGTACTGTCCATCTGGCCCATTACCTCGCACTGAGAATTTATTCGCCAGACAACCTTTGGGACTACTAACACCTCTCCCCATGGATCTTGGGATTAGACCCATTGAGGAAGAAGTTGCTCTTAGACCCATATTATACTGGTGTCGCCTGTGGTGCACCCCTGAATTAGCCCCATATAGGGAAGAACTGACTGAGGTCATGGGGCTGCGAGGTGCAGGGAAGTTGCCATGGCTCTTATATGTCAAGAAAACATGTGAGGACCTGGGCAGGGATAGTCTGTGGCACAATGCAGAAGAAATCTCCCAAATGTCTTCCAGAAAGGCCCTGGTAGAGAGTTATAGAGATTACAAACTCCCCCAGCTTGAGAGGAGGCCTTCAGTGGGGCGACTGACTGCTGAGTTTCTGGAAGTAAAAAATACATATACTTTAGAATCAGTGCTGGACGACATACAGCCGCTTCTTGCTAGGAAGCTTTATTTGCTATTTAGGTATGGAGTCCTTCCACTGCGTTCACTTACAAAAAAATAGGAGGGCAACACAAACGCGGAGTGCCCTGCGTATAATAACACAGATGAGAATGAACTCCATGTGGTATTTTTTTGTCAAGGCAAAGTCACAATGGTTACTTCAACTCTGTAGGAATTTGGGGTCCAGACACTGTCGCTAGGTGCATAGGATACTAAAATCTGATACATACATGCCCATTGTATTTTCAATTTCACACTTTATATTTACCATGTGGTGCACACGTAGAGCCATCTTAAAATAGATTGCAAATAGGAATGACAATTACTTATGACACAATATGGTTTAATTGATGTCTTTTATACATATTGTATTTATTTGGATGTTGTAAAGACGCTCAAATTATTTTTAATGACCAATACTCGCTGGCATTGAATGTATATAGATCGTTGCCCTCAATGTTTTTGGCTTTATTCAATCCCTATGTTGACAACTGGGGGCAAATATGCTGGCTGAGTAATTGCATTGTTTTCCTGTTTACTTGTTATTATCTAATGTGCATCGCAATTTTAAATTGTAATACACAATGGAGCAAATACATTTTTGGAGGAAATAGCCCCTTAATGTATATTGCTCAAGTACTTTATGCTCTGTCTTCCAAACTGGTTGATGTCTGGAAAAGCTGCCCCAGAATGCAGATTTTTTCTTATACTCTTTTTTTTAATTATATGTAGGCTGTCCTGTTTTCAGTTTCTATTTTTGGTAAATTCTGGTGTTTTTTTTCAGTGTTTTCAATATCTTAAAAAACTGTTGTTATCAGTGGTTACACATTTTCACGCCACTAAAAACAACAGAAATTTTTTTTTCCGGTGTTTATGGAACGTTTTGCTTTTATCATTGTTTGTTTTCTGCACTGAAAGAACATGGTATATAGACAATGTACATATAGTGTATATGAGGTCCATAGAGATTTTTGCAAATTAATATTATTGTAGTACACCATACAATACTTCTTCAGTGAGTCTTTGGTAATGTGCGCTCGTTCTTTCCTTGCCATGTAAACGTCTGTGAAAAGGCTCTCTCGGCATTCATAGCCCCTTGGGCTGAGAACCGTCAGCTAAGGGACACAGTTGGGATGACTCCTTCTTAGATGCCACATAAAGCACAACATGATAAATATTTGCGTTTTAGTTCCTGGGCATAAGAAAACAGTGCACCAGAATGGACTAAAAAGTCAATAGCATCCCTCATTAACTCAGAAGATTGTAAAGATGCTTTCAGCATACCATCTAACAAGTGGCAAGTATCTCCTACAGGGAAACACTTCAGCTCAGGTATCAATTTTGACAGGTTACCACACACATTTTTTATATACGTATCTGAATCACTACAAATACAAACAATATCACTCCAATCTTTGTTGAACTTGGAAATAACCTTTTTTGCAGAGCATAACAAGTGACACTGCGTTGCATGTTTTCCAGATGCTTGGTGATATATATACTTGTCGCTATACCTTGCATTTAATGTTTAAAGCCTGAGGTGTTGGCAATTTACCTACTATCAATACTGACCCACTAGAAACTATGGTCTGATGTATTAAGGGTTTTTACCCATTCTCTGTGGGTAAATGTGATGACACATATTAGGGAAGATTTTTATGAAACTAGCCATTTTACCTATCAGTAAAAGAATCAAATGCAGCCAAAATATCAAATGTGAGTTTGATATGTCCTGATTCTCTACAGTTTATAAAATAATTAAACTAAACCTAAAACGTGAAACTAAACCCTGCATCTTTAGACCAAAGGCCATAACACTGTAAAAAGTAAAAGGAAGAAGAAACAATATTTTAGTGGCATCCCTAAAGAACAAAACTCAAGCAGAATAATGTTAGCCAGTCTTTCTTACTGCTAGCTTGTATAACAAAGTTACATTTTATTGACCCCTTCAGTAAGAACAAAATGACTCTTTCACTTTCTTTTTCCTTTCTTTGAATGGCATTTAGTTTGGGGTTGTGCAGGTGTTTTTTCAGTGTTTATATGTTTTCACCAGTGAGGGCTATTTTTCTTTCAGTGGGGTTTTATCAGTTATTATGGGTTTAAACCTAAAACCCTACAGCCTAATTATATGTATTTTGTTGTATTTTAAATTGCTATTTTAACTGTGCTTTTATTGCCAAATATGCAGAAATAAAGTTTCTACGAATAAATGAATGAATACTGGCTAAAGCCACAACAACAAACCCGGCCCCCAACCCTCCGCCCACTGCAACCCCTCAATCAGGTTGTAGATAACCCTCCCATGAAAACATAGAGTCCGGATGGGTGTGTTGGAAACTGCATAGCATGAGTCTGGCATGGAACATAACAAACCCCCCCCACCAACTCACAACTCACCTCCCACTCCAACCCCCCAATCAGGTTGCAGTAATCCCGACTTAGATAATACAACAAGAAAGTCTTTTGTTGAGAGCTCTCCCATGTGGGCGCAGTAATGCCGGCTAACTCCCCCGTAGGGCACAGGGTGGCCGAGAGTACTGCCATGTAACTACTAACATAGATTAATGCCGCAACGCTGCAGCAACCAGTTCCAGTCTATAAAAGATAATCACTGTATTCTAAGAAGGCAATGAACTGTGGCGCCCAGATCTAGCCCACCATGCAGTCTAGAATGTAGATGATATAACAATACGATACCCATGTCAATCGTTATCGCTAAGGCAACCAGCCGGTGAGTCTGTAGGGCCTTAGATTTGCTTGTTCCTCTTCCCTCCAATATGTTTGGCAAACTTTAATGCGGACTTCGCATCAAGTGAAAAAGTGGGCTGTTCGTCATGTGACACTTTGAGTTTGGCGGGGTACAGCAGTGAGTAGGGAATTTGAGCTTGGAGCGGGGTACGTTTTGCAGGCAGGAACTCACGCCTTGCTGCCTGCACAGCTGGAGTAAAATCAGGATAGAAAGAGATGGTGTTTTCCTTATGTGAAATTGTCCCTTTTTTCCTGGCATGCCGGAGGATTAGATCACCGTCTTGTTAATTAAAATTTTTGGTGAAGATGAGCCTAGGAGTAGCACCAATTTGGTGGATTGGGGCCCAAGGATCGATGCACCCTCTACACCACGAACACTGCAGACAAGTGGGGGGGTCCCTGACATAAGTCTTGGAGATGGCTGTCGTTTCCGGTATACCTGTAATGCGCAAATTGTTCCTGCGGGATCTCGCCTCCAATTCCTCATTCCTGGCTCGGATGATACCCAGCACTTTGTCCATGTGTAGCAGCTGTTCCTTTGTTTCCACTTGTAACTCATGGAAGTCCGAGCAGCGATTTTCTAGCACATCCAAGCGAGTCTCATGCGACCCCACCTGCGTCTTGGACATATCCGAATTCAACTGCCGATGTTTACCATTAAGTATGAAATGTAATTTTGCCCAGAACAGTTGAGAATTTCTCCGCTTGCTTGCGTGGAGCATGGTGATCTCAAGTTTTTCCTTGTACGCTCGCTTAGCCGCCCTGGTTTTGTATTTTAGCTTCTTTTTTAAATATTCTATTTTTATGAGAGTTTGTTGTGAAAGCTGGGGGTCCTTTGTTCAAAATGACCTTAGGTATGTGTTAAGGTGCGTTTATAATGCCCATATTTTTGGCATATACCACTGCCCCCCTCTGTTTCTTGTTTTTTGGTGACTTCTGTGATTGATTTGGAATTTTTTGTTAATATTCAATATGAAAGACTCCCAAACCTTTAGTGATCAAATTTACATTTTAAATGTGACAAACGGAGGCAACATGAATGCAACTGGTTGTGGCCTTGAGAGATGGAGCGGTAGACTAGGCAGAAAACAGAGGGCGATATGAGATACCAGCAATCTTTTGTTCCTTTGTTTATAGGGAGGTCAGATAAAAGGGGGATGTAAAACCTGTGTTTAAATGATTGAAGATCTGAGGGTATTGTTTGAATAAATAGAATAATAAAAAAAGAAGTTATCGGGTACCATTCTATTACTTTAAACTTACCTTATTGACTTTTCTTGTGCTTTGTAAGAAAAGATAACAATAATGTCATAAAATTACAATGTACAATTGTCAAGCAAATAACATTCAGTTGTATTTTGCTCTATTTTACTGTGGTATGTTAATCTATCTACACAATACAGTACAGTAACTGTTGAAAGTTGGGCTGAGACCGTCAACATTATCGGCGCCCTCTTGCTCTCCTTAAACCTTTTTGTGCGCGTAAAACAGCCGCCATTTTGAACACCATGGTTTCCCTGCTCTCGCCGAGAGCCAGCGCGCCTCTCTCCCCCTCCTAGCTTCGCCGGCATCCCCCGCATACTGACAACCCCCCTGCCTGCACCTGCCGCGAATCATAAAACCCCTCTTCAGCGCTGCTCTGCCCCGGGCCCTCGTCCTGTTCTCAGCGCTACACCTCCCCTCTTCCCATTTATGATCCCCGGCCCTTTGATGCAAACCCCTTTTTCCCGTGTGCCCGTTCGTCCTCCTCGTTCCCAGGCCGACACCCAGCTCTGCCGATACCATTCCTTGCCCCTCCCCGTACAATAGAAAGCTTCCCCCACCAAAGGATCCCCGGGTTGATCAAAGCCCCCACTCCATGAGATCCGATCAAACCCCCCACATTCCGTGAATCGGCGGAATATCCAGCTGCGCGATACTCATCACCTGTTGTGACTAGGGTGGGGACTTCAACTGTAAATGTGTGTGGGAACGGGCCCAAAGGGGAGTTCCGGGAATGTCTTTTCCATACATCAAAGCTTTAACATGAATATGTAATCTGCAATAAAGTCATAAAACAGTGTATAAGAGGCCAGGCCTCAGAAATGTAGCTAGAGCACCTCAGAACGATACCTTCTGTCCGTTTCGTTGTGTTCTCCTCCGGAGAGAATAAAAATCTTGTTTCCTGCCTTCCAGTCTCCAGCGCCTGCCTCTTCAATAGTTTAACTTCTTTGTGGGTTCAAAAGGCGACACCGCCGGGCAATACTTAAGGATCGTATATTCTGGTTGGTAGTGCCACCCTTTTTTTTTCAACAATTGGCGTCCCAAGCGTGGGGCCCATCAGCGACCCATGGATCCAGTGGGAGAGGTCCTGACGACAAAGTGAACGACTGCAACGATCGGGAACGCGTCTGTCCGATAGACCCTCGTCTGACAGCCGATCATCCAAACTTCACTGGTTCCGAACAGACCTCTCTCGAGTGATCTGCGGTCCTGACTGGGAACCATAAGGAGTGCCGCGAGGATAACGGAGAAGAGAGGACGATCGGGCGCTGGATTCGGAAGACAAGAAACTGTCCATGCGGTCCGGGTAAGGTCGTGTAATCACGACAAGTTGCGAAATGATTGCTTGATTGCTTGATTGTTTAAAAATACTAGTATTGCTCTTTTTATTTATTTGGAGATTCACTGTCTGCAAACGGAGAAACAACGGGCTCTCTCTTTGCAAGCAGTGGAGGATAGGTAGGGCAGCAGCCGTGCTTATTTTTTCTCCCCCACTCAATAATTACTTGAAACTGAACTGTTGTTCGCAAAACTATTGTTTCCTGGAGATTCCCTGTCTGCAAACAGGAAAGAGACCACCCTTTTTGCAGACAGTGAAAAGGGTAGGTAACGCAGATCTTTGCGGACCTACTCATTCTCCCCATTGTTATTTATTGGTCTTTTGTTATTTTGATCCATGAGGTATTCACTGCCTGCAAACAACGTAGAATAGAAATATTCTGTCCAGTCTTTGCACCTAGTGATAAGATAGGCAGTGCTGACTTTTTAGTCCCTCGTTACGAGCCGTCATGTCTGTCTTCTCCCCACTGATTAGTAGCCTGTTTAGCCCGGACCGCTTATTAGAGATGGACCATCCAGCCCCATTGGAAGGCACCCCTAATAAGGACATGTTCATGAAGCATGGATTGACCGCTATAGCCTATAGTAAACTATGGCATAAATATACGAAAAAGGGTCTAGAAAGTCAGTGGCCCCTGATAGGATCCTTCGATGATGATAAAATAAAAACGCTAGAAACTGCCCTGGGTAAAAACAAGACAACACCCACTATGCTTGACAGTTTCGGCATGTGGCGAAAAGAAACTGAACAACGTAAAAAGAAAACTGAGAGTAGGCTGGAAAAAGAGCTGCGAAAAGCAGCCCACCTAGCTGCCCAGAACTTAGAAAAAGAGATAAAGGAAAGAGAGAAAGCTAAACAGAAACTAGAAATGGAAACGCCAAGCCAGTGTCCGGTTAGAACTCCCTCCATGCTCTACCCTGATTTACCCTCGAAACAACGAGCCAATGAGGACCTGCTGTTAGGTCCTCCTATCATCTACATGCCCCCTCCATATGCCCCTTCTCAACCCTTGGCGCAGCACGCGCCACCCCCAGGTACAAACGAAGGTACCGCCACAGCGTCGGCCCCAATGGCCTCTGTGCCGGCCGAACCCCTTGTATTAAAACCCGCATCAACAACAACGTTAGACGACCATGAGACTCGAGGGGCTGGCCCTGCAAGAACAAACAGACTAGACAAAGATGAGCGAGCGGGGATCGACAAAATAGCAAGGACACTGGTAGAAAGGAAGGATGATGAAGAGTACATCACAGATATGTTCAGCTCGTATACAGGGAGTCACAGACGACATTTTACCGTACGACTGTGTTATCATGTCTTGAATGCATACGAGGACCGATATCGAGACAAAGGTCCCGAGAGCCTAAGGACTCTGTACCGGAAGGTCGATATCGGGGATGAGGGCGAGTGTGATGTGTCGGACCTCCTTACGCGTACGCTTGAGGTTTTCCGCCACCTCACTGAACGAAAGCCGGGAGCTAAATCCGCAACCTCCGTAGTGACCGAACCACCAACCGAGCAATCTAACACCATGATGCCGATACGAGAGGCTGCCCCTTACTGGGTTCCTCCTCGGGGTACAGGGACTCACGATGATGCAAACAACCAAGATGCGAAGGGAAGGGTAGTGTACAACTGGGTCTACCAGCCATGGGACCGGCAAGAGATACTGACATTCCGGAAATCTCTACCCGACCTACGTAAAAACCCCACTGCCTTCTATACTGAATTGGGTACAGCCCTGGGCTCAACGATTATGACCCTGGCTGACATCGACTTGTTCTTCGGGTTATGTCTACCAGCTGATGTGTGGAAGCAAATCCGGAAAGTCGACCACCTTGAGCTGTTTGGACATACCTGGTCACAACTCGATGACCTGGATAAACAACGGGGACCAGGACAAAAGCCTTTGAAATCCATTCTAGACCTCCCAGATAAAATCGTAGAGAAATTAAAAACCCTAATCCCAGAAAAGAAAGTGGACTGGTCGATAGTAACAGCCTGTCGCCAAAAACCCCAGGAGGATGTATCGGAATACTTCTCCCGGTTTGAAACGGTGTTCTCCGATTACAGCGGCCAGGACATGACCACTGCAACCGGACACCATCTGTTTGTCCAGAATTATGTTAAGGGCCTATCATCGGAAATCTCCCAGAAACTACAGGCCAGCGAGAGTAGTTGGGCAGCCTCCAAACCTACAGCGATTCTCCAAATGGCCCAATATTATGAGCATCAGAAAAATGAAAACGATAGGGCGACAGAGAAAAAGAAGAAGGACTTAAAAGAGAGGGTGATGATTGCCAAACTGCAAGGGGTGACTATAGGACGAGACCAATACCGGGGAAACTACCAGACAAACGTCCTTAAGACTACATTTCCCCAGGACCGCACTCTGACTTCCTACAGTGGACGCACAGACCTTAGAGAAAACCAGTGCGCTTTCTGCAAAGGGACTGGCCATTGGAAATCCCAGTGCCCAGTTCTTCTGGAAATGATCAGAAACAAAGACCCCAGGGATGTAGCAAACGGACCGAGACCTAAGGGACAACAACGAGGGCCCCCAAATGACGCGACTAACGACAGATCAAGCAGACCAAATACGTTCGATCGACCCAGGCAGAACCAATATCAACAATCTGACTATGACGACACTCACACCTTCGCATAGGACAGCCAAGGGCGAGGGAGGGATCCAGTCGAGCTCTATGTTGACCAGCAGGGCCCTTATGTCACTGCTAAGGTCCTGGGTACCAAGTCTCCATTTCTGGTAGACACTGGCGCAACACGTAGTGCGTTATCTAAACGACTGATTCCAAGGGCACCCTTGTCTGGCTCACTCATAACATCGACAGGTTTCGATGGAACGCCCTCCACCAACCCTTTGTCTGCCCCGATTCTCTTTGACGTAGAAAACAACACCACCGACACCACGTTCTTGCTTTCCTCCAATAGCCCTGACGCCATTATGGGACTTGACTTACTGAAACACTTCCGAGCGACGATCAGGTGTTCTCAAGATGGAGTTCGAGTGTTTCTTTACGACAACCCCGTTCTGCTTAGACATTGCTCTCCCCGACACATGTTTTCCATCACCGACGTTGACGCGTCCCTGCTTGACACTCTACCTCCGTATCTGTGGGCCAAAGCGGATTCGGACGTAGGGCGTATGTTAATTGACCCAGTGCACATTACTGTCCGACCAGACGCAACACTCCCAAAACTCCCACAATATCGGATATCGCCAGAGGGCGAGAAGGCATTGGTAATGATTATCCAGTCACTGATAGACGCAGGAGTGGTAGAGGAAGTGGTTAGCAACGTTTGCAACAGCCCTATCTTGCCCATTATCAAGAAGCAGGGAGAGGGAGATGAGAAAACATACCGTTTTATCATCGACCTCCGAGAGATCAACAAAGTGGTGGTACCCCAGTACCCTGTGGTCTCAGACATCACCACCATCCTGACTTTGATTCCATCCACTGCCACCACCTTTTCCGTCATCGACCTCAAGAACGCATTCTTCTCCATCCCCATCCACCCAGACAGCCGATATCTCTTCGGCTTTACCCTAAAAGCCCGCTCATATAGGTTTTGCCGAGCGCCTCAAGGCTACACGGAAAGCCCTAGCATTTACAGCCAGGCCCTCAAAAGACAACTAGACCAAGTCCAGTTACCCGACGGAGTGGTGTTGGTACAATATGTCGCTGACATCCTTTTGGCAGCCGACACCACCCCTCTAGCGGTTACCGCCACCATTCAACTCTTTCACTTCCTTGCGGAAAATGGCCACAAGGTCTCCAAGAAGAAGTTGCAATTCTGCCTACCCCAGGTCACTTACCTAGGCCACCTTTTGTCCAAAGATGGAAGAAAACTCACCCCTGATCGAATCCAAACCATTCTAGATACCCCTGTCCCTAAGACCCAGAAGCAGGTTCGCTCCCTATTAGGCCTCACCTCCTTCTGCCGACAATGGTTACCAAACTTCAGCCTCGTTGTAAAACCACTGCTTTCTCTGCTAAACAAAGACGTCCCTTTCCCACTCCCTTGGACCCCTGAGTGTCAAACTTCCTTCACGGAACTGCGAGATGCCCTTTGCTCAGCCCCTGTCCTAGGTACCCCTGATTACAAAAAGCCCTTCTCCCTTTACACTCACGAAAGGGAGGGGTGCGCTTTATCTGTCCTGACCCAGGCCATCGGCCCTAAGCAACGACCGTGCGCTTACTTCTCTGCCACTCTTGACCCTGTCGCCAGAGCCTTGCCTGCCTGCCTTCGAGCTGTAGCTGCTGCTGCAATCTCTATCCGACAGAGTGAGGGGATTGTACTCTCGAATTCCCTCACGGTACTGGTACCCCATGCAGTCGACACCCTCCTGAACCAAACCAAGACGCAACATCTGACGAGTGCACGACTGACTGGATACGAACTGACCTTGCTTGCCCCCCATATCACCCTGAAAAGATGCACCACACTGAACCCAGCAACTCTGTTACCCTTGCCAGAGAACGATCCCAATGTGCACCCCGTACATGACTGCGTGACTCTTACGGACGAACAGACCAGGAGTAGGGTCGATCTCAGAGACACGGCTTTCCCTGACCCCGACGGGGAGCTGTGGGTGGACGGTTCTTGCATCAAACTCTCCGATGGTACCACTTCCGCTGCCTATGCAGTCACCACGGCTCGAACTGTAGTAGAAACAGCCCGCATCACCCAGCGATCTGCCCAGGCAGCGGAACTGATTGCTTTGACGCGAGCCTGCATCCTGGCAACAGGAACCACAGCGAACATTTACACCGACAGCCAGTATGCCTTCGGGGTGGTTCACCATTTTGGGCTCCTCTGGAGGGAGAGAGGATTCTTGACCTCACACGGCACACCCATTTTGCACGGGGATTTAGTCTCCGCCTTAATCGAAGCTGTCCTCCTCCCCAACAAACTTGCCGTTATCAAATGCCAGGCACACAAGAAAGTGACAGACATTATTGGACAGGGAAGTGCACTAGCCGACATCACCGCCCGAACGACAGCTGAAAATAGAACGACAACACGTATGTACGTGACCAGGTCACAAGCAGAAAACTGGACTGACGCCAAGGACACAATTAGAGACATACAAACGGCTAGCACACAACACGAATTGACTGAATGGACACGGGTGGGATTGAAAGACGATGAAGGCTGCTGGCGGACAAAAGACACGAACAGATGGTTGCTACCTGATTCATACTTGATTCCCATATTAACCATGGCACACTCCCCTGCCCACATAGGATCAGCCCCCATGATCGAACTTGTCTCCAGGGTTTGGCACAATGACAAGATCCCAGATTCCACCAAACGCCTGGTCCAACAATGCTTAATATGCCTGCAACACAACCCCGGGAAAGGAACTGTAGTACCCCGGGGGGGATTTGGGGTCCCAAACCACCCATTTGAAGTCCTGCAGATGGACTACATCCAGCTAGACAGATGCCAAGGCTTGAAATATGTGCTCGTCGTGGTGTGCGCATTTAGCAAGTGGGTGGAAGCATATCCAACCCGTGACAACACCGCTATGGCCACTGCAAAGGTTCTGTTAAAGGAGTTTTTCCCCCGTTATGGCCTCTGTCGTGTTTTATGGAGTGATAATGGCCCCCACTTCGTAGCCAAAGTTATCCAGCTCATCCTAAATGGGCTGGGTATTGAACAGAAATTCCACGCAGTCTTCCACCCTCAATCTGCTGGGCTTGTCGAACGACACAATGCCACACTAAAGCTTAAACTGGCCAAAATAGTGGCTACCACGGGCCTGAAATGGCCAGACGCCCTCCCATTGGCATTGCTATCGATGCGCTCTACCCCCACCCGACATCACTTAACCCCTTATGAAGTTGTCTTCGGTCGACCCATGAGCGTCTGGTCTGCCCCGAAACCAACTTCCATTCATGACGTTCCGGACGTCCTAATGTCTGATTATCTGTACAAATTGACTGAAACTTTGTCTGTCCTTCATCAGCAGGTGCAGCAGGCCATCCCCGATGCTTCCAGGGGTCCGGGTCACGCCATCCAGCCGGGGGACTTCGTGCTGATCCGAAATTTTCAGCGATCAAAGAGTTTGGAACCCCGGTGGACGGGCCCCTGGCAAGTGCTGATCACCACTCGGACCGCACTTCGAGTGGAGGGGAAGAAACACTGGCTGCACGCTCATCACTGCAAAAAGGTCTCTCCAGCCCTGGCCACGACAGACACCGTCAACACCCAAGAAGAGCTCCTGAACCAGGACCGACCATCGTTGAACTGCTATCCTGATACTGAGACACTTGAACTTTCAAAACATCCTGACCCCACTGTGCCATCTCGAGAAGGGTATTTCCTGCGTCGAAAGGAGGGAGCTTCGGCTAAGTAGGCCACGGACTAGGTTAAAGGATCTCAGAACGGTGACCCAAACTACCAAGGGTTACCTGGAGAGAAGCTAAAACTAAGTCTGTGGTCCTGCCCACTACCGAGCACCTTGAAAACGAAGATGATGGAAGCGCCAGATAAGAAGATGATGGAAGCGCCAAATAAGAAGCCGACGGGGACAGCAGGAAATACCCACTACAGAAATCCGAGAACAGACAGACTCCATAGCTCAAAGACAATTGCACTCTTCATCACAATCCTCTTCTGTTTTCTCCTCATGACCACGCTCTGGATTTTGGAAGAACATGCACCTGCTCACGAAACATTCCTAACCACTGCTCAGCCTACCACCATGAAGGACCATTATCTAATTTCGCTCTCTCCTCAATTAAGAGAGAGGCGAAAGGAGTTTTGGAACAACTCTTTCGTGCAGCTACTTCACCAGCACAATCTTGCCACCAATGCCACCAACTGCTGGATCTGTGGGTTGCTACCCCATGCCACTGGACATTCAATACCATTCATCCCTTCACCCTTCTCTGTCCACGGCTCCTGCCTTGCTTGGCTGATCCTCCTGCAAGAAAGCTATACGGGCAATGCCACCTCCAGCAGAACTGCAACACATTCTTCTCACGGGGCCGGGCGAAACAAGACAAAGACACACTTCTGCCCGCTGACCCCCAGCGACTCGATCCAAATGGACATCCCGGCTAAAGAACGAATCGAAATGCAGGTGTTCAACAATCCAACCAGACCCACCTTCTCCTATCTGCGGAAACGAACGGCTGCCACTCTGACTGTGGCCCTGTCGGTCATCAACGTCACAGGCCACATGTGTGTAGAAGGACTTGGGACACAGCTGGTGGGTCGCAGCGCTTGCCGCTTTACCAGAACTTTGGATTCCACGGATCCACCTTCCTTTGTGTCATCCCCAAACATGTATTTCATCTGCGGCACGAAGGCCTATACCTGGCTCCCCAAAGGCTGGGGGGGCACTTGCTACATCTCCTTCGTCCTTCCTCCGACTTATGTAGCCCCAGCGAATCACCACAGGCAAAAACGAGCCAAAGACATTGAACAAGCCGACTCAACAGGGGCGCAGTTCCTCGATGCTATGAAAGGACTCGTCCCCCTCTGGGGCCCGATGGCAAACAGCCGTGCCATCCGACATTTGACTCAGGCAGTCGAGACGACCATGAACATCACAGCGGGCATCTTTGCCAACAACACTGCCGAGCTCCAAGCGGTCCGTTTGGTGGCTCTTCAGAACCGCCTCGTTCTAGATGTGGTTCTGGCGGACCGTGGAGGAGCATGCCGCATAATTGGGTCCAGCTGTTGCACATACATACCGGACAACTCACCCTCAGTGTACAAAGCCATCGAACATCTTCACAGACTCTCTTCGGAAGTTCACCAAGAGCAAGAAGAATGGTCGCTTGGTGGTTGGTTCTGGGACACCGTCAAAAGCTGGGGCTGGAGACTGCTCACCGTTATCATGATTCCCATAGTTGTAATATGTGGCCTGTGCTTGGGAATTCAATGTCTGCCACCTATGTGTTCTTTATGTGCGAGTTGTATTTTTCCCAAAACTGTGGACTTTGGAAGCGAACACATGAGAGCATTGTATGATACCGAAGTTAGGAATTTGATGAAAATTGACATTGAGTAAAGCAAGTTGGCTAGATATGTTGAAAAGGGGGGACTGTTGAAAGTTGGGCTGAGACCGTCAACATTATCGGCGCCCTCTTGCTCTCCTTAAACCTTTTTGTGCGCGTAAAACAGCCGCCATTTTGAACACCATGGTTTCCCTGCTCTCGCCGAGAGCCAGCGCGCCTCTCTCCCCCTCCTAGCTTCGCCGGCATCCCCCGCATACTGACAACCCCCCTGCCTGCACCTGCCGCGAATCATAAAACCCCTCTTCAGCGCTGCTCTGCCCCGGGCCCTCGTCCTGTTCTCAGCGCTACACCTCCCCTCTTCCCATTTATGATCCCCGGCCCTTTGATGCAAACCCCTTTTTCCCGTGTGCCCGTTCGTCCTCCTCGTTCCCAGGCCGACACCCAGCTCTGCCGATACCATACCTTGCTCCTCCCCGTACAATAGAAAGCTTCCCCCACCAAAGGATCCCCGGGTTGATCAAAGCCCCCACTCCATGAGATCCGATCAAACCCCCCACATTCCGTGAATCGGCGGAATATCCAGCTGCGCGATACTCATCACCTGTTGTGACTAGGGTGGGGACTTCAACTGTAAATGTGTGTGGGAACGGGCCCAAAGGGGAGTTCCGGGAATGTCTTTTCCATACATCAAAGCTTTAACATGAATATGTAATCTGCAATAAAGTCATAAAACAGTGTATAAGAGGCCAGGCCTCAGAAATGTAGCTAGAGCACCTCAGAACGATACCTTCTGTCCGTTTCGTTGTGTTCTCCTCCGGAGAGAATAAAAATCTTGTTTCCTGCCTTCCAGTCTCCAGCGCCTGCCTCTTCAATAGTTTAACTTCTTTGTGGGTTCAAAAGGCGACACCGCCGGGCAATACTTAAGGATCGTATATTCTGGTTGGTAGTGCCACCCTTTTTTTTTCAACATACCCAGTTGGAGAATCCAAACCCTTTTTTAAAAGGCTAAAATGTTCCACATGCTCCTAGGCTACAATGTGCTGCACTTGTAACCACCAACAAAAGCTGTGTACCAAGTACCATGGATTCTCGAAGGCAGCAGCAACAGCAGTAGCTAACATCACTTGCCCTGTGATAGGAGAACTCCAGAGTGTATTGCTCAGATGGCTAGTGTAAACTGGCCTGATAATTTTGCAGTACTGCACTTAAATTTCTCGCCTGTAGGTTATCTTTCTTTGCACTGTGTCCTCCCTCCCAGGACGTGTGAGAGCTTGGCGCATCAGGGTTGGTGAGTGGAGTGTCGTCGGTGCTGGAATTAGTTAAGTCTGCAATTGCAGAGAGGACAAAGCTATAAAGGGCTGCCACTAAGTGAAGATAGCAATGAAATTAGATGAAATCCAGTTTTTGGGTGCTGGTGGCAGCGTGAGCAGAGCATTAAGGGAGGAAGTAAGATATTATTGATTTAGGGCCCGATGTAGGTAATAGTGAAATACCAAATTCTTAATACCAAATTTTACCGATTCGGTATTAAGAAATCGGTATTTCAGATGTAGGTAAGAATTCGATAAAAAATACTGAATCCTTAATATTCGTGATTACCGAATCGGTAATTGAGATTCGGTAATAACGAATACCTACCTATTCATTCCTATGGGCTTGGAGGCCCATAGGAATGAATGTGAAGACATTCGGTATTACCGATTCGGTATTAATTAATCAGTTATACCGGGAGGTATTTCAAGGGTGCCAGGGTGTCCAAAGGACACCCTGTTGCACCCCTGCAATCTGCATGTGTGCACATGTGGCACACATGCAAGCCCTTAGGGCATGGATGTGTGCCACATGGCACTTAAAAAAAGCAAGAAAGTGCTTTTTTAAAGGAATTCGGTAATTACCACCAACTTGAAGTTGGTGGTAATTACCGATTCCTTAAGGCCCAAAAGCACTCTTTTATGTGTATTCTACATTGCATTTAAGGAATTGGTATTACTGATGCCATAAATGCAAGGCTAATAAGCAATCGGTATTAAGGAATCGGTATTTACCCTTTCCTTATTACTGATTCCTTCCATACATCAGGAATGGCTAAATACCGGTCGGTAACGGTTAGATGTACCGAATTTCACCGTTACCGACCATAGTTACATTGGTTGGTGCCTAGCATTGCTGTAATATTTGATGACTTTGGCAACATGTTTAATAAACCATGTAAGAGCCTTTACAGTTGCAGTGCCCGTTGGAGTAGTTTGGCCTGCCTTGAGTTTGTAACCGGGCCTACCAAAGAGTTCAATAATCTTGCAATAATGCAGATTATGAGGCACCCCTAAGATAAAGGGAAGACTGGTTAGGTCAAGGGAAGTTAAAAATGCTGAGCAGTAAGCTTAGACTAAGGCCAATGTTAAATTCAAATTTGACCTAAAAGGGAAAATGATATAAAGTTGGCAGAGGAGCCCAGGTAGAAGATAGGTAGAACAGTATTGAACATGCAGCAGTTAAATACAGTGAGCAGGGTTGTGTTTGAGTTTCTTACTGTAGCCCCTAAATGTTTATTAAGCTTATAGCTTCCAGTTCTCCATTTTTACAGATAAATACAGACATAAAACAGCATGTTTCCTGTCTGTATAAAAGTGGAAAAATTCAGAATTTTGTGCTTCTCCTGGTTGACACTCCATGCTGCCTTTCGTGATTTCCAGGACAACAGCTGAACAGATAGACGGCATGGGAAATTAAAAAACTGGTTCAGATTTCCCTAAATTAAGGCATCTTTGAACATATGTTTGTAGTATAATGTGAATATTTACCTGTCGGTGTAATGTTTTGCTATTTTTGGCTGCTTAATCCCTTGGCTGCTAGCCCCCCGATCCTCGCCCACCACGTGCTAAGCCTTTTTGTGGCTCTTTGGGGTAGTTCGCGCTGGGTCCACTCTAACTTTTTGTCCACATAGGGTATCCACGTCAAATATGTCCCCTTTTTCCCAACACCCTGAGGATTCTAAAGGTACCCAGGGTTTGTGGATTATCCTGGAGAGAACCCAGAAATTTGCCAAAATACACCTAATTTTTTATTTTATTTTTTAAATGGGAAAAAAGTGCTGCAGAAGAAAGCGTCTGTTTTTTTCCCTTGCACATGGTATCAACAAACGGTTTGTGGTGCTGCAATCACCATCTTCTCAGCTTTCAGGGACAGGCAGACTTTTGTCAGAAAACCAAACTTTTCTACACAGTTTTGGCATTTTACTGGGACATAGCCTATTTTTCCTATTTCTTGTCCTTTCAACCTCTTTCCAGATAATGGTAGAAATAGATGTGAAAGTAATAATGTATCCCAGAAACTATACAATTCTGAAGAGTAGACAACATTCTGAATTCAGCAAGGGGTCATTTGTGTAGATCCTTGAAGGTTTTTTTACAGAAACTAACAGTTGAAAATCGAAAATATTGAAATGGAGTTGAAAAAAACTGTCATTTGTGCCAACATTTTTACCAGCAACTTCTTTGAAGTATGACACATTTTTTTAAGCAATATATACTTACATCCTCTGGTACCTTCTGGTTGTGGGGATATATAGGATCTGTAGGTTCACCAAGAACCTGAGGAACCCAAAGCCAATAACTGAGCTGCGACTTGCAATTTTTCACTGTGTACCGGGTATGTAGCATTTTATATGGTAAAATATAAGAATGAAAAATAGGTACCAAGGAAACCTATACATTTCTAAAATGGTAATGAGATATAGAGTTTACAGCAGTGGTTATTACACATCTCCCAAATTGTGGGTACCCATACATGCACGTGAATTAGAGTTCATTTTCCAAATGAATTTTTTTACAAAGTGTGTTACAATTTGGAAGGCAGAAATGCAAAGAAAGTCAATAGTTAATAACACTTGTTCTACTATTTTGTGTTCCCCTAAGTCTCCCAATAAAAATAATACCTTACTTGTATGGGTAGGCCTAGTGCCCACAACAGGAATCGTCCCAAAACACAATGTAGAAACATCAAGTTTTTCCAATGAAAATTGACCCTTTTTAGCAATGTGCCTTGCTGTGGATTTTGAACCCTAGCTCAGCTGGCACTTAGGGAAACCAACCAAACCTATACATTTTTGAAAAATTGACACCCAGGGGAAACCAAGCTGGGTAAAAATGGTACCTCACTTGTGTGGGTAGGTCTAGTGTTCCCAGAAGGAAGCGGCCCAAAATGCTGCGTGGACTCACTACATTTTTACAGTAAAAACGGACTTATTTTTGCATATTTGCCTAGTTGTGGATTTTGAACCCTAACTGAGCCGGCACCTAGAGAAATCTACTAAACCTATACATTTTTTTAAACTAGACACCCAGGGGAATCCAATCCAGTAGTGGGTGACTTGTGTGGCTCTCACTGGATTCTGTTACCTAGCGTCCCTTGGAAACCTCAAACTGTACAAAATGAAATGAAATGAAATAAAAAATTACATTTGTATAGCGCATAACTACCCTGAGGCCTCGCAGCGCAGCGCAACAATTTTGCTCAAATTTCTGTGATGGAAAGTTCTGGAATCTGCACGGATTCACAAAAGTCCACCCACATCGCATTCCTCAAAGTCTCCCGCAACAATAAGTGGCCCAAAACACAGCGTGAACTCACCGCATTTTTACAGTCAAAACTGACACTTTTTTTTACAAAATGCCTAGCTTTGGACTTTGAACCCTGGCTCACCCGGCACTTAGGGAAACCTAGCAAACCTATACATTTTTTATAAAACTAGACACCCAGGGGAATCCGGGATGGGGTGACTGTGTGGCTCCCACTAGGTTCTCTTACCCAGAATCCCTTGCCAACCTCAAACTTTCACCAAAGAAAAACACATTTTCGTCGCATATCTGTGATTGAAACTTCTGGAATCTGCGTGGATCCACAAAATTCCTCCCACCCCACATTTCACAAAGACTCCTGATAACAATGGTACCTCACTTGTGTGGGTATGCATTATGCCTGCGACAGGAAAGAGCCCACAACGCAATATGGACATATCACATTTTTCCTGTGAAAACTGACCTTTTTCTGTAAAGTGCCTAGCTGTGGATTTTGAACCCTAGCTCAACCGGCAGCTAGGGAAACCTAGCAAACCTATACATTTTTGAAAACCAGACACCCAGGGAATCCAGAATCCCTTGCAAACCTCAAACTTTGACAAAACAAATCATATTCCCCACATTTCTGTGATGGAAAGTTCTGGAATCTGCCTATATCCACAAACTTACACCCACCTCGCATTCCGCAAAGTCTCCTGATAACAATGGTACCTCACTTGTGTGGGTAGGCCTAGTTTCCCCATAAGGAAACAGCCCAAAACGCAACGTGGATACATCACATTTTTACAGTGAAAATTGACCCTTTTTTTTGCAAAGTCCCTGGCTGTGGATTTGGACCCCTAACTCAGCCAGCACCTAGGGAATTCTAGCAAACCTATACATTTTTTAAAACTAGACACCCAGGGGAATCCAGGATGGGATGACTTGTGTGGTTCTCCCCAGGTTCTCTCGCCCAGAATCCCTGGTAAACGTCAAACTTTGTCAAAAAATGCATTTTTTCCTCACATTTCTGTGATGGAAAGTTCTGGAATCTGCGTGGATCCACAAACTTCCATGAACCCAGCATTCACCAAATCTCCTGATAAAAATGGTCCCACACTTGTGTGGGTATGCTTAGTGTCCCCAGAAGGAAACTGCCCAAAACGCAGCGTGGACTCACCACATTTTTTACAGTGAAAACTAACTCTTTTCACGGGGCAAGATGGCGGCCGCTGCAGCGGCTGTGTGAGGTGCCTGCTTCTCTGCTCCCGGTCGGGAAAGGGAGAAAACTTGCAATGCTCACTTAGATGTCTGGGATCTTTCTTTTCTTCGCTGCCCGCAGTGAAAATCGGATTATACGGAAGATACGGAGTGGCGGCTCTACCGCTTCCAGCGTGCTGAGTTCTCGGTACAAACGCATGGTCCTATAACAATCCATGGTTGCACAGCTTCTGTTCCTCGGCTTTCCCCGAGTTCCAGCGTGGCAATTCCCTCCCCTATCTTCGGGACTATACCTGTCTGTGGCTGTTAATTTCAAACCGAGGATGCCGCCGAAACCTCCCATGAAGCCTCCGGTTACAAGAAGTGTCAGAACGAAGAATCTAGGAACCGCAGATGAGTCGGGGGCTTCGGGCGGTGCTGAGGAGCCGACATTAAACAGTAAGAAGGGAGGGGAGCGAAAGAAAGTGCATAACCTGAATCCTGCAGCACAAACACTCCCCCAGATGTTTGAGAAACAATTATCAAAAAACAACTTATTAGAGCGCTCTGAAAACGCGCCAATGAATCAGGTAATCCAGGAAGGGGATTTTACAGCAGAGGCATTAATTAACGCAGCTACAGAAACGTTTGTATCTGGTATTGTAAATAACGCTGAAATGAGCCCGGATGGTTGTATTATGGGAAATGGAGTTCATGTAGTTGCTGGCTTAAACTTTGAAAATGCTGTTGGTTTAAATGCTGAGGGAACAATGTTATCCGTGTCAGCGGAGGCTCTACTCTCTGGCCCTCCAAGAGACTGCCGATAATTTCTATTCCATGTCAGACCACTCATCGGATGAGAGTTTGGATAGGGATTGGGCAGTTTATCCAGGTGATAGCAGTATAGATGAAGATTCCAGAACAAGTGAGACTTTCACGGGGTCTGCGATAACTGTCAAAAAACATAGAGCCAGAAAGTCTACAGGTGCTAAGAGCAAGACACTTTACTCTAGTGGTAAGGCTGTGGAAGCTGTATTTCAATCTGATTGCTTTGGAGGAGAGCAATCTATTGAATCATATAATGATCAAGAGGAGACTTTAGCTACGATTTATCAGACAATGCTAGCACATAGAGCTGAGTCAAAAACTGAAATTGCACGTACGCAAACCACATGCAGAAAGGTACAGAATGCTGTCAGGCGTGTTACTAAAATTTTTACTGATATTGCATCACGAGTTACTGAAGCAGAGGCTAAGATATCCGTTCTTGAGGATGAAGTCGCGACTCAAAAGACAGAGCTCAACGCCATAAAAGCTCAACGTGACGACATAAGCTTCAAGCTCACTGAGTTGGAAAATAAATTGCGAAGGAATAACTGCCGTGTTTTGGGGGTCCCAGAAGAAATCGGGGGGCCTGATTTACGGAAATTTATCTGCAAACTTTTCCAAGATGCATTCCCAGAGCTAACTTCATGGGCTTGGTCTACAGTTATTGAACGGGCGCATCGCTTTCCTTTCACAATCAAGAAAGCTAAGCAGGCAGAGGTGGAACGGCCTAGAGCATTCTTGGTTCGATTTAATATTTTTTGGGCTAGAGAGGCAGTTTTTGGTCTTGCTAGACCTGATAAGCAGAGATCCGCAAAGGGCTGTAGCTTTTTTGTTCGGCCAGATTTTTTTCCGGACACTGTCTCTAAGCGCTGGCATCTACGGCAACTGATTGCAGGATTTCAGGAGAAAGGAGCAACTGTATACCTGCAGAATCCAGCGAAGTTAAAAGTTATTGTTAAAGGACAAACTAAATTATTTTTTTTCGGAGATAGTGGCAAAAGACTATTTGATGTCATTGTGAACATGAATCTGAATATGTTTTGCCCTTTGGCCTCGTCCTATAACTTTGTGAAGAACTGATAACTAGGTCCTTTTTCATTACGGAATGTTTATTCTTTTTTGAGATTCTATTGCAGCTTTTTTTCCCTTCTCTTCTTGTTTTTATTTTTTATTTTGAGTGAACATTGCCAAATGGGTGATAGTCAGATATGTTATAATGACATTTGCCTTCTTTTTTCGACCAAGAAAGGGAGTAGGGGGGCACTCTGTGTTCTCAGGGACCAATGGTCCTTGTGCCTCATGTGGCGGGATGGGTGGGCTCGGTGGGGGGGTGGGTGGCAGAATGGGGTTGGTGGTGGTGGTGGAGGGTGGTGGGGTGTAAGTCAGCAGTAGTTATTATTGAACGGACAGCAGAACGGATAATTATACAATGTCTCTGTGGTATGAACCAAAATAAAAAAGCACGGTTTTTGTTAAATGTAATTTATAATAATGGATAGAAAAGTTAAAATTTATACGTTGAACATTAATGGCCTTAATGATTTCAAGAAAAAGGGGATTCTATTTAAAATAATTCAACTATTACAAATAGATATTCTGTGCTTACAAGAAATGCACATCTCATGGGATAAGAGAAAATCTCTGAAAAATGTAGGTCTTGATTTATTAGTATGCACGAAACAGACAGGGATTAAAAGAGGAGTTGCTATTTTCATGAAACGGGGTTTAGGGAAGTGTGTCCGAACGCTAGCAGACAAATGGGTAAGATGGGGACTGGTAGAAATTAATATTGATGGAAACAAGTTCACTATTTGCTCTTTATATGGCCCGAACCTAGATGATTGTGAGGTAATGAATTCGATTAATCTAGAGCTGGCTGCATGGTGTCAACCAATAATTCTTTGTGGTGATTTGAATGTTCCTATTGACTCTGATTTTAATATTAGGACAAGCTGGAAATATAAAGGTTGGAAAAACCGGACTTTTAGAGCTCTCAGTGAATTAATTCTAGGGAATAGGCTTATTGATGTCTGGAATAGATTTCGGTCTAGTGAACCTGGATATACTTTTTTTTCTTCCCCACACCAAAAGTTTGTCCGTCTGGATTATTTTTTTATTTTCCAAGATTTTATAGAGAAAGCCAATATTGACATTATGCCAAAAATTGTCTCAGATCACAACCCCGTAATATTGGAAATTCAACTATCCTCCCCAAAAGAAGGATTTAAAAATAAGTGGTCGTTTCAAAGGAATTTGTTGCTTGATCATGATTATGTATGTTCAACATATGGCTAAAATTATTAAGGAGTTTTTTTTGCGTAATAATGACTCGGCTCCTGTTCAAATTGTCTGGGACACTTTTAAATCAATAATCAGAGGAGAAACTCTCAGCTACTCGAATTTTCAACAGAAAATTAGATTGACTAAATTTAAGGAAGAATTGGATAGGGTGATGAGGGCAGAGATAAAGCTGGCTGCAAATATTAAATCCGACCAGGGTATTGAAGACGCTCAACATGATCTAATCATTAAACATGCTGTAACCTATTCCTATTTAGCCGATCAGATAGCGTCTAAGTATAGGCAATATAAGACACAATGTTATGAGTTAAACAAGCAAACCGGCAGAATTCAAGCTCAAAGGTTCAGACAAAAGGCGGCTTTCAACAATATCTTAAAAATTACTGATTTAAATGGGGTAACCCAAGAATCTAAAGCTGGGGTCCTAAAGGCGTTTCGGGATTTTTATCAGTCATTATATAATGAGCCGAATGACGGTGGCCGTGTAGCAAAAAATGGCTTCGATTATCTGGACAAGTAAGATAATACAAAACTCCTGGAAATACATAAAACTTTGCCAGCTGCCCCTATCTTATGGGAAGAGATTGAATTGGCTATTTTAGGTCTTGCCCCTGGGAAAGCAATGGGACCAGACAATATACAGCTGGAATTTTAGCTGACTTTTCGTAGTATATTAAAACCAGAATTACTTAAAGTTTATCGTCAGGCTTTTCTAGGTCATCCTCCTTATTCTTGGTCCTTGTCCACTATAATTATTTTTTTTTAAAAAGGAAAGGTGAGCACTGAGTTTGGGTCATATAGACCTATTTCTCTCATTACCTCAGACAGTAAGTTTTTTTCTAAGATTTTAGCTAATAGATTAAATGATTTCATGCCCATGTTAGTTTCAAAAATACAACACGGATTCATTAAGAAAAGAGACACTACTGATCACGTGAAAAGGATTATTGCCTTATTAGATTGGGCACAGGCCACGGAATCCCCGGTCGGGGTTGCCCTGTTGGATGCGGAAAAAGCATTCGACAGGGGCTTCCTATGGTCAGTGCTGGCATGGAAGGGCTTTCCCATAGAATATTTAAATGCAATACAGGCATTATATAGCCACCCACAAGCTGTAATTCGTGTTGCCGGTGAGGTCTCTGATCCTCTGCCAATTACAAGGGGGACGAGGCAAGCCTGTCCTTGTTCCCCCTTGTTGTTCGCATTATATATTGAGCCCTATCTGAACTGTTTAGGAAAAGAAGCTGATATTGTTCCTGTGAAAATTCATCAAGTAGAATATAAAGTTTTTGCGTATGCTGACGACGTCGCTATTGTCACCTCTGATATAAAACTTGCGTTACCTAAAATAATAACGGGCTCAGGAATTTGGCGAGTTCTCGGGATACAAATTGAATGTCTCGAAAACCCAGCTGATTCACTCGGTAGAGGGCCGACCGGGTGGACTGGTGTTCTCTGCTGAAGCTTCTTCTCTTGGTATGACAATATCTGCCAAAATAAATGAGATTGTTCGACTTAACACTGACCCTATATTAGATTCTGCGAATAGAACACTGGAGAGATTAAATAATTTACATCTATCTCTTTATGGTCGTACTAACGTGTTAAAAATGTTAATATTCCCAAAATGTTTGTATTTGTTTCGCACAATACCTTTGTTGTTTCCTTCAGATTGTTTTGTAAAATAGATAGAATGATCTCCAGGTTTCTCTGGGGGTATCGGAGATCTAGAAGAGCTTTGAAATGGTGTTCCCTACCTAGAATAAGGGGAGGCTGGGGAATACCGAATTTTCGATTATACTATTGGGCGGTTCTATTAAGATATATGGGCATTCTAATTTTTCAAGATAATACTTTAGATGAATCAATTATGCCCTTCAATCTATGAAATGGTTTTGGGGAAGGAAGTTCGACAATGTCTGGTGAGAATAATAGAGCCCAGCTATAACAAAAAAAACAAATTTAAAATTATGATAACTGCTTTTCAATTGTGTAAGCAGTTTAAAAAAAGATTTAATTATTGTCTTGGTTTGAATTATTATATGCCTTTGCTGCATAATATGCTTTTACCTGAAATGTTTAGAGATCAAGTAATGATGAGATGGCATGCTGCTGGTGTGCGTATACTAGGTGATTTATATCAAGATGATCGATTTTTTCTTATTCCTATCTACAGCAAAAATATAACTCTTCTAGAACCAATTTTTTTAAATATCTTCAGATTAGAAGCTTTCTGGAGTCAAGGTTTTTTTTAAATCAAATCTTGATGAATAAAATTGATATTTTGGAATGCAGCAGAAAGGGAAGTAGAATTGGTTTAATATATCAGATGATGATAACCAGGCTGCAAGATGATTTGTGTGTACATGCCGATAAATGGCAAAGAAAATTAGAAAAGGAGGAAATTGATCTGTCTAGAGCAATCGAATTGTCAATTAGTACTTTATTTAATGGTCAACATTTTATGTCTATTTTTGATTTGTATTATACCCCCGCGAAGTTAGCTAAATGGAGATCAAAAAGTGGGGATAAGTGTAATCGATGTAGTTATATTGCCGCAGATTCTATTCACATGTTTTTTACTTGCCTTAAATTACTTCAATTTATTACGGATGTACAGTTTTTTTTGAATGATCGTTTACGGATTCAAACTGAATTGTCCAGAGAATTAGTAATTCTTGGAATTTAGACAGATCAAATTGGGATAAGAACGACTGAAGAAGAAGGCTTTTTATGTATCTGTATGTCTGTATATCGATCCTGTGTAACTTCCCATTGGTTAGATTCTGATTCTCCAGTTTTTCATCATTGGCACTTAAGATTATTATCTATATATCAACTTGAAAATGCGATGTATAAACTGAAGGGTCTGAAAAAGAAGACACTGGGTCGAAAACTCTGGGCCCCTATCTCGAACTGGATGTGATTCTCTTTTTCTTTATGATTAGCGATTGTTTTAAAAAAAATAAAAAATGTTTATTGTATATTGTGTTTTGTACTTACTCTCCTTTCTGCTCTGCTCTTTCTAATATGACGTTCATTATGCTGGGTCTGTATGCTCATTTTTTCTGTATGATTTATCTTCTGCATAACTATTTGCTGACATGAAATAAATAAAAAAAAAAATTAAAAAAAAAGGAAACTGACTCTTTTATTTTGCAAATTGCCTAGGTGTGGATTTTGAACCCTAGCTCACCCAGGAAAAACTACTAAACCTATACATTTTTGAAAACTAGACACCCAGGGAAATAGAAGATTGGGTGACTTGTGTAGCTCTCAACAGGTTCTGTTACCCAGAATCCCTTGCAAACATCAATCTTTGTCAAAAAATCAATTTTCCTCACATTTCTGTGATGGAAAGTTCTGTAATCTGAGTGGGTCCACAAACTTCCACGAAACCAGCATTACTCAAGTCTCCTGATAAAAATGGTACCACACTTGTGTGGGTAGGCTTAGTGTCCCCAGAAGGAAACGTTCCAAAACGCAGCGTGGACTCACCATATTTTTATAGTGAAAAATTACTCTTTTTTTTTAAATTGCCTAGGTGTGAATTTTGAACCCTAGCTCACCTAGGGAAATCTACTAAACGTATACATTTTTTAAAACTAGAGACGCAGGGGAATCCAGTACGGGGTGACTTGTGTGGCTTACACCAGGTTCGTTTACCCAGAATCCCTTGCAAATATCAAACTTTCTATAAAAACATTTTTTTAAATGTTCCTCATATATCTTCGATGGAAAGTTCTGGAATCTGCGTGAATCCACACAATTCCACTCACCCCACATTTTCCAAAGTCTACTGATAAAAATGGTACCTCACTTGTGTGGGTAGGCCTAGTGCCCGGAACACCCCAAAACGCAACCTAGACTCACCACATTCTTACAGTGAAAATTGACTAATTTTTTGCAAAGTGTCTGGCTGTGGATTTTAAACCCTAGCTCAGCCAGTACCTATGAAACTCTACCACACCTATAAATTTTTTCAAAATAGCAACCAGGGGAATAAAGTATGGGGTGGCTTGTGTGGCTCTCACCAGGTTCAGTTACCCAGAATCAAACTTTCTTAAAAAAAAACAAAAGAGAGATATTTTCCTCAGATATCTGTGATGGAAAGTTCTGGAATCTGCGTGGGTAGGCCTATTGCCCGCGACAGGAAACAGCTCACAACGCAAAGTGAACACATCACAAAGTGCCTGGCTGTGGATTTTAAACCCTAGCTCAGCCAGTACCTAGGGAAATCTAGAAAACCTATAAATTTTTTAAAACTAGACACCCAGGGGAAAAAATGATGGAGTGACTTGTGTGGCTCCCATCAGGTTCTGTTACCCAGAATCCCTTGCAAACATTAAACTTTGTCAAAAAATACATTTTTCTCACATTTCTGTGATGGAAAGTTCTAGAATCTGTGTGGATCCACAAACGCCACCCACCTCTCATTCCTCAAAGTCTCCCGATAAAAACGGTACCTCACTTGTGTGGGTACACCTAGTGCCCGTGACAGGAAAGAGGCCAGAATGCAATGTGGACACCGCATTTTTCCAGCGAAAACTGCAAAGTTCCTAGCTGTGAATTTTGAACCCTAGCTCAACCGGCACCTTGGGAAATCTAAAAAATCTATAAATTTTTTAAAACCAGACACCCAGGGGAATCCAGGATGGGGTGACTTGTGTGTCTCTCACCAGGTTCTGTTACCCATAATCCCTTGCAAACCTCAAACTGTGTCAAAAGACTTCCCCATGTTTCCCGATAAAAATGGTACCGCACTTGTGTGGGTAGGCTTAATGTCCCTAGAAGGAAACGGCCCAAAACGCTGCATGGACTCACCAGATTTTTACAGTGAAAACTGACTCTTTTTTGCAAATTGCCTAGAAACTAGACACCCAGGGAAATCCGGGATGGTGTGACTTGTGAGGCTCTCACCAGGTTCGGTTACCCAGAATCCCTTGCAAACATCAAACTTTCTGAAAAATAAGAAAGTTCTGGAATCTGTGTTGATTCATAAAATTCCACCCACCCAACAGTTTTCCAAAATCTACCAATAAAAATAATACTTCACTTGTGTGGCTAGGCCTATTAGTACAAAGGAAGGAACTAGTGTGGACAGTTTTTTACGGGGTCCAGAGTATGTGTCCAGATAACTTGTAACCAAAGAAGGATACTGAGTTCCCCGGGGATCCAAAGGGGGGTATGGGAGGTTGGAGACAGAACTAAACTATAGTCAGGGAACTGGGAGTTCCCTTGTTGGAACTAAGGGACCTCACACACCCAGTAAACTGGGTGTCAAGCTTCATCACTGGTCCCCTGCTCCTCGTCAGACTGGCGCTGCAATGTCTGACGGGCGCCGTAGGCGCGCTTTGTTGGAGATCTTTTGTTCCAGCCAAAAGTTTGTATGCGTGTGAGGGGTCTGGTGGAGGTGTAGTCGTGAAGGGAAAGTGAGGTTTAAAAGAAGGTGAGGCAGTCCACAACGGATTTTATTCGGGTGGCTGACTCCCTTATTAAAAGGGTGAGAGGGGAGAAAGAAACTGTATGATTGACAGCGGACTGACTCAACCCTCTAGAAGGTCGACATGTTTCATGCCTGTATGGCAATTCTTCAGGACCTCAAACAAATGTACTACACAGTGCAAAATAATAAGGAAAAATTAAAAAGATACAACCTCACTGGGTCAATCAGGGAGCAAGCCAACAGGTCCTACTCTATGGGGGAACCCTACAAAATAACCCTGGAGGGCCCCGCAGTCTGTTCCCGTGGGGCTGTTCGAGAAGGTTAATACCTTGGCGTCGGACAGCAGAGGTGGAAAGACCTACCCCCCACGCACGGCGCTCCGACCGGTAGCGCGAAACAGCTGTTTCCTTATTATTTTGCACTGTGTAGTACATTTGTTTCTTTCTCCCCTCTCACCCTTTTAATAAGGGAGTCAGCCACCCGAATAAAATCCGTTGTGGACTGCCTCACCTTCTTTTAAACCTCACTTTCCCTTCACGACTACACCTCCACCAGACCCCTCACACGCATACAAACTTTTGGCTGGAACAAAAGATCTCCAACAAAGCGCGCCTACGGCGCCCGTCAGACATTGCAGCGCCAGTCTGACGAGGAGCAGGGGACCAGTGATGAAGCTTGACACCCAGTTTACTGGGTGTGTGAGGTCCCTTAGTTCCAACAAGGGAACTCCCAGTTCCCTGACTATAGTTTAGTTCTGTCTCCAACCTCCCATACCCCCCTTTGGATCCCCGGGGAACTCAGTATCCTTCTTTGGTTACAAATGGCTAGGCCTATTGCCCGTGGCAGGAAACAGCCCACAACGCAAAGTGAACACATCAAATGTTTCAGTGAAAACTGACCCTTTTTTGCAAAGTGCCTAGCTATGGGTTTTGAACTCTAGCTCAGTCAGCTGCTAGGGAAATTTAACAAACTCATACATTTTTGAAAACTAGACACCCAGGGAATCCAGGATGGGGTGACTTGTGTGGCTCTCACCAGGTTCTGTTACCCAGAATCCCTTGCAAACCTCAAACTTTGTAAAAAAAAAAAAACATTTTCCTCACATATGTGTGATGGAAAGTTCTGGAATATGCGTGGATCCACAAATGTTCACCGACTTCGCATTCCTCAAAGTCTCCCGATAAAAATGGAGCCTCACTTGTATTGGTAGGCCTAGTGCCCACAACGGTAAATGGCCCAAAACGTAGCGTGGACTCACCACATTTTTACTGTGAAAACTGACTTTTTTTACAAAATGCCTAGCTGTAGATTTTGAACCTTAGGTCAGCCGGCACTTAGGGAAGTCTAGCACACCCAGGGCAATCCAGGATGGTGTGACTTGTGTGACTCCCACCAGGTTCTCTTACCCACCAGTTCTGACCCCCACTCTGGCGGGAAGACTAGCGGAAAACCCTCAGTGAGGAAAGGGGGTGTGCTAGCCTGTGCCAACTCCACCCCTCAGGTTGGAGAGGCGAGGTGAAGCACAACTCCGGGCTCCGGCCATCTTGAAGATGGGGAGCCCTGCCCAGTCAGAGATTGGCTCCTGCCCCCCTCCCGCAGAAGAGGAGCAGGATAGGGGGTTTACTCACCCCAGGACAGGGACTTATTAGTCCCTGACCTTGCCCTACCTGTGACGCCCCTAAATTTAGTATTTAGGGGCATCCCTGAACCTTCCTTCCTCAGAGTCCGATTTGAAAACAAGAAAGAAGATCACGAAGAAGAAGACCCGCCGTGCAGCTGCTAACAAGAGGATGACACCAACTGACTTGGCCCCAGTCCTACATGCCTGTTGATCCTTGAACCGGCTCCTGATAAATCCCGGCGACTCCTGCGGACAGCAACCTCAAAAACCCCGGATGACCTGCCTGCCATGAACCTCTTAAAGACTGGGACTCCCATGAGCAGTGGTTCTGCTCAAACAGCAATACCCCTGGTGCCAGCCAGAACCGCGAATCCAGCAGACTCTGCACCCGCCGAGCCCGGCCTGTGCCTGAGTGGATAAAGACCCTGAGGAAGTCCCCCCGGCGATTTTGACCTGGAATACAGTGCCCAAGGATCCTGCTCGACGACCCAGATGACGCCTGCAGCCTCACTGCAAGGGACCCCTACAACCGCGAACAGCAGAGGGTAAGATTTCCCAATGTCAAAAGACACCCCTGCACCCGGCGCCCCACGGCCCCCTGTGCCCAACTCCTGGGTGCCTACCTATCCTCCAAGATCCCAACTTACCTCTTGAAGTGTTGGTTGCTCCAGAAGAATCTCTGTCCCCGAGCCTGCAGTGTTTTTTCATCTTCCAAGTTCTCAATTGAATAACATTGAGTTCCCAACGGCTCAAAAGCACCCCGCACCCAGCCACCCGAGCACCCCTGGCAATGCAGCCTTGGTCCTAACCTACTTCCCCATTTTCCCTGAGCAAGTCACCAGGAGCCCAGCTCCCACAGCCGTGTGGCCTGCTTGCCAGCTGCCACCGACCGAAGGCCCCCTGCCTCTCATTGGACAACATTGGGCCCAACTACCTCTGCACTCGGCTGCCCCTGTGCCACTGAGGGTGTACCAACTGTACCTACCTGACCCTGGGGGACCCCTGAGTCTATGCCCAGAACTTTAACTCTCCCAGTCGAGCATTTACCCAAAAGCCGATAACTCACTTTTCTTCCATTGGGTAACGTTGCCTGGTTTCTCTTAAAAATTCTACTAAGTGTGGAATTTTGAAACTTTGAAATATTCATCTAAAATCAGCGAATTCCGATGTACTCACCTGTTATCAGGAGAGAACCCAGTGCTAAATCTTTTAGTCCACCACTGACCCTGAAAAGTAACTCTAACCGTACTTACCAGTAACTTTAATTTCCTTCCATGGTAATCCATTGTATGATTTTCTCCAGAAAAGTTTGTCGATTTTCAAAAACCATAAATATTCCTTAAAAATCACCCGTCTGACTTAAATGCATTATTTCAATTGTTTACAGGAGATGCATCAGGGCTGGATCCAGGGTCCAACCTTGAGTTAGAAAAAGTAACGATAACACTACTTACCTGCTGAGTGAATTTCCTCCCATAGGATAACATTGGTGATTCTATGAGAAAAAGTTTCTAGGAGTCAACTTTTAAAATACAACAATATTCCTTAAAAATCACTACTGTAACCGAAACGCTTTTACTTAACTGTTTACAGGCGATGTCCTAGGACTGAATCTAGGATCCAGTCCTGTGGTTAGAAAAGTAATCCACAAAGTAATTAATTGCATTTATCTAGAAATTCCCATTGAGCTCAATGTTGCATTGTGTTTAAAATTGTGTTGCCCATTGCAACAACTGTAACTATTGTAATCAAAAAGTCTATTGCCTATTTGAAAAGTATTTAACTAAAGTAACTCATCCTCAGAAAGTATATTTTGATACCTTGTTAGTTCTAAAATAATACAACTATATGTATATATATATATATATATATATATATATATATATATATATATATATACATATTCACTGAAAAAACCATAGGTTTCACAATCGTTATAGTTAGGAATTAGCATTTAAAAAACCTTTGAAATTCACGGAAAAAAACCATAGGTTTCACACCAGTTATAGTTAGCTGAACATTTTACTCATACAAAACCATTGAAATTCCCACGTTATAATTAGTTGGACTCACTATTACTCACGCGCCCGCAATCCACTGCTGATGATGTCACATATTACATCATTCATGACACGGTCAGTGACATCACTGATGACATCTCAAATGACATCACTGATGACATCATCCATGTGATAATACGATACATACACATGTAGCTACTCACCAACCGATGCAGCCACTTATACACAAAGTGAAACACTAATACATATATTTAAATATTTAAACATTAGTCACTAATATATGTATTCACTAAGATACACTTAATAAGCCAGTTAACCAATCAATTTTTTTTTTTAAAACATCCCTTTAGACACTTATTTAAACATTTATTCTTCCATCAACTTTTACATATACATATATAAAACATATGTATTTTTCAGAAAGACACACATTCACTGGATGGTGTCATCAGTGATGTCATGAGTGATGTCACTGACCATGTCATGAGTGATGTAATATGTGACGTCATCAGCAGTGCATTGCACGCGCAAGTTATAGTGAGTCCAACTAACTATAACGTGGGAATTTCAATGGTTTTATGCGAGTAAAATTTCCAGCTAACTATAACTGGTGTGAAACCTATGGTTTTTTCAGTGAATTTAATAGGTTTTTTAAATGCTAATTCCTAACTATAACTGGTGTGAAACCTATGGTTTTTTCAGTGAATTTCATAGGTTTTTTAATAGTTAATTTCTATAGCTATGAAATATAATATTTTTTATAATAAATCCTATATTGTATATTTATGTAATACTATTTTTTGTATGTCTATTTTTCTCTTTTTTTTGCCTTGGTGCGCTCCCGGTGCGCATACCGGTGAACGCGCGGGTGAGCGCAGTGTTATGGCGCGCCCCGGTGCGCGTACCAGTGAGCGTCCCGTTAGCGCCATTGCCGCGAACGAAAATATCATCGTGACGTATCGCGTAGCCGCGTGATGCGTCTTATGACGCATGGCGTCAGCGCACCCGGAAGCGCCCGAGCGCATACGATCGTGCAACGTAAGCGCCGCCGGGCGCGCACCGGGGCGCGTAGCGTAAGCGCGTCGGGACATGTGACTTCAAAATAACACTTTTCATTGGTTCAGAACACTTTTGGTTTCGAAATGATGAAAGCCCGGGTCATGTGACCTGAAAATAACACTTTTCATTGGTTCAGAACAGTTTTGTTTTCCAAATGATGAAAGCCCCCACCTTTTTTCTTCATTCTCACTTTGTTCTTTGAGTGAGGAAGACCTGCTTCTATTAATAGAGAAATGGCTACAGTAGCAGCAGCAGCTGGAGCATCTGTCCCACCACCACCACCACCACCACCACCACCACAAGGGCCACCACAAGATCACATTGGTGGTGAACAAGAAGAGGAGGACGAGGAGGAGGAGGATGAGAGAAGGCAGTTCCTGCCTGAAGACAATCCCCCATATAAACCTAAGGAGCACTTTATATGGGAGTTTTTTAAAATCCCAAGGGATGCAAAGAAGGTAAACGCTGCAAAGGTGACCTGTCTCATCTGTGGCGCTGTACTGTCCAGGGGGAACCCTGCCAAAAAATATTCATTTGGGAATCACACAATGATTCGCCACATGCAACGATTGCACCCCAATAACTATTCTGCAGCAGAGGTGAGAGAACTGGCCAGAAACCTTCCCCAAACATCTTCCAGAGCCTCAACAAGCAAAGAACCCACTCCATCGGGTCCAGAGGCAAGGGAGATGATCCCGAACATCCAAACCAAGTTTGGTAGATACAAAATTGTTTGTATACATTGTGGTAAAACAATTACCTAAGGTGAGCAAAGTATTACACTCATCAACGTTGCTGGTGATAACCACAAGTGCCCAAAGAACCCTTAATTTTTTCCTGGTTTTTTTTGCTCCAGTTGAGCCATTTCCAATTCCCTGTTTTTTGTTTCTCCCCATAAAAAATATAAAAAAAATATAAAACTGTTCAGAAAAGCCAAAAAAAGTTTAAAAAATTCAAAAAAACAATAAAAAAAACATAAAACAACAAAAAGAATAAAAAAAACAGTTCTTTTTAGAACTACCTCCAATTTATAAAAAAATGCTAAATTTTTTAAAAACTGTCATTCTTTTTTCTCCATGGTACGCTCCCCGGTACGCGCACCGGTGCGCGTACAGGGCGCTCCCCCCGCGAAAATCGAAAACATTTTTTTATTTTTTTTTGCCCCGCGGGGCCCTTTTATGGCCCCCACATCAAACCTAGGGGGTCAGGGGGGGTCTACCCTGCCCCCTTATGGTCATTTCCCCCTTTGTTTTTGGCACCTCTTGTGTCTCGATCCTACCGAGACACAAGATGGTGGCCGCTCCGGACTGTTTGGAATGTTGACAGACACCCGAGAGCCAATCAGCTTTCCGCTCGCGAACTCGCGTTACGCGCTGGTACGCGCCCCGGTGCGCGCACCGGGGCCCGCTTATAGATATATATATTTTTTTTAACCTTAATTACTCAAAATCCTCTGGAGCACATACCTTGAGACATAGCAAAGGCACATCGGGCTACCAGTCCCTACAATTTTGCCAAGTTTGGTGGGAATCCATTCAGCCGTTCGGGCTAAAAGTGAGTCCAACCGCCCTATGGAAATTAACATGGGGAAAACACGTTTTGGGACCCCCCTTTTATCTCGGCCCCCGCTTGATGAATCCCCCCCACACTTTCAGGGAAGGAGCAGAGCAGAGCGGGCCATCTAATTTGAGAAATTCGTGAAAATTCATCCACCGGCGCCTAAGTTATTCCCAATAGAATGTTGCGGATTTCTTATGGAAACTAGGTCCTAACTATAACTACCTACTGGCGACCGCCACTAGGTAATATATATATATATATATATATATTATCTTTTTATTAAGCATCAGACAAGATCAAATACAAAAGACTACAGTCTAAATAGTACAAAGGCGTGCAACTGCCCGGAAGGCGATATCAGGAGCTATGGTGGGTTCAGCTTCGCATAGTCCTCAGGCCGGTCACCGTCCCGTGCCTGATGAATGATGCCAATTTCTAAACTAGCAAAACCCCCTCCCCCAACCCAACATAATCCCCCCCTCCCACCCGCCCCATCCGGTGGTGACGCAATAAAAATAAAACAGTAGAATACAGAAGCAAAAAGAAAATAGGCAGTAATACAGGTAGTAGTGGTGATATACACACCAAACCATAGGACACCCGGGACAGCTGCCAAGACGCACAGCCGACAAACAGAGGCCGCTAAAACTGAAATAGATGCAGAGCCCGTACAGTTGGCGGAAAAATCGCAGAGGGCAAACCTTGGGAGAGGTAGGATACGAGAGGACCCCAGTGCATTGTAACGTCTTCAGAATCAGTCTGGAGAATGTCTGCTAGACGTTCCATGGACAAGATCCTCCATAGACGAACGTGCCATAAAGAGATCGCCGGTGCCTCTGTTTTTTTCCATGCAGCCACCAAAGTAAGCTTGGCGCCCCTAAACAAGTCCACATAATCACCTTGTCCACCTTAGTTTGTCTCACCAAAAGAGGGTCTCGGAGGCCTAGAAGGACAAAATCTATGGAGGTGGGAATGGGGTAACCCAGAATATCTTTGATGTGAGAAAGGATTTAATCCAGGAATGGACGGATCCTAGGACAGTCCCACCATATATGCCAAAAATCCCCCTGAAAACCGCATCCCGCCAACATTAGTCTGATGTGTCTGGAAAGATATGCTGAAGCTTGGTAGGGTAGAGGTACCAGTCGTAGAGGGGTTTATAATGAGCTTCCCGAAGTGCCAAGGATTTCTTATGCTTAAAAATATCCCTCCAGACAGAAGCCCATTCCGTATCCTCTATGTCCCTCCCCAAAACCCGCTCCCAAAAGTGCATATATCTCGCCCGGGGGGGAAAGATAGAGGAAAGTAGAAATTCGTACAGCGCCAAAATTGCCCCCTTCATGGACCCCGCCCTCAGGGCCACAAATTTCTCCATGTCTGTACATTCCCGAACAGCCGCCTCCCGGAAAGGCGGCGTCAGGACCCAATGTCTGAGTTGCAAGTAATGGTAATGCTCACTCAGAGGAAGGGCGAACTCCTTCCTGCATTCCTCAAATGTCAGAACCTCCCCATCCCGAAACATATCCACTATTTTGAGACAATCTCCCTTTCGCCAACAATCGAAAGGCCGCTCATGGATGGGAGTGTACGGGGAAGGGAAAGACGTCCAGCCCGACCTCTTGGTGACCTTATCCCAGATGGTGAGAGTTGTACGGGTGGGAGTGCTAATATATGCATTGGTAGAGCGATGCTGTTTAGGCTTACACAGCACATCCCAAATATACCTCCCCACCACAGCGCGGTCCATGTGAAGCCAATGCTTCTCAGATTCCCTAGCTGACCACTCAGTCAATACCCGGAGTTGGGCAGCCTGATATTATAAGGCGAAGTCGGGTAAGGCCAACCCCCCTGAACACGCGGAGGACGAAGCATGTGCAGAGGAAGGCGCGCCCTCCCCCTTGCCAGAGGAATTTAGTGACCAAGGAACGGAGAGTCGAAAAGAACGAACCCTCTAACGCTATGGGGAATCCTTGAAACATGTATAAAAATTTCGGTAAGACCGTCATTTTAATAGCGTTAATCCGCCCTAGCCAGGAAACATAAAGAGGTGACCAACGCTTGCATTCCTGCTGGAACTGGGCTAGCAGGGGCGGGTAATTCACATTCTAAAGATCACGCAATTTGGTCGTGAGACGTACCCCTAAGTAAAGTAAGGAGTGTTTCACCCACTGAAAAGGCGTCGTAAGTTTCAAGCGAGCCACCTCCACAGAAGGAAGAGTAAGGTTAAGTATGAAAGATTTTGTATAATTGACCTGAAATCCAGCCACCTGCTCGAACCTACGCAATTCCTCCTGCATTACGCGTAGCGACTGAGCCAGACTCGTAAGGGAGAGGAGGATGTCGTTGGCGAAAAGCGAAGCTTTATGCTCAGCCTCACCAAAAGGAATGCCCCGATCCTCGTCATTAGCGCGGAGTTTAATCGCCAGGGGTTCTATGCTTAAAGCAAAAAGATGGGGTGAGAGGGGACATCCCTGTTGTGTGCCCCTACTCAGAGCAAAGGGGAGGAGGAACAGCCATTAACCAACACACGCGAAGTAGGCCGGTAGTAATTGGCCTTCACCATATTAATAAAAGGGTCGCCAAACCCAAATCTCCTCATAGTTAAAAAAAGAAAAGCCCAATCGACCTGATCAAAGGCCTTTTCCGCATCAAGACCCACTAGAACTGCAGGAATCCGGAATTTCGAGGCCTTCTCAATCAAATGGACCGTGCGCCGAATGTTATCATGAGTTTGCCTGCCCTTGATGAACTCCGACTGGTCAGGATGAATGCGGGCAGGCATCAACGATTCCAATCGTTCTGCTAAAACTGCAGAGTAAAGCTTGGCATCCAGATTGAGAAGCGCTATGGGCCGATAAGAACCGCATAAATGTGGATCCTTACCAGGTTTGGGGATGACGGAGATCACTGCCTTCACCATCGACTGAGAAACCTGCTCATCTGTAGTGACAGCCTGAAATAAAGCAGTGAGGTGAGGAAGGAGCTCTGCGGAAAAAGACCTGTAAAAGTGGGCCGTGAGGCCATCAGGACTCGGGGCTTTATGTAGCTTAGGTCTCGAGATAGCGGCACAAATCTCATCCTGGGTAATGGGGGCATCCAGGGCCGCAGTCGACGCCTGTGATAAGTGCGGAATATCCAGGAACTGTTGCTGCCATAGCGTGTCCGGTGCCGTGTCCTGGTATCATTCTGTATAAAAATCCCCAAACATGTCTGCCTTAACAGTATCTGAGTGGATGAGAGGACCCTGGCGATCTAAGATCCCCCCCAATGAAGTGCTTTTCCCTGTGCACTTGCAGCTGGCGTGCCAAGTGAGAACCCACCTTATTGCCCTACAGGAAAGTCGACTGAATAATCTTCAGTGGGGTGAACTCCGCCCGGTTGGAATAAATAGAGCGCAATTTACCCCTGAGAGCGGTAAGCTGCCTCTGCAAAACGCGCGTAGCATTAGCTTTATGTGCCCATTCAACCGCCCCCAATTCGTCCTCTAATGCCTCTCATTCCCATGCCCTCTGCTTGTTTAAGTTCGAGTTAAGTTGTATACACTTGCCCCTAATCACTGCTTTAAAAGCATCCCAGTTGTTCTGGGGGTTGGTGTCTTGGGGGTCATTATGTAAGAAAAAATCGGCGATGGTCCCTCACAGCTCCTCTTTGGCTACAGGGTCTCGGAGCAAAGCTAGCGGGAAATACCATCTGGGGGTTCTGGGGGAGAGCCCCAACCACTGAAGACCCAAAGTAATCAAACTATGGTCAGATATGGAAATCGGCAGTATCTGGGCAGCCTGGAGAGCCCCTAACAACGCCTGACCAACAAATATATAGTCAATCCTGGAGTACGTCCGATGTACGTGGGAGTAGTGGGTATAATCCTTAGTGCTGGGATGAAGTATGCGCCAGCAGTCAATGAGCCCCAAATCGGTGAATTTCTGTTGCAACCGACTTGGAAATACACTAGTAGCTACCCTATTGGTTCAAGTACTGTCCACAGACCCCTGCCAAACAAGATTAAAATCTCCTAACAACAGAATGACCCCTTCTGCAAAACCCCCTATTAAATCAAGAGCTTGTGAAAGGAAGGCAGACTGTCACGAATTGGGCCCATATAGGGAAACAAAGGTACAAGGCACACCCCTCAATCGACCCTTGACCAGCAGCAGACAACCCTCTTTGTCGGATTTTTGAGATTCAAATTGGAAATTTGCGTACACATGAAACAGTAGCGCCACCCCATTGTGTTTCGTATTAGCAGAGGAGGAATAGATTAGTGGGTAACATCTTTGACGCAGCCTAGAGACTTCAGCCCTCCTAAGTTGAGTTTCTTGTAGGGCGACCGCGTCAAATTTGCGATCAGTCAGATATTTCCAGATCTTTTGGCGCTTCTGCGGAGAATTTAAACCCTTAAAATTCCATGAAGCAATGGAAATAATCAAATACACAAATCGCCTGTGCCCCCCATTCCGCCCATGACTGCCCCCCTTTACGCATAACCCCCTTTACATTGAGCAAAAGACCTCCTCAAGCATTTCTGTCCCACATTCACCCAACCACCCCCCAGAAGAACATACAACTGCTGTGCAAAGAAGAACCAACATGATACAGAAAAACAAAACCCAAAGTCACCACCGGAAACCCCCCCACCTCCCTGAATCCCTCCCCAACAACCCCACAACCCTAACGCTGAAGGGTCTGAAGATCCTCGGCAGATACTCCTCCCGAACTCAAAAGGAGGAATAATGGGAACCACGGACAAGGCCCGCACCCCCGATTGTACAGCTCATATAACCTATGGGAAAGATGCAATAACAAACAAATAGGAAAATAAAAACCTCAGTGTCTTTGAAGAAGAGAATCAGCGCGATAGTCTCTCTCTGAAGAGCGGGTCGGCCAACAGGGCGAGATCAGGAGTCCTTCAGAAGTATGGCACCGCAGAGGAAACTCCCCGCCACAGAACTAGCGTAAGAGGACTAGGGATTGCTTTTGATGCAGGCGACTCCCCTGCACCGACCGGGGCCTGCAGTTGAACTGGGAACCCAGAGGCCAGCACAGAAATGACGGTCCTCCACGGAGTTACCAGGACCCTGAAGAAGAACAGGGAGATCAGAGCTACGAAGAAGGCCCGCAACAGGTCATGACAGTATCGGGCTCCAGGTGAAAAGCCCCCCAGCCAGGAGGCCTCGCAGATCCAGAAGCGTGGTGGAGATGGAGTGAGAACGCAAAGAGTCCCTCCAAAGCTAGAAAAGTAGCAAAAAACAATCAGCGGCGTCTGTTGACGTTGTGCCAAGCATTGGAGCCACTTCGCGATGTACCCGCCACCCCCGCGGCACCCGAGTCGGGGGCCTCCTCAGGGAGCGGAAGGCCCAAAGCTTTCAAACCCTGTCAAGTAGGTAATATGGTGAGCTTTGTTACCATACTCGAAGATGAGACCAAAGGGGAAGGACCACCTATAGCGGACCTTATCCTCCTGCAGCTTGGTGGTAACAGGTTGCAGGGTCTGCCGGTGGGCCAGGGTTGCAGCCGCCAAATCCTGATACAGAGAGCATCCATACCCCAAAAAGGAGACCTCCTTCAATTTCCGGGATGTCGAAAGAATGGCCTCTTTGACTTTGAAGGAATGTGATTTGGCAGCAGACCTTCCTGAGGCGGGAGCCGGGAAGGCTGCGGCGCTTTATTTTTAAAAATTGTTAGTCTGATTTTATATTGTGTGTGGCCTCTTGCACATTACTTTTATCCTGCACTTGCTTGCTGCCTCTTGATAGGGCTGTACCCCTCCCCAAGACACCGCGCAGCCAATTAGGCGCTGTCGCGGAGGTCTCCTTGCACCGAGCCGCCATCTTGGGGGAACTAGAGGGTTGGCGGTACAGTTGCCTGGCCCCTCCCGCCCTCACCGGTATTTAGTCAGCGCTTCTGACTCCACGTGCACTAGCTTTGGCAGCAGACCTTCCTGAGGCGGAAGCCGGGAAGGCTGCGGCGCTTTATTTTTAAAAATTGTTATTCTGATTTTATATTGTGTTGTGGCCTCTTGCACATTACTTTTATCCTGCACGTACTTGCTGCCTCTTGATACGGCTGCACCCCTCCCCAAGACACCGCGCAGCCAATTAGGCGCAGTCACGGAGGTCTCCTTGCACCGAGCCGCCATCTTGGGGGAACTGGAGGGTTGGCGGTACAGTTGCCTGGCCCCTCCTGCCCTCACCGGTATTTAGTCAGCGCTTTTGACTCCACGTGCACTAGATTTGGCATCAGACCTTCCTGGGGCGGAAGCCGGGAAGGCTGTGGCGCTTTATTTTTAAAAATTGTTATTCTGATTTTATATTGTGTTGTGGCCTCTTGCACATTACTTTTATCCTGCACTTACTTGCTGCCTCTTGATAGGGCTGTACCCCTCCCCAAGACACCGCGCAGCCGATTAGGTGCTGTCGCAGAGGTCTCCTTGCAGCGAGCCGCCATCTTGGGGGAACTGGAGGGTTGGCGGTACAGTTGCCTGGCCCCTCCCACCCTCCCCTCCTAGATATGGCTGCTTTCTCTCGGCCGCGCAGCGGACGAGCGCAGCGGGAGGCAAGCCCGTCTGCGCCCGTCCGCGACCATGACGCGGCCGGGGCCGGTCCCCCTGCCCGAATCTCTAGCCACACCAGTGTGATCTACAAGCGTTCAGAGTTGATGGCCCTGAGACCCCTCCGGTGCCCTCACAGCCCTCTGCTTACTCCGGACGCTTGGAGCCAGGACTATGTCTGTAGGGATTGTGATTTCTATCTTTCTCATTACGAACCAAGAAACAGTCAGGTCCACGCTCGGAGCCCCAACTTCTCTCGGGGATCACGTTCCTCCATGACCCTTAAAGTGGCTCTGGTCAATTGTAGATCGCTGGTTAAACATGCCATTGACATATAGCAGTCTCTACAGGACAATAATTGGGATCTTCTTTTCCTTACTGAAACGTGGCTGAATTATACCACGAACCCTACTGTCACCCTCGCCCTCCCGGAAGGCTACAGCATCATCTATTCTAACAGACCCAATGGCAAACAGGGGGGTGGTGTTGCACTTATTCATAAGTCCAAATGGACGGTTACTATCCCTCTATACGACCACATAGATTGCATTGAGGGACTGCCTTTCAGCATTAAAATATCCCCATCCATTTCTTGCTCTGGAGTATTGATCTACCGCCCCCCTCACTCTAGCACTACACATCTGCCGGTTTTGGCAGATTACATTGTCCAGACTAGCACACGTTATGCTAATTTCCCAGCCTTAGGGGACTTTAATCTCCATGTAAATGATGAGTCTTGCCCCCACAGCAAAAATGTTGTTTCAATGTTGGCGGCTTGCAGTTTAGCCCAAAAAGTAGAACTACCTACGCATAAAGCTGGACACATACTGGACCTGATTTGCTCCAACTTGACAAATATCCAGATAGCTAATCCCGTACCGGTCATTTGGTGAGATCATTTCCTCATCCCCTTTGAGATCGACATTCCTTATCCAGATAGGCCCACACAGATTCCTAAGGCATCAGGGAGAAACTGGAGTCGTATCACCCTAGAGTCACTCCAGGAACATTTAAAAAACTCGCAGCCTATTCCTGCGTCAGACCTTGATAGGCGCATTGACAATCTGGACGTTTGGATCAGTCAGGCCATGGAGGCGTTGGCCCCTCTAAAGCCTATTAAAACTTACAGGGCAGTACCATCAGCTCCTTGGTATTCCGATGAGCTTCGTCAGAAAAAAGCCTCGTGTAAAACCCTTGAACGATCTTGGAGGCAGAAGTATTCTTTGGAAAGCAAAGCTACTTACAAGATGGCCCTCAAGGAATACCGTAGACTGATTGTGGAGCATAAAAGGGACTATTTGGCCTCCAGAATTAATAAAGCCAGTCATAGCGCCAGGGAGATCTTTAGCATTGTTAGATCCTTTACGGACCCTCTCGCGCTGATTCGGAACCAGCCTGCTACTCAGTCTCTCTGTGACAAATTATCTGTATTCTTTGAGGAAAAAAATCGAGAATATCTATATCTCCTTTCCCATTTCCAGCTATGCAGAACTGGAGGAGGAACCTATTACTCAGAATACACGGACCCCTGCCCTTTTAAAATTTGCAGATATATCTGAAGCTGACACCATTGCAGAACTACTTAAATGTAAATCCGGATCACCAAATGATCCCTGGCCGGCGAAGCAATATAAGAAATTGGCAGCTCTTCTTAACCCCTTCCTCAACCACATCTGGAACGACTCGTTGAGAACGGGTAGGTTTCCTGCCAAATGGAAGCATGCCTCCCTGGTTCCCATCCTGAAAAAGCCCAACTCGGATCCGGACAATCCAAGTAATTACAGGCCAATATCTCTTCTGCCTGCTCCAGCTAAGATCCTGGAAAAATTGGCACACTCCCAGCTTTCCGATTACATAGAATCCCATGGGCTTTTGCATGACTCTCAGCATGGCTTCCGGTCTGGCCACAGCACGGAGTCAGCCCTGATTGAAATGGCTGACTCAGTGAGATGGACACTGGACCGTGGGTCGAGGGCGGTGTTAGTGCTGCTGGATCTTTCAGCAGCATTTGACACCGTCTCTCACAAGACTCTGCTGAGAAGGCTGGGGGACCTGGGCATAGGCGGCACCGTGCTGAAATGGATCACTTCTTATCTATCTGACCGCACACAGCAGGTATACACTCCTCCCTTTACTTCCCCCACCAGACCACTGAAATGGGGAGTTCCTCAGGGCTCATCCTTGAGCCCGCTCCTGTTTAAAGTCTACTTTACCCCCTTGGCTGAAATGATTGCGCGGACTGGGATTAAAACTACTTCCTACGCTGATGACATTCAGCTACTCTTTACCTTTGATGAGCCCTCTGCTTCTGCATTTGACCCTTTGAAATCCTGCCTCAGGGATATTTCTAAATGGATGGATTCTAATTCCCTAAGACTTAATGCAGGAAAGACGGAGATCCTGTTTTTCAATTCACCGTCTTCTCTGGAATCCAGCCTGTGGTGGCCTGGAGATCTGAGCCAAGCCCCCATACCCAAAGACTCTGTCAGGAACCTGGGGGTCCGTTGGGACAACCACCTTACTTTTAATGCCCAGGTACAAACAGTAGTACAAAAGGGGGTGGTGATGGACGGGGCATTTGAATCAATCAAACACTCACATCAAAGTCAAAAGATCTGGGTTTAATCCATCACCGTTATTTAGCCCACTCTGCCAGCCCAGTTCAGACATGGCTATATGCAAATCAGTCTGACCCTGTGCCTCATGGGAACAGTCCAGCCCGAACTGCCAAGCTATGTCTTCCCTGGACCGGAAACAAGCTTCCGAGGACCGGTTTCTGGCATTCCAGCCGTCTTCAGCCCGGCTTGCTTGAATCTAGTGGCAAAGTGAGCAAGGGACTCACGTCTGAGCATACCCTGCCACACTTATGGTGGCCAAAAGCAGTACAAAAGGGGGTGGTGATGGACGGGCATTTGAATCAATCAAACACTCACACCCAGTCAAAAGATCTGCGTTTAATCCATCACCGTTCTTTAGCCCACTCTGCCACCCCAGTTCAGACATGGCTATATGCAAATCAGTCTGACCCTGTGCCTCATGGGTACAGTCTAGCCCGAACTGCCAAGCCATGTCTTCCCTGGACTGGAAACAAGCTTCCGAGGACCGGTTTCTGCAATTCCAGCCGTCTTCAGCCCGGCTTGCTTGAATCCAGCGGTAAAGTGAGCAAGGGACTCACGTCTGAGCATACCCTGCCACACTTATGGCGGCCAAAAGCAGTACAAAAGGGGGTGGTGATGGACGGGGCATTTGAATCAATCAAACACTCACACCCAGTCAAAAGATCTGGGTTTAATCCATCACCGTTCTTTAGCCCACTCTGCCACCCCAGTTCAGACATGGCTATATGCAAATCAGTCTGACCCTGTGCCTCATGGGAACAGTCCAGCCCGAACTGCCAAGCCATGTCTTCCCTGGACCGGAAACAAGCTTCCGAGGACCGGTTTCTGGCATTCCAGCCATCTTCAGCCCGGCTTGCTTGAATCCAGTGGCAAAGTGAGCAAGGGACTCACGTCTGAGCATACCCTGCCACACTTATGGCGGCCAAAAGCAGCACAAAAGGGGGTGGTGATGCACGGGGCATTTGAATCAATCAAACACTCACACCCAGTCAAAAGATCTGGGTTTAATCCATCACCGTTCTTTAGCCCACTCTGCCACCCCAGTTCAGACATGGCTATATGCAAATCAGTCTGACCCTGTGCCTCATGGGAACAGTCCAACCCGAACTGCCAAGCCATGTCTTCCCTGGACCGGAAACAAGCTTCCGAGGACCGGTTTCTGGCATTCCAGCCGTCTTTAGCCCGGCTTGCTTGAATCCAGTGGCAAAGTGAGCAAGGGACTCACGTCTGAGCATACCCTGCCACACTTATGGCGGCCAAAAGCAGTACAAAAGGGGGTGGTGATGGACATGGCATTTGAATCAATCAAACACTCACACCCAGTCAAAAGATCTGGGTTTAATCAATCACCGTTCTTAAGCCCACTGTGCCACCCCAGTTCAGACATGGCTATATGCAAATCAGTCTGACCCTGTGCCTCATGGGAACAGTCCAGCCCGAACTGCCAAGCCATGTCTTCCCTGGACGGGAAACAAGCTTCCGAGGACCGGTTTCTGGCATTCCAGCCGTCTTCAGCCCGGCTTGCTTGAATCCAGTGGCAAAGTGAGCAAGGGACTCACGTCTGAGCATACCCTGCCACACTTATGGCGGCCAAAAGCAGTACAAAAGGGGGTAGTGATGGACGGGGCATTTAAATCAATTAAACACTCACACCCAGTCAAAAGATCTGGGTTTAATCCATCACCGTTCTTTAGCCCACTCTGCTACCCCAGTTCAGACATGGCTATATGCAAATCAGTCTGCCCTGTGCCTCATGGGAACAGTCCAGCCCGAACTGCCAAGCCATGTCTTCCCTGGACCGGAAACAAGCTTCCGAGGACCGGGTTCTGGAATTCCAGCCGTCTTCAGCCCGGCTTGCTTGAATCCAGTGGCAAAGTGAGCAAGGGACTCACGTCTGAGCATACCCTGCCACACTTATGGCGGCCAAAAGCAGTACAAAAGGGGGTGGTGATGGACGGGGCATTTGAATCAATCAAACACTCACACCCAGTAAAAGATCTGGGTTTAATCCATCACCGTTCTTTAGCCCACTCTGCCACCCCAGTTCAGACATGGCTATATGCAAATCAGTCTGACCCTGTGCCTCATGGGAACAGTCCAGCCCGAACTGCCAAGCCATGTATTCCCTGGACTGAAAACAAGCTTCCGAGGAATCCAAAACCGGTCCCAGGATGCTTGTTTCCGGTCCAGGGAAGACATGGCTTGGCAGTTCGGGCTGAACTGTTCCCATGAGGCACAGGGTCAGACTGATTTGCATATGGCCATGTCTGAACTGGGGTGGCCGAGTGGGCTAAAGAATGGTGATGGATTAAACCCAGATCAGTTGACTGGGGGTGAGTGTTTGATTTGCTCAAACGCTCCGTCCATCATCCCCTTTTGTGGCCCCCCTTTTGTATCGCTTTGTTCGCCCTAAGTGTGGCAGGGTATGCTCAGACGTGAGTCCCTTGCTCACTTTGCCACAGGATTCAAGATAGCCTGGCTGATGAGGATTATGAATCCGAAACCGGTCCCAGGATGCTTGTTTCCGGTCCAGGGAAGACATGGCTTGGCAGTTCGGGCTGGACTGTTCCCATGAGGCACAGGGTCAGACTGATTTGCATATGGTCATGTCTGAACTGGGGTGGCTGAGTGGGCTAAAGAATGGTGATGGATTAAACCCAGATCAGTTGACTGGGGGTGAGTGTTTGATTTGCTCAAACGCTCCGACCATCATCCCCTTTTGTATCGCTTTGTTCGCCCTAAGTGTGGCAGGGTATGCTCAGACTTGAGTCCCTTTCTCACTTGGCCACTGGATTCAAGATAGCCTGGCTGATGAGGATTATGAATCCGAAACCGGTTCCAGGATGCTTGTTTCCGGTCCAGAGAAGACATGGCTTGGCAGTTCGGGCTGGACTGTTCCCATGAGGCACAGGGTCAGACTGATTTGCATATGGCCATGTCTGAACTGGGGTGGCTGAGTGGGCTAAAGAATGGTGATGGATTAAACCCAGATCAGTTGACTGGGGGTGAGTGTTTGATTTGCTTAAACGCTCCGTCCATCATCCCCTTTTGTATCGCTTTGTTCGCCCTAAGTGTGGCAGGGTATGATCAGACGTGAGTCCCTTGCTAACTTGGCCACTGGATTCAAGATAGCCTGGCTGATGAGGATTATGAATCCGAAACCGGTCCCAGGATGCTTGTTTCCAGTCCAGGGAAGACATGGCTTGGCAGTTCGGGCTGGACTGTTCCCATGAGGCACAGGGTCAGACTGATTTGCATATGGCCATGTCTGAACTGGGGTGGCTGAGTGGGCTAAAGAATGGTGATGGATTAAACCCAGATCAGTTGACTGGGGGTGAGTGTTTGATTTGCTCAAACGCTCCGTCCATCATCCCCTTTTGTATCGCTTTGTTCGCCCTAAGTGTGGTAAGGTATGCTCAGACGTGAGTCCCTTGCTCACTTGGCCACTGGATTCAAGATAGCCTGGCTGATGAGGATTATGAATTCGAAACCGGTCCCAGGATGCTTGTTTCCGGTCCAGGGAAGACATGGCTTGGCAGTTCGGGCTGGACTGTTCCCATGAGGCACAGGGTCAGACTGATTTGCATATGGCCATGTCTGAACTGAGGTGGCTGAGTGGGCTAAAGAATGGTGATGGATTAAACCCAGATCAGTTGACAGGGGGTGAGTGTTTGATTTGCTCAAACGCTCCGTCCATCATCCCCTTTTGTATCGCTTTGTTCGCCCTAATTGTGGCAGGGTATGCTCAGACGTGAGTCCCTTGCTCACTTGGCCACTGGATTCAAGATAGCCTGGCTGATGAGGATTATGAATCCGAAACCGGTCCCAGGATGCTTGTTTCCGGTCCAGGGAAGACATGGCTTGGCAGTTCGGGCTGGCCTGTTTCCATGAGGCAGAGGGTCAGACTGATTTGCATATGGCCATGTCTGAACTGGGGTGGCTGAGTGGGCTAAAGAATGGTGATGGATTAAACCCAGATCAGTTGACTGGGGGTGAGTGTTTGATTTGCTCAAACTCTCCATCCATCATCCCCTTTTGTATCGCTTTGTTCGCCCTAAGTGTGGCAGGGTATGCTCAGACGTGAGTCCCTTGCTCACTTGGCCACTGGATTCAAGATAGCCTGGCTGAGAAGGATTATGAATCCGAAACAGGTCCCAGGATGCTTGTTTCCGGTCCAGGGAAGACATGGCTTGGCAGTTCGGGCTGGACTGTTCCCGTGAGGCACAGGGTCAGACTGATTTGCATAAGGCCATGTCTGAACTGGGGTGGCTGAGTGGGCTAAAGAATGGTGATGGATTAAACCCAGATCAGTTGACTGGAGGTGAGTGTTTGATTTGCTCAAACGCTCCGTCCCTCATCCCCTTTTGTATCGCTTTGTTCGCCCTAAGTGTGGCAGGGTATGCTCAGACGTGAGTCCCTTGCTCACTTGGCCACTGGATTCAAGATAGCCTGGCTGATGAGGATTATGAATCCGAAACCGGTCCCAGGATGCTTGTTTCCGGTCCAGGGAAGACATGGCTTGGCAGTTCGGGCTGGACTGTTCCCATGAGGCACAGGGTCAGACTGATTTGCATATGGCCATGTCTGAACTGGGGTGGCTGAGTGGGCTAAAGAATGGTGATGGATTAAACCCAGATCAGTTGACTGGGGGTGAGTGTTTGATTTGCTCAAACGCTCCGTCCATCATGCCCTTTTGTATCGCTTAGTTCGCCCTAAGTGTGGCAGGGTATGCTCAGACGTGAGTCCCTTGCTCACTTGGCCACTGGATTCAAGATAGCCTGGCTGATGAGGATTATGAATCCGAAACCGGTCCCAGGATGCTTGTTTCCGGTCCAGGGAAGACATGGCTTGGCAGTTCGGGCTGGACTGTTCCCATGAGGCACAGGGTCAGACTGATTTGCATATGGCCATGTCTGAACTGGGGTGGCTGAGTGGGATAAAGAATGGTGATGGATTAAACCCAGATCAGTTGACTGGAGGTGAGTGTTTGATTTGCTCAAACGCTCCGTCCATCATCCCCTTTTGTATCGCTTTGTTCGCCCTAAGTGTGGCAGGGTATGCTCAGACGTGAGTCCCTTGCTCACTTGGCCACTGGATTCAAGATAGCCTGGCTGATGAGGATTATGAATCCGAAACCGGTCCCAGGATGCTTGTTTCCGGTCCAGGGAAGACATGGCTTGGCATTTCGGGCTGGACTGTTCCCATGAGGCACAGGGTCAGACTGATTTGCATATGGCCATGTCTGAACTGGGGTGGCTGAGTGGGCTAAAGAATGGTGATGGATTAAACCCAGATCAGTTGACTGGGGGTGAGTGTTTGATTTGCTCAAACGCTCCGTCCATCATCCCATTTTGTATCGCTTTGTTCGCCCTAAGTGTGGCAGGATATGCTCAGACGTGAGTCCCTTGCTCACTTGGCCACTGGATTCAAGATAGCCTGGCTGATGAGGATTATGAATCCGAAACCGGTCCCAGGATGCTTGTTTCCTGGTACAGGGAAGACATGGCTTGGCAGTTCGGGCTGGACTGTTCCCATGAGGCACAGGGTCAGACTGATTTGCAAATGGCCATGTATGAACTGGGGTGGCTGAGTGGGCTAAAGAATGGTGATGGATTAAACCCAGATCAGTTGACTGGGGGTGAGTGCTTGATTTGCTCAAACTCTCCGTCCATCATCCCCTTTTGTATCACTTTGTTCGCCCTAAGTGTGGCAGGGTATGCTGAGACGTGAGTCCCTTGCTCACTTGGCCACTGGAATCAAGATAGCCTGGCTGATGAGGATTATGAATCCGAAACCGGTCCCAGGATGCTTGTTTCCGGTCCAGGGAAGACATGGCTTGGCAGTTCGGGCTGGACTGTTCCCATGAGGCACAGGGTCAGACTGTTTTGCATATGGCCATGTCTGAACTGGGGTGGCTGAGTGGGCTGAAGAATGGTGATGGATTAAACCCAGATCAGTTGACTGGGGGTGAGTGTTTGATTTGCTCAAACGCTCCGTCCATCATCCCCTTTTGAATCGCTTTGTTCGCCCTAAGTGTGGCAGGGTATGCTCAGACGTGAGTCCCTTGCTCACTTGGCCACTGGATTCAAGATAGCCTGGCTGATGAGGATTATGAATCCGAAACCGGTCCCAGGATGCTTGTTTCCGGTCCAGGGAAGACATGGCTTGGCAGTTCCGGCTGGACTGTTCCCATGAGGCACAGGGTCAGACTGATTTTGATATGGCCATGTCTGAACTGGGGTGGCTGAGTGGGCTAAAGAATGGTGATGGATTAAACCCAGATCAGTTGACTGGGGGTGAGTGTTTGATTTGCTCAAACGCTCCGTCCATCATCCCCTTTTGTATCGCTTTGTTCGCCCTAAGTGTGGCAGGGTATGCTCAGACGTGAGTCCCTTGCTCACTTGGCCACTGGATTCAAGAGAGCCTGGCTGATGAGGATTATGAATCCGAAACCGGTCCCAGGATGCTTGTTTCCGGTCCAGGGAAGACATGGCTTGGCAGTTCGGGCTGAACAGTTCCCATGAGGCACAGGGTCAGACTGATTTGCATATGGCCATGTCTGAACTGGGGTGGCTGAGTGGGCTAAAGAATGGTGATGGATTAAACCCAGATCAGTTGACTGGGGTGAGTGTTTGATTTGCTCAAACGCTCCGTCCATCATCCCCTTTTGTATCGCTTTGTTCGCCCTAAGTGTGGCAGGGTATGCTCAGACGCGAGTCCCTTGCTCACTTGGCCACTGGATTCAAGATAGCCTGGCTGATGAGGATTATGAATCCGAAACCGGTCCCAGGATGCTTGTTTCCAGTCCAGGGAAGACATGGCTTGGTAGTTCGGGCTGGACTGTTCCCATGAGGCACAGGGTCAGACTGATTTGCATATGGCCATGTGTGAACTGGGGTGGCTGAGTGGGCTAAAGAATGGTGATGGATTAAACCCAGATCAGTTGACTGGAGGTGTGTGTTTGATTTGCTCAAACGCTCCGTCCATCATCCCCTTTTGTATCGCTTTGTTCGCCTTAAGTGTGGCAGGGTATGCTCAGAAGTGAGTCCCTTGCTCACTTGGCCACTGGATTCAAGATAGCCTGGCTGATGAGGATTATGAATCCGAAACCGGTCCCAGGATGCTTGTTTCCGATCCAGGGAAGACATGGCTTGGCAGTTCGGGCTGGACTGTTTCCATGAGGCAGAGGGTCAGACTGATTTGCATATGGCCATGTCTGAACTGGGGTGGCTGAGTGGGCTAAAGAATGGTGATGGATTAAACCCAGATCAGTTGACTGGGGGTGAGTGTTTGATTTGCTTAAACTCTCCATCCATCATCCCCTTTTGTGTCGCTTTGTTCGCCCTAAGTGTGGCAGGGTATGCTCAGACGTGAGTCCCTTGCTCACTTGGCCACTGGATTCAAGATAGCCTGGCTGAGGAGGATTATGAATCCGAAACAGGTCCCAGGATGCTTGTTTCCGGTCCGGGGAAGACATGGCTTGGCAGTTCGGGCTGGACTGTTCCCATGAGGCACAGGGTCAGACTGATTTGCATAAGGCCATGTCTGAACTGGGGTGGGTGAGTGGGCTAAAGAATGGTGATGGATTAAACCCCGATCAGTTGACTGGAGGTGAGTGTTTGATTTGCTCAAACGCTCCGTCCATCATCCCCTTTTGTATTGCTTTGTTCACCCTAAGTGTGGCAGGGTATGCTCAGACGTGAGTTCCTTGCTCACTTGGCCACTGGATTCAAGATAGCCTGGCTGATGAGGATTATGAATCCGAAACCGGTCCCAGGATGCTTGTTTCCGGTCCAGGGAAGACATGGCTTGGCAGTTCGGGCTGGACTGTTCCCATGAGGCAGAGGGTCAGACTGATTTGCATATGGCCATGTCTGAACTGGGGTGGCTGAGTGGGCTAAAGAATGGTGATGGATTAAACCCAGATCAGTTGACTGGGGGTGAGTGTTTGATTTGCTCAAACGCTCCGTCCATCATCCCCTTTTGTATCGCTTTGTTCGCCCTAAGTGTGGCAGGGTATGCTCAGATATAAGTCCCTTGCTCACTTGGTCACTGGATTCAAGATAGCCTGGCTGATGAGGATTATGAATACGAAACCGGTCCCAGGATGCTTGTTTCCGGTCCAGGGAAGACATGGCTTGGCAGTTCGGGCTGGACTGTTCCCATGAGGCACAGGGTCAGACTGATTTGCATATGGCCATGTCTGAACTGGGGTGGCTGAGTGGGCTAAAGAAAGGTGATGGATTAAACCCAGATCAGTTGACTGGGGGTGAGTGTTTGATTTGCTCAAACGCTCCGTCCATCATCCCCTTTTGTATCGCTTTGTTCGCCCTAAGTGTGGCAGGGTATGCTCAGACGTGAGTCCCTTGCTCACTTGGCCACTGGATTCAAGATAGCCTGGCTGATGAGGATTATGAATCCGAAACCGGTCCCAGGATGCTTGTTTCCGGTCCAGGGAAGACATGGCTTGGCATTTCGGGCTGGACTGTTCCCATGAGGCACAGGGTCAGACTGATTTGCATATGGCCATGTCTGAACTGGGGTGGCTGAGTGGGCTAAAGAATGGTGATGGATTAAACCCAGATCAGTTGACTGGGGGTGAGTGTTTGATTTGCTCAAACGCTCCGCCCATCATCCCATTTTGTATCGCTTTGTTCGCCCTAAGTGTGGCAGGATATGCTCAGACGTGAGTCCCTTGCTCACTTGGCCACTGGATTCAAGATAGCCTGGCTGATGAGGATTATGAATCCGAAACCGGTCCCAGGATGCTTGTTTCCTGGTACAGGGAAGACATGGCTTGGCAGTTCGGGCTGGACTGTTCCCATGAGGCACAGGGTCAGACTGATTTGCAAATGGCCATGTCTGAACTGGGGTGGCTGAGTGGGCTAAAGAATGGTGATGGATTAAACCCAGATCAGTTGACTGGGGGTGAGTGCTTGATTTGCTCAAACTCTCCGTCCATCATCCCCTTTTGTATCACTTTGTTCGCCCTAAGTGTGGCATGGTATGCTCAGACGTGAGTCCCTTGCTCACTTGGCCACTGGATTCAAGATAGCCTGGCTGATGAGGATTATGAATCCGAAACCGGTCCCAGGATGCTTGTTTCCGGTCCAGGGAAGACATGGCTTGGCAGTTCGGGCTGGACTGTTCCCATGAGGCACAGGGTCAGACTGATTTGCATATGGCCATGTCTGAACTGGGGTGGCTGAGTGGGCTGAAGAATGGTGATGGATTAAACCCAGATCAGTTGACTGGGGGTGAGTGTTTGATTTGCTCAAACGCTCCGTCCATCATCCCCTTTTGAATCGCTTTGTTCGCCCTAAGTGTGGCAGGGTATGCTCAGACGTGAGTCCCTTGCTCACTTGGCCACTGGATTCAAGATAGCCTGGCTGATGAGGATTATGAATCCGAAACCGGTCCCAGGATGCTTGTTTCCGGTCCAGGGAAGACATGGCTTGGCAGTTCGGGCTGGACTGTTCCCATGAGGCACAGGGTCAGACTGATTTGCATATGGCCATGTCTGAACTGGGGTGGCTGAGTGGGCTAAAGAATGGTGATGGATTTAACCCAGAACAGTTGACTGGGGGTGAGCGTTTGATTTGCTCAAACGCTCCGTCCATCATCCCCTTTTGTATCGCCAGGTACAAACAGTAGCAGCATCCCTGTTTTGCTAAGATCAAAACAATAAACAGGCTCATTAATTATCTGCCTACTGATTGCCGTAAGACTGTGGTTCAAGCATTGATAACCTCTCACCTCGACTACGCCAATGCGTTATACCTGGGCATCACAGCAGGTCTATGTAATAAACTCCAGACTGTCCAAAACGCTGCTGCTCGTCTGGTGGAGAGAATCCCTCCCTGACAACATATTTCCCCACATCTCCGCAGATTGCATTGGCTACTCATTGCTAAGAGATGTGTATTTAAGGCCATGACAATGGCCTATAGAGCTTTGAAGGGTAAAGGACCAGCCCATTTGAAAAGCAGCTTACGTCCATATCAAAACGCCAGAAGATTGCCCTCAAATTCCCAACTTCTTCTCGCCACCCCCAGATTTAAAAGAACCTGTTCAGGAGGGAAAACATTTGAAGTTTGTGCTACTCAGCGATGGAACAAGCTCCCGATTGCCCTCCGTGCTTGTCAGACAGAATCTGAATTTCGAAAGTCCCTCAAGACCCATCTTTTTTGCTTATAACCCACTTTTTTCCTTCTTGTTGCGTCCTCTGTTTCCAGATCTATAAGCGCTGGGACGCCCCGTCGGGGCAGCTGTGCGCTTTATAAAACACACAACTAAATAAATAAATAAATATAGCTTCACCAAAACGCCGCGCGGTCGCTTATGAGATCCCGTCGCAAGGTCCCCACCCGATGCACTCTGTCAATTTTAATCTTAAGCTGCTGAGGGGCAAGGATCTCAGCAAAGAGACCCATCACGAAGGCTTCCAAGTCTGGCCCCTTCCTCCAGGTTTTGAATGCGAATGTTCTCCCTCCGGGTTCTATTCTTCAGGTCTTCAGCCTTGAGTTGAACCTGTTGTAACTGGGTCCGGAGGGACTGCTGGGTGTCGTGCATCGTGGTCTGGGTGGACGTTAGGCTCGGCGTCTGCTCTTCAATCTCTAACAGACGAGACCCACAGCATCAACATCCTGCCGCAGCGTGGTAAGCTTCTCGGTAAGGTCAGCCTTTAATTGATCGACCCATGTTTTGAGGTCATGTTGTCAAGGTTGCCTTCGGTCTTCGCAGAAGCAGAATGGACGCTAGTCCCTATGCCCACCCGCCGGTAACGCCGCTTAATAAGCAACGTCACCAACTGGGGGGAAATGGGGAAGTGGACAGAGAGAGAGAGGGAGACACTCCAACTACAGCTGACACTCTGCGAACCTTTCTAGAATCTTCTAGGTAGTTTCAGGACCGCTTGTCTGGTACCTAATGCACAAATGGGGGAGAGAACATAAACACTTCCTTCTAACAGTAACAACTACCTTCAAATAAATTAAGGACAATTCCTACCAGCTGTCTTCGGAGTATTGCCCCTCTCTTAATGAGTAGTTACAGCGCATGAGTATACTAGTGGAGATATGCAGCTCTAGAAGAAAAGGTAACAAATTAAATTCAGCAATAACTAAATGATCTTCACAATAAGTGCATTGACAGGAAACTCTACCTTCTCCAACTGCGCTTCCTTCAGGAATAATTCAGTCTAGTAAAGTTAATGAACGCTGCTCAGTTGAATCACAGGAGCTCCAATTGGTGCGCGCAAAAATGAACTAGGGAAGGATGAAGGGAAGGGCAAGTAATGGGTAAGCGCAAGGGGGAGTTATCCTCAGTTGAATGAGGGGAAAGTTGCACCGCATTTGACGATTAGATAATAGTTCTCACTTTAGCGATGCGTGGTCTCAAATTCTTTAGTTAGAAGCCTTCTAACTCCGCTACTCTCCTCGACCAAGAAGGGAGAGAGAGAAGCGAAGGCAACTTCCGGCTGGTTGGTTCTTCAGAGAGGACAGTAAATTAGTGGCAGAGAGATGTCAGATAGCCCAGCTGACTCACAGACAAATTCTGCCTTCACGAAACTTCTTGCAAAGTCTATAGTCATGGAATATCGCTGAGCGGTACACTTTCGAACTACTTGGGTACTCTGGAATTGCTTTAAACTCCGATTTCCTCAGAAACACGGAGGACGTCTTTGAAACTGCTCTTCGTAATGAAATCTTTGTTGAAGTGCGCAGGTTAGAACGAGAGCACTTCCCACAATGCCTCAGACCTAGAATATACAGATTTATGAAATACCGCTGCTAGAGCAGCGGCCATCTTATAATGTCTAAAGTTAATTAATATCGAACCAGAGGTTCACCAAGTTAGGCTTCACAATAACTCGATGCCTCACGCCAACATGACCAGACTTGCCCCACCTTACTGCGCAAACAGAATAGTTCCTGACAGTACCCCCTCTCAAAGACCGATTTATCAGTCCCGGCTTGGATGGAAATTGAGAATTAAATAGTTTTACTAACTGAGGGGCATGAACATCCTCTGCTAACCCGCAGGATCTGTCTTCCGGACCGTAGCCTTTCCAATCAATCAAATAAAACAGTTTCTGCAAACGAACCTTAGAGTCCAAAATCTCTTTAACCTCATACTCAGAACCACCATGGACCTGGAGTGGTGGAGGAGGCCTAGATATTCAAACATGTGGAGAAGTTTTCTTCAGAAGAGAGACATGGAATACTGGATGAACTCCTAAGTTAGGGGGAAGCTTCAATCTCACTGTGACCAGCCCCAAAATCTTTTCTATGGAATAAGGACCCACAAAGCGAGGCTGAAACTTCCGATTCCCTTTCAAATGCAAATGCTTGGTGGACAACCAAACACGATCTCCCACTTGATACTCTGGAGCTGGTTTTCGGTACCTATCTGCACTCACTTTGTACTTTTCCTTAGCCTTAATCAAATTAGCCTCAGCCGACTTATGAAGAAGAGAGATGTCCTTCAACAACGCCCCAACTGCAGGAACTCCTAACTCTTCTTGAACAAGAAAAGGATTGGGATGTCGACCATGGTTTAGGTAGAAGGGAGAGTAACCAGTAGAGGTGCTCTTCGCTTTATTACATGCGAACTCTGCCATCCATAACATTTTAGACCAATCCCGACCTCGATCCATAAGGAACAACCTCAAGTATTGTTCCAATTCTTGATTCTGTCTTTCAGTCTGACCATCTGTCTCGGGATGATAACTAGTAGAATATCTAGCCTCCAACCCTAAACCACGCAAAAATGCCTTCCAGAAATGGGACACAAACTGCGAACCCCTATCAGAGATCACAATCTTTGGTATGGCATGCAACTTCACAATGTGTTCCCCAAATAACTGTGCTAGGGCTTTTGCTGTTGGAATCCCAGTTAATGGAATAAAATGACTCATCTTCGTAAAAGTATCCACAAAGACCAAAATGGTGTTATGACCCTGACTCTTAGGTAATTCTACAATAAGAACCATTGAAATTGTGTGCCAAGGATAGGTTGGGGTGGGTAAGGGTTGCAACATTCCCTGAGGGGACTGTCGAGTAGGTTTACTTCGGGCACACAACTCACAAGACAAAACATATTGTTTAACAGAAGAGGACAACCCAGGCCACCAAAAATAACGTTGAACCAAATCCGCAGTCTTTGTAATTCCTTTATGCCCCGCTAAAGGCTGATCATGACACATTTTGAGGGCCTTTCTTGTAAGGTGGGGGGTGGAAGATACAAAGCTTCTTTGTGGTATGGCAATTGCTGATGACACCTTCGCACTGAATCCTGAGCTACCCAGTTGTTCACTTCTTCTGAAGTCAAGCATTTTCTAACTTCCTCTTGAAAATTGTCCAACGAGATGGTGCAGATAACCTTATCTTCTGGAATGATCGGCTGCGACTCCACTGGATGCTGAGTTTCTACAGTGTGTAATCGAGACAAGGCATCTGCTTTCCCATTCTTGCTGCCAGGATGGTAAGTGATAACGAAATCGAAATCTGCAAAATATAAAGACCAACGTAACTGTCGGGGGTCAAGGTCTTCGCAGTCTTCAAAAATTGCAAGTTTTTATGATCCGTAAATACAGTTACTGTATGGCGAGCTCCCAACAGATAATGTCTCCAGTCTTCGAAGGCATCCTTCACCGCCAAAAGCTCTTTCTCCGCGAAAGTGTAGTTGATTTCGGCAGGACTTAATTTACGTGATCGATATGCTACGGGGTGCAATTGCCAAGTATCAGGGTGTCTTTGCGAGAGGACCCCTCCAATGGCTTGATCTGAAGCATCCACTTCCACGAAAAAAGGTTCAGAGGGATCAGCGTGAAGTAAAAGAGGTGCACACGTGAAACTTCTCTTTAGAATCGAAAAGGCACTTTCTGCCTCTGACGACCATTGAAATTTCACCCCTTTCTTTAGTAATCGAGTGATTGGAACAATCAGTTGAGAGAACCCTGAGATAAAGCGTCGATAAAAATTGATAAATCCCAAAAATCTCTGGATTTCTTTGACATCTTTTGAAGATGGCCAACTCTCCACCGCTTGCACCTTTCCAGGATCCATCATGATACCTTGAGGAGACAACACAAAGCCCAAAAATTCCACTCTTTCTGAACTGAAAACACATTTTTCCAATTTCACAAAAAGACGATGAGAGCGGAGTCGTTCCAATACCGTCCTAACATGTTCTGGATGATATTGTTTTTTTTTAGAAAAAATCAAAATGTCATCCAAATATATGACTGCAATCTTATCGATTAAATCTCCCATGATGTCGTTGATAAAGTGTTGAAACACTGCAGGAGCGTTACATAGCCCAAAGGGCATTACTCTGTATTCAAATAACCCAAACTTAGTCCTGAAAGCAGTCTTCCACTCGTGGCCTTCTTTCATTCTGACCAAGTGATAAGCGCCAGGAAGATCCAATTTGGTGAAAACTTGTGCGTCTTTTATTTGATCTAAGAGAACAGAAATCAAAGGAAGCGGGTAGCGATTCTTGACAGTAGCTCTGTTTAAAGCTCGATAGTCGATGCACGTTCTCAAGGTTACTTCCTTTTTTGGAATGAAAAACAAAGGGGAAGAAACTGGAGATTGTGAAGGTCTTATAAATCCATTGGCCAGATAACGATCTGAATACTCCTTAAGATGTTGATTCTCAGTTTCTGTCAGGGCATAAATTCGACTGCATGGAAGAACGGCTCCAGGTTCTAAATCAATGGCGCAATCGTAAGAATGATGTGGGGGTAGTTGCTCAGCTTCCTGCTCACTAAAAACTTCTTTAAACTCTTGATACTCCTTGGGAATTTCCGTAGTGTCTATGACTCCAATTGACTGCCCTCCAAAAGAAAGTAATTGAGCTTGTGAAGGTTCAACCACCACTGGATCACATTGATAGCAATGTTCTTGACAGAAGATGGAGTGCATCTTGACCGTCCGGTTTTCCCAATCAATAGTAGGATTATGAATAGTTAACCATGGCAAACCAAGAATCATTTGGATCTGAGGGGCATCAATCAAATTAAATTGTAACAATTCACGATGTCCATCTGACTGGATTAGCTCCAAAGGTTCTGTGTGACTGGTGATATGGTCCGACGATAAATTCGCCCCATCAACTGCTTGCACTGGTTCACTCTTTATCTTGCGAATTGCTCCAATACCCATTTGTTGAGCATATTTTATGTCGCAGAAATTTCCAGTGGCTCCCGAATCTAACATGATAGCCACTCCCTTAATTACTTGATTCTGAAATTTTAAGGTCAAATGAAGAATCACATGAGGTATCCAGGTATGTAATGTATTCAAAATTGAATGGGAATCTGGGATCGTCTTCTCATCTTTCGCCATCAGAGTGACTCCTTCTACTGATGGTTCAAGGCGTTTCCCTTCACTGGAACCTTAGGTCGCTTCGGACACTCCTTCACAAAATGCCCTGGCATACCACAATATAAGCACAATTTCTTTAATCGCCGCTGATCTTTCTCTTCCTTGCTCAAAGGACCTCGAACTGCTTCCCTTTGCATAGGTTCCACCTCAGAATTAATTCCTGAACCTTTTGTTCCATCAGTTTTTATTCCGTCAAAACGTGGGAAATTCATCCAATATTCTTTCTTCTTTTCTCCTTTCCTCTCAACACTACGAAAGTCCAATTCGAGAACTAGATCCACTAACGCAGAGAGTTCCGTAGGTCTATTGGGTATTTGGGCTAATGAATCTTTAATGTCGTCTCGTAACCCTCGATAAAAGAGAGCTGCTCTCTTTTCTTCTGGCCAATTAGATTCTACAATTATTTTGTTGAATTGTGTCAAGTAAGTAATCAAATCTCCTGACCCCTGTCGGAGTTCTAATAATTCATTATATGTGGCCTGGGAGATCCTTCTCCTATCAAAAATGCGAAGGAACTCGCTAGAGCCACCAGGGACCATGAACTCGACCCGACGAGGGACACGCTACACACGCTTCAGCTGTGTCAGCAGCGACATGCCGATCATACACGCCGCAGGGTGGTAGACGACTTGGCGACGACGGCACACAGGTTATACGATGTAGGTGACAAAGCGGGCAGACTCCTTGCGTGGTTAGAGAAAAAACGAGGGGGGCAGAGGACCATACTGCAATTGAAGGATCCTGCGGGGGTGTTACAGACACGACCATCACTAATAGTGGAACTTCTGGCAGACTATTTTCAAACGGTATACTCCCCTGAATATGATGTCACGCGGGCAATGGCAGAGGCATCTCTCACAGGAGTACCCACTCGCACCTTATCGCATGACAATAGGGACGAGCTGGACTCGGATCTGACCGCTGAAGAGGTACAAACAGCCATCGCAGCACTACACCCGGGGAAAGCACTCGGCCCCAATGGGATACCAACTGAAAGGTACAAACTCATGTCAGAGACGCTTTCTACGCCCCTCCTGAACATGTTTACAGACTGCCTGGAGCAGGGACAGCTACCGCCCGACCAACGTGCGGCGACTATTGTAGCAATACCTAAACCCGGCAAGCCTCCGGAAGACTGCGGGTCTTACCGCCCAATCTCTCTCCTTAACGCCGAAAGTAAAATTTTGGCGAAACTGCTGGCCAACAGACTGCTGCCCCATCTGACACACCTGATACATCCTGATCAGTCGGGCTTTATGCCACACAGGAGCACGGCGCTGAATCTCAGGCGGTTACATGGGGTGTTGGAGCGAGCTCCGTTATTATCAGAACCGGCAGCAATTCTTTCACTTGATGCCAAAATGGCGTTTGACTTGGTGGAATGGCGCTACCTTTTTGCAGTACTGGAACATATGGGTTTTGGCCCGAAATTCATAACTTGGATCAATCAGGCTTTTGTACACGAACCCGGTGGCTCGGGTGACGGCGAATGGCCACATTTCCAGAGAACTACCGTTAGCAAGAGGTACGAGGCAGGGATGCCCACTCTCACCGCTACTGTTTGCCTTGGTGCTGGAACCTTTAGCCACCATCATTAGATCCACCCAGTTATTGCGAGGCCTGCGGTGGGGAGACGGTTGGGAGGACAGAGTGTCGCTGTATGCCGACGACATGTTAATCTATTTAACAGATTTAACAACGGGCATCCCGGCCCTGCTGGCCTTGTGTGAGAGGCATGGGACGACCTCGGGGTACAAAATCAATTGGGCGAAATCAGTGCTTTACATGCTGCACGGCGCACCACCGACCCTGGGCACCGAATGCCCCTTACTACTGGAGACAGTCTCCTTCAAATACTTAGGGATCCACGTCACACAGGGACATGCCACCTTTCAAGACTTGAACCTTAGGCCGTTACTCGAACGTTTGAAAACGGACGTGCGTCACTGGAAAACCCTTCCATTGACGCTACTAGGCAGAGCGGCGCTTTTCAAGATGATGGCACTGCCTCGTTTCTTATACGTCTTGGAAAACACGCCAGCGATGGTACCATCATCCTTCTTCCGACAGGTGTCGACTCAACTGTCGGGCCTACTATGGGGAGATAGACCGGCTAGGGTAGCGCAACTGAAATTAATCAGAGACTGGTATAGCGGGGGGATAGCACTCCCGAACCTAGAACTATATTACTGGGCAGCCCACCTTAAGGTGATCAACCAGTGGATCCATGGACCACAGGAGGACCCAGCGTACTTAGCGGACAGGAGACAGCTAGGCGCAAGCACCCTTCTGGCCCCACTTTACAATAAGGGACTGACGGCTAAACTGAGCGGCCCAACTAAACACACTGTCATGCTGTGGCATAGAGCCCAAAAACAACTAGCGTGGGAGGGAGTGATCACAAAACTCACACCATTGTGGGACGCCAGGGTCCTGGGCAATCTGAGGCGCAGTAAAGGGTTTGAACAGTGGGACAACATCGGGATTTCCACGGTGGGTGACTTGTGGACAAAGGATGGGATGGTTTCCTTTGACTCCCTGAGGGCACAATACGACCTGAGCGTTACAGAAACTTACCGCTACCTCCAGATTCGACATGCACTCATGTCAGTGTTGGAGCCAGGTGCTACTGTCCCGGAATCGGCTCCGTTAGAGGACCGACTACTTACAGATTACATGGAAGCTAGCGCCACATCCCTCACCTACCGTAAGCTGGTAAACAACCTGCCCAACCCGTTACGAAAACTGAAAGAGACATGGGAAGCAGAGATGGGGGAGCTGGATGAGACACAATGGAATGCAGCCCTGGCATCGCCTAAAGAGGCCGGTATATCAACTAGATTCAGACTAGTTCAATTTAAAATATTACACCGAGTGTACTTTACTCGTACGACTTTACACAAAATCCATAGAGCGGACCACCCATACTGCCTGAGGGGTTGTGGGGAAGAGGGTACGTTGTTCCATACACTGTGGTCTTGCCCAAGCATGGAGGTGTACTGGCGGCGAGTGACACGCACGGTCGCTCAGACTTTGCAAATCCCAATTACACCTGACCCCAGGGTTTGCTTGTTAAATATATGGGGACCAAACAACCTCACGCCACACGGAAGACAATGGGTGGTAGTCGGGATGATGCTGGCAAAGCGAGATATCGCACAAAAATGGGGGGCTTCTGAAACACCGACACTAACACAGTGGTGTAGGAACATGGACATGCTTATGATGTTGGAGAGGGGGGTTTATCAACAAAGGGCCAATCCCCGTAAATGGAACAAAATTTGGTTACCTTGGAACACATATAGGGGGGACCTGTGTGAGCCACTGCCAGAGGAGGAAGACACGGACAGCTCAGGGGAGGAAGAGGACATGGAGTAGGGGTGGGCTGGGAGATGGGTAAGGGTGCAGAGAAGAGAAGCCCCGATGATTCCCATACCCTCATGGTTGTGGTACCGGATATAAATACTATAATAAAAAGCTCCAAACGATATGCTACTCCTAAGCGTAAATGCATTATCATGATTATCTTGTGCCGAAATATCCACTCACTGACCTTTCTTGCTAAAAGTTATGCATTAACACTGAAAAGTTGCACAAATAGTTGGATGTAGCCGAATGTTGACGCTACACCGACGAATGTATAAATGTGTGAAAATGACTCTTTGAATGCGACAATAAAAACAATATAAAAAAAAAAAAATGCAAAGGAACTCAGTCTTGAACCGATCAAAATCATGCAAAAAAGGGTCATCCCTGGATACAAGAGGCATGGCCCAGTTAGCAGCATCCCCACCCAGATAAGACAACACAAAAGCCACACGGGACTGGGCATCAGGAAACAAAGTGGGACGACACATGAAATGTAACGAACATTGAGTCAAGAACAACTGAGCTTTTTGTGGATCTCCCTGAAATCTTTCTGGGGCTGCTAACGGAATCAATGGGGAAACAGAATGGATGACCTGTGCTACAGTCCTGGGATCAGTGTCTGGTGTACCTTTACTTGGACTAGGAGATGGGCCTACAGGATCACTCATGGCTAGCCCGTCTACCTTTTGGGAAAGTAACATGGTTTCCTGACGAGAGGCTTTCAATTCCTGTTTTAAAGTTTTGTTCTCCTCTCTAACTGCCTCAATCTCCCGCTGGATTCCTACTAGCATGTCTCCTAACATCTTTAAATTAAACCCTTCAACCATTCTGCTTGGGCGAGAAAACCATGTGGGAACTTCAAACTGTCAAGGTTGCCTTCGGTCTTCGCAGAAGCAGAATGGACGCTAGTCCCTATGCCCACCCGCCGGTAACACCGCTTAATAAGCAACGTCACCAATGGGGGGAAAAGGGGAAGTGGACAGAGAGAGAGAGACACTCCAACTACAGCTGACACTCTGCAAACCTTTCTAGAATCTTCTAGGTAGTTTCAGGACCGCTTGTCTGGTACCTAATGCACAAATGGGGGAGAGAACATAAACACTTTCTTCTAACAGTAACAACTACCTTCAAATAAATTAAGGACAATTCCTACCAGCTGTCTTCGGAGTATTGCCCCTCTCTTAATGAGTAGTTACAGCGCATGAGTATACTAGTGGAGATATGCAGCTCTAGAAGAAAAGGTAACAAATTAAGTTCAGCAATAACTAAATGATCTTCACAATAAGTGTATTGACAGGTAACTCTACCTTCTCCAACTGCGCTTCCTTCAGGAATAATTCAGTCTAGTAAAGTTAATGAACGCTGCTCATTTGAATCACAGGAGCTCCAATGGGTGCGCGCAAAAAGGAACTAGGGAGGGATGAAGGGAAGGGCAAGTAATGGGTAAGCGCAAGGGGGAGTTATCCTTCAGTTGAATGAGGGGAAAGTTGCAGCGCATTTGACGATTAGATAATAGTTCTTACTTGAGCGATGCGTGGTCTCAAATTCTTTAGTTAGAAGCCTTCTAACTCCGCTACTCTCCTCGACCAAGAAGGGAGAGAGAGAAGCAAAGGCGACTTCCGGCTGGTTGGTTCTTCAGAGAGGACAGTAAATTAGCGGCAGAGAGATGTCAGATAACTCAGCTGACTCACGGACAAATTCTGCCTTCACGAAACTTCTTGCAAAGTCTATAGTCACTGAATATCGCTGAGCGGTACACTCGCGAACTACTTGGGTACTCTGGAATTGCTTTAAACTCCGATTTCCTCAGAAACACGGAGGACGTCTTTGAAACTGCTCTTCATAACGAAATCTTTGTTGAAGTGCGCAGGTTAGAATGCGCGCACTTCCCATAATGCCTCAGACCTAGAATATACAGATTGACGAAATACCGCTGCTAGAGCGGCGGCCATCTTATAATGTCTAAAGTTAATTAATATCGAACCAGAGGTTCACCAAGTTAGGCTTCACAATAACTCGATGCCTCACGCCAACATGACCAGACTTGCCCCACCTTACTGCGCAAACAGAATGGTTCCTGACACTTGTTTAAACTCCCTACAGAGCTTCACTTTGAAGTCCCGGAGAGTCGCCACAAGATCTTCACGGGTGAGCGCCATATCCTGTGATGGAGCAGGATCCTCTCGAGTAGGCGTCTGACCCGAGGTTTTAAAATAAGTAGAGACCTTGTTATTCTGTTTCTTAGGCGGCATTGGGTCCCTCCCCCTGAGACCAGGGGATGACTGGAGGGTATCCAGCACAAACCAGGATCAAGAAGTAGCCCAGGATGGTAATTGCGAGGAGCAAAGTGAGACCATTATGTGAGTACCAACAGTGCTGGCCTTCGAAGCCAGTAGCAGCGCCCAGCCCCCCACCAGGGAAGTGGGTGCCGGTTGGTGGTGCCGCCAGGAAATGGAGCCCACTGCAGGCCTAGGCGTATCCCCGTTGCTCTGCCCATCCGCCGAGCCACTCACTGTCGTCTCTCCAACATAGGGCCAGGGCTCTCCACTTCTCACGCTGCCGTTTTCGATCATGAGATAGCCCCCGCCGTCATGTCAAGGTCAGGCAGAATCAACACTGGGCGCCGGGAAAAAGGCACCGTAATGCGGCCCACAGGAGACAACCGGTGCATGCAGGCTCTCCACTGTAGTTAGGCGGGGGGTTCAAACAGCACCCCCGACACCACCTGCATCCGCCATCAGCTGTATTGCCCACCGCCGCTGGTATCGGGCGGGCCTTCCCGACGTGTCTACCACACCCCCAGTGGGCCAACTACCGACTCCACTGACTCTTCTCTAGCTGTCCGCCATCGGGGGCCTCCCGCCGCAGCCCTCCAGAGCTCCTCCGGGCCGACTCAGCCACCGCTCGCCGCTCAATTGCACCCGGCGCCGCACTCCACAAAATGGCGGCCGGGGTCCGCGGCCACCTCCAGCCTCCAGCCTCCACTCTCAACTCCACCTCTGCCGCCTCACACGCTCGCCGGTAGCGCACATCAGTCCGGACACCTCCAGCAGGCTCAAGGCAACCGAGGAGCAGCTTCAATCTCCCCAAACATGCAAGAGAAAGCCAACTAACGATCGGGCGCGGAGCTGAGCAAGATCACGTCCGCTCCGCCATCTTACCTGGCCACGCCCCCCACAACTATATATTTTGATATAAAACAATTGGCCTAGAGTTCAGTTCTTGAGTGTGTGAGATCATTTGCTGAATGAGTGTGTACAACAAATGCTTTACACTGTCCTCTGATACTGCCTTACTGCTCGACCAAGCTACCACCTTAGAGAGTAAGGTTATATCTAACTTTAGCCTCTGCCAAACCTCTGGGGACTGTGTGCACACTGTACCTTACCTTCGTCCAGTATATACAGAGCCACTTTCTTACATCCCCAAAACAAATTGGCCCAAAACGCAGCATGGACTCACCAAATATTTATAGTGAAAACTGGCCCTTTTCTTGCAAATTGCATAGCTGTGGATTTTGAATCCTAGCTCAGCCGAAACCAAGGTAAATCTACTAAACCTATACATTTTTTAAAACTAGACAGTGGAATCCAGGAGAGGGTGACTTGTGTGGCTCCCACCAGGTTCTCTTGCCCAGAATCCCTTACCTACCTCGAACTTTCACCAAAGAAAAACACATTTTCCTCACATATCAGTGATGGAAAGTTCTGGAATCTGCGTGGATCCACATAATTCCACCCACCCTGCATTTCACAAAGTTTCCTGATAACAATGGTACCTCACGTGTGTGGGTAAGCCTAGTGCCCACGACAGGAAAGAGCCCACAATGCAACTTGAACACATCACATTTTTCCAGTGAAAACTGACCTTTTTCTGCAAAGTGCCTAGCTGTGGATTTTGAACCCTAGCTCAACAGGCACCTAGGGAAATCTAGCAAACCTATACATTTTTTACAACCAGACACCCAGGGGAATCCAGGATGGGGTGACTGGTGTGTCTCTCACCAGGTTCTGTTACCCAAAGTCCCTTTCAAACCTCAAACTTTGTCCAAAAAAATAAAAATAATTTTCCTCACATTTCTCTGAGGGAAAGTTCTGAAATCTGCATGGATCCACAAACTTCCCACCACTTTGCATTCCTCAAAGTCTCCCGATAAAAATGGTAGCTCACTTGTATTGGTAGGTCTAGTGTCCCCAGAAGGAAACAGCCCAAAACGCAACTTGGATTCAACCACATTTTTACAGTGAAAACTGACCCTTTTTTTGCAAATTGCCTAGCTGTGGATTTTGAACCCTAGCTCAGCCGGCACCAAGGGAAATCTTCTAAATCTATACAATTTTGAAAACTAGACACTCAGGGAAATCCAGGAGGAGGTGATTTGTGTGTCTGTCACCTGGTTCTGTTACCCAGAATCCCCTGCAAGCCTCAAACGTTGTAAAACAAAGTAATTTTCCTCACATTTCTGTGATGGAAAGTTCTGGAATCTGAGTGGATCAACAAACATCCACACACCTCGCATTCCTCGAAGGCTGCTGATAAAAATGGTACCTCACTTGTATTGGTAGGCCTAGTGCCCGCAACAGTAAATGGCTCAAAACACAGCGTAGACTCACCACATTTTTACAGTGAAAACTGACCATTTTTTCACAAAATGCCTAGCTGTGAATTTCGAACCCTAGCTCAGCCGGCACTTCGGGCAACCTAGCAAACCTATATATTTTTGAGAACTAGACACCCAGGGGAATCCAAGATGGGGTGACTTGTGTGGCTCTCTTACCCAGAATCCCTTGCCAACCTCAAACTTTCACCAAAGAAAAACACATTTTCCTCACATATCTGTAATGGAAATTTCTGGAATCTACGCGGATCCACAAAATTCCACCCACTCTGCATTTCACAAAGTCTCCCGATAACTGAACCTCACTTGTGTGGGTACGCCTAGTGCCCGCAACAGGAAAGAGCCCACAATGCAGTGTGGATTCCCCTTTGTCTGCAAAGTGCCCAACTGTGGATTTTGAACCCTAGCTCAACCGGCACCGAGGGAAATCTACAAAACCTATACATTTTTTATACCAAACACCCATGGGGTGACTTGTGTGTCTCTCACCAGGTTCTGTTACCCAGAATCCCTTCCAAACCTCAAACTTTGCCAAAATAATTAATTTTCGTCACATTTCTGTGATGGAATGTTCTGGAATCTGCAAGGACCCACAAACTTCCACCCACCTTGCATTCCTCACACATAATAAAGCTGGAATGACCCCCTCACCGGGAAGCATAGCCTAAAAATTATACAAATCAAAAGCTATCTGTGTACCACCTTAATCAATGAAAAGTGCACTCCGCTAAGTAGCGAAAAGGACTGTGTTGGGAAAACCAGGGAACACAATTACCCGGAAGTGGAAATATAGTGTATTCACAGACAACCAGTATACATCCTGTATACAAGGTTCCACAATTGGTATAAGTAATATGTCTCTACAGAAAATCCTGCAAGTGAACAGTAATTCATACCAGTATACCAAACTGATTCGAAAGAAACATGTGAAAACGTAAACTTCCTACCCAGAAGATGCATCACATCAAATGACATCTTGATCATAAAGCCAATTATCAGAGGAAGAGAGAAAAAGAATATACCTAAGGTAGCCTTATATCACTTAAACTGTTACATACAGTATTGAAACAATAACATCTGCACCCACAGAAAAAACAACCAGGTGTAATCAAAAAAGGGACATGTCAATGCCCTAGCAAGTTAGACTGTAGAAGGCTGGCTTAGAATATGGTGTACACTTATTCAAGTGGAGCACCTTGCACTAATCCAGGCAACCATGGTGGCGGGTTTAGTGATCTTTGATGACCATAGAAAGCTCTCAATGTGGTAGCTGGGTAAAACTGCCTCAAGGGTTATCTTGAAGGAGAGTTATGCAGCTTGTTTTACCAGTTTAATCTGTAGTGCAGATTAGATTAAAAGAAACCACACAGTGTTTAACAAAAATAAGTATATTTATTACAACACAATATCACTATCACATTGGTATATCTCCTACACCGAGATATCAACACAATACATTAGAATACTTTAAAAGCAATCAGGTAAGTAGCACAAGATACAGTGGTCTCCAGGGAGAGACCAAACCATATACTAAGAAATTGGAATGCGAACTACAAAGGAGAATGGTACTTGGACCAAAAGAACCAGAGGAGTCAAGGACATACCACCAAAGGGAAGTACCCAGAAAGCCCAAAGGAGGATGTGTGCACAGTGGAAACACAGCCACGTGTCCAGTGGAGAAGTCGCGGTTGCAGTTTTTACAAATAACGACCCTTCCCAGAGGACCCTAAACAAACCCTTTGGAAGACAGAATGTTGGAGAGCCACCTCACCCGTGGATGCACTGGAAACGAGGTTGCCTACACCATGGAAATCAGGGGCATAGGGGTGAGGTGACATCAGAACCTGTGGTAAACAACAATAGACAACTTTGAACAAGATACCTCTGGAGAAGACTGTGAAGGAGTCTGGTGCAATCCAAGGGTGGATTCTGGAAATGAAATGAAGAACCTACAAGGAGAGGGAACAGAGTCTATGTCACTCTGGGGTGACCAGGAAGGACTGTGACACAATGCCCACAGATGTCGGAAGGTTCTGAAGAGTCAATGGTGACCTTCTCGCTGCATCTGTGGCGATCAGGTGATGCTGAGGAAGACCAGGAGCTATGCTCGAGCTGTCCCACATGGGATGTTGTGACTGGATAGTCGGTGTCCGGCGGAAGCACCAACAAGCCTTGGTAGCCGCAACAAGCATGAAAGATGAAAAAGGAGCAAGTTGGGACCAGCAAGGTCCAAGGGACTCGCCAACAGCAGGAACATCACAGCAGGCCCCGAGCAAGCAGGAGAGCCACATGAAGCAAGAGACGAGCCTCAGGATGACCTCCAGGCCGAAGGCACAAGAGTCGCAAGAGGACCTCTAGCAGCTCACCAAACAAGAAGAACCACAGTGTGGTGAGGATGCTGATCTTGGAGGGGAGATATACTGGAAGCTGGAGCATCTTGTAGCCCGAAGATCTCCGGAATGCTTGGCAACGGCAAGTCGACGCGGTGCACAGGGGTTTGGTCCCAGCAGTTCCCACGAGGGATACTATTCTCAAAATTGCAGAGAGGCCAGGCCTTGAGAGAGTTGCAGAACCACCGCCTGTGTTGCTGAGCCTCGAGACTTCCGTGGCATGACAGGATCAGCAGACCGGTGAGATTTATTGCAGTGCCTTCAGTTGCAGGGGAGTGACTCGTTCTCTCTGAGGCATATTTCTTCGGATATTCTTGATGCCCACAGGTTTGTTGAAGAACCTGGAAGAAGCACAGACAAAGACGATGAAGAAAACTTGCAGAACAGCGAGACCAAGAGCAGCAGGAGTCTTTTGTGTTGCAGTCTCGGTTTCAGTCAAAGACCAAGTGTCCGGACAATTGAAGAGCCATGTAGTTGAGTCTTGTCCCACGACGAATCTAAGGACCCACCCAAAGGTACGCCCTTTAGTTTCTTAAGAAAAGGGTTGAAACAACTCAGGGGTCCCTCCCAGAGGAAGAGCTGCACAGAGGGAAAGATACTCTCTGTCCTTTGTCAAGTTTCACACCAGAGCAGGAGCCAAAGGCTTCCTGAAGTGGTTCAAGCTGGAGCAGGCAAGAAGGGCACCAAATGGGCCCTTTAAAGCAGTCTGGTGGCGCTGGCAAGCATCCCGACCCCAGCCTAATACAATAAGTCCTGTCTGGGAGGTGGTCAGACCTCCCTGTGACAAGAAACCTATTGTCCTACCTTCCCCTGCTCAAGCTTGGCTCAGCGGCAGGAGGACATAATAGTGTCTGTGGTCGGCAGCAGCACTAGGTTGCTTGCAGATCCTGAAAAGCTGTTACCGGGAGTACAGGGGAGGGCCCTAAGGAGCCCCCCAGGACATGGGATCATACTTCCATCATTGGAATCAGTGTTGGGGTATGATTCCAACATGTTTGATACCAAATATGATGAGATTTGGTGCAGCCACTACATAGTTAGATATCTCGTAACAACTGATGTCCACTGTATGTCTAAAAATAGCCGACTGCACTTACAAAGCCTAGAGAATCGATTCAGGGGCTTGTAGAGTTGTCCTACTCATGCAGGGGTACCCTCACACTTATAACCAAGCACTCTGCCCTCAAGACTGAAGCGCCTGCCATAGGGGTGACATATAGGTGTAAAGTGTAGTGGCCTCAGATATAAGGAAACTTATATCTGGCTGCAATGGCAGGCTTCTAGTCACAGTTTAAGTGGACTCCCATGAGTGGCACAATACATGCTGCAGCCCATGAGAGACCCCTGGTCTCCTATGCCATGGGTACCTCATGCATTTGAGTAAGCACCAGCACTCTGGGAATATAAGTTAAAAATCCTTCGCGAGAGCTGTAGTGAATTCCGTTTGCCTGATATGTATGTGTGTACTATTAATTTGGCACAATTTAACAGGGCATAAAATTGTTATTTGCTTGGATCCGATTTGGATAACGTTCAGTAGCAAGGTTTCATCTTTGACCTTTTCCCTCCTTATTTACCAGCCTGTTCCCACAGGATTCTTGGGAGGGTGATATCAATAAAGTTGTTTGAAAAAAATGACTCTATGATGACCACAGTGCGGTTTTAAGACTTTCGCTTTACGAACACACCCAATAGGAATGAATCGCTTATGCTTTTGCATGGGAGGTTTGTAGTTGCTATGATTTTTCATGCATTTGAGTAAGCACCAGCAATCTGGGAATATATGTTAAAAATCCTTCGCGAGAGCTGTAGTGAATTCTGTTTAAAATACGGAGTGTAAACATCGAGAATTATTCTTTGGTAGCATGTTATGATGAGACACTTACCTTTTTGCGAAACGTGTCTTTTTAATAATGGTTTATTGCCAAATAACAGTTTGGATAGTGTTATAGGTCTATTAGGTGTTAGGAGCACTTTATTCATTTTAGAATCAACATTACGGCTTTAAGGGGAATCCCGTCATGACGCTGTCACACGGCGATCACGTGACCCCGGTGAAATGCCTTTTACTTCCGCATCACAGCAAGGTTCGAAGCTTTACGGGCTGTGAATGCGCTTCGAATAGGTTGCAGGCGGGGAGTCGTTGTTTAACAAGTAAGATGGGTAGACCGGCGGGTTGTTTGTTCGGTATGGTATTCGGAACGTAGTTTTGCCGGCAGTCCCATTATAACTAATGTTGTTTGCTCTCTAGATTGTATGCAACATGAAGGTTTACCCCAACCGCAAGCCCAGGTAGTGCATACAACTACTGAAATGAAATTAAATAAATTCATACTTGTATAGCGCACGTATACCCTGAGGTGTCTTGGCGCTGTACGCATACCGCTGTGGAACCCTTCCTGGCTTTTCACTGTGAAATGCCCACTCCTGGGCACACCAAAGTGAAGCCAGGCATCCCAGCGCTGTTGGGGCCGTTGTGGAGATTAAGCAAGCTATTGCCCAGAGTTGCAGAGTGGGACCCATGATTAGCATAGGCACCGAGGCGAGAATTATCAGGTCCGAGGAAATTGAGCCCAAGACCCGCCGAGGCAGGAATTGAACTCTGGTCCCGAGCCAGACCTCTGCATCAGGGTCTGCCGCTCTTACCATTGAGCCACACTTCTCCAAAACTACTACGTATTGTGAGTGTGTCATTATCTTCCATACATTTTTATTTGATTTCTGGACTTTATTTTCTTTCCCAGTTTGAGAAAGAGATATCTTAACGCGGCAACACACTAATTTTTAAACAATTATCGATTGGTAAATTTTTTGTATTTACCCCTGTGGGCGGACAATGGAGCTTAAGTCTGCTGGCCACTAGGGGTGTGAGATTACCATGAAAAGACATTTATAGTCAATGAAATTTCCCTACTAATAAGGGGTTTCGAGTGATTTTATCACTATACTGGCCCTATTGAACTGACCACATTTGGGTGAAGAAGGTGTTGTGATTGAAAAAAACCTTTTCTTAACCTACATACTATAAGGAATGGAACAACTGTGTGTATCTGTTCGCTTTTGTCAAACAAGCTGGGATTAACTTGTTGTTGCTTAATATTGACTTGAGGTTTTACAGGTTATGGCCCCTGGTGAATTCTAGGACTGGCTGCATGGGTAAAACCGTGAGTGTCTTTCACCATAACACATATATCCTCACGGATAGGACACGCCTTAGCGTGCGTGGACCACCGGGGGATACATCTTGGTCCTGAAGAAAGCTGAGCTGAAATAATATCTAACAGCTGATGCATGTCGACCTACACCTTTTAGGACACAGTGGTTCAAGTAACTAGGCCACTAAGTGTCCGTTTCACTTGATTTTAATGGTACCAGCTGACACCTTATTAAAATAGTACCAGCTGTTTATCTTTTAAATTCATCATCACCTCACTCGAAGCACATCCTCACGATCCCATCACGAAAAACCACCTCCGCTGTAACTCAGGCGTTGTAGCACATTGGGGGGACATTCGGTCTCCCCAGTGGGAACCCTATGATGAAGCATGTCACCAACCAGGTTGGTGAGTGAGGGTTCTTTTGAGAAATATGTTTTTTCTCATTTCTCCTCACACCTGTCCACACTCTTTTGCTTTGTATGATCTTATTGTTTGGTTGCTATTTGAAAATATCATCATATCACCTTTAGTCACTTTTATGTTGTTGTTATATAATTTATAGGGGTAAAGGAGTGGCCTACGTACCCTGACTCTTCTGTTGTTTAGATATATTCGGCAGCGTACAGCTGCAAGAGTGCTTTGACTCTTTTTAAGTGTGACCCCTCGTTGAAGATGGAAGATTTTGACCTCTTTTTGTTGGTTCACTTTATATTGGCATTTTGAAATACGATGATTAACTCCTTGGAATATAGAATAGATAATATTGTAATAATCTTGTAGCATGAGATATAACAACTAGGAACGTGAAGATGTTGTGTTAATAGTCAGGTAATTGTATTGTTTTATTATTTACAGTGACCCCCGAAGAAGGGCGTGAAACCCGAAATGCATTGGGTGATTGTATCCGAATAAACACTGCATTGAATGAATTTGTGTATCAATCATGTTCTTGGAAAAGTCCTCAGTGACACCACTAGAGCAGTAGAAACTGGCAAATAACATGTACACGGAGCGTGTGGTCCCATCTCCATAAGAGCTTTCAAAAGAGGAGAAATTATACGACAAATTGGATTCTTGAGTATAAAGATAAAACAATGAATAAGGTTGAAAAAGTTATAGCCAAAACTGGCATTACGCTGTGCGTTTACTGGGGGCTGGATGCAGTCCGACTTCTTTTGATGTTAGTACCTAAGTGCCAACGGGCGCGGCACTACAGTAATCTACACTCATGCAGAGATAAAATGTTGGATAAAATATGGGATAATAAAAAAATAAAAAAAGACTGGAACAGAGGTGTGCGTCCGAACTTTCTAAAAACACATCGTAACTATTGCCCGACACAAGGACTGCACCCATTCAAGGAAATATGAAGAAAAAAGAAATAAGAATTGTCGAGCCCACACGCAAGGAATATCACCGTGGTTCAGGATGGAGGCAGTGAAACAATGAACAATTACAGACTGTTTTAAGAATGAAGTTACACAATCACGTTCTGGCTTTGTTAGAGACTTTGGGGTTAATTCTGGTATATTACAATGGGTTGTTTGAGTTTGCTTAACTCCGTTACGGGGAATTATGGGAGATAGAGTTTTTGTGTGATATGAGTTAGTTGAAATCAACGGTCACACGGGGAAACCGGGAACTTTCAAATTGGGAACCAATCAGGGTCATAGGGATGGAGTTAAAAACATAGAGGGTTTGTGGGATACAATAGGTCTGGCGGAGTTAGCAGCGGGAGATTCTGTTTGATTGCTTTTTTAATCATGAATGACAGGTACGTGAGACTCTAGGGATCAAATTAACGGATTTAAAGGATCGAAGTTGGTGCTACCAATAGTATGTTAAATATTTTTCTAGAAAGAGTTCAAAAAGGGCTTTGCACCTTTAAGTAAAAATAAGAGTGAACTATGCGCGAAATTAGGTGGGTTTCGTTATGGTCCAGAGGGGAACAGATAAACTGATACCGCATGCGTGATTATTACAAAATAGAATGCTGTCGCAGAAAATTAGAAATGGAAAACTGCAGGATGATGCATTGTTTAATAATATCCGTTAGAATTGAGATGTATACTACAACACCAAGGTTAGGAAGGAGAGATATCGAGAAAGAAACACGTTTTGTTGGTTCACTTTATATTGGCATTTTGAAATACGATGATTAACTCCTTGGAATATAGAATAGATAATATTGTAATAATCTTGTAGCATGAGATGTAACACCTAGGAACGTGAAGATGTTGTGTTAATAGTCAGGTAATTGTATTGTATTATTATTTACAGTGACCCCCGAAGAAGGGCGTGAAGCATGAAATGCATTGGGTGATTTTATCCGAATAAACACTGCTTTGAATGAATTTGTGTATCAATCATGTTCGTGGAAAAGTCCTCAGTGACACCACTAGAGCAGTAGAAACTGGGAAATAACACGTATACGGAGCGTGTGGTCCCGTCTCCATAAGAGCTTTCAAAAGAGGAGAAATTATACGACAAATTGGATTCTCGAGTATAAAGATAAAACAATGAATAAGGTTGAAAAAGTTATAGCCTAAAGTGGCATTACGCTGTGCGTTTACTGGGGGCTGGATGCAGTCCCACTTCTTTTGATATTAGCCCTGACTTTGCACCACCTAATAAGATGGATTATATTTCCGATGAGTCCGAAGATTCCAACTCCAGCGGCTCTAGCTCTGGTAGCACTGGGAAAAGAAATAGAGGACGAGGTAGAGGCAGGGGCTTTTACAACCAAGGTTGGCAACCATATCAAGGAGGCAGTAATTATCATCATAATGCTTTTCAACCACCTCCTTTTCCACCTATTATAGGATGGAACCCAGCCTTCAGCCCTCCACAACACCCACAATACCATCCAAACATGTTCCCCCAACCTTTTTTAGGGAGGGTCGGGGAGGAAGGGGCAGATGAAAGGGTCTCATCCAGGTACATTGGGAACAGACAGACGCTGTGGGCGACAATACGAGAAGCAAGACGCAGGAGCAGAGAGCAGGCCCAAGCAATCGGAGACCTTAATTACCAATCTGTCCTCCGTTATCATTAGTCCAGCAGAGATTACCATCCTGGACAAAGGTCTTGGTTTTATACCGACTCCACGTTTAGATCGCTTTAAATCACATTGCGAACTGACGGAGTTCTTCCGTAAACTAAGACTAAAAAGTTTTTATGAACAACAGGCGAAGGAATCCTCACAAACTATTCTGAGTGACACGAGTTTCAGATTAAAATCCACTTTTACTCCCCCATTGCATACTATACCACCAGAATTATTAGCTTTTGAACAAGCTGTTTTTAATGAAGTGGAAACCTTAGCAGAACCTATGCCCTTCAAAAACCTAACAGCAAGTGAGTTCCAAGCAATACAATCACTACAGAACAACACGAAAATTGTGATTAAGAGTGCGGACAAGGGGGGTGGAATAGTCATCCAAAATGTGGAGGACTATGATCGGGAATGTCAACGCTTCCTGAATAATCAGACTAACTATGTGTACCTAAGAGAAGATCCATCTGAAGCCCTGAAAGCTGACATTCTTGATCTAGTTACAACAGCAGAATCTGATGGTCAAATTACCAAACAAGAAGCTGATTTCTTGACAACTACGGAAGGCAAAATACCGTATTTTTATACACTTCCCAAAACACATAAAGGCATACATCCACCCCCGGGCAGACTCATCGTCTCGGGCCTTGGATCACTACTAGAACCACTATCCAAGTACTGTGATTTCTTTTTAAGACCAATTATCCAGTCCACTAGTATTTATATCAAAGACACCAAAAGTCTACTTGCTATGCTGCAGACAATCACGATGCTAGAGGAACCTTGTTTCTTGGTATCATTAGACATCAAGAGTCTGTATACCTGTATCCCCCAGGATGCTACGATCAGGGTGATCTCTGACATGTTGGAGCACTCCACATGGGATTTCAATACCTCACGAGCCTTTGTAGTGGACTGTGCCACGTTGGCACTGAAACGCACTTTTTTGAAATATGAAGGAAACATCTATCTCCAAGCTAGCTCGAACATCTATGGGGAGTACATTCGCTCCAAGTGTAGCGGGTTTGTATGTCTATAATATTGAATGTGAGCACATCCTCCCACCAACCAATCCTTTTTCATCGAATGTTATACTGTGGCAACGGTACATTGACGATGTACTGGTTGTTTGGACGGGAGAGGAGGATGTTTCGCTTACTTTTTTTGAGTGAGTCAACGCTTGTGACCCACATTTAAGATTCACTCACGAATATGCCAAAGACAAAATTGTGTTTTTGGATGTCACCATTACCAAAGTAGGCAACCAATTACGGACTAAGACCTACTACAAACCAACGGCGAAAAACAATCTCCTTCATTATTCAAGCTTCCACCCACAACCATTAAGGGAGAATCTCCCATTTGGTCGGTATCTTCGAATCCGAAGAAACTGTAGTGAGCTCACAGATTTTAAAGATCAAGCTCAGGACCTAACCAACAAGTTACAACGGAGGGGCTACCCTAGTCATCTTCTGAATAAAAGCTGCAAGAGAGCTAAAAACCAGCACAGGGATGCCTTGTTGGAAAATTATACCAAAGATACTACTGATGAGGTTCCTTTAACATGCCTGACGACCTACAACTCTGTGTCAAATGTTGTGAGCCGATGTATCAACAAACATTGGAGGATACTTAAGAGCAATAACCATGATTGGGAGAAGACTCTTTTTTCATATAAACGGGCTAGGAGTTTGAAGGACTCTCTGGTCCATACACGCCCCAGAAAACATCAAAAAGAGAATGCGGGCAGTGTATTGAATGCTTGGGGCCTCCCACCAATCATTGGGCACTTTCCCTGTGGTGGATGCAGTGTATGTCATTTAACTACCAGTGCCAAGACACTGGACCTTGAACCCGGCAAACAGTGGCAGCAACGAAATCATACGAACTGCCATTCTTGCAATGTTGTTTATCTTATTGTCTGCCCTTGCGGGTTGAGATACGTAGGAATGACGAAGAGACAGATTAAACTACGTATCTGGGAACACCGCAGTAACATTCGATGCCAGAAGAGTAATACAAAATTAACAACTCACTTTTTACAACTGAAACATACCCCAAATGACATCAGTTGGACAATTATCAAGCAACTTTATCAGGGTTCTGACAACAGTTGGTCTGAAAAAGGGATCACTAACATAATATCGTCGAGCACAATATCGAGTTGCAAAAAAATAGGCGAAAAAATATCGACTACAATTATATCGACACCCAATACTTAATTAAAAAACTACAAAAATATCGACTACAAATTATCGAGATTATTCAATATCGAAACATACAATATCGAAACACGAAATATAGAAACAAAAATTATCGTCCAGTACTAAAATACACAGTACACAGCAATAATATCGAAAACAAAAATATAGATAACACTAACTGCGAATTTATTCAATTATCGACACTATAAAAAAGGCCTAAAACACTTTAAATACTATACCAATATATATTATAAATATATAATACATTCTACAAGATATATAAAACACATAATAAACATTTTTCACAACACATACACAAATATGAAACATTTCCAACAAATGTCATACAAACATTGCAGTGCATTAAATAATAAATCGAATATTTTTACAATATAATTTCTAAAATATTCTTAAATATATTTAAAATATAAAATAAAACTAACAAGATTTACAGCCGAATCATTCAGTAAATAGCATTTCCACAACACCAAACAAAGCTATTAAATTAAAAAAAATTCAAACCAACCAATAAAAATCTCCCACTGTTAAAGCATCCAATCAAATGAAGCAACTAATCAAATACACAGTATAAAAGGAACACTTTCCTACTGCTATTTCCTGCTTCTAACTCTACAGAAAAAAGAAGGCGACACTACGACCAACTATTTGCTGAAAATACTACTTTTCAAGACAAGACTCCTACATACAAAACAAAAGTAAGTTAACCTCATTTTTATATGCAACTTAAGCATTAGCCTAAAACTATAAATGTATTAGTAAACAGTTTAAGTAACATTTTGCCATACCTTTTATATATCTTCTACTGAAATCTCCAAAAGACAGCATTAAACCTTTAACAGATAATTTCCTGCAAATTTATTCTTGTAAGTAAAGTTAAAGTTTATCAGACACACCAACTAAATATAATAAACACATATTTATAATCCACTTTTTATCTTTACTCTATCTTCTGAAAAGAACATTTACAGACATTCAAAACGTACTCCATCAAAGCTAAAGAGTCCACAAACTCATTCAGTAAGTATATATTTTTAAATATGTTACAAGCCTAAAATAATAAGTAGAAAACAGCTTCCCCATCCCAACCTCTCAAAATTAAATACAATAATACAATAATTAATTTTATGTTTGTTCTACCAACAGATATAAAGCATCAAAATACAAGAAAAAGCTTGAAAAACATTGTGAACATTTCTAAATATTTCCTGCACATTTATTCTTGTAAGTATACTTAAAATTGAGCAAACATAGCAACTGAATGTAATAAGCAGACATTTCTAATCCACTTTCTATTTTTTCTATATCTTCTTAACAGAACATTTACAAACATCCAAAAGTTACTCCATCAAAGCTAAAGACTCCACAAACTCATTCAGCAAGTATATATTTTTAAATATGTTACAAGCCTAAAATAATAAGTAGAAAACAGCTTCTCCATTCCAACCTCTCAAAATTAAATACAATATTACAATAATGAATTTTGTGTTTATTCTACCAACAGATATAAAGCATCAAAATACAAGAAAAAGCTTGAAAAACATTGTGAACATTTCTAAATATTTCCTGCACATTTATTCTTGTAAGTATACTTAGAATTGAGCAAACATAGCAACTGAATGTAATAAACAGACATTTCTAACCCACTTTCTATCTTTTCTCTATCTTCTTAACAGAACATTTACAGACATCCAAAACTTAATCCATCAAAGCAAAAGACTCCAAAAACTCATAAAGTAAGTATATATACCCAATGGAGGGTTCAAAAAATGAAAATAAGAATCGACAGCGGTGTGAAACCTTTGAGAAAGCTCACGACGACACGAGCGAAACATGTCAGGAAGACAAGGCTGCGTTTCAAATAAATTGTTGCAGGCTTCATCGCGGTGTGCGGCTAATTACCTTCCTGTCTTGGAAGGTGTTGGGGAGAATGTTTAACGGCGTGGTTCTGCCGTATGCGACGCACCGCCACAAGAGCGCCATAGCCTGACCGCAACTGAACCTCCTTTTTTGGACTGCGCAAGCATTTAGGTCAGGTGGGTGCCACCAGAGACTGTCTCAGGTACTGGTTCTCTGACAACTTTGAAAATGAGTTGTTGGGGACACGATGGACTGTGCACCAAGCCAGGTATGAGCTATATACCCAATGGAGGGTTCAAAAAATGAAAATAAGAAACTACATAGACCACAATGCAAAGCGAGGGAAAGACAACGCCCACTACAAAAGAAACAAATAAAGAAGTGATGTAGTTTCTCGCCATACCAATTTTGATCGACAGCGGTGTGAAACCTTTGAGAAAGCTCACGACGACACGAGCGAAACATGTCAGGAAGACAAGGCTGCGTTTCAAATAAATTGTTGCAGGCTTCATCGCGGTGTGCGGCTAATTACCTTCCTGTCTTGGAAGGTGTTGGGGAGAATATATATATATATATATATATATATATATATATATATATATATATATATTTCTTTTTTTAAACCTAAAATACTAAGTAGAAAACAACTGGCCCATCCCAACGTCTCAAAATTAAAAGCAATAATACAATAACGATATTCTTTTATCTTCTACCAACAGATATTAAACATCAAAATATAAGAAAAAGCTTGAAAAACATTCTGCACATTTGAAATTACAAGAAAGAATCAGTGTAAGTATAATAAGTAACACATGAATGCATTTCAAACATGTATAGCAGTATTTAGACTTAAATTGTGTTTCTTTCTAATCTTTCCTAGCACTACAAAAGCAAACATGACTGAAGGTGCAGAGTTTGTTATCTTCTTCAAATACTTTATTCAGTATTCTTTGTTAGAAACCATAAAAGTCACACTTTAAAATATAACACGTACACTTTAAAACCATGATACAGTAAATAAAATCAGTTATTGTATGGTAACAGCAGTAGTGGCGCACGAGGCAGAGAAAGCTAAAAACAACATCAGTGGGCCCAAGTAAAATGCTATGATATTAAAAGTCCAAACATTTTCTATATTTCATTGCGCATTTAAGATACCCGGCCACATATGGAATACAGTCAAAACTAAGCAATTTCAAGTATAAAAGAGCGGGACGTACTTGAACAAAATTAAGTCTTTTTAAAAGAGGTAATAAATAGACAGTCCTGGGCATTACATAATATTTACAAAAGAATAGAAAATGGAGCAAGTCCTGTGGAGACAAATTGTCGAAGCCACAGGATGCTAACACCATCCCATTATTACTGCCCCTTGGAACTGCCAATAAAAAATGAAAAAGGTTAAATCTAAACCTTATTAATAAAAAGCGCTCATAGGCTGGCAACGGGCAAGATAAGTACTGCTCTATATCTATGGAGGTTTTAAGCATCAAATGTTTCCTCACACTAGGTTTCAGCAGTTCTTTCTCCTCTCTATCCATTTTTTTTGATTGTATAAAGGACTGCTTTATAAACATGACATCCTGCCCGGTAATACAATCTGGATTAAAAAACAAATCGGGACGTCCCAACTCTTTAAAGCTCGATTTTAAGTATTTTAACCAAGGGATCTTCATCTTATTGTCAAGGCTCAAAGCTTCTCTTAGTATACTGTGTGTGAGGCCTAAGTTCTTGTTGAGCCAACACTGTCGCCAAAAGGTTAAGGGGCGAAGGGCCAAGGTATCACTTATATATGGCATACCTGTTTCCTCGTGAACTGACAGATTTGCTGTCCCCTTTGGGACGCTCAGGAGCTGCTTCAAGAAATTATTTTCTGTCACCTGAAGGCCCTGGAGCCCGCAATATCCCCAAAGATCACTGCCATAACTTGCTATTGACACACTCTTGGCCCTATAGATTTTAAGCATGGCTGCAACTGGACGATTACCCATTCTAGCTGCAAATCCGAACAGTGCTGCATTTACCCTAATAACCTCGCCCCTTTTTTTGTTTAAAAGTGCCGCCCAGTTGAGCTGATGGTCCAGCAAGACACCCAAATAGGAAAATCTTTTACAGTGTGGCACCCTCGTACCATTCACCTTAAAAGCGTACTGTTTTTTTGAGCAAGACCCCACCTGCATCACATCAGATTTAGTATTATTTTTGGACAAATCACGCTTGTCCATAGATTCGTGAAATGCATCTAGCAGGGTTTGAAGCCCCTTTGGGGTGCGTGCCAGGAGGACTGCGTCGTCCGCGTACAAGAGGACAGGCAGACCTCTCCTTCCCACATATGGGTAATCAGCCCCTGTTTCCAACAATACACCCTCCAGGTCATTAATGTATAAGTTAAAAAGGAACGGGGCTAATGCACCCCTGCCTGACCGCCCTTTCAATATCAACATTTCTTGATACCTTTAGGTCGTTGGAATACCTGTCATTTGCCTTGGTGTCCCTGTGAAGATCCCTCAGGAAGTCCACCAGGCTACGCTCCACCCCCATGGCCTCCATGGACCCCCACAAACCCCCTCGATTTACACAATCAAAGGTGGATGAGAGATCCATGAAGGCCATAAAAACGGAGCCCGAGCGAGCCTTGGTGTACTTCCCTATGATCATATAGAGATTTAAACACTGGGCCATGGTGGAGAGACCTGGGCGAAACCCATACTGTATATCAGAGATGATCTTATTCTCCTTTGCCCAGGTACACAGTCTCTTAAGGATTACCCCCTAATGACCTTGACAACAGAATCAATCAACGAGATTGGCCTGTAATTCTTCGTACAGTTACGATCCCTTTTTTATGTACCGGGACGATCGTGGAAACACCCCATGAAACTGGGCATCCTCCTCTAGCGGCCGTGTTACCCACGGCAGTCAAGAACCCCGCCCAAAAGGTGGGTTCTGATTTGAAGAGATCCAGCGGGATGCCATCTGGGCCTGGCGCCTTCTTGTTGGTCAAATTTGGGATGCCCTCCCTGAATTCATGCTCTGCGAAAACCACGGATTCATTTCCCGTTTGCCCTGACGGTATGTAAGACTTACGGGATGTGTTTTTAAAGATACCTTCAAAATAGGTCACCCATTCGTCCTCAGTGATATTGGAGCACACCTCACCAGCCCCTTCCGCTAAAAAAGGTGATCGGTTCATTGTGCTCCAAAATCTGGAACTGTTAGCCAGAGTTACGGTGTCTAGGAGTTCCCTCCACAATGCTTCCTTTATTTCCTGCTTGCGCTTGGCTAGGGCATTTTTGTAGTTTTTCCTAAGGGTGCAAATCAAAGCCCTATCCGTTGGTATCTTTTTTAGCCCGGCCTTGAGGTCTCTTGCTGCTTTGGAACAGATATGACAGAACCACTTAGGTCCACTGGGCAAACTCTTTCTCCCTTGTGCGAGTAACATGCCCCCTATTGTAGACGAGATTCCTTCAAAAGATTTTAAAATACACTGAGGAGTTGATTCCTGGTTGAGGCAACAAGAAAATTCTGCCTCACAGTCTACTTTGAGTGACTCATGAAAAATGGACCGGATGATCTGTTTCCATTTAATCCGCCGCCCTCCATCGGTGGTTTGGAGGTTATTACTACCTATCAATCTATCTTTTATCTTCAATGTACTCCCACCTAGAGTCACACAGACAGGGTTGTGATCACTATGTGAACCTGGGATAATAGAAAAGCCCTTCAGAAGAGGTGCTATAGATCTAGATAGTAGTATGTGGTCTATGAAGGTTCCACTGCCACTCCCCTTGAATGTAGGATCCCTTAATTTACAATGAGGGGAGACAAAGTTCATTGCCAGGGCTAAATCCTGCTCAGCAAGCATGTCATTCAATTCTCCTCCCTGCATGGTGTGCTCAAAGTGGAGGCCCGATATTAGAGGGCAGCCCAAGAGCCCCATGGTGTGTAACAAGGGGTCACCACATAGGTGGATATTAAAATCTCCTAATATAAGCAGGTTTTTCTTGTGAGAGCCCCCTTCCTGATTAACAAAACTATTAAAATCTATGATCCCACTTCCTTCTTCTCTGTTAATGGAATTATAGAAGTTTAACACCAGGAGGGAGCCGGCCTTGTGACCCAAGGAAATAGCCTGGATATTGCTGTTGGCAGTTGGAATATTCCTAATGCTGCATCGAAGAGCCAACGATGCAAAAATAGCAAGACCACCCTTAGCTCTTCCACTAGTACCTCTAGTTGCTGGAACATAAAAAGCTCGGTACCCCTCCGACGAAATGTCACAATTTACTAGCCACGTTTCTTGGAGACAGATAAGCGTAAATTTGCTAACGAATTGTACCTATAAAGGGTCAAGTCAAGTCAAGTCAAGAAATTTGTATAGCGCGCTACATACCCATAGGGTCTCAAGGCGCTTGAGGAAGGGCGGGGAATTATTTGTCGAATATCCAAGTTTTAAGTTGCTTTCTGAATGCTAGGTGGTTCTGAGTAAGGCGAAGGTGAGTGGGAAGTGAGTTCCAGGTTTTAGCTGCGAGGTAGGAGAAGGATCTACCTCCCATGGTGGTTTTGTTGATGCGAGGTACAGTGGCAAGGGCTTGGTTGGAGGATCGTAGCTGACGGGAGGGGGTGTAGAAGGACAGTCGTGTGTTGAGGCATTCGGGTCCAATTTCGTAAAGTGCTTTGTGTGCGTGGGTTAGGAGGCGGAAAGTAATCCTCTTATTTACGGGGAGCCAGTGGAGGTTTTTCAGGTGACCAGAGATGTGTTCTTTACGCGGGATGTCTAGTATGAGCCTGGCTGAAGCATTCTGGATGCGTTGGAGTTTTTTCTGGAGTTTTGCGGTGGTACCTGCGTATAGGGTGTTTCCGTAGTCCAGGCGGCTCGTGACCAGTGCGTGGGTGACCGTTTTTCTAGTTTCGTTGGGGATCCAGCAAAATGTTTTTTTGAGCATGCGAAGAATGTTGAAGCAAGATGATGAAACGGCGTTGACTTGTCAGGTCATCGAGAGTGAGGAGTCTAGGATGACGCCCAGGTGCCGTGCGTGGTCCGTCGGGATGGGTGCTTTTCCAAGGGCTTCTGGCCACCAGGAGTTATCCCAGGCGGATGGGGAGGTGCCTAGGATGAGGACTTCTGTTTTGTCTGAGTTCAGCTTCAGACGGCTGTGCTTCATCCACTCGGCTACTTCTTTCATTCCTTCGTGTAAGTTGGTTTTGGCGGTGTTCGGGTCTTTGGTGAGTGAGAGGATCAGTTGAGTGTCGTCAGCGTAGGAGATGATGTTGAGATTGTGTTGGCGAGCGATGGCCGCAAGGGGGCTCATGTATACGTTGAAGAGGGTGGGGCTGAGTGACGATCCTTGTGGCACGCCGCAGATGACTTCAGAGGCCTCTGACTTGAATGGGGGGAGGCGGACTCTCTGGGTTCTTCCGGTGAGGAACGAGGTGATCCATTCCAGTGCTTTTCCTTGGATTCCGACGTTTCTGAGGCGCTGTAGAAGGGTGCTATGACAGACTGTGTCAAAGGCAGCGGAGAGGTCGAGGAGGATGAGGGCGACTGTGTCTCCATTGTCCAGTAGAGTTCGAATGTCGTCTGTTGCTGCGATAAGTGCGGTCTCAGTGCTGTGTTTGGCTCGGAAGCCGGATTGTGAGGGGTCAAGGGATTTGTTGGTTTCGAGGAAGGCGGCGAGCTGGTTGTTGATAGCTTTCTCGATGACTTTGGCCGAGAATGGAAGAAGCGAGATGGGGCGGTAGTTTTTGAGTTCGGTGGGGTCAGCTGTGGGTTTTTTCAGAAGGGCGCTGAGTTCTGCGTGTTTCCAGCTTTCCGGGAAGGTGGCGGAGTTGAGGGAGCAGTTGATGACATCTCGGAGGTGTGGTGCTATGATGGAGTCTGCTTTGTTGAAGATGTGGTGAGGGCATGGGTCAGTTGGGGATCCTGAGTGGATGGAGTTCATCAGGCGGATGGTGTCCTCAGTGGAGATCGGGTTCCAGTCGTTAAGGGTGTTCGAGAGGGGTGAAGGTCCTGCTGAAGGTTGGGTGGGTTGGTCTCCGGGTCGGTTGTCGAAGCTGTTGTGGATGTCTGCGATTTTGTTGTGGAAGAAGGAAGCTAGGGAGTCGCAGAGGGCCTGGGAGGGGGTGATGTCGTTGGAGTTGGCAGATGGGTTGGTAAACTCTTTGACGATGTTGAATAATTCTTTGCTGTTGTGGGCGTTGTTTTCTAGTCGGTCTTTGAAAGCGGCTTTCTTGGCTGACCGGATTAGTTGGTGATGTAAGCGGGTGGCGTTTTTGAAGGCGTCCCTGGTGCTGGTGTTTGGGTCTTTTTTCCAGGTCTTCTCGAGGGAGCGACAGAGTTTCTTGGATTTCTTAAGATCATCATTGAACCAGGAGGCGTTTTTGTTGCCTAGTTTGCTTTGATGTTTTTTCAACGGTGCTAGGATGTCAGCACTGTTGGATAGCCATTGGGTGAAGTTGATGGCTGCTTGGTCGGGGTCTGAGGAGTGGGCGGGGGGGTTTAGAAGAAGCGATGAGGAGATCTGGTCGATGGTGATTTTGTTCCAGTTTCTTCGCAGGGTGGGTTGAGGATGGTTGTGGATTGTGGTCTTCTTGTGGGTAAAGTGAACGCAGCTGTGGTCCGTCCAATGAAGAGCTGTGGTGTGACTGAATGTGACATGTTTGCTGGAGGTGAAGATGGGGTCGAGTGTGTGACCTGCAATGTGGGTGGGGGTAGTGACAATTTGTTTGAGTCCGAGGTTGGCAAGATTGTCCAGAAGGGTGGCGGCGCTGCTGTCGTTGTTCTTTTCCAGGTGAAAATTGAGGTCTCCCAAAAGGATGTAATCCTCGGAGGGGAGGGCGTGTGGGGTGATAAAGTCAGTGATGTCGTCACTGAATTGTGCACGGGGGCCTGGAGGCCGGTAGAGGAGGGTGCCTCTGAGTGTGGTCTTGGGGTCGGTGTGGATCTGGAAGTGGAGGTGTTCGGCGTTGGCAAGGTCGGCGTCTGAGCTGGTTGAGATGCGAATGGAGTTCTTATGGACGATAGTGATGCCTCCTCCTGTTTGCTTGATGCGGTCCTTACGGATGATCTTGTATCCTTCCGGGATGGCAATGGTGATGTCTGGGGCTGAAGAGGCATTCATCCATGTTTCTGTTAGGAAGGCGACGTCCGGCGAGATGGTGTCTAGTAGATTCCAGAGGTCGATGGCGTGTCTGTGGACCGAGCGGGTGTTGAGTAGGATGCATTTTAGGTGGTTGGTGTCAGGTCTCTGATTGTTGTTGGTGGATGAGGAGTTGGATTTGGTGCCGTCGAACTTGCAGGAGTTGCATGAGAAGGGTCCTTGGGTGTGTCCAGGAGCGGCCTGGGAGCAGGTGGGGGAACGGCCGGGGTTGAGGGCTAGGAGGGTGGTGGCATCGTAAGAGATGCGAGTTGGCTGGGCGTTGCGGGAACCAGGGGGTCTGGCGCTGGGCGCGGTCCAGGCGCGGACGGGTGCAGACGGGCTTACCTTTGGCACACCTTTGGCGCGACTGGGGCGCGGACGCTGCGCGTTAGGTCATTGGTCATAAATGGATGGTGGAGGGGGCGGAGCGTGGGAGGGGCAGCAGCTGGGAGGCGGTGGCGGGAGGAGGGGCGGACCAGGGGAAAACAACACAAAATGGAGGGTCAAAGGCGAGCACAGACAGGGGCAGTAAATGCACAGAGTGTTCAGGAAAAAGAGCCTTAAACGTACAAACCAGCCTTAGTGTAGCGAAAATTAAAGTTACTGCCTCAGCGAGGTCGCGCTACTATTTAAATAAATAATTTCGACAGTGCAGCGCTATTAAATAAATAAATGCGACAGTGCAGCGCTTTAATTAAATTAATGCGTCAGTGCAGCGCTAAGCGAGCGGAGAGCTGCAGTGATGCTGGGTTCAGGAACTGAAAGCAGGAGATAAACGATACCAGCGTGCAGGTCAGCAGGAGCGTGGGGGAGCAACCGGACTGAAGGAGGGTCCAGGCGGTCACAGAGAGCTTGGGAGCGAGGAAGGTTACAAATCATGGGTGGGAGGGGCAGCAGCTGGGAGGCGGTGGCGGGAGGAGGGGCGGACCAGGGGAAAACAACACAAAATGGAGGGTCAAAGGCGAGCACAGACAGGGGCAGTAAATGTACAGAGTGTTCAGGAAAAAGAGCCTTAAACGTACAAACCAGCCTTAGTGTAGCGAAAATTAAAGTTACTGCCTCAGCGAGGTCGCGCTACTATTTAAATAAATAATTTCGACAGTGCAGCGCTATTAAATAAATAAATGCGACAGTGCAGCGCTATTAATTAAATTAATGCGTCAGTGGAGCGCTAAGCGAGCGGAGAGCTGCAGTGATGCTGGGTTCAGGAACTGAAAGCAGGAGATAAACGATACCAGCGTGCAGGTCAGCAGGAGCGTGGGGGAGCAACCGGACTGAAGGAGGGTCCATAACTTTACGCGCTAACCCTGCCACATTCCATGAGAGAACGTTGTGGGATGAGTAATTCTTATATACCCCCTGCGTGTCATCTTCCAAAGAAACGGGCAAAGCTACTTCAAGGCAAATATCATCAGTAGACCCCTCCGATAAGTTATAATCGGGTTTATCCAATTCAGCCATCGGGGATGCGGGCTCAAACACGGGAATGACTGCTAAACTGGTCAATATTGGTGAGGGATTTTTGATATAACAGAAATAATCTTGTTGATCCCCACCCAGTCAATCACAGTCATTAAGCCCGGAAAGTACCGCATAGCGATTTTGGGATTTAAATGGTGACAGAGGTCCATATCCGCCCCATATTGGCTCCCTTAATGAAATTAACCATGGCAAGCCCAGCCTCTTTTGCCCTCTAAGACAGGGTGTCCAATCACTATATTCCCCATTTTTATCGTCTAATCTGTTTTTATCATTTCCCCTATAGAAAAAAACCAAGGGCAAAATCTCTATTCCCTGTCCTCTATGCTCCCCGCCTTCCCTCTCGTCTCTAAACACCCTTTCTGCTATTGCTGGATCATTAAAATTAACCACAATGCAGTCTCCATTTTTTGTGTTACATGTACTGCCTATCCAGGAAACACGGTGGGACATAATAACATTACGCCCCGCCGTGTAGCCCATCCTTGTGTTACATTGTAACCAATGAGTGACCTTATTCCTTAGCTGATCATAATCCTCCTTGGTTCCCTCAGGCAAGGGTGGTACATTAGCAAGAACAGCACCAATGGTGTCGATTCCGGAGGTAGATCAATAACCGGGAATTTTTCCATGGAGGGTACAACTGAGGGTCTTATTCCCGCAGGCTGAGGAGTTGCCAAATTTTTCCTGCTGGCTGTTGTGATTTCGCAGCCAATACATTAGATTTCCCAGGGCCCCCCTGTTTCTTGGATCTAACATTGCTTGTTCCAAGCTACTTTTCTGAGTTGGCCCCTTGCTCTGAATGAATGAAATGAAATGAAAAAGGATTTGTAAAGCGCATGGCTGCCCGAGAGCGTCCCAGCGCTGAGAGTGCAATGGAAAACTGAGGGGAAGTGAGGAAGTGAAGGGAGTGAATTTTGAAATTATTGTGGGAAAAGATATGTTTTCAGAAGCTTACGATACTTCATATAGTTCGGTTCCATTCGCATCCTGGAAGGCAGAGAATTCCACAGGGTTGCTGCTGTGACCGAAAAACGTCGCCCTCCAGTGCGGGCCTTCTTGACTCTATGAACAGTGGCCAAGTTGCCTTGAGATGAGCGCCGGGACCTGGAAATTTTATAGGGGTAGAGTATTGTCCCTAGCATTGGGGGCCCTTTACCCTGCAAGGATCTGTGAGTGATACATAGAGCCTTGAACTTAATCCTTTCCCGGACAGGGAGCCAATGGAGAGCTTTAAGCGCTGGTTTTGCAGATGCTCTCCGGACGGTGCCTGTCAACAGCCTCGCTGCTGCGTTTTGGGTTCTCTGAAGGATGTTAATAGTGGATTCAGGCGCAGCCATGAAAAGAGCGTTGCTGTAGTCTAATCTGGATAAGATGAGACCTTGAATGAGCATTTTTTGGGACTGTGTCGGGAGTAGGGGGAGAATCTTCCGGGCTGAGCGAAGTAGGCCCACACAGGTACCAGCCGTCTTTTTGGCCTGAGTTTTCAAAGAGAGGTCTTGCTCCAACCAGAACCCCAGGCTTTTGAGTTCTTTCTTAGGTTGTGGGAGAGCTCCTAGGCACGATGGCCATATGGTGGAGGGAAGGGATGTTATTCGATGACCCAGAAGCATAAGCTCTGTTTTTGTGCCATTTAATTTAAGTCTTGAGTCGCACATCCACTTATAGATACCTGCAAGACAATCATGCAGATTCCTAAGTTTATCTTTTTCCAGTGAGAATGAGACAACCATTTGGGTGTCGTCAGCGTATGTGACAGCTTTAATCCCAAAGGGGGTGACAACATCCTCCAGGGGGGCCATATAAATGTTAAATAATGTAGGGCTCAATGAAGAGCCCTGAGGAACCCCACACTGGAGGGGAAAAGATTTGGATCGCACACTCCCTTCACAGACCTGGAAGGTTCTGTCCTTCAGGAAGGATGAGAGCCAACGTAATGCAGTGTCTCTCACCCCTAGATTAAGGAGTCGCTGGATCAGGATCCCGTGATCTACAGTATCAAATGCAGCGCTTAGATCCAGGAGGATCAGCAAAGCCGATTCTCCTGAATCCAAGATGCACCTGGCCTCTTCGACCACTGTCAGGAGGGCGGTCTCGGTCCCCTGACCTGGGCGAAACCCTGTTTGCGAGGGGCGAAGCAGATTGTTAGTTTCTAGGAAGGCCGAGAGTTGTTGATTTACGGCCTTCTCTGCGATCTTACTCAAGCCTGGCAGAAGAGAGATTGGTCGAAGGTTTGCTAAATCTTGGGGGTCAAGTCCTGGTTTCTTCTGCAGAGCCTTGACTACTGCGTGTTTCCAACTAGGAGGAACCACTCCTTGGCTAAATGAGGTATTAATAAGGTCAGTGGCCAGAAGCGAGATGGTAGGTCCCACTCGCTGAAGAATGTGCATAGGGGCTGGGTCGTTCGGGGATCCACTTTTCATGCCTGTTAGAGCACTCAGGAAGTCTTCCTTGGATATCTGATTAAAGAACTCCAGGGTGGGGCCAATAGTTGCGGCAATTGAAGCTGCAAGGGCCTTGCTTTCTGCTTTTGGCGGAAGGGATTGTAAAATGTTTGTTATTTTGCTCTCAAAGAAAGCTGCTACTTGGTTACATCTAGTGACCGTGGATTCCTGCATCAAAGGGGGATTGGGTATTTTAAGTAGCTCCTTTAATATTTTATAGGTTTCCCGAGACGAGTTGGAGGCAGATCTAATTTTCTCTTCGAAGAAAGAGGCTTGGGCTATTTTCCGAGCTGACTTATAGGTCCTCATGGCTAGTTTATAATTCTCTTTATTGAGGGGGTCCCAGTCTTTTCTCCATCTCCGCTCCTGAGTTTTGCAGATTTTTCTTAAATTTCTCAGTTCTTGTGAGTACCATGGGGATTTAAAGATTTTACTTTTTTTCTTCAGAAATTTCTTAGGTGCTACTGAATCAAGAGTGGTGGTTAGCCACTTGGTGAAGTTAGCGTCTGCTTTCACGGGGTCAGGGTCCGCGGTAGGGGCAGATTGTTCTAATTCCCGGGTCCAGTTCTCAAATGAGAGTTTGGACCATATTCTCTCCTGGGTGCGAAGTACCTGAGCTTGGGGAACGTCTAAATTGGTTTGCCATATGAACGGGATGAGAAAGTGACCAGTCCATGGTAGTGGGAGTGAGGGTGAGATTTCCAATTTAGAGATGTTAGAGAAAATTGGGTCTAAAAGATGACCTTTGACGTGCGTCGCCTCAGAATTTTTTAGAGAAAGGTCAAATGCCTTTAATTCTGATATAAGGTCGCCGGCAATTTTATCAGTGAGATCATCAAAGTGAAGATTTAGATCTCCTAGTAAAATAAAATTGGGTGTAGCGGTACAGGAGGTGATTGTGGTCTCTAACAGTGAGCCTACGAATTCTCCTAAGCTTCCGGGCGGGCGGTATAAAAGCATACCTGAAAGAGATTTGTTTGGCGTAATTTGAAGGTAGAAATGGACGCTTTCGCATTCCGCAGTTCCTCCCTCTTGTATCCGGCATGTAAGGTTATCTCTGTAAACTATGGCTAAGCCACCTCCTTTTCCCTGAGTTCTATTATGGAACTGTATTAAAAAACCATGGGGTAACATGTTGACAATATCTGCCTCGGAATTTGAGGTCAGCCATGTTTCCGTGAGGAATAATACATCCAGGTTTGTATCTTGAACCAACAGGTTGATTTCTGTACAGTGTTTAGGTATAGATCTGCAGTTAAGCAGGGCCAGGTGCAGAGTCTTTGGTGTCTGGCGGTTAACTTTCCAAATAGGATCACCCTGGGGAGATAGTGGTGGTAACGGGGGAGTGATTCTAGCTCTAAATTGTAGGAGTTCATCTCGTGTGTATTTAATCCGAGGATCAGGTGAAATGGGCATAGTGTTTGGCCCTGAGCCCGTCCTGACCCGGATGGGCCCAGACGGGCTTGCCTCTGGCGCGCCTCCGGCGCGCCCGCTGCGCCCGCCCGCTGCGCGTTCGGTAAGGGGCTTTCATTTTATAGGGACTGGGCCCAAATCGCCCAGCCACTAGAGCGCTGTCCAGACCCCGTTCCAAGATGGCGCCCGAAGTTCTGCGCCTCGAGGAGGATTGATGTGGGTGACCGGGAGCCCTAAAAACGGCTTTGTCTGGTGCAATTAAATCTGCAGGGAGACGCTGCTCACTACGGTCATTGGGGGCGAATTAAGAGGTATTGGCAATATTACACAAATAAATTCGATATTTACAAGAGGTTTAAAAGCGCAAATAAATTTTTTTCCAACAGTGCTAAAATAATGTTAAACTAAATTCTATCCTCCCGGCTTCCGCCTCAGGAGTCCTTGCATTCAATCAGTGTTGAGGTGGACAGAATGCTGGCTCTTTTATAGGGACTGGGCCCAAATCGCCCAGCCACTAGAGCGCTGTCCAGACCCCGTTCCAAGATGGCGCCCGAAGTTCTGCACCTCGAGGAGGATTGATGTGGGTGACCGGGAGCCCTAAAAACGGCTTCGTCTTGTGCAATTAAATCTGCAGGGAGACGCTGCTCACTACGGTCATTGGGGGCGAATTTAGAGGTATTGGCAATATTACACAAATAAATTCGATATTTACAAGAGGTTTAAAAGCGCAAATAATTTTTTTTCCAACAGTGCTAAAATAATGTTAAACTAAATTCTATCCTCCCGGCTTCCGCCTCAGGAGTCCTTGCATTCAATCAGTGTCTGTCTCTGCATCTAAAGTATTCGATTCCTGACGTTATGCTGGGAGAGGAAATATGGTCTGGGTGGGAGGAGATAGCGGAGTGCTCCCCTTATTTGAGTTAGCAGTAAGACTTTCCAACATCTGGGTATTTTCTCTAGCCACCAATTGTAGCTTCCCTAAATCCTGGTTTATTATCTTCAGCCTCTCTATAAGAGGGAGCATAAAAGATTTAAGCAGCTGTTCAATTTGGGACATAAAACCTGCTGCTTCACTGGGCCCCGGTATGGTACACACAGAAGGAAGTAGTGTGGCTTTGGAAGTTGCCTTAGGGGCCACTTGCCTCGGTGCAAGGGAGGTGTTAATAGTCTTGTTATTTGGGGCGGGAATTACTTTCACTGGTTTATTTATTATTTTGGGGATTTTAGATCTTTTCCCCATTTGTCTACCACCTCCCCTTTTCCTTTTCCCTGATTGAATGATATTTGGGGCCATTAGGTTCTGGTTCGCCATAACAGGCACTTTCTTAGTGGTTAAAGTTATTGGGTGGTGTTCCTCAGGAGATGAAATGCTAACAGAAGAGTCATTTATAATAAAGTTACACCCATCAGAGTCTGAACATGTTTCCCTTGAACTGAGCCCGCTTATTCCAATAGGAATCGACTTTTCTGGTGTCCTGGTATTTTGAATTTTCCCCAAAGAGGACCGTTTTGTCCCCAAAAGTTCCAAAGATAACCTTTTTTCTGTGATGGCAATTTCGCGCTCCAATGCTACAGCCGCTCTCATAATGAAGTTATCCAAAGTCCCTGTTACACTGCCCCCCGTTATACTATATGTTGACTTCCTACCCTTCCCTGGTAAATGGGCCATAATCACAGAGAGTGATGATAAATGTATCAATCAGGTCAAAAGCAGATACAAATAACACAATATAGTCCCAGTCACCTGAGGATCACAATGCTGAACTGCACGCATAAGTGGGGTAGCCCGGCCCGGCCTTATGAGGCCTGTGACGGCCTAGGACGGTCCCGCCCTTGTCCCGGGCTTCTCCCGGGATGCTCCCGCGCAGTGGGGGGCTAAAACAGTTATGTATCTCACGTTCTCTGACCAGTGGGAGGGGCTTGCAGCCTAACGCCGGATCAGGTGTTGTCAATCAATGGAGCGGGGACTCCTGGTACTATGAGTCCCTGCTGACAGTCTGCGTGATCTCCTTCGTGGCCAAATCGCCCCAATACACACTGCAATAGTTCCACAGGTAGGGAGACTCCCAGCAACAAAGCGGCGAGGTGTGGGGTTTTCACAGCTTCTCCTCCCTCGATATCCACGGCAGGCAAACAGACGGGTAGGGCTCCTCTCCTAAAACAAAATGGCTCCCATTCAACTTAGACTGGTTAGGGGAGTAAATGCGTTCTCTGGCCAGTGGGCGGGGCTTGCAACCTAACGCCGGATCAGGTGTTGTCAATCAATGGAGCAGGGACTCCTGGTACTACGAGTCCCTGCTGACAGTCTGCGCGATCTCCTTTGTGGCCAAATCGCCCCAATACACACTACAATAGTTCCACAGGTAGGGAGACTCCCAGCAACTAAGCGGCACCCGCGGAGCGGGTGCGGCGAGGTGTGGGGTTTTCACAGCTTCTCCTCCCTCGAAATCCACGGCAGGCAAACAGACGGCTAGGGCTCCTCTCCTAAAACAAAACGGCTCCAGAGTTTGTTATGTCTCAAAAAAACAAATTATTACTATGTTATATGGGGTATGATTACCCTCAAGAAAAACAGCCAGGACGCAAATGTTTTGGGAAATGTAGTAAATACTACTCTAAAAAATTTTATGGCAGGGCTACAACTGAAGAAGCTAATGTCCTATTTACCAAAGAACACAATCATCCCCCCAATGTCACTGAAATAGAGGTCCGAGATGCCCTGGAAAGGATAAAAGAAGCTAGTACAAGCACAGATAAACCCACCACCCAAATACTAAAAGAGGAACTCTTAAAAGTTCCTCAACATGCTTCTGGCCAACTACCATCAATTGATTCCCTCAAACGAACAATTGCTAGACAAAAAAGATTAACCACAACTACACAACCTAACCCTAAAACTCTTGAATAGGTTGTAATTCCTTCAGAATTAAGTATAACACATAATAATGAACCATTCGTACTTTTTGACAACAAAAGCCCTACAAACAGAATTATTATGTTTGCTACTTCAAACAATATAAGAAAATTAATAGACTGCCAAAACTGGATGATGGACGGTACTTTTAAAACATGCCCAAAACCATTCTACCAACTCTACAGCATACATGGTTTATATCATCATTCCAACATCCCATTTATTTTCTGCTTTTTGCCAAATAAGCAACAAAATACATACACAGAAGTACTAAATGCTATAAAAAATAAAATCCATGATTATTTTCCTCGGAAAATAATCATAGATTTCGAACTAGCTATGATAAATAGTATATTAAAAACTTTTCCACATACAGCAATACAAGGTTGTTACTACCATTTCAACCAAAGCATTTGGAGAAATCTACAAAAATCTACATTAAGCATACAATATGCTACAGACAGCAGTTTTGACTACCAAATCAAAAAATTAATTGCCCTAGCATATGTCCCTGTTACAGATGTAGCAGAACATTATAATATACTAATCGATAGTCCATTTTATAAAACATATGAAGAAAAAATAGCACCACTCCTCGACCACTTCGAGGACACATGGGTGGGAAGGCTACATCGATCTGGCCACAGACGCCAACCTAAATTTCACATAGCTTGGTGGAATGTATATTTAAGTACACTCAACCAAGAAGCTAAAACCAACAACAGTGTAGAAGGATGGCACAATGCCTTTCAGGCAACCACTAGCAGAGGGAAACCTACCGTACAAAAGCTCATAGAAGCATTACAAAAAGAACAAAGTTATCAAGAATTACGCATGAAACAATCTGTAACCCAAATAGGACCAAAATTAACCAAACAAACTAAACAAAGGTTTAGACTACTCCAAAGCCAAGTCACCCTATATCCTTCTACACGAGGCCTAGACTACCTATCCCTAATAGCAAAAACCCTCCTGTAAATTACCTACACAAGAATAACAATACTCAATTTGTTTTTATGAATAATCACCTAACAAGTATTAAAATATTATTTTATAAAAATTATTTTCTAATTGTCATACATATTTATGTGCTTTACACAAACATATGTAAACAATTAAATAATACTTCTTATAATATACAACATATCAATCACATTTAAAATAACTTTTCCCACTCAAATAATATAAAATGAAAAAAACTCACAGTTCATGTAGCATAAGAATATGTAATCCAACCACTTGTAATCCATGTAATCCACTGTTAATCCATGACAAATCCAAATTGTGGAAACCCTTAAAAACACGAAAACACGAAAAAATTTGAAAAAACGCTCCAGGAAATCCCGAAAAATAAAAGTGTGGTAACTTTATGTATTCAAAAAATATACACACACTTTTATATTAAAAAAACACTATTTCTTCTCCAGCATAATGTGTAAACCCTGCAAAACCCGTAAAATAGTTAAAAAATAAAAGAATCGCTCCAGGAAACCCCGACAAAACAAAGGACCTCATTAGGAGGACGGGCGGATTTTGCCCGCCCGTCATCCCATCGTAAATCGGGACCTCCCGCCATAAGGGCGGAGGTCCCGGGGGTGCCATTAGGATGTGCCTGCCACAGTGGCGGGCACATCCTGTATTGTCAGCATTGTGGCGGGCGGTGCTCTCTGCCCCGCCCGCCACAATGCTAAAAATGCACTTTCACATTGTCATTTACAAAGCGGCAGGCACCGCGCGGTGCCTGCCGCTTTGTAAATGACAATGAAGGGGGGTACCACAGGTACCCCCATGTGCACCCCCCACCTGTACTTCACTCTGGGGTCCCGCAGGGGGCCCCCAGAGTGAAGACCGCATGCCTTTCCGTGGCGACATCGCCGCCGCGGAAAGGCACTGAAAACCACGCATCATAATATGTCTGGCGGTGTCTATTAGACACCGTCACCATATTATTCCTTTTCCGCTCCGGCCGCAAGGCGACCGGAGCGGAAAAGCGGCAGACGGTCTTTCCATCCGCCGTGGTCCCCCCCGCCTTCCTTATATGGCGGGGGAAATCTGGTTATAGTATCGGGCGGATTGCCTCCGCCAGGCTGGCGGTGGCTACCGCCAGCCTGGCGGAGCCAATCCGCCAGCGTGGCGGAGGAAATCCGCCCGATATCATAATGGACCCCAAAGTGTGGTAACGTTATTAAATAAAGTAATATACACACACTTCTAGTTTAAAAAAAATGCATGATGTTCTCCAAATGCACGTCGATACTCTTAAAAACCCGAAAAACTGTTAAAAAGGTTAAAAATCGTTCCAAGAATCTACGAGAAAATGAAAGAGAGTATGTAAAGATTAGTATAATAAACTAATACACTCTTCTTTCAACAAAAAAACCGCATCCTTTTCCAGAAGGAAACAGCGAGAACCCGAAACCTGTAAAAAAGATCGAAAACAAACCCACCCACACAAAATCCCAAACACATAAAAATATACATTTACATTGATATCAAACATTAGTATCAACACATATTAACATTAAACACAATAAATACAGTGGATCTCAAAAACTCACGACACCTCCATAAAAACCAACTAACACCTAAAACATACAAAAACCACGACTAAATACATCAAATTATACTACACCCCCCCCAAATACACTCAAACACTACTACTCTCTCACATATAACAGTTAAAATTCACCTTACCTTTCCCAACGCGACGCAGCATCTAACTGCGAGCTTCTCCAGTCCTGAATGAAGCAAAATAACCTTACGCTGTAAAAAAATAGTCCCATGTAAACTAATATACAAACATAAAATATGGTAGTAGACTTAAAAAATACCAAATTATTCTGTTTCACTTAAAAAATATATATATAATTATTTCACCTTTGTAATTAATGATAATTAATAATAATGTATTATTAATTATCATTAATACTTTATTTAATACATTAAAAAACCTGAAGTATTAAAACAAAAATTGTTACTTCAGTGTCTATATTATTTACATTTCTGTATTACTTTTACATTTACTATACAAGTATGTAACATGTGTAAATTAATAATATAATAATAAAGAACAATTATTAATTATCATTATTAATCATTTCTATATAAATTGTAATTAAACAACAATAATAAATTACACTAGATAGAATATATACTTTATAAATAATCTTCCTTTGTAAATTAATAATATTAATTAATATAATATAATAATTATTATTAATAATAATTATATCTATTTTTCTAAATAATTTAGAAAAATAATCAAATATTGTACCTGACAGTATGCATAATTTTATGTTTAGAAAATGTTTACAAATAATGTTTTAATTAAATAACCTTAGTATAATCTTAATAATAATGAATACAAAATATTATTATTATTTTTTTAATATTTATGTATATAAATGTCAAAAAATGTATATATAAAGCATGTAAAAATTGCTACAATTTAGTTAAATGTGTTATATTTTCTGTTCAAGTAAAATTTAAAATATATAAATAATAAAATTAATATATTACATATTAATAATGTTAATTAAATATGTTATTTACAGATATACAAACTATAACTGTAATGATTTATGAAAACTGTTAACAATGTTAAAAATATTTGTGCAATCTAAAAAAAATGGTTTTTTTTAAACAATACTGTTAAAAATGATATATATTTTGCATTGTACAACATTTATCAATATAAATTAATGTAATGTAATACAATTTGTTTACCTAACAATTTAACATAAAAAATGTATTGATTTTTTCCTGTACTGTAAATATTACAAATAAAGTATGTAAATAAAAATCTTCAAACAATTATTTTCAACTTATTTTACAATTATGAAATAAAATGTCATTTTTTAATATGATTATAATGATAATTTTTTTATATTTACATCTATCTTTTTCACTTACAAATATTTAATCTGGATTTACAATGAATAAACCTATATTTTATAAGATTCATTTTCTGACTACAATAGAAAACATACATAACTTATTATTCCCACTACAGGGTGATAAAAGTCAGGGAAGGTGCTAGACACTAACCCTATTTAATTTACTATTCCCACTCCAGTCTAATAAAAGTCAGGGAAGGTGCTGGACACTAACCCTATTTAATTTACTATTCGCACTCCAGTCTAATAAAAGTCAGGGAAGGTGCTGGACACTGACTCAATATAATTTACTATTCCCACTCCAATCAGATGAAAGTCAGGAAAGGTGCTGGACACTAACCCTATTTAATTTACTATTCCCACTCCAGTCTGATAAAACTCAAAGAAGCTGCTGGACACTGACCCAATATAATTTACTATTCCCACTTCAATAAGGTGAAAGTCAGGGAAGGTGCTGGACACTAACCCTATTTAATTTACTATTCCCACTCCAGTCTGATAAAAGTCAGAGAAGGTGCTGGACACTGACCCAATATAATTTACTATTCCCACTCCAATCAGATGAAAGTCAGGGAAGGTGCTGGACACTAACCCTATTTAATTTACTATTCCCACTCCAGTCTAATAAAAGTCAGGGAAGGTGCTGGACACTGACCCAATATCATTTACTATTCCCACTCCAATTAGATAAAAGTCAGGGAAGGTGCTAGACACTAACACTGTTTAATTTACTATTCCCACTCCAGTCTAATAAAAGTCAGAGAAGGTGCTGGACACTGACCCAATATAATTTACTATTCCCACTCAAATAAGTTTAAAGTCAGGGAAGTTGCTGGACACTAACCCTATATAATTTACTATTCCCACTCCAGTCTAAAATAAGTCAGAGAAGATGCTGTACACCGACCCAATATAATATAGTATTCCCACTCTAATAACGTGAAAGTCAGGGAAGGTGCTGGACAGTAACCCTAATTAATTTATATTTCCCACGCCAATAACTTTAAAAAATTTGGACATTTATTTAACTAAAACTCCCCACACTTATGCCCTATTAACAAACATCCCACTCCTAAACTACCAAATTATTTTTAAATTAAAAATTGTAATGAGGATTTTAAATGTATTTAAACATTTATTATAAATTAGCATTTTATTTAAAATTTGAAATATTATTTTTATACACTAACCACCCTAATCCCCTATTAACCCAACATCCCACTACCAAACCAAAAAAATTATTATTTAAATTTAATTTAAAAATTTACTTTTTTATTTTGCAAATAATTATTGAATATTTTACATTTTATTAAAAAATCCAAATCTTTAATTTTAGAAAATACCCACATTTATCCCCTATTAACCCAACATCCCGCTCCTAAACAAAATTTTTATTTCTAAAATTTCAATTACATTTTGGAATTTTAAATTTCAAAGTATTATTTTGTAAATTTGCATAGTATTTAAATTGATAAATCATTATTTTAAAACACTCCCCACCCTTATCCCCTATTAACCCAACATCCCGCTCCTAAACTAAATATTTATTTCTAACATTTCAAATAAAAATAGAAATTTGAAATTTACAATTTTTTTTTTAATTTGCATAATATTAAAAATAAATATTCATTATTTTAAAACACTCTCCACCCTTATCCCCTAATAACCCAACATCCCGTCCCTAAAACAAAAAATAAAATTAACACAAATAAAACATTAAATATTATAAATGTAATTACATTTTTACAACAATATCAACATTCTTAACAAACTGTATATATATATATATTATAAACATTATATAAATATTTTTTCGATATTTTATACTATCTATATTTTTGTTTAGATATTTTTTACATTCTATGTCAAAACGATATTTTATACTACACTACCATAACGAATATTACCACTACACGATATTTTTGATTCGATATTTTTGACATCGATAATTACTTCACAAATGCTAAAATGATATTTCTAACATCGATATTGTGTCATTCGATATTTCAGTAGACTGGATATTTTTAACTCGATATTACTTACATTCGATATTAAAAAATCGATATTATGCCCAGTTACCCTGAAAAAGAACAAAGGTGGATTTACTGCCTTTCCAGTCATATTTCACGATTAAATGACGATATCCCCTGGGGCACAGTGATGAGACGATGACAATGTTAAGAGCAATCTTTATGTGGGACGATAGTGAGTTCCTTTTTCTATCACCCCTCTTCCATCATTTTGCCACAATATTAGACAGCTGGGGGACTGTATTACTTTGTTTCTAGTCTTTACTTTAATTTTAGCAATCTGGACTCATTTTTTGACCTAGGCCTGATATGTATGTGTGTACTATTAATTTAGCACAATTAAACAGGGCATAACATTTTTATTTGCTTGGATCCGATTTGGATAACTTTCAGTAGCAAGGTTTCATCTTTGACCTTTTTCCCTCCTTATTTACCAGCCTGTTCCCACAGGATTCTTGGTAGGGTGATATCAATAAAGTTGTTTGAAAAAAATGACTCTCTGATGACCACAGTGCGGTTTTAAGACTTCCGCTTTAAGAACACACCCAATAGGAATGAATCGCTTATGCTTTTGCATGGGAGGTTTGTAGTTGCTATGATTTTTCATGCATTTGAGTAAGCACCAGCACTCTGGGAATATATGTTAAAAATCCTTCGCGAGAGCTGTAGTGAATTCCGTTTAAAATACGGAGTGTAAACATCAAGAATTATTCTTTGGTAGCATGTTATGATGAGACACTTACCTTTTTGCAAAACGTGTCTTTTTAATAATGGTTTATTGCCAAATAACAGTTTGGATAGTGTTATTGGTCTATTAGGTGTTAGGAGCAGTTTATTCATTTTGGAATCAACATTACGGCTTTAAGGGGAATTACGTCATGACGCTGTCACACGGCGATCACGTGACCACGGTGAAATGCCTTTTACTTCCGCATCACGGCAAGGTTTGAAGCTTTACGGGCTGCGGAAGCGCTTCGAATAGGTTGCAGGCGGGGAGTCGTTGTTTAACAAGTAAGATGGGTAGACTGCTGGGTTTTTTGTTCGATATGGTATTCGGAACGTAGTTTTGCCGGCAGTACCTTTGTAACTAATGTTGTTTGCTTTCTAGATTGTATGCAACGTGAAGGTTTACCCCCACCGCAAGCCCATGTAGTGCATACAACTACTACGTATTGTGAGTGTGCCATTATCTTCCATACGTTTATATTTGATTTCTGGACGTTATTTTCTTTCCTAGTTTGAGAAAGAGATATCTTAACGAGGCAACACACTAATTTTTAAACAATTATCGATTGGTAAATCTTTTGTATTTACCCCTGTGGGCGGACAATGGAGCTTAAGTCTGCTGGCCACTAGGGGTGTGAGATTACTATGAAAAGACATTTATAGTCATGAAATTCCCTACTAATAAGGGGTTTCGAGTGATTTTATCACTATACTGGCCCTATTGAACTGACCACATTTGGGTGAAGAAGGTGTTGTGATTGAAAAAAACCTTTTCTTTACCTACATACTATAAGGAATGGAACAACTGTGTGTATCTGTTCGCTTTTGTCAAACAAGCTGGGATTACTTTGTTGTTGCTTAATATTGACGTAATGTTTTACAGGTTATGGCCCCTGGTGAATTCTAGGAGTGCCTGCACGGGTAAAACCGTGAGTGTCTTTCACCTTAACACATATATCCTCACGGATAGGACACGCCTTAGCGTGCGTGGACCACCGGGGGATACATCTTGGTCCTGAAGAAAGCTGAGCTGAAATTAGCATCTAACAGCTGAAACATGTTGACCTACACCTTTTAGGACACAGTGGTTCAAGTAACTAGGCCACTAAGTGTCCGTTTCATTTGATTTTAATGGTACCAGCTGACCCCTTATTAAAATTGTATAGGGTACAGCTGTTTATCTTTTAAACTCACTATCACCTCACTCTGAGCACATCCTCACGATCCCATCACGAAAAACCAGCTCCGCTGTAACTCAGGCGTTGTAGCACACTGGGGGGGACATTCGGTCTCCCCAGTGGGAACCCTATGATGAAGCTTGTCACCAATCACGTTGGTGAGTGAGCGTTCTTTTAAGAAATAAGTTTTTTCTCATTTCTCCTCACACCTGTCCACACCATGCTCAAGGAATACTTAAAGAACAACTCAGCACCGAAAGGGTTATTGGTTACAAATGCACCACGAGTTTTTCTCGATGATGCCGTGTTTAGGAAAGAATGGGCCCAGATTGCATGGCACTGAACCCGTGATTGGGCAGTGCTTATTATAAAAACTGCTCTCCGCCTTTCAGCAGCGCTTCTGATTGAGATCCCGCAAACTGAGAGTCATTTTAGGACTACATTAGCGGGCTATAAAAAGAGACTAGATGACCTTAATAAAGAACTGAATGAATATAAGGAGAATCTAGCCCAGTCAAAAGCTAAGACATTTCAAAAAGACCTCAAACGCTGGTCTTATGCGAATGTTTATCCCTATGCCAGCCCTGACTTTGCACCACCTAATAAGACGGATTATAATTCCGATGCGTCTGAAGATTCCAACTCCAGCGGCTCTAGCTCTGGTAGCACTGGGAAAAGAAATAGAGGACGAGGTAGAGGCAGGGGCTTTTACAACCAAGGTTGTCAACCATATCAAGGAGGCGGCAATTATCATCATAATGGTTTTCAACCACCTCCTTTTCCACCTATCATAGGATGGAACACATCCTTCGGCCCTCCACAACACCCACAATACCATCCAAATATGTTCCCCCAGCCTTTTTTAGGGAGTGGCCGGGGAGGAAGGGGCAGACGAAAGGGTCCCAACCAGGTACATTGGGAACAGACAGAAGCTGTGGGCGACAATACGAGAAGCAAGACGCAGGAGCAGAGAGCAGGCCCAAGCAATCGGAGACCTAAATTACCAATCTGTCCTCCGTTATCCTTAGTCCAGCAGAGATTACCATCCTGGACAAAGGTCTTGGTTTTATACTGACTCCACCTTTAGATCACTTTAAATTACATTGCGAACTGACGGAGTTCTTCCGTAAACTAAGACTAAATAGTTTTTTTTAACAACTGGCAAAGCAATCCTCACAGACTATTCTGAGTGACATGAGTTTCAGATTAAAATCCACTTTTACTCCCCCATCGCATACTATACCACCAGAATTATTAGCTTTTGAACAAGCTGTTTTTAATGAAGTGGAAACTTTAGCAGAACCTATGTCCTTCAAAAACCTAACAGCAAGTGAATCCCAAGCTATACAATCACTACAGAAAAACCCGAAAATTGTGATTAAGAGTGCGGACAAGGGGGGTGGAATAGTCATCCAAAATGTGGAGGCCTATGATCGGGAATGTCGACGCTTACTGAATAATCAGACTAACTATATGTACCTAAGAGAAGATCGATCTGAAGCCCTGAAAGCTGACATTCTTGATCTAGTTACAACAGCAGAATCTGATGGTCAAATCACCAAACAAGAAGCTGATTTCTTGACAACTACGGAAGGCAAAATACCGTATTTTTATACACTTCCCAAAACACATAAAGGCATACATCCACCCCCGGGCAGACCCATCGTCTCGGGCCTTGGATCACTACTAGAACCCCTATCCAAGTACTGTGATTTCTTTTTAAGACCTATTATCCAGTCCACTAGTACTTATATCAAAGACACCAAAAGTCTACTTGCTATGTTGCAGACAATCACGATGCCAGAGGAACCTTGTTTCTTGGTATCATTAGACATCGAGAGTCTGTATACCTGTATCCCCAGGATGCCACGATCAGGGTGATCTCTGACATGTTGGAGCACTCCACATAGGATTTCAATACCTTACGAGCCTTTGTAGTGGACTGTGCCATTTTGGCACTGAAACGCAATTTTTGGGAATATGAAGGAAACATCTATCTCCAAGCTACTGGAACATCTATGGGGAGTACATTCGCTCCAAGTGTAGCGGGGTTGTATGTCTATAATTTTGAATGTGAGCACATCCTCCCTCCAACCAATCCTTTTTCATCCAATGTTATACTGGTTGTTTGGAAGGGAAAGGAGGATGTTTTGCTTACTTTTTTTGAGTGGCTGAACACTTGTGACCCACATTTAAGATTCACTCACGAATATGCCAAAGACAAAATTGTGTTTTTGGATGTCACCATTACCAAAGTAGGCAACCAATTACGGACTAAGACCTACTACAAACCAACGGCGAAAAACAATCTCCTTCATTATTCAAGCTTCCACCCACAACCATTAAGGGAGAATCTCCCAATTGGTCGGTATCTTCGAATCCGAAGAAACTGTAGTGAGCTCACAGATTTTAAAGATCAAGCTCAGGACCTAACCAACAAGTTACAACGGAGGGGCTGTTAAATATTAGATTACGATGTGAACATTACCGGCGCCATCTTGTCCCACTTAGGCCTTTGTGAGCGCGTAAGCGGCAGCCATTTTAGATACTGTTGTCGTGTATTTCTATAGGTTCTGAATCGATCCCCCTATTCCTGACCATATTCTGGTTAACCTACCTAGCTAGTTAACTAACAGTCAGCCCATGAGGCAAGAAATCCCCCATGATGCAGATACCGTTATCTGACGCAGTCACACTACGGCACAGGAACGTGTTATCTGATTAGGTCATAACGCTTGAGATCTAATTAGACAAGCGACATTCCTCCAGCCCCTGATAAGGCATACGACGTTCTCATAACAAATCAAACCTATGACAACCTGGATAATCCGTGCGGCCATTGTTTTGATTTCACAGAGAACTTTAGTAAAGAATGTGCTAACGAGCAAGTCGTATGACATCTTTATTGACGTACCTATGTCCATCCTTACGTCAATCCTGGCACCTTTAAGGTATAAATATTGCCGACCTTGCCCTATGCAAACACACGCGTGGTGACAAGACGGAGCAGCCATACTTGCCGAAGCCGAGAGCAGAAGCAGACCCCGCAGGCAGCAGCCCCGCCTTCCTGACGCGCTGAGAGACGCGCTGCTATCTCAAGCCGAGAGACCCAGCACCGGCGTTTCTGGGCAGCCCTCGCAGGCAGCCTGGAATATCGAGAGCAGAGAAAGAGATACCATTCCTCATTCATCCTAAATTCCAGGTACAGAACTGAATAACCCCTCCTAGAGAATTCTTTAGTTATTCACTTGGCAAAAACAAACTTAACTTAAACTGTAACTTTCTATTCCCGCCCACGTATTAGACTTAGGTCAGGTACACGGGGTAGGCGTATTTAGAAACACCAGTTGAGTACGTTTAGTCAAATGTATATGTGTATGTAAATATATTTTAATCATTTTAAACATCATATGGCTCAGAAACCATAGCAATGTTTTTACAGTATTATTTTATACTATTGCTTTTAATGTATGCACTTTACTTAACTATAAGTATTGCAATAATATCGATCCATTTCTCTTGTACGAGAAAAGAGACTGATCAATAAATAACATCTTTTATTGAACACGCCCGTCTCCTCCTTTTCTCTACACTCTGATGAGACTAAGAATGCACGTACTGACTGAGTAAAATAATTGCCTTGTGCTCACACGACTCTTGAGATTGACTCTTGATTAGGGGAGAGCAAAGTTGTCATGTTCTATGGTTGTCAGAAACTAAATCCCTTCTTGTCTAATCAGGGGAGTTAATCCTTCCTTGAACATTCGAGAAAGTTTCTAGCGAACTCTGAGCTTAGCTGGCAAACCCAAAAATTAAGTCTAGTATCGACAGTAGTAGACCTAGTTAACGTCTGGCCTAGGCCTTTACTGCTGTAGGTACTATTCCAATGCGCAGAGCCTATTGGGAAAATAGGAGCTACACTACATGGCGCCCAACGCGTTTGGAAAGGGCGATAAAACTAACGTAAGACATTTAGAGTAACTCAGTCGTGCTTTCTCACTCAGACCCCTTTTCCCAAATACTCCAAAGACGTCTGGAGTGGGTGAAAGGTTATAATATCCTCCAAAACCTCGCAGGAGGGAACTCCTATGTATGGTTCTTGGTCTAAGTCAACGTTGAAGGATAAACAGTGTTCCAAAATATTGTGCATCTAATCTCTGTTTCCATAAAGAAACCTGATCTGCAAATAAACATAATACCATCCTGTCAGCAAAATGGACAGCGATGAAGAACGAGAGGTTACTAGATTAGCTACTGAAATAGCAGATGCTGATGCTACCATGCAAGCAGCAGACGCGGATATAATACTCATTCCGGTCGCCAAAAGAAGATCTATAACCTTAAAACTTATAGAAAATGGACTGACACCTAGAGGTGGCACAGTCATATTCGTAATCGAGGCACACGAATATCGGCAGACAGAGGTATACTATACATGGATACATTTTCCAGCAGCTAATACTATAACAAAGTACTTCCACTATTACAAAGTAGAGGAACCTCCTAATGAGTACACTCCTTTCGAGGAGGTGGAAGTACCACTCAAATTCCAAGAGCATTTGCTCTTATTTGATGGCGCCCTAAAACATAATAATCACATTACAAGGCTCGGTCCTTTAGGAAGACCAGGAGCAACGTGGCCGGTCTTAGCCGGATACACACCATATCCAGACATCGAAAGAATGCCTGCAGCAGAGCTGCTAATACAGCTAAAACAACTACTAAAAATTCACAGACAATTAGTTCAGTATGTAATGCGGACTTCAACAATACAGCCAGCGATTAAACTTCCACAGCTGACCCCTCACCAGGGGAACACAAATAAAATTACACCACAGAACATCCAATCCTGCCTAGGTAAAGTTCCAGCTAAACGGGAACAAATACCATTCTGGTTGGCACAGAAAATTACCCAAATAGAGGCGGTGTTTCCTGACACCACCCCATTAGAAAAACACAGGATTCTGACTATATGTCTCCCAATGGGAATCGCACCACACATTGAGGACTGTGACACTTGGGGTACAGTCTTTGCTTCCATCTACACAAAAACGCACGGTGTTCCATCCATTTCGGTAATACCAGATGTGCTAAAACAAATTCAAGATGAATACGGTCCAGAACCTGCTTTAACTCTTGGTATGAAATTACTAAAAGACTTCAAGCAGGTATCGGCTATATTACTAGCCAACATAAAGGGTGAAGCAGCAAACGTGGCGATCCGCCAGAGGTTAAAAGAGACAGATATAGCAGACCAACCAGCTGAAATTGCCAGAATCATAGAAAAATCCTATGAAGAACTAGGCAGAGATAGTCTAGGTGAAATACCAGTAAAACCGCAACTGACTACAAGTCCAGAAAAAATGTTTTTTAATAATAATAATAATTCACCAAAAAAGAACTGGGATGGGAACAAACAATCCAATCCAAAAGAAAAGAAATTCCAGTCCAGAGGAAGGTCTCCTAGGCGAAGAGAGAAATCTCCAAACCCGAGACAAAGGTCACCTCAGAGTGAACCCTCTGGGAATAGATATAACCTTAGAAATAGGGATAATATTAAAAAACCTGATAGATATCAAGACATTGATACACGTCCCTCTCAATCTTTTCAGAATTCCTCGCAGAAATCGGAAAGAAGAGGACGATCAGAAGAGCACGCCAAGTCCAAAGACAAGGAACCTGCTCAACTGAAAAAGAAATCACAATTTCCAAAAAAGAAGGTAGCCAGTATCAAGGTAGTTAACAATGCCGAGAATACTGAGGACACAATTGAAAAACGGAGAGTGGGCTCAGACAATGCTAGACAGCGCAGCAGAGGTGAGCATAGCTCGCAAAGTCCTTATGGATCATCTGGAGACAGTGGACACGAATGAATACCTTCAAGTGGAAACTGCAGATACCAGAGTTAGCAAGCCCCACAAAATATACGAGATAACATTACGTATAGAGGGAGATAAGACTAGGAAAATAAGGGGACTATTTTGGGATAACCTCTCAAAGGGTTATGACATACTTCTAGCTGAAAAAGACTGGCCACCAGAGTTTGTCAGGGAGTGCCCTCATGGCGAAGAAGTAATTATGCCTGCCTTCTCGAATCAAATCCCGATTCATAAAAAATACACACTTGCTAGAAAGTGGGCAGTGGCCTCAGCACCTGCTTTATATAAAAATCATGTAGGATGGGATGAGGATTCTCCTCCTCACAAAATCCAGTTAAAATCACAACCAACTGCACAAAGGCAGTACCCAATTAAGCAAGAAGCTAAAAAACAAGTAAATGAAATACTAGATCAGCTAGAATACCAGGGGGTGATTGAAACTTGCACCTCACAAATGAACAATCCTTTGTTTCCGGTCTCCAAACCAGACAATTCATACCGTCTAGTTTTGGATTACCGACACCTTAACACATGTTGCAAAACTTTTGCAGTGCAAAACTCACACAGTGCTGCACTAATGAATAACATAGTGCGCAAAAAATACAAAACTACCTTGGACATCTCCAACGGATTCTTTTGTCAAAACATAGCACCAGAGAGCAGATATTTAACAGCTTTCTCAGTAAATGGCACTCAAAAACAATTCTGTCGGTTAGCCCAGGGGTACAAGAATAGCCCGGGGGTATTCTCAGCGAGAGTAACAGAATTACTACAACAATATGATGATGAAGCATTATCTTATGTCGATGACATTTACTTAACAGATGATGACTTGGAAACTCACTTGAAAAGAGTGAACGCCATAATACTTGGTTTCGCTGCAGAGGGTTACAAATTCAACTTCAAAAAATCCAGAATTGCCCATCTGAAAATCCAGTACGGAGGATATGAATTATCAAGTATTGCCTGGTTGACAGTCTTTTAAGAACTAGAAGAATTAAAAAATCTAAAAAATGAAAAAACGTATCCTCTGCCAATCGACATTCTGCCTCTACGACATTACGCCTGTGTAATCTATACAGACGGACATGCTCAACCCTCCGTTTGGGGAGAACATGCATACAATCCCACATGTGAGATCACAAAAGAAGTGTGGCGCGGAGGTAAACTAAGACCTCTATTAACAAAATCACACTCAGTAGAAACAAATTCAGAAATGCAAACTGAAATAATAGCTTTGAAAATGGCGCTAGATAATGCGGATCGCGAATTCCCGACACTTATAGTGTCAGATTCATATTTCTGCGTCAAAGCATATAACAAGGATTTGCAGACATGGATTCAGAACGGTTACAAAGATGACACAGGTGCACCAATAAAGCAGAGACTTCTCTGGGAACAAGTAGCTCTTTTGAAGAAAGAACTACCAAAGACTCACGTGACTCACTCACTGAGTCATCAACGTGATGGCGTTCACGTTGTGGGGAATTCATTGGCTGAGACAGCCGCAGCGGCAGCCACTAAATCGGCTCCCGTAGATCGAAAAAAGCATACATTAAAATACATTGACGGTGAAACATTGCTGGTGGTGAAAACGTCATCAAAAGGCGACTGCTCAGCGTTACCGATCAACTATCCACTCAATTATACATACATAATCGATGCAAACTCCGTCCCTTTTGCTCGAATCCCTGGAGTGGGGGATAGAGTGATTCCAAACAAGGACAGGAGAAACTTGTTAATCGCAGACACACATATGGGCGAGGGTCACAGACACCTTAAATTAAAAGATTCTCTGGAAGATTTACAATCACGGTACTGGTGGCCAGGCATGAGCCTCCATCTTACCATCTTTGTAAAAAACTGCCCAAACTGCAACAGAGATCGCAGTGGGGAGAGAAGCAGTTTAATACCTCGTCGTATCAAGGCAGATAATGTTACCAGCAAAAAGAATGGCTTGCGATTAACATATACAGGCTAGTTCCCACTTATAATGTAGATCCACAGCACTCAGCTGACGTCCGGACTGTTATACAAGATTTGCGAGTCTAAATGGCATATACGCTAAGAGCATGCTACGTTCGACCATTTTTTTTTTCTTTTTCTCAGGCAATCCAGCCTGGGGGGAAAAAGAATGACCAAATGAGCACAGCCCAGCGGGAATCTTCTCACTTCCTTCCTGAGGGTATGGGATGGTGTAAAGAAAAAACCAAGACAGAAAGCAATCTATAATAGAAAGGATATTAGGTTCGGGAGCTGGGTGGGTCAAACATCTAATAAGTGTCCAACGTAGTCTAAATAACTTGCCAAGAAATTCTCTGAAGGGATTCAGTCCGTACGAATTATTATTCGGAACTAGGATGTTGATCTCTGACCTTGATAGTCAGACTTCAGTGGTAACAGAAAAAAGCTTTGATGTCAAAGACCGTTTGGCTATTTTGCAGGACTTAAACAAAACAAGAAAAGACCTGAGCAACATACAGTTGAAACAACAGCCAACAACCACTGAAGAATCACCACCTGTCCCAGCAAGACCTGTCTGGATTCCAAAAGTCGGGGATCTAGTCAGGGAGAAGATCGCGGTAAAGAAGGAATTTGGGCCTTCTTACAGAAAAGCAGTTCCTGTCTTGTCTGTCAACGGGACAAGATCAGTTGTACTACCGCCACTTGCTGGAAAAAAGGAGAACCGAGTTGTATCCATCGACCTGGTAAAACCACAACATGTGGCCAATAACAAACAGTAGGCCAAGTGGACTCCCAATAAGTAGCAGAACACCAAGGTTTGCTACCAGTACAGAGGTCCTAACAAAGAGGCTCATCACATTCGAAACGCCTACAGAAGAACAACAAGGACTATGCAACAATGCAATAGAACTTAGACCTCTGAAAACCCAAATAAAGACATTTAGCAGAGACACACCAATCTATACTGAAGTACCAAGTGAAAATGCAAAAAACAAAAATCCTGAACCAATTGGAACAATTGACAGAACTGCATCCGGTTACTTCATCAACTTCGATGATTCCTCTGAAGGCTTCAGCGAACAAAAGACACAGCCATCATCAAAATCCGTTAAAGACAAAGCGAAGGAACTTTTGAAACAACTAAAAGAAACATATCTGATTTCTCCATGGATTGAATTTTGGGTGGGTTTTGGTGCATTTATCCTCATACTTTGGCTCATCATGGTATTTACTTTGGGACGCTTCATTGAGGGAAAATATGCTAAAATGGACACAGCAAGTCAGAACATCAACTTGGTCCTCAAACCACACACATCTTCACACGTCAAGAAACGAGAACTTTCTTCAGAACTTTCTTCAGCCAACTTCACAGCAATTCCAATACCTGGTGGGGTAGCCTGGGACAACACTGACTATGAAATTTATGGTCCGGTCGAGATCCTGAAATATCCACACCAAATTAAGATCTCTTTGAGTGACTTTGCAAAACCAAACTCATTTGCTGATGATTGGGACTTTGAAAGTATAAACAATATGATGTCTGACTTAGTAATGTCTGCTAAATTTACAAAACATGATTATTTGCAAGGTTCTACAAATTATGATAGTATGTATTGCTATAACCACTATGGTAACCATTTCTTGCATAAATCTGCACAACCTAGAAATGTTTTAAATTTTAATCAATGGGAACATTGTGCTACACCTCCAAAAGGGAGCTCTAGAACCGTTTATGACAAATATTCATACTTTCAAGGTTTTAACACTAGTAATGCTGAAACATTTTATTATAAATTGTCAAACAAGACAGGGACCAAAACCATGATAACCAACACAAAATTGATTTATTCTGATTCATTCTTTGAAAAAATGAATACTTTTGGATTCGATTATTGGGACAAAAATGTTGATTTGAAAAGTGTTTGGGGCACAAAAGAATGGCAAGTACAGGGTTTAGAAGCTTTGTTTAGAGCCTGCATGATCCCAGAACAAATGATATTTTTAAATGACACTGTTCAACAAACCACCTGTCTTGGCTTAGCCAAAATCAAAGATTTAAATAACCCGTCTATTCCAAAGCCAACAATGTTTAGCAATAACTCTGATACAGATGAAGAAATAGACATAAACCATATACTTAACCAAAACAGAACACATCCTGATTGGAAACAATGGTTGATCTGGCCCACAGATACAAATAACTGTCAAGATAGATTCCTGAATAAAACACAGGGTTTCAAAATGACCAGGCCAGACCCTAGATATCCCCAAAGACATCACCCAGGGATAATAACAACCTACAGTGTGGGCAAATTATGCCTTCAATGGCTACAAACTTCCACACTGCCTGAAATTAAGCAACACCTAACTTTACTTACTGATGGTGCTGACTTGCGTGATTTCATAATGGGACCACGCAAACAGCGTCAAAAGCGTTTCATAGCAGCCTCTGTATATGCAGCATATAATGAGGCCTGGAAGGTTACTCAAATTGAGACAGCAGAAAGAATACGGGAAATTGACCGTATTAATTTGGAAAAATCACTTTCTGTAGTGGACAATGGGTTAATGACTCTGTCCTCCAGAATTTTTTCATTGGACAGCATTGTGTCTTCAGCAATCGATATATTATCGCAAGACTTACTGTTATTACAACATGGTCAGTCACAATTGCGTTCTATCGTACAGCTTGGCTGGACGTTACAAAATCTGCGTTCAGGCTATGTGCCTTGGCGTTTAATCAACACTACGTCACTATTCCAAATCTTTAACCTTACTGATAGACAAATCGGTATGGCGCAGAAGGGTGCTGATTATACAATCTTGAGCATTGAAAAACTAGAAAGATTACCGTTGACAATGTCAGAACGACCTGTCAGTGAATGGATAATCCACGGAATCATAAATATTCCAATCTCAACCTTCAGGTTTCAATACTGCCAAAAATATATACAGGCTGGCATGTACGAGAGATTGGGAAAGGGGTACCTTAAACAACTTGGAACCTGCCCTATTCACATGCATGTGTCAGTAACAAAGGACAGAAAGTGTTTCTTAGTGGCAACAATTGTGCTATGTCACTAAGCGGCACGCTTCTGTGTAACGGTATTAGTTTGCACGGAGCCTGTGAAGGGAATTCATACAACCTTTCATGTCACCAGCAAGGCGCACCTGCAACTGAAATAGAACCATTCTTTCAAAGACTCTATAATGGGAGTTACATTCTTATTGTAGACCGCAGATGCTGTAGTCTTATGCCCGGGACTCCTTATCTCGTCACTACGACGGCGAAGGTCAAGTGCTGTGGACGTTCTTTGTTCCCCAGCTCCTTTCCAGACAGGGAGGCGAGGGCATGGCCCAGTTTGAAAATTACTTCTATTCGAATAGACACTTTAAGCAGAATGAAAACAGTGCTTCTTCAGACGCCTACAAGGCTCACGTCATCAAAAGAAACGTATGATCTACAAGTCGCAAGGACGACTGCAGAGATACATACATTATTATCAACCAATTCCCCCGTACATTTCGCGGAAATCCTGAGCGAAATCTTAAATATTTCTGATACCACAGGAGTCTCAAAGGTATTTAAGACAGTATTTTCGATGGCATTAACACCATTCAAAGCCATACTGGGTATTTTTCCAGATTTCGTCCATTCGATTTTTGGCGGACTTCCCCTAATACTAGGACTAATTGCAGGAATCCTATTCCTAGTCCTTATTTTTCGATATGGCAACCCATGTCACAGATCAAACTCTCGCGACAATGGAAGATACGATCCTAGCCATTGGATACCGGGACCGGATATCAAAAATCCTGGGACTCTCCCGGCTTAGAGACCTGAACATGACTTGGTTTCTATCATTTCGACCAATGTGGCAAAGGTGTGTTTTACCTGTACTAAGGTGTCTGCTATGCGGAGAAGAATGCGTGTTAGACACCTGTCTGACGCTACAATCGGATGCGCCGGTGGATGCAGATACACTGTTGGTTCCTACCAAGGTTCACGCACTGTGCTGCCCTCAAAGGCTGCCAATTCTGATGACGGCATTCCTGGAATCTTCACCACTGCGATTGAAGAGTAGTGAAGTACGAGATGAAAGCAGCATCGAACAGGTACGACCTTCTGTCAGCAATGCAAATCAGAATGTCAATGCAGACAATCATGCGCATGAATGCATGGTTACCCCTATTTCCGACTTAGTGGAACTTTCCCATGAAGCTGTTGACAGTTTTTTCGAAAGCCTGAATGATATGATGTTCTCTCCGGAACAGAAATAGAGACTTTTGAGTAAACTCGCACACGGCGTTCCCTGAATTCGGCCTTCAACTTTAAAAATAAAGTCACATGAACAATTACAATCCAGTTCACGGACAGCAACTTTTTTCAGCAAGCCCTTAAAAAAAAATTTCTATATATTTTTTCCCCGGGACACTGATCTTCTGCTTAAAGTAAGAAACTATTCCTAGAGAACTAAGATTTCTATTTTTTTAGATACTTTATAGACTTTATATAGACTTTAGCTGCCCGCTGGTATGTTCACAATATATTTTATGTGATGAAATGGTTTCGACTTTTTTTCTGTATAGCCATATTAAGAGCCATTTCATGTGTATTTCTCATATACCAACAAGCAATAATGCATAACAATGCGTGTTTACTTTTGCATTTAATTCATAGCTTAAGTGCATACAATATATATGACTGCAATTTTTCAGTATATTTGAAAATTTCAAAATGCATTTATGTATTTTGGGGTGGTAAGGTATACACTATACTCTATAGTATGTTGTACTATGTTATACTATGCATAGATTAGTAGATATGACCATAGTTAGCGTGGAGTGGGTGTCGTGTATTTCTATAGGTTCTGAATCGATCCCCCTATTCCTGACCATATTCTGGTTAACCTACCTAGCTAGTTAACTAACAGTCAGCCCATGAGGCAAGAAATCCCCCATGATGCAGATACCGTTATCTGACGCAGTCACACTACGGCACAGGAACGTGTTATCTGATTAGGTCATAACGCTTGAGATCTAATTAGACAAGCGACATTCCTCCAGCCCCTGATAAGGCATACGACGTTCTCATAACAAATCAAACCTATGACAACCTGGATAATCCGTGCGGCCATTGTTTTGATTTCACAGAGAACTTTAGTAAAGAATGTGCTAACGAGCAAGTCGTATGACATCTTTATTGACGTACCTATGTCCATCCTTACGTCAATCCCGGCACCTTTAAGGTATAAATATTGCCGACCTTGCCCTATGCAAACACACGCGTGGTGACAAGACGGAGCAGCCATACTTGCCGAAGCCGAGAGCAGAAGCAGACCCCGCAGGCAGCAGCCCCGCCTTCCTGACGCGCTGAGAGACGCGCTGCTATCTCAAGCCGAGAGACCCAGCACCGGCGCTTCTGGGCAGCCCTCGCAGGCAGCCTGGAATATCGAGAGCAGAGAAAGAGATACCATTCCTCATTCATCCTAAATTCCAGGTACAGAACTGAATAACCCCTCCTAGAGAATTCTTTAGTTATTCACTTGGCAAAAACAAACTTAACTTAAACTGTAACTTTCTATTCCCGCCCACGTATTAGACTTAGGTCAGGTACACGGGGTAGGCGTATTTAGAAACACCAGTTGAGTACGTTTAGTCAAATGTATATGTGTATGTAAATATATTTTAATCATTTTAAACATCATATGGCTCAGAAACCATATCAATGTTTTTACAGTATTATTTTATACTATTGCTTTTAATGTATGCACTTTACTTAACTATAAGTATTGCAATAATATCGATCCATTTCTCTTGTACGAGAAAAGAGACTGATCAATAAATAACATCTTTTATTGAACACGCCCGTCTCCTCCTTTTCTCTACACTCTGATGAGACTAAGAATGCACGTACTGACTGAGTAAAATAATTGCCTTGTGCTCACACGACTCTTGAGATTGACTCTTGATTAGGGGAGAGCAAAGTTGTCATGTTCTATGGTTGTCAGAAACTAAATCCCTTCTTGTCTAATCAGGGGAGTTAATCCTTCCTTGAACATTCGAGAAAGTTTCTAGCGAACTCTGAGCTTAGCTGGCAAACCCAAAAATTAAGTCTAGTATCGACAGTAGTAGACCTAGTTAACGTCTGGCCTAGGCCTTTACTGCTGTAGGTACTATTCCAATGCGCAGAGCCTATTGGGAAAATAGGAGCTACACTACACTGTGGCCAGTTCGTAACATTGCCGATCGCCTGCACGTCTCCCCGACCCCGCACACATCCCCCACACGCTGGCAGCCCCCAAGCGCACATGCTAGAGTCATAAAGCATCCTCAGCGCGACCCTGCCCCAGAGCCACTTCCCGTGCCGTGCCCACATATCCTTTCATCCCTTGCGCACGAACAAGCCCTTCGACAATTTCCTGCCCTGCACCTGGCCGCTCGATCCGATCCCAGGCCATAACCAACCCCTGTGGATACAGTTTATTGCCCCGTACAGTAGGATTCCGCCTCTCATCAAAGGAGCCGGAAATATTCAATGCCACAACCCCATGAGATCCGACCGATTGCGCGTATTTCAGCTCCTACCGGAATGCCCAGCTGCGCGATAGCAATCGCCTACTGAGACCGGGGGTGGGGTACAGTACTGTTGATATGTGTGGGAATGGGCCTGAAGCGGGGATTCCAAAGATGGTTTACAATGCATCAAAGTAATGCCAGGAATGTGTTACACTGCAATAAAAGGTTACAAAACTGTATAAAAGGCCAGGCCACAGAGATGCAGTTAGAGCACCTCGAAACAACACCCTGCTTGTCTGACCTGATGTGCTTTCCTTCGAAGAATAAATCTGTTTCCTGCTTTCCAAGTTCCAGCGCCCCCCTCTTAATTTGATAAACTACGATTGAACTAGAGGCGACTAACGCCAAGCAGTGCTTGAGGATATCTGGGGAAAATCTGCTTCATTCATCAATTGGCGTCCCAACGCGGGGCCCATCAGCGACACATGAGTCCAGTGAGAGAGGTCCTAACGACTGAGTAAACAAATGCAACGATCGGGAAAGAGCTCCTGCCCGATAGACCCTCGTCTGGCAGCCGACCATCCTTCACTGATTCTGAACGGACCTCTCTCGAGTGATCTACGGTCCTGACTGGGATCCCACAGGAGTGCCGCGGCAACAACGGAGAATAGAGGACGATCGGGCGCTGGAAGTGGAAGACAAGAAACAGTCCATACGGTCCGGGTAAGGTCGTGCAGCACGGCTGTGTTTGATTGATTGATTGATTGATTGATTGATTGTTTGTTTGGAAAATACTAGTATTACTCATATTTATTGGTTTGTTTAGCCTTCATTGCTACTCGACATATTGGTTCTCTTGAGATATTCTGTTTGCAAACAACGAAGAATAGAAATATTCTGTCTAGTCTTTGCAGGTAGTGAAGGATAGGTATTGCGAACCTTTGTCCAACATTATTTGAGATCTTCACTTGTCCGATATACGTCATGTCTATCTTCTCCCCACTGATTGGAAATTGGTTCAACCCGGACCGTTTATTAGAGGTAGATCATCCAGCACCACTGGAAGGCACCCCTAATAAGGACATGTATGTTAGATATGGATTAGTCGCCGTAGCTTACAGTAAACTATGGCATAAGAAAACTAAAAAAGATCGAGAAAGTCAGTGGCCACTGATAGGATCTTTTGACCTCACAAAAATTGAAGCGCTAGAAATAGCCCTTCGCAAAAATAGAACCACGCCCACCATGCTTGATAGTCTCGGCATGTGGCGCAAAGAAGCAACGCAACGTAAAAAGAGAGACCAAGCAAAAAGCAAGAAAGAACTACGGAAAGCAGCTCACTTAACTGGTAAAAAGTTGGAAGAGTTCATACCGAACACACTACGACCAAAATGTACAATGCTTGCTATTCTCACGTGCAGGGGGTTAGGGAGGGATAAGGTGTGGGTAGCGGGGTAGTTGGGGGGTGAGGGTTGGCGGGTGGAAGGAAAGGGGAGGGGGGTTTCGTTTTTTTTTTTTCTTATTTCTTAAGGCTTGCTTCTCCGTTCACTGATTGAATAGTATATTGATGTTGTAAATGTGTCATGATGCTTGGTGGTGATCTCCCGCCTGTGGGGAGCCACGTGTCTTCTGCTGTTTAATCACTCAATAAAATTTGTTATGAAAAAAAAAAAAGTTGGAAGCGGAAGTGAAGGAAAGAGAGAACGCAAAGAGAGAACGAGAATCAGAAACCTCAGGCCAATGCCCTGTTAGAACACCCTCAGCGCTTTACCCTGAACTGCCATCAAAGCAAAGGACGGACGATGATTTACTCCTAGGTACCTCAATCATCTACATGCCTCCTCCTTATGCCCCTGCCCACCCCTTAGTACAGCACCTAGAACCCCGGAACTTAACTGAAGGTAGTACCAGGGCCTCGGTACTCACGGCCACCGCGCCGACCGAGCCTCTTGTACTAAACACTTCGTCAAAAGGCACCTCAGAAAAGATTGAAACCCAAGAGAAAGAACCGGCTAGAATTCCTCGTTTGAGCACAACTGAGCGGGCCGGCATCGACAGAGTAGTAAAGACCTTAGTCGATAGGAAGGAAACCAAAGAGCTTATCACAGACACATGTAGCTCGTACGTTGGCAATTACAAACGACATTTCGCCGTGCATTTTTGTTATCACACCCTCACAGCGTACGAAGAAAAATACAAGGAAACGGGACCTGACCGTCTCATGGCTCTATATAGGAAGGTAGACACAGGGGATGAGAGTGAATGTGACGTAACCGAACTCTTGTCTTACACTTTAGAAATCTTCCACCACCTCGTAGAGCAGGGACGAATAGTTAAGAGCGTCACGCCTGTGATAACTGAACCCCCGATAGAACGATTTGATAACATGATGCACATAAAAGAAGCTGCCCCCTACTGGGTTCCCCCAAGAGGATCGGGAACCAATGACGACATAAATCACCAGGACGCAAAAGGAAGAGTAGTATACAACTGGGTGTATCAGCCTTGGAATAGACAGGACATCCTGACGCTCCGCAAATCCTTGCCGGACTTGCGAAAGAATCCCACCGCGTTCTATACGGAACTAGGTACCGCTTTGGGATCAACGATCATGACCCTTGCCGATATTAACTTGTTCTTTGGGCTATGTCTGCCAGCTGACGTGTGGAAGAAAATCCGGAAAGTCAACCACACTGATCTGTTTGGACATACCTGGGAACAATTCGGCAGCCTAGATCAACAACGGAACCCTGGACAGAAGCCCCTACAAGCAATATTAGACCTCCCAGATAAAATCGTACAAAAGGTAAAGACTCTAATCCCCGAGAAAAAGGTAGACTGGTCTATAGTGACAGCCTGCCGCCAAAACCCCCAAGAAGATGTCTCAGAATACTTCTCCCGGTTCGAAACAGTATTTTCCGATTACAGTGGACAGGACATGACCACTGCGACCGGACATCACTTGTTCGTACAAAATTATGTTAAAGGTCTGTTACCGGAAGTTTCGCAGAAATTGCAAACTAGTGAAAGCAGTTGGGCTGCCTCAGAGCCCGCGGCCAGCCTCCAAATGGCTCAGTATTATGAGCACCAAAAGAATGAAAACGATAGAGCTTCTGATAGGAAAAAGAAGGATTTAAAAGAACGGGTTATGATAGCCCAATTACAAGGCGTGAGTATAGGGAAAGAACAGTACAAGGGAGGTTATCAACAGAATACCCCTAGAATTCCACCGCCCCGAAGCAATGCACTCGCACCCTACGCTGGACGTAGAAACTTAGGCGAGAACCAATGTGCTTTTTGTAAAGAGTACGGGCATTGGAAGTCTCAATGTCCGGTCCTGTTAAAAATGAATAGGAACAAAGAAGCAAGAGAACTAGCGAATGGACCAAGAAATAGAGGACGTGGATACACGAACGACACTAGTGACGAAAGGCCAGGTAGAACAAATACATTTGACCGTCCCCGACAGAATCAGTACCAACAGTCTGACTGCGACAACGCATACGACTACGCATAGGACTGCCAAGGGCAAGGGAGGGATCCAGTCGAGCTCTATGTTGACCCGCAAGGCCCTTATGTTACCGCAAAGGTCCTAGGCACAAAGTCTCCATTTCTGGTAGACACAGGAGCAACACATAGTGCATTATCCAAACGACTGATTCCAACGGCACCCTTGTCTGGCTCACACGTGACATCAATAGGATTTGATGGTACGCCCTCCACCAACCCCTTGTCCAAACCGATGCCTTTTGATCTTGAAGACAATATCATTGACACGACATTTCTCCACTCCTCCAATACCCCAGACGCCATTATGGGTCTCGACTTGCTAAAATATTTTCGAGCAACTATTAGATGCCTGCCCGACGGAGTCCGAGTCCTCCTGTATGACAACCCTGGCCTACTCAGATCTTGCCCTCCACGACACATGTACCCATTGCTGACGCAGACGCATCCCTACTTGATACCTTGCCATCGCACTTATGGGCGAAAGCTGACTCAGACATAGGACGAATGATGATAGACCCAGTGCATGTGACTGTACGACAGGACGCAACCCTTCCGAAAGTACCCCAGTGCAAGATATCACCAGAAGGCGAGTAAGCACTAATTGAAATAATACAGTCGCTAGTAGATGCAGGAGTAGTAGAAGAAGTAGTTAGCAACATCTGCAACAGCCCAATTCTACCGATCATCAAAAGACAGGGAGAGGGAGACGAGAAAGCCTACTGCTTCATATCGACCTACGAGAGGTCAACAAGATAGTTGTGCCACAGTACCCTGTAGTCTCTGACATCACCACCATCCTGACCCTGATCCCTTCCACTGCCACCACCTTCACTGTGATCGATCTCAAAAACACCTTCTTCTCCATACCCATTCACCCAGACAGCCGCTACCTCTTCGGATTTACCCTAAGATCCCACTCGTATAGATTCTGTCGAGCACCCCAGGGGTACACCGAAAGTCCGAGTATCTATAGCCAGGCACTCAAGAGACAGTTAGACGCAGTTCATTTACCAGACGGAGTGGTGTTGATACAGTATGTTGATGATATCCTTTTAGCAGCCGACACCACTCCACTTGCAGTCACAGCCACCATCCAGCTCCTACAATTCCTTGCAGAGAATGGTCACAAACTTTCCCGAAAGAAGTTGCAGTTTTGTAAATCCCAAGTGACATATCTAGGACACCTCTTATCAAAGGAAGGAAGAAAACTCACACCTGACAGAATCCAGACTATCCTAGATACTCCAGGCCCTAAGAACCAGAAGCAAGTCCGCTCTCTGGTGGGCCTCACCTCATTCTGTCGACAGTGGTTGCCGAACTTTAGTCTCATTGTTAAACTACTACTTTCCCTCCTAGCCAAAGATGTTCCCTTTCCCCTCCCTTGGACCCCTGAATGCCAGACCGCGTTCAAAGAATTGCGAGACGCCCTTTGTTCGGCACCCGTTCTAGGAACCCCAAACTACTCCAAACCATTCTCCCTTTTCACAAACGAAAGACACGTGGACACCCAAGAAGAGCTTCTGAACGAAGACAGACCAGCCCTGAGTTGTTACCCAGAATCAGAGACACTTGAATTGGCAGAATTTCCCGATCCCACTGTGCCTTCCAGAAAAGGGTACAACTTGTGACGAAAGGAGAGTGCCTCGACAAAGAAGACCACTAATTGAGTCAAAAATCTCAGAGCGGTAGCTAACACTACAAAGGCTACCAGGAGAGACGCCAGACAAAGTATGTGGTCCTGCCAGTCACCGAGCCTCTTGAAGGTGATGGAAGATCCCGGACAACCGAAGACCCACCGCAAAGACTCCAAGACTGCCAAACTGCATAGCACAAAGACAATTGTACTTTTCATCATATCCCTCATCTGCCTCTTGCTAATGGTCACAGTCTGGATCATAGAAGAGAGCACTCCTGCTCACCAGACAATTTCACCCACTATGCAGCCTAGCACCAAGAAAGAACATTATCTGGTCTCACTATCACCCCATCTCCGAGAAAGACACAAAGAATTTTGGAACAACTCCTTTGTACAACTGCTGCATCAAAACAACCTTGCTACTAACACCACGAACTGTTGGATCTGTAGGCTGCTACCACATGCCACCGAACATTCCATTCCCTTTATCCCTTCACCCTTCTCTGTTCATGGGTCCTGCCTTGCCTGGCTAATGCTCCTGCAAGAGAGCTACAAGGACAATGCTACATCCGACGGAACAATCACTCAGTTCTACAACGAGTTCTGGCTGAACAGAACTGGACGAACCTCTGCTCCCTTTTGCCCTCTGACCTCAAACACTACCTTTCAAATGAACATTCCGGAAAAAGAACAAATCGAAATTCAAGTGTTCAACAACCCAGCCAGACCCACCTTCTCATATCTACGAAAACGGACTGCTGCAACTCTGACTGTGGCCCTATCTGTGGTGAACGTCTCAGGCCTTGTTAGCATTGAGGGCCATGGGACGAAAAACGTGGGCCACAGCTCCTGCCTCATCAAAAGGACGCTGAACACTGCCGATCCCCCTTCATTTGTTGCATCACCAAATATGTATTTTGTCTGCGGCACAAAGGCTGACACCTGGCTCCCAAAAGGCGGGGGGGCACATGATACTTCGCTTTTGTCCTTCCTCCAACATACGTGGCACCAGCAGCCTATCACAGACAGAAACGCTCGAAGGACACAGAGCAAGCAGACTCCACCTCATCACAGTTCATCGATGCCGCAAAAGGACTCGTCCCTTTCTGGGGTCCGATGGCAAACAGTCGAGCCATCCTTCATGTGACCCAAGCAGTCGAAACAGCTTTGAACATCACGGCTGGCATCCTCACTAACAACACAGCTGAGCTGCAGGCGGTCCGCCTTGTGGCTTTGCAAAACCGCCTTGTACTTGACGTGGTACTGGCGGATCGTGGAGGAGCATGCCGCATCATCGGTGCCAGCTGTTGCACTTTCGTCCCAGACTATTCACCTTCCGTCTACAAAGCAATAGAACACCTTCATAAACTAACATCGGAGATCCACCAGGAACAAGAAGGCTGGACACTGGGAGGCTGGTTTTGGAACATTTTGAAAGACGGGGGCTGGAAACTGTTGATAATAATATTGGTACCAGTTTTTGTAATATGTGGGTGCTGCCTGGGGATACAATGCATACCACCCTTGTGCTCTCTTTTTATGAATTTGATATGCCCTCGGACTTTGGACACTAAATTTCAAAATATGAAAGCATTGTACGACAAAGAAATACACAGTATCATGAACATTGACACAGATTGACAAGATGCCGTGGCATGTTCAAAGGAAGGACTGTTAAATATTAGATTACGATGGGAACATTACCGGCGCCATCTTGTCCCACTTAGGCCTTTGCGAGCGCATAAGCGGCAGCCATTTTAGATACTGTGGCAAGTTCGTAACATTGCCGATCGCCTGCATGTCTCCCCGACCCCGCAATTATCCCCCACACGCTGGCAGCCCCCAAGCGCACATGCTAGAGTCATAAAGCATCCTTAGCGCGACCCTGCCCCGGAGCCACTTCCCGTACCGTGCCCACATATCCTTTCATCCCTTGCGCACGAACAAGCCCTTCGACAATCTCCTCCCCTGCACCTGGCCACTCGATCCGATCCCAGGCCGTAACCAACCCCTGCGGATACTGTTTATTGCCCCGTACAGTAGGATTCCGCCTCTCATCAAAGGAGCAGGAATTAATCAATGCCACAACCCCATGAGATCCGACCTATTGCGCGTATTTCAGCTCCTGCCGGAATGCCCAGCTGCGCGATAGCAATCGCTTACTGAGACCGGGGGTGGGGTACAGTACTGTTGATATGTGTGGGAACGGGCCTGAAGCGGGGATTCCAAAGATGGTTTACAATGCATCAAAGTAATGCCAGGAATGTATTACACTGCAATAAAAAGTTACAAAACTGTATAAAAGGCCAGGCCACAGAGATGCAGTTAGAGCACCTCGAAATGACACCCTGCTTGTCTGACCTGATGTGCTTTCCTTCGAAGAATAAATCCGTTTCCTGCTTTCCAATTACCAGCGCCCGCCTCTTAATTTGATAAACTACGATTGAACTAGAGGCGACTAACGCCAAGCAGTGCTTGAGGATATTCTTGGGAAAATCTGCTTCGTTCATCAGGGCTACCCTAGTCATCATCTGAATAAAAGCTGCAAGAGAGCTAAAAACCAGCACAGGGATGCCTTGTTTGAAAATTACACCAAAGATACTACTGATGAGGTTCCTTTAACATGCCTGACGACCTACAATTCTGTGTCAAATGTTGTGAGCCGATGTATCAACAAACATTGGAGGATACTTAAGAGCAATAACCATGATTGGGAGAAGCCTCTTTTTTCATATAAACGGGCTAGGAGTTTGAAGGACTCTCTGGTCCATACACGCCCCAGAAAACATCAAAAACAGAATGCGGGCAGTGTATTGAATGCTTGGGGCATCCCACCAATCATTGGGCACTTTCCCTGTGGTGGATGCAGTGTCTGTCATTTAACTACCAGTACCAAGACACTGGACCTTGAACCCGGCAAACAGTGGCAGCAACAAAATCATACGAACTGCAATTCTTGCAATGTTGTTTATCTTATTGTCTGCCCTTGCGGGTTGAGATACGAAGAAATGACGAAGAGACAGATTACACTACGTATCTGTGAACACCGCCGATGCCAGAAGAGTAATACAAAATTAACAACACACTTTTTACAACTGAAACATACCCCAAATGACATCAGTTAGACAATTATCGAGCAACTTTATCAGGGTTCTGACAACAGTTGGTCTGAAAAAGAACAAAGGTGGATTTACTGCCTTTCCAGTCATATTTCAGGATTAAATGACGATATCCCCTGGGGCACAGTGATGAGACGATGACAATGTTAAGAGCAATCTTTATGTGGGACGATAGTGAGTTCCTTTTTCTATCACCCCTCTTCCATCATTTTGCCACAATATTAGACAGCTCGGGGACAGTATTCCTTTGTTTCTAGTCTTTACTTTAATATCAGCAATCTGGACTCATTTTTTGACCTATGCCTGATATGTATGTGTGTACTATTAATTTGGCACAATTAAACAGGGCATAACATTTTTATTTGCTTGGATCCGATTTGGATAACGTTCAGTAGCAAGGTTTAATCTTTGACTTTTTCCCTCCTTATTTACCAGCCTGTTCCCACAGGATTCTTGGTCGGGTGATATCAATAAAGTTGTTTGAAAAAAATGACTCTCTGATGACCACAGTGCGGTTTTAAGACTTCCGCTTTAAGAACACACCCAATAGGAATGAATCGCTTATGCTTTTGCATGGGAGGTTTGTAGTTGCTATGATTTTTCATGCATTTGAGTAAGCACCAGCACTTTGGGAATATATGTTAAAAATCCTTTGCGAGAGCTGTAGTGAATTCCGTTTAAAATACGGAGTGTAAACATCAAGAATTATTCTTTGGTAGCATGTTATGATGAGACACTTACCTTTTTGCAAAACGTGTCTTTTTAGTAATGATTTATTGCCAAACAACAGTTTGGATAGTGTTATAGGTCTATTAGGTGTTAGGAGCACTTCATTCATTTTGGAATCAACATTACAGTTTTCAGGGTAATGACGTCATGACGCTGTCACACGGCGATCACGTGACCCTGGTGAAATGCCTTTTACTTCCGCATCACGGCAAGGTTCGAAGCTTTACGGGCTGCGGATGCGCTTCGAATAGGTTGTAGGCGGGAAGTCGTTGTTTAACAAGTAAGATGGGTATACTGGTGGGTTGTTTATTCGATATGGTATTCGGAACGTAGTTTTGCCGGCAGTACCTTTATAACTAATGATGTTTGTTTTCTAGATTGTATGCAACGTGAAGGTTTACCCCCACCGCAAGCACATGTAGTGCATACAACTACTACGTATTGTGAGTGTGCCATTATCTTCCATACGTTTATATTTGATTTCTGGACGTTATTTTCTTTCCCAGTTTGAGAAAGAGATATCTTAACGGGGCAACGCACTAATTTTTAAACAATTATCGATTGGTAAATCTTTTGTATTTACCCCTGTGGGCGGACAATGGAGCTTAAGTCTGCTGGCCACTAGGGGTGTGAGATTAACATGAAAAGACATTTATAGTCAATTAAATTCCCTACTAATAAAGGGTTTCGAGTGATTTTATCACTATACTGGCCCTATTGAACTGACCACATTTGGGTGAAGAAGGTGTTGTGATTGAAAAAAACCTTTTCTTTACCTACATACTATAAGGAATGGAACAACTGTGTGTATCTGTTCGCTTTTGTCAAACAAGCTGGGATTAACTTGTTGTTGCTTAATATTAACTTAATGTTTTACAGGTTATGGCCCCTGGTGAATTCTAGGTATGCCTGCAGGGGTAAAACCGTGAGTGTCTTTCACTTTAACACATATATCCTCACGGATAGGACACGCCTTAGCGTGCGTGGACCACTGGGGGATACATCTTGGTCCTGAAGAAAGCTGAGCTGAAATTAGCATCTAACAGTTGAAACATGTTGACCTACACCTTTTAGGACACAGTGGTTCAAGTAACTAGGCCACTAAGTGTCCGTTTCACTTGATTTTAAAGGTACCAGCTGACCCCTTATTAAAATAGTATAGGGTACAGCTGTTTATCTTTTAAACTCACCATCACCTCTCTCTGAGCACATCCTCACGATCCCATCACAAAAAACCAGCTCCGCTGTAACTCAGGCATTGTAGCACACTGGGGGGACATTCGGTCTCCCCAGTGGGAACCCTATGATGAAGCATGTCACCAACCAGGTTGGTTTTTTCTCATTTCTCCTCACACCTGTCCACACCCTTTTGCTTTGTATGATCTTATTGTTTGGTTGCTATTTGATTGGAAAATATCATCATAGCACCTTTAGTCACTCTTATATTGTTGTTATATCATTTATAGGGGTAAAGGAGTGGCCTACGTACCCTAACTCTCCTGTTGTTTAGATATATTCAGCAGCGTACAGCTGCGAGAGTGCTATGACTCTTTTTAAGTGCGACCCCTTGTTGAAGATGGAAGATTTTGGCCTCTTCTATACGAGAGAAGAGGTGGATGCCATCTTGGGTGATGCATCCCTGTTTGCAGATCCCCTTATATCCCAGACGATTTCTCAGACGACCGAATCGGATAAATTGGGAGAACAAAAGAGAATTCGTATACAGGCCATTTTACATGGCACCATGCTCAAGGAATACATAAAGAACAACTCAGCACCGAAAGGGTTATTGGTTACAAATGCACCAAGAATTTTTCTTGCTGATGCCGTGTTTAGGAAAGAATGGGCCCAGATTGCTTGGCACTGAACCCGTGATTGGGCAGTGCTTATTATAAAAACTGCTCTCGGCCTTTCAGATGCGCTTCTGATTGAGATCCAACAAACTGAGAGTCATTTTAGGAATACATTAACGGGCTATAAAAAGAGACTTGATGACCTTATTAAAGAACTAAATGAATATAAGGAGAATCCAGCCCAGTCAAAGGCTAAGAAATTTCAAAAAGACCTCAAACGCTGGTCTTATGCGAAAGTTTATCCCTATGCCAACCCTGACTTTGCACCACCTAATAAGACGGATTATAATTCCGATGCGTCCGAAGATTCCAACTCCAGCTGCTCTAGCTCTGGTAGCACTGGGAAAAGAAATAGAGGACAAGGTAGAGGCAGGGGCTTTTACAACCAAGGTTGGCAACCATATCAAGGAGGCGGCAATTATCATCATAATGCTTTTCAACCACCTCCTTTTCCACCTATGATAGGATGGAACACAGCCTTCGGCCCTCCACAACACCCACAATACCATCCAAATATGTTCCCCCAGCCTTTTTTAGGGAGGGGCCGGGGAGGAAGGGGCAGACGAAAGGGTCCCAACCAGGTACATTGGGAACAGACAGAAGCTGTGGGCGACAATACAAGAAGCAAGACGCAGGAGCAGAGAGCAGGCCCAAGCAATCGGAGACCTTAATTACCAATCTGTCCTCCATTATCCTTAGTCCAGCAGAGATTACCATCCTGGACAAAGGTCTTGGTTTTATACCGACTCCACGTTTAGATCACTTTAAATTACATTGCGAACTGACGGAGTTCTTCCGTAAACTAAGACTAAAAAGTTTTTTTGAACAACAGGCGAAGGAATCCTCACAGGCTATTCTGAGTGACACGAGTTTCAGATTAAAATCCACTTTTACTCCCCCATCGCATACTATACCACCAGAATTATTAGCTTTTGAACAAGCTGTTTTTAATGAAGTGGAAACTTTAGCAAAACCTATGCCTTCAAAAACCTAACAGCAAGTGAGTTCCAAGCTATACAATCACTACAGAACAACACGAAAATTGTGATTAAGAGTGCGGACAAGGGGGGTGGAATAGTCATCCAAAATGTGGAGGCCTATGATCGGGAATGTCGACGCTTACCGAATAATCAGACTAACTATATGTACCTAAGAGAAGATCCATCTGAAGCCCTGAACGCTGACATTCTTGATCTAGTTACAACAGCAGAATCTGATGGTCAAATTACCAAACAAGAAGCTGATTTCTTGACAACTACGGAAGGCAAAACACTGTATTTTTATACACTTCCCAAAACACATAAAGGCATACATCCACCCCCGGGCAGACCCATCGTCTCGGGCCTTGGATCACTACTAGAACCACTATCCAAGTACTGTGATTTCTTTTTAAGACCTATTATCCAGTCCACTAGTACTTATATCAAAGACACCAAAAGTCTACTTGCTATGTTGCAGACAATCACGATGCCAGAGGAACCTTGTTTCTTGGTATCATTAGACATCGAGAGTCTGTATACCTGTATCCCCCAGGATGCTATGATCAGGGTGATCTCTGACATGTTGGAGCACTCCACATAGGATTTCAATACCTTACGAGCCTTTGTAGTGGACTGTGCCATGTTGGCACTGAAACGCAATTTTTTGAATATGAAGGAAACATCTATCTCCAAGCTACTGGAACATCTATGGGGAGTACATTCGCTCCAAGTGTAGCGGGTTTGTATGTCTATAATTTTGAATGTGAGCACATCCTCCCACCAACCAATCCTTTTTCATCTAATGTCATACTGTGGCAACGGTACATTGACGACGTACTGGTTGTTTGAAAGGGAGAGGAGGATGTTTTGCTTACTTTTTTTGAGTGGGTCAACGTTTGTGACCCACATTTAAGATTCACTCACGAATATGCCAAAGACAAAATTGTGTTTTTGGATGTCACCATTACCAAAGTAGGCAACCAATTACGGACTAAGACCTACTACAAACCAACGGCGAAAAACAATCTCCTTCATTATTCAAGCTTCCACCCACAACCATTAAGGGAGAATCTCCCATTTGGTCGGTATCTTTGAATCCAAAGAAACTGTAGTGAGCTCACAGATTTTAAAGATCAAGCTCAGGACCTAACCAACAAGTTACAACGGAGGGTCTACCCTAGTCATCTTCTGAATAAAAGCTGCAAGAGAGCTAAAAACCAGCACAGGGATTCCTTGTTGGAAAATTATACCAAAGATACTACTGATGAGGTTCCTTTAACATGCCTGACGACCTACAACTCTGTGTCAAATGTTGTGAGCCGATGTATCGTCAAACATTGGAGGATACTTAAGAGCAATAACCATGATTGGGAGAAGCCTCTTTTTTCATATAAACGGGCTAGGAGTTTGAAGGACTCTCTGGTCCATACACGCCCCAGAAAACATCAAAAAGAGAATTCGGGCAGTGCATTGAATGCTTGGGGCCTCCCACCAATCATTGGGCACTTTTCCTGTGGTGGATGCAGTGTCTGTCATTTAACTACCAGTACCAAGACACTGGACCTTGAACTCGGCAAACAGTGGCAGCAACGAAATGCACAAGTTACTACTTGTGTAACAATATTTCTGTAAGAGACATTAGTTAGTGATAGATTCCTTACCTTACAATATCCCCAGGCATCAGACTGGATCCGGAAAATTTTGCGTAGCAATACCCCTGCGCGACGGCAGGCGTCGTCCGTGGCTCCGCGTCCGTCGTCGGCGTCGTTAGCGCCGGAATGACGTCGTCGGAGTACTTAGATGCCGCCCATGCGCGCTGACGTCAGTTCTGATACACAGCTTTTCCGCGCCAGATACGCAGAGCCATGATAGAACCAACACTGGTGCCATGAAACTAGGGCCCTAAAAGGGGATGACCTTAGCCCTAGATATCGGTTCGCAGAACGGGGAGGATGGGTGGGTCGGTAAGGAATCTATCACTAACTAATGTCTCTTACAGATATATCTTTACACAAGTAGTAACTTGTGCATCTGAAAGAGACACGTTAGTGATAGATTCCTTACCTTAGAATAGATACCCCAGCAATACCAACCCTGGTGGTGGGTCTGCGAACCAATAATCACACCAGAAAGTCCTGGAGGACGGAACAGCCAAAGAAGCCATCCCTCCGGACTTGACTGTCCAGGCAATAGTGTCTTGCAAACGTGTGCAGTGAGGCCCACGTAGCTGCCTGGCAAATGTCCTGCAAGGGCACTCCCCGGCCCAGGGCAGTCGTAGTCGCCGTGGCCCGAGTGGAATGAGCCCTCAATCCAACAGGGGGCTCCTTTTTAGCCAAGGAGTAACATGCCTGGATACACAAGATGATCCACCGAGAGATGGTCCGCTTGTGCACCGCCTTTCCCTTCTTAGCGCCCATGTAACCAACAAAGAGTTGGTCATCCACCCGGAACTGGCGTGTGCGATCCAGATAGTAAGAGTGCGCACGTTTTGGGTCCAGACGGTGAAGCCTCTCTTCCTCTTTCGAGGGATGCGGAGGCGGAAAGAAGGTGGGCAAGATAATGGACTGCCCCATGTGGAAGGCTGTGACAACCCTGGGCAGGAAAGAGGGTCTTGTCCGCAACACAACCTTGTCCGGATGGACAGAGATGAAAGGAGGTGTGGAAGAAAGAGCCTGGAGCTCACTCACTCTCCTTGCAGAGGTGATGGCAACCAGGAAAGCAGTCTTCAGAGTAAAAAGACGGAGAGGACAGTTATGGAGCAGCTCAAAGGGAGCACACATTAGGTAAGTAAGAACAAGGTTCAAGTCCCACTGGGGCATCACGAAAGGAACCGGAGGGAACATGTGTGTGATGCCCTTCAAAAACCTATTTACAATTGGGGACTTGAACAATGAAGGCTGATCAGGTAGCCTTAAGAAGGTGGAAAGGGCAGAAAGGTACCACTTGATAGTGCCCAGAGCAGAGCCCTGCTGGGCTAGAGAAAGAAGGAAGAGGAGAACCTCATAAAGGGGTGCAGAGAGTGGATCCACAGCCTTTGCTATGCACCATGCCACAAATCTGTTCCACCTGCAGGCGTATACCGACTTTGTGGAGGGACGCCTGCCAGAATGACATTACAGACTTCAGGAGGCAAGTCAAATGGCCTCAACTGCCGCCGCTCAATCTCCAAGCTTGTAGGTGGAGACTGGACAGGTTCGGGTGGAGAACCGTCCCCTGCTGCTGCGACAGAAGGTCCTCCCGAAGAGGCAGACGAATCAGGGGATCGACTGACATGCTGAGTAGCTCGGGATACCAGTATCTTCGTGCCCAGTCTGGAGCCACAAGGATAACCTGGGCCCGGTCACGCCTGATCTTCTTCAGCACTCTGGGCAGAAGTGGTATAGGCGGAAAGGCGTACAATAGACCGCAACTCCACTCGCGACGAAAAGCGTCTCCGAGTGAGTGCCGCCTTGGAAATTCCAACGCGCAGAACTGATGACATTGCGCGTTCTCTTCTGTGGCGAATAGATCTAACCAAGGCTCTCCCCACTGCTGAAAGAGGCCTTGTGCCATGTCCGAGTTCAGACGCCATTCGTGATCCATCATGCACCGACGGCTGAGTTTGTCCGCCCTGGCATTCAGAGAACCTGCCAGGTGTTGAACCACCAGGGTCACGTCCTAATGTTCCAGCCACTGCCAGAGGTGCAGAGCCTCCTCGCAAAGGGTCTACGACCCCACCCCGACATGTTTGTTGCAGTACCACATGGCGGTGGTGTTGTCCGTGAACACCTGCACTACACTCCCCCGGACAGAGGGGAGGAATGCCTTCAGTGCTAGTCGGATCGCCCGCAGCTCCAAAAGGTTGATATGGAGCCGGGTCTCCGCCAGAGACCAGAGGCCTCTGATCTCCGCCTCTCCCATGTGGCCTCCCCAGCCCTGGAGGGACGTGTCTGTCACAACCACGTGCTCCGGGTGGGGTAGGGAGAGGGATCTGCCACTGACCCAATCGCGGTCCGTGAGCCACCACTGCAACTGTCTTCCAGTGCCCTCCGAGCTCAAGACATGATCGGACAAGTTGCCCTGATGCTGGGCCCACTGAAACTTCAGGTCCTACTGCAGAGCCCGCATCCGCCACCAGGCGTGATGCACCAGAAGGATGCAGGAGGCCATCAGCCCCAGAAGCTGCAGCGTCAACCTGACCGAGACTCGGGATAAAGGCTGAAAGATCGGAATCAGAGCCTGAATATCCCGAACCCGGTTCGGGAGGATAAACCCAAAACTGCGCCGAGTCTAGAACCGCTCCGATGAAGAGGAGCTTCCGAGAGGGACACAGGCACGTTTATGGAGAACCCCAGCAAGTGCAGGAGGTCGGCCGTAGTCTGGAGGTGGCTGACGACTGTCTGGGGCGAGCCCGCCTTCAACAACCAGTCGTCGAGGTAGGGGAAGACTGACACCCCTAACCTGCGCAGATGAGCTGCAACCACCGCCTTCACTTTCGTGAACACCCGTGGGGCGCTGGTAAGGCCGAAGGGGAGCACGGTAAACTGAAAGTGCTCGTGGCCTACCGTGAACCGCAGGTAACGCCGGTGGGCCGGCAGGACGGGGATGTGAAAATAAGCGTCCTGCAAGTCCAACGCTACCATCCAGTCTCCAGAGTCCAGGGCAGTTAAGACCAGTGCCAAAGTCAGCATCTTGAACTTCTCCTTCCGGAGGAAGCCGTTGACGTTCCGTAGGTCCAAGATAGGGCGTAGGCTCCCTTTGCCCTTCTTGGGTACCAGAAAGTAGTGGGAGTAACAACCACACCCTACTTCTGGCCCAGGAACGCGCTCGATGGCCCCCTTGGCCAAGAGGGCCGTGACTTCCTCTTTCAGAAGTTGCAAGTGATCCCCCGACACGCGGTGGAATTGCGGTGGCATGGCTGGAGGGGTCGCCTCGAAGGGGGGAGAGTAGCCCCTTCGGGCGATTTGCAGCACCCACCTGTCCGACGTGACAGTGCGCCAGTGGAAGAGGTGATGGTGAACCCTGCCCTCCACTGGCGTCACATGGGCCTGAAAACACGGACTAGGAAGGTTTGGAGGCAGGTGCTGCAGGGGGAGGTGTGGACTGGCCTCGCCGTTGTCCCCGACCGCCGCCACAGCGGTTTCCACCGCCGCCACCGCGCTGTTGAACATTCTGCGGTGCGTGGCTGGCAGCACGTGTGGGGGCGCCTCTTCCGTGGCAACGAAAGGAGCGAAAGGCACCCGATTGCTGGCGTGAGGCGGAGAGGCCCAAGGACTTGGCCGTAGCCCTGGAGTCCTTAAAACGCTCAAGCGCATGGTCTGCCTTGTCGCCAAAGAGGCGACGGCCATCGAACGGCATGTCCAGAAGAGTGGCCTGGACATAGGCCGAAAAGTTGGCGGACCTCAACCAGGCGTGGTGTCGAACCGCCACCGTCGTTGCCATAGCCCTGCCCAGTGAGTCCGTGGTATCCATCCCACACCGGATGGAATATCGTGCTGCATCTCGGCCCTCCGCAAGGGCTTGGGCGAGTTTAGCCCGGACCTCCTCCGGACATTGTGGCAGCATGTCCGCGACCGTGTCCCACAGGGTGTGGGTGTAGCGGCCCAAGAGGCATGCGGTATTGACAGACCGCAGTCCCAAACTCAGGGATGAGAACACTTTCTTCCCGAATTGTTCATACCTCTTGGATTCCCGATCGGGCGGAGCCGTCGGGAATGCAGTCTGGGAAGTGGAGGCCTGGATGACCAGGCTCTCGGGGTGGGATGGGTGGACAAAAAGCAAGGGTCGCCCGGGGCCGGGCGGTAGCATCTGGCCACGTTCCTATCCACAGGCGGACCTGTGGCAGGCTTGGACCAAGTGCCCACAAGAACGTCACACAAGGCCTCATTAAACGGCAGTAGAGGCTCAGTGGAGCTTGCCTGCTGTTTAAGGACCTCAGTGAGGAGGTTAGTCCTCACGGCCGCGACGGGGAGCTCAAGGTGTAAGGCCTTGGCCGCCCTCGTCAACACTACACTGTAAGTAGCCCCCTCCTCTGTAGCCACGGTGGGAGGGGAGACAAATCCAGTGTCTGGTGAAGTGTCAATTCCACTGGCCTCCCCAAGCTCATATGTCCAGTCCTGTTGAGACTGGCACTCTTGTGCCAGAGGGTCCACAGACCCCTACCAATCACCCTTGTCACCCATCTCCTGCGGAGCAGGGTCAACAGACGGGGCCGGTTTGTGGAAATAGAAATCTCCAAAGACCGTCGGGAGCGGTTCCCAGTGGCGTCGCTTCGGCGCCAGATCCGGACTGAAGGGAGGATTGGGGACGGCGTCTATAGTGGGCGCCGGAGCGACACCCGCAGGGCCGGCGCCGGTGAGGTCGCGAGGTCGACCGGCGACGACCTGGATCCGGAAGCGGATCCAGTGAGGGCCTGCGGCGCCGGGACCGAAGTCGCCGACGGCGTCGGAGCCGAAGCACCCGACCCGCTAGGCCCTTCAGCCAGGGCCGTTGGGCCAGGAGGCACCACGGGACCTGGCTGAGAAGGGAGGGACCTCATGACCATGAGGTACCGCTCGACCTCCTCTGGCGTCGCACCATGCCCAGGGACCCGAAGGTGTGGGGCAGGCGGCGTCACCTGTGACTCCGTCAGAGCCGCGTGGGTGGTGTCACCTGAACCCCCGGCCGCATCGTGCGAGCGTCGGGGTGGGTCGGAGGAACAATGACGTCTCTCCGACCTCTCATGCCTCTTACCTGAGAACTTGGATCCTGACGACCGATGTTCACTCCCGGAGCTGCGAGGACTCCGACCCCACGACCGGTCCCTCGACCTTCTGTGGGACCGGGACCTGGAGCGGCGCGGGGCCGACTGCCGGAGTTCGAGTCGCTTGCGGGACCGCTCCCACCTAGCTTTAGAGGTCAGGGCCCGGCAGTCGGAGCAGGTGCGGTCGTTGTGGTCGAGGCCTAAACAATTGAGGCACCGGCGATGGGGGTCGGTAACCGACATCAGTCGGTCGCACTTGAAGCAGGGTTTAAACCCAGGCATCCCTACCGGCACCGTCGGAGTCGAAGACTCGAGTAGAGAAATGATCAAAGATCAAAAAAGTTTAGTCAAAAATGACTAAGGGGTAGAGCTTCTCCGGATCTGCGCTAGCTGGCGCGGAAAAAAGAAGAACTGACGTCAGCACGCATGGGCGGCGTCTAAGTACTCCGACGACCTCATTCCGGCGCTACCGACGCTGACGACGGACGCGGAGCCGCGGACGACGCCTGCCGGCGTGCAGGGGTATTGCTATGCAAAATTTTCCGGATCCAGTCTGACTCCTGGGGATATTCTAAGGTAAGGAATCTATCACTAACGTGTCTCTTTCAGATCATACGAACTGCAATTCTTGCAATGTTGTTTATCTTATTGTCTGCCCTTGCGAGTTGAGATACGTAGGAATGACGAAGAGACAGATTAAACTACGTATCTGTGAACACCGCAGTAACACTCGATGCCAGAAGAGTAATACAAAATTAACAACGCACTTTTTACAACTGAAACATACCCCAAATGACATCAGTTGGACAATTATCGAGCAACTTTATCAGGGTTCTGACAACAGTTGGTCTGAAAAAGAACAAAGGTGGATTTACTGCCTTTCCAGTCATATTTCAGGATTAAATGACGATATCCCCTGGGGCACAGTGATGAGACGATGACAATGTTAAGAGCAATCTTTATGTGGGACGATAGTGAGTTCCTTTTTCTATCACCCCTCTTCCATCATTTTGCCACAATATTAGACAGCTGGGGGACTGTATTACTTAGTTTCTAGTCTTTACTTTAATATCAGCAATCTGGACTCATTTGTTGACCTATGCCTGATATGTATGTGTGTACTATTAATTTGGCACAATTAAACAGGGCATAACATTTTTATTTGCTTGGATCCGATTTGGATAACGTTCAGTAGCAAGGTTTCATCTTTGACCTTTTCCCTCCTTATTTACCAGCCTGTTCCCACAGGATTCTTGGTAGGGGATATCAATAAAGTCGTTTGAAAAAAATGACTCTCTGATGACCACAGTGCGGTTTTAAGACTTCCGCTTTAAGAACACACCCAATAGGAATGAATCGCTTATGCTTTTGCATGGTAGATTTGTAGTTGCTATGATTTTTCATGCATTTGAGTAAGCACCAGCAATCTGGGAATATATGTTAAAAATCCTTCGCGAGAGCTGTAGTGAATTCAGTTTAAAATACGGAGTGTAAACATCAAGAATTATTCTTTGGTAGCATGTTATGATGAGACACTTACCTTTTTGCAAAACGTGTCTTTTTAATCATGGTTTATTGCCAAATAACAGTTTGGATAGTGTTATAGGTCTATTAGGTGTTAGGAGCACTTTATTCATTTTGGAATCAACATTACAGCTTTAAGGGGAATGACGTCATGAAGCTTTACGGGCTGCGGATGCGCTTCGAATAGGTTGCAGGCGGGGAGTCATTGTTTAACAAGTAAGATGGGTAGACCGGCGGGTTGTTTGTTCGATATGGTATTCAGGACGTAGTTTTGCCGGCAGTACCTTTATAACTAATGTTGTTTGCTTTCTAGATTGTATGCAACGTGAAGGTTTACCCCCACCGCAAGCCCATGTAGTGCATACAACTACTACGTATTGTGAGTGTGCCATTATCTTCCATACGTTTATATTTGATTTCTGGACGTTATTTTCTTTCCCAGTTTGAGAAAGAGATATCTTAACGGGGCAACGCACTAATTTTTAAACAATTATCGATTGGTAAAACTTTTGTATTTACCCCTGTGGGCGGACAATGGAGCTTAAGTCTGCTGGCCACTAGGGGTGTGAGATTAACATGAAAAGACATTTATAGTCAATGAAATTCCCTACTAATAAAGGGTTTCGAGTGATTTTATCACTATACTGGCCCTATTGAACTGACCACATTTGGGTGAAGAAGGTGTTGTGATTGAAAAAAACCTTTTCTTTACCTACATACTATAAGGAATGGAACAACTGTGTGTATCTGTTCGCTTTTGTCAAACAAGGTGGGATTAACTTGTTGTTGCTTAATATTGACTTAATGTTTTACAGGTTATGGCCCCTGGTGAATTCTAGGAGTGCCTGTATGGGTAAAACCGTGAGTGTCTTTCACCTTAACACATATATCCTCACGGATAGGATACGCCTTAGCGTGCGTGGACCACCGGGGGATACATCTTGGTCCTGAAGAAAGCTGAGCTGAAATTAGCATCTAACAGCTGAAACATGTTGACCTACACCTTTTAGGACACAGTGGTTCAAGTAACTAGGCCGCTAAGTGTCCGTTTCACTTGATTTTAATGGTACCCGCTGACCCCTATTAAAATAGTATAGGGTACAGCTGTTTATCTTCTAAACTCACCATCACCTCACTCTGAGCACATCCTCACGATCCCATCACGAAAAACCAGCCTCGCTGTAACTCAGGCATTGTAGCACACTGGGGGGACATTCGGTCTCCCCAGTGGGAACCCTATGATGAAGCATGTCACCAACCAGGTTGGTGAGTGAGGGTTCTTTTAAGAAATACGTTTTTTCTCATTTCTCCTCACACCTGTCCACACCCTTTTGCTTTGTATGATCTTATTGTTTGGTTGCTATTTGAAAATATCATCATAGCACCTTTAGTCACTCTTATGTTGTTGTTATATAATTTATATGGGTAAAGGAGTGGCCTACGTACCCTGACTCTCCTGTTGTTTAGATATATGGGTACCTCAGTACCATATTTTAGGGACTTACAAAGATACACTAGTAGCCAATTGTGTAGGTACCAAAGTACTTACCATGTCAATTTTAGGAGAGAAAGCACAGTTGCTGAGGTTCTGATTAGCTGCATTCCAGCAGACTTGGTCAAAAACACACTGACACCGAGCAAAAAGTGGGTGTAACCATGACAGCAGATCATACGTTCCTACATAGGCCTTTTGAGAAATAAACATCATCTATACAACCTAAGTATAGGGTCAAAATTAAAGAACATATAATAGAGAAGAACAATTAAAACTCTCTAGCACTTCTCCTATCACAGAAGCGTCTCAATGCTGATTTGGCCTGAGCCCTATAAAGATGGGTGCCATCAAAGGGCACATTGGCCAAAGTCACCCTCCCCCCTTCTGAAAAACCTGAAGTTCTTAACCATGCACCATGCCCGAGCACCACTGAAGATACCATAAACCGGCATGCTGAATCAGTAGTATCTACTGATTTAGCAGGCCGGTTTATGGTAGCTTCAGGTATCTTATTATCAGCTTAGGTGCCTGTTGGCCATCTCTAATCACGTTTTTAACATTAGAATGGAGGCTTCTGGAAGCAATGGCAACATAGTCTGCAGGGTATCCCACAAAGCATGGGAAAAATCTCCCAGAACACAAGACGTGTTGGTAGACCTTAACACAGAACTTGCAGGAACCAAAGATGTGTTTGCCACATGCATCTTGATCCCGAGAGTACCCACTTAATGTAGTCTTAGGTGAAGAATTCATAACTTGAGAGGTTGTAGCCACCTGAACCTACGCATGGTAGGATTTCTGAGCAGACAAACTGGATCTCCTGGAGCAGGTAGATATATAGCGCAGTCCACCAAGACCCCTAGTTCCTAACAATGTCGAACATAGCTTCAATGTATGAAAGAACACGCTCTTCCCCTGACTGACCCTGGTAAAAGAAATCAATTAGAGAGTCAGTGGACCTCTCCACCAAAGGTAGTGGCAACTTTAACATTGCTGCCTCTCTCCTCAACATATCTGCAAAGGATGAACTTGCACCATCTGTTACAAGGTGACCCTCTGAAGTCTCACCCCGAGAAGGAAGTGAAAAAACCACATTGCCCCCAGTGTGCTCTACCGACTCCACACCAGATGCCTTAAAGCTCCTTGTAACATCCATAAAAGGGAGTCTGGTGAAGGTTCTCATGGATAACACCACCATCATGTGATAATGCAACAGAGTGGTGTGGGGTCCTGGTCCCTGCGCCAGGAGCCTCTGCACCTCAGGAGTTGGTTGGTGTGTGAGGATATCTTCCTTATAGAAAACCACCTGGATAAGCTTTTAAATGCCGGAGCCGAGACCTTAGTAATCGGCAGCCGCAAGACCAAGAATAGTGCCTACATCCCGAGGTAATGCAGGACATCATGTGGCAAAGGGGAGAACCCTAGTCATGTTTTTTCACCACTTTTGAGAATGCACAGTATCAAAGCTTTTGTGCACTAGACTTTCTGCAAAAATACTTACTAGGAGATGCGTTTCAGCTGGAATGGGACTCTGAATTCTGGTACGCCTTCAGGCATCAGCCTCTTCTGTTCCAGGTTCTAAAAAAGATCAGGAATGACTTGGCTCATGTCATACTAGTGGCTCCGGATTGGGCCAGGAGATTGTGGTACCTGGAGGTTCTGGTCTTTAGGATCTGTACTCCAACTAGGCTCCCAATTCGGGAGATCAACCTGTCTAAGCAAGAGTGAATACAATCTCCACCACCATGCATGTTGACTGAGCTGCAGAGGATCTCAGAGTTTGATCTGCCAATGGAAGTGATGGATACCCTCCTCACCTGAAGATCTTGCACTGGGCACTTGTAGGAAATTGGGTTACTGGTTGGGGGAGGGATGAAACCCTACTCCAGCAGCAACTACAATTGTCAGGGAGAAACATAAGTGAACCCCAATTCAACCCTGTGCTCAACCCTCTGCTGGTTTGGCAGAAACCAGCCAGGCTTAACTTGTAAAGTATTTGTGCAGCAGTTGGAACAGTAGTAAAGTGAAAACATGAAACAAGAAAAATCCCACACCAATTTGGAAAAATAGAGTAAAATGTACCAAAAGGTCGAAAAGTAAATTAGTAAAGCCGGAGATATGCAGTTTTAAAGATTTAGGTTAAAAAAAAACAGGACAAAGCCACAAGTTCAGGCCAACTGCGATGGACGCAGGGCGGCTACCGGGAACAAGTTAAGCCCACTGAACCAAGTACCTTAAATCCTGGTTGCAGTGCGTTTTGAGATCCCACTTTGCGAATGTGTTGATCAGCTGTGGGTTCTGAAGAGATGCAATGAGAGGTCCTGCATCGAAGAGGCGTCATGCAGCAGCGGTTCCGAAGAGCTGTGGGGTACTACATCAGGATTGCATTGTGCAGCGGAGGTTCCAACGCAGAACTGCGTCGGTTCTGCCCAAAAGACCAAGCTGGGCTGGCAGAGCACTTTCAGGCCCACTTGCAGGGGAGATGGTTTGGGCTGACACCATGCGGCGAACAAGACTCACAGCAGGCAGAGTACTGGTGCAGTGTTCAGGGTGGTTGGAAGCTTTTGTGTACCTGAGGCTCTGATCAGGAGGCCAGCCAGCAAGCCTTTGGAGTCACTCTGTTGGTCTTGAGTTGTTCAGGTCTAGTCCTTCTCACTCAGTCAGCAGAGTGTGGCAGTCCTACTTGCAGTGAAGCAGCATAGCAGGGCTTCTTCTGAATCTTCCACAGGCCCAGATGTGTACTGAAGAGTTGGGTCTGAGGGTCCACTATTTTCCTTGGTACCTGCTTTGAAGTAGATGTTTCTTGAGGTCTCCCCCAACAGAGGTGTCTGGAATTTCCTGCTTCCTTGCCCTGGTCCCAGCTTGTCTGGGGGCACAAAAGACTAGTGTGAAACCCTCTGGGAATGTGCCAAGGTAGAGTCTTTGTGATGTGCAAGCGTGGTAGGTGATCTCAAGGATACCCCACTATGTGTTCATCCCAAAAGGACTAATCCTTATTTGAAAAGGGGCTAATTAAACTAAGATTGAAGTCCACTGTTAAAATAAATTCTGCTTCTTAGTGAAGTCCTTGTGATGAGAATATTGGTTCAACAAGTTAATTTATAAAATATTTTAGATTTAGGTGATGCAGTTATATCAGGTTCACTGGAATACTGCAATTCTGTGACTGTGACGTCTACTGTATACTTATGAATTTGCCGTTTTAGCTACATTATTCATCATCTGCTGTACAAACTGAAGATTTCAGCACACAAAAAACCACTAGTTCAAACTGATTTAGAGTTACGAGAAACATTGCTACAGGTGTTGCTGCACAATGTAAGACCCTTCACAAACGTAGACTTGCCCCCTTCCTGTTGCATATGTTTGTATTTGCTTGTCAAATTGGTACTTATGAAGTGACACTTTAGCCCAGAAAGTGTTAGTGTATATAGATACCAAAATAATGAGGTAATTCTAAAACAAAATGGGCCACATTACATGCATAATTTAACCTTTCTTGCTGCATAATTTATTCAAAACCTGCCGCATAATAGCTATGGCCCAAATTTATATTCACACTTACAATAATAAATAATGAGCCCTTTTCCTGTGCATGACAGCCATCAACTTTTACAGCCAGGATATAGGGCTTTGTGTTCAAATCTGTTATCCTTACTTGTATTGTTTTGCTTTAATTGGTCATTCGTTCAGTTGAACCTTTACGTACAAAATATTAAGCTCTTGATTAAAACGCAAACTGGCCAAAAGAAACTAGAGAGAAAGGGGAAAATGCGGCACTATGATGCAAGATGAGAAGAGTATAAGAAATAGGGTGTAACTCTATAAAATGTAAAGATACTCAAACAAAGCATAAACATTTGTTAAAATTCAGCTCTTTGTGGTAATTCTCCAGGCAGCATCCCAGTCTCTTCATTTGGTGGACGTATCATTGTGTCGTTGCAATATGATCAACATGCTGCAGCTCGATTGGTTTTGCAACTCCCCAGAAGGTCATCTGCATCTGCAGCCCTGAATTCACTTCATTGGATGCCATTACACAAAAGAATTTTCTTCAAACTGCTTCTCACAGTTCATAAGACCATGCAAAACACAGGACCCCGCTATTTTGTAAACCGCTTCAAGCGTTACAATCCTTCGCGCTGCCTGAGATCTTCTGGGACTAACCTTGTCCAAATCCCCAGATTTAAATACAAGACCAGAGGAGGAAAGTCCTTTAATGTTCTGGCAGCTAAAGCCTGGAACACCTTGCCCATTGACCTCAGAGTCATCAATAATGAGAACAACTTCAGGAAACTCCTTAAGACATGGGTCTACAAACTCTCCGATTCCTCTGTCCTGGCTGCTATCTAGTTCCTTTTTTTTATTTCACCACGTATTCCAGTTATTCCTCCGTAACTCGCTTAGCGCCATGATGCTCCCCTGGGAGCGAACGTTCGCGCTTTACAAATACCCACAAATATCAAATATCAAATATCAAATATCAAAATATTGATGACAGCTACCCAAAGTGGAAAAAGTAGACAAAAAAACTATAGAAAAAGTGACAATGAATGCAACTTGTATGGGGTTAACTTGCACTCGATATTTTCTCTGACAGGGGCAGAGCTAACGCCAGACGGGAATGAACGTTTAGGGTCGGCACTCGGGACCCGAGCTGCTTCCTATCAGAGTAGGCCTGCTACAGGAGGTGCTCACCCACCCATTCAGGCATGTCATTGTGGTGGTCTCAACTGGGGGCCCCAGATGCAGTGATCGGAGTGCCTATTGAAGCGCGCCTCCCCCTCTCTTCACCAACCAGGAGAATCGCGGCGGAGGCAGACTCAGATTCCAGGATGGCGGCCACAGGACATCACCCCGGTTCCTAATCGATCGGATAGGCCACCAGAATTGGAGGCTTAGTGCTGAGGAGCACTTTTATCAGCAGGAGAGCATAATAAACAAGCATTTGCAATGCAATTGGTCTCGCTTTAGTGAAAGTTTGAGCTATTGCTGTTACAAATTCTAAAGCTTGTTAGATAATTTTTTCGTCAACAAATATCCTAGCAGTAGCACAAGTAATAAAAAAAATCCAGGAAGCAATGAAAGGGTGCAGTAACACAGGCTGTAACTAGGTGTCCTGGTGGGGTTGTAAAAGGGCCTCTATTAGCCACATAAGATACTACACCCTTAATGCAATATCATTCGCAACGCCAATAGCTCAAACTTTCACTAAGCGAGACCTATTGGATTACAAATGCTTGTTTAAACAGGGAAGTGTGATCAAAAGATCTGACGGTGTCTTGTGACAGAAATAATCAATCAATCAAAACATTTGTAGAGTGTGCTACTCACCCGTGAGGGTCTCAAGGCACCAGAGGGGAGGGGAAAGAGGAAGCAGCTACTGATCGAACAGCCAGGTCTTGAGAAGTCTCCTGAAGGTCAGCAGGTCCTGGGTCTGTCGCAGGTAAGTGGGGAGGGTGTTCCATGTCTTGGTGGCAAGGTGGGAGAATGATCTGCCGTCGGTGGTCGTTTGGCGGATGCGCAGGACGGTGGTGAGGGTGAGGACAAGGTCAGCGGAGCAAAGCTGGCGGTTCGGGCTGTCGAAGGTGAGTCGTTCGTTAAGGTATGCGGGTCCGATGTTGTGGAGTGCTTTGTGCGCATGGGTGAGGAGCTTGAAGGTGATCCTCTTGCTGACTGGAAGCCAGTGCAGCTCTCTCAGGTGGGCGGTGATGTGGTTGTGGCGGGGGATTTCGAGGATGAGGCATGCAAGGAGTTTTGTATGCGTTGAAGTCTTTTCTGAGGTTTGGCCATGGTTCCTGTGTAGAGGGCGTTGCCGTAGTCCAGCCTGCTGCTGATGAGGGCTTGGGTGACCATCTTTCTGGTTACGGCGGGGATCCATCTGTAGATCTTGCGGAGCAAGCGCAGGGTTTTGAAGCAGAAGGAGGAGACGGTGTTGACTTGCTGGGTCATTGAGAGCGATGAGACCAGGTTGAACCCCAGGTTGCGTGCATGGTTGGTGGGTGTGGGTGCGGCTCCCAGGGCGGTTGGCCACCAAGAGTCGTCCCATGGAGAGGGGGTGGAGCCGAGGATGAGGACCTCCGTCTTGTCAGAGTTCAGATTCAGGCGTTTGGTCTTCCTCCACTCTGCGACGGCCTTCATTCCCTCGTGGAGGTTGGATTTGGCGGTGAATAGGTCGGTTTTTTTTTGTTGCAGATTTTATACAGCGTGAACTCGACCCAAAGGTATTGGAGCGCTTTACATTAGCACCGGTTATGTTACAAATTCAGGCACGGGGAGATTAAGTGATTTGCCCAGAATCACAGGATGTGGACGCTACCTCCAGGCTCGAACCCTGGTTTCCGGCACCAAAGTCGGCAGTCTAGCCGACGGACCACATCCTCTCCTTCGTGCGGGAGAGGATCAGCCGGGTGTCGTCAGCGTACGAGATGATGTTGAGGTGGTGCGCTGGGACGATGTTTGAGAGAGGTGCCATGTAGATGTTGAAAAGGGTCGGACTGTGGGAGGATCCTTGGGGTACGCCGCAGGTGATCGTGGTGGCTTCAGATCAGAATAGGGGAGGCGGACTCTTCAGGTGAGGAAGGAGGTGATCCACACCAGGGTTTTGTCGTGGATTCCTGCGTCATGGAGGCGTGTGGTGGCAGACGGTGTCGAAGGAGGCCGTGAGGTCCAGGAGGATGAGGGCCACGGTTTCGCCATCCTCCCTCATGGCCCTTATGTCATCTGTGGCGGTGATGAGGGCGGTTTCGGTGCTGTGATTGCTTTGGAAGCCAGATTGGGAGGAGTCCAGGATGTTGTTCTCTTCAAGGAAGTGGGTCAGTTGTCTGTTGGCAGTCTCCTCAATGACTTTCGCCGGGAACGGGAGCAGGGAGATGGGTCGAAAGTTCTTGAGGTCCTTTGGGTCCTCCTTGGGTTTCTTGAGTAGGGCGTTGATCTCGGCGTGTTTCCAGCTCTCCAGGAAGGTAGCGGTCTCGAAGGAGCTGTTGATGATCTTCCGGAGGTGGGGTGCAATGATGGAGTTTGCTTTGTTGAAGATGTAGTGGGGGCAGGGGTCATAAGATGAGCCGGAGTGGATGTAGTTCATGATTTTGATGGTGTCTTCGTCGTTGACGTTGTTCCAGGAGAGCAGGAGGTCAGTGTGTTTGATGGGTGTTGAGTGGGGGAAGGGGGGGTGCCGGCGTCTGTCGTCGGTGTCTGTGTGTTAAAGCTGTCGTGGATGTCTGTGATGTGATCTTGCGGTGGAAGAAGGTGGCCAGGGAGTCGCAGAGTTCTTGGGACGGTGGGATGTCATTGGAGCTGGAGCTGGTGGTGGCGATTTCTTTCACGATGTTGAAGAGCTCTTTGCTGATGTGTGCGTTGTTGTTGATGCGTTCCTTGAAGGAGGTCCTTTTGGCGGATCAGATGAGTTGGTGGTGCTTTCGTCTGGCGTTCTTGAGGGCGGCGTAGTTGTCTGGTGTCTGGTCGTGGCGCCACTGCTTCTCGAGTCTTCGGCAGGATCGCTTGGAAGTCTGGAGATCGGCGTTGCACCAGATGGCGCTCATGTTGGTGCGCCTGTTTGAGCGTTTCCTGATCGGGGCGAGGGTGTTGGCGCAGTCGTCGATCCATTGTCTGAAGCTGTGGGCCGCTGTGTTGGTGTCAGAGAGCTCTGGGGGAGGGCCTCGGGCGAGGGTGGTGATCAGCTGGTCTTCGATGACTTTGTTCCAGCTGCGGTGTGGGATTCATTGCGGTTGGTTGTGCGCAGTGTGTTTCTCAAAGGAGGTCGGTTCAATGGAATTCGGTGGTGTGGCTGAAGGTGACGTGATTGCTGGCGGAGAAGATGGGGTCGAGGGTGTATCCAGCAGAGTGGGTGGGTGTTGTGACGAGCTGTTTGAGTCCGAGGTTGGCGTGGTTGTCGATCAAGGTTGTAGAGTTGCTGTCGTTTGCGTTCTTGAGGTGGAAGTTCAGGTCACCGAGGAGGATGTAGTTTGTGGAGGCGAGGGTGTGTGTGCTGATGAGGTCAGGGATGGATTCTCTGAACTGAGGTTGGGGTCCCGGGGATCTGTAGACGAGGGTTCCTCTGAGGGTGGTGTTGTGATCAACATGGATTTGGAAGTGTAGGTGTTCGGCCATGCTGAGGGAATCTTCGGTTTTGGTCAAATTTCTGATGGTGTTCCTGTGGACAATGGCGATTCCTCTTCCTGGTTTGTTGTTTCGGTCCCTGCGGTTGATCTTGTAGCCGTCCGGGATGGCTATGGCTATGTCCTGTGCCAAGGAGGCGTTCATCCAGGTCTCCGTCAGGAAGGTGACGTCTGGGGAGGATGAATTGAGTAGGTCCCAGAGTTCAACTGCGTGCTTGGTGACTGAGCGGGTGTTGAGTAGTATGCATCCAAGATGGTTGTGGTTTGCTTTAGTGGGATGGGCAGGACGCACAGGTGTGCGCTGGCTGGTGTAACTGCAGTTACGGCAGGTGAAGGGTCCGTGGGTGAGCTTCGGGATGGCCTGGATGCAGGTGAAGGATCGGCCAGCGTTGAATGCGTGGAGGGTGTTAGCGTTGTAGCGGCATCTGGGGTTGTGGCGCTCGCTGGGGCTAGGGAGTCTGGCGCTGGGCGCGGACGGGCAGACGAGCTTGCCTTAAGTGTGCCTTAGGCGCGCCCGCTGGACGTGTCCTCTGTGCCACCGCGTATCAGTCGCCATATGAAGTGGAGGGGGGCGGGATCCGAGGTAGGGGCGGGAGCAGGCAGGTCCGGGGGGCAGGCCGCAGGGGCAGCAGCGGTGGGAAAAACAGCGCAGGCACACAGGGAGGTCAGAAAAACTAGAAACAAACTTGCACTAAGTAAACAGGAGAAAACAAAGACAATGGCACAGAATGCAGGCACACAAGGCAACAATGAAGGACGGGGGGCTCTGGCAGACAAAACAAGCATTGGAAATGCAATAGGTCTCGCATTAGGAAAGTTTGATCTATTGGTCTGATAAATGACATTTTTTTTATTTATGTGTTGTTTTTTAAAATAGCTAAATTAATAGCTTTGTCATTTACAATGCCAATAGTTATAACTTTCGCAAATGTGACACCTATAGCATTTGTAATGCAACATGTTTTGTATTTACGTGACTTAGATGTATTGATATTACAAATAACAATGGCTTTTAACTTTTTTAAATAATTAATACTTAAATAAAAGTGATTGTAATTTATAATGGCAATAGCTTAAACTTTTGTAAATAACTTTAGTGAAGATTATGTTCAGTGTATTTTATTGTGACGAAAATCCAAGAACAGAAGTGAAATATTAACATCTTTTTTGACATTTGTAATAAAGCTTGAAACATTGAGAGAACATATTTGAACCAGTGATGCTGTAGTGATGCTGAGTGATGCTGTGGTTGCGCTGAGTGATGCTGTGGTTGAGCTGCGTGATGCTGTGAGAGAGTTGAGGGATGGAGACAACATAGCAGAGCGTTGAGAGGGGCCATAAAAAGAAAAGGTACAGAGAGAGAGAGGGGGTAGGGAGAAGGTAAGAGAGACGGCAGTGACAGTGACGACGCAAGGGAAAAGAGAGATGTCACCAATGCACCCATCAGCCTGTGCCACCTATAGAGACCCACACACCCATATGTAAAACTGCGCCGCATTACTTAGGAACTTGCAGTAATAAACATGTATGTCTATAATGCTTGCACATATAGAGAGAGCGTTTCATACGAGACCTGGTGTTTGAAAGCACCTTAATAATTTATCAATAAAATAAGCATTGTAAAATAACAGATGTTGCTTTTACCACTCACTTTACCAACCTCAGAAGGATGACAGGCTCGGTCGGCATTGCCAGGATTTCAAATGGCGACTTTCAGATCACTATATTTGCCAGCAGGGAGTATTCAACTCACTGTGCTATCTTGCAGACAGCAAGCCAATAAAGCGATGAGCTATACCCAGCCCAGTGGGAAAATGTGACTTTCAGCATTTTCTATGAAAAGTTTATTTCCGTCAGTCATCACCCAATCCATAATTCCGTTATTTAATTGACAGTTATTAAAAGTGCGGCACCCAGACACTTTAGGAATGTTAACCAGTCATCTTCAGTCGTTTATTGCTGTAGTCCGGCATATAAAGAAGCGACAATGTTGCCCAAGATGAATAAACCTCCCCCAGTGGAAAGATCTTTGTCCTGAGCAGGAAACAAAAAACGCACGGCCTGATGCACATAAGAGTTTTGCAGTCGTAAAATCTGTAATTTGGAAAATTACAGGCTTTATAGAGACACAGCCCTAAATCGCAATGTACGTAAGGTTCATTACAAGACGTAAATAAATGTCTTTGTGACTCACAATGCGTTCTTTGACACATAATATGGATTGATAGGGAAAGGTGGCATAAACTGGGCGTCCCTACTGATTCGAAAATCTTTAATGGGTGTTGGTTCCCCCCCACCAAAACTGGGGGTGCCCGTTCACAAAGTGGTCCCTGTCTGCGAGCGCCACTTGCATTTTTAAATGTGAGGGTGTGGGGACAGGGGGAAGCATGCAGGGGACCCCCAAATGCGCTTCACTTCACTCCCAGGGGCAGAGGCTGAAATACATAAAATAAAAGAGCATTTTGCGACTGTGACTGCAGGGACGGGATATGCTGTCCCTCGCAGGCCTCCGTCTCGCCCAGTCCTTTCAGTAGGGTTCAGACTCAATCTGCTGGTGTTGCTGCTTGGGGATTCCGGTTTGCAAACCTGTTGGCAGCTGTGCAAGGCCTTGTTGCACGTCGTCTTGGGCAGGGCCCCACTCGCTGAAGTTTAAACCACCGCCGAGTGAGGCACATGAAATGAGATCTGCTGTTTTACACTGATTTTAAACTGAAAGAGGTGCCACATAATTATAGCATAATTTTCCTTTCTTTGCTGCATAAACAAGTCAACTCTGCCACATAGAAAGAAAGAAAGAGAGAGAGAGAAAGGGGGAGGGAGTGAGAGGGGGGAGAAAGAGTTAGAGCGAGAGAGAGGGAGAGAGAGAGAGGGGGAAAGAGAAAGAGAAGGAGAGAGAGAGAGAGAGGAGAGAGAGAGAAAGGAGAGAGGAGAGAGAGGGGGGAGAGAAAGGTGAGAGAGAAAGGAGAGAGAGAGAGAGAGAGAGAGAGAAAGGAGAGAGAGAGGAGAGAGGGAGAGAGAGGGGGGAAGAAAGATAGAGCGAGAGAGAGGGAGATAGAGAGAGGGGGAGAGAGAGAGAGAGAGAGAAAGAGAAAGGAGAGAGAGAGCGAGAGGGGGAGAGAGAGATGGAGAGAGAGAGAGAGTGGAGAGAGAGAGAGAGAGAAGGAGAGAGAGAGAGAGTGGAGAGAGAGAGAGTGGAGAGAGAGAGAGAAAGGAGAGAGAGAGAGAGAGAGGAGAGAGAGAGAGAGAGAGAGAGAGAGAGGGGGAGAGAGAGATGGAGAGAGAGAGAAAGTAGAGACAGAGAGAGCGAATGCGCCCTGGTGGGAGCTGCAGCCTTCGCACTATTTCTAAAGAATCTCGTAATGTCATTTTAATTTTCTTCCCTATCTATAGAGTTATTTTGAGTATTTCCCTCGTTTTTTCTATTCCGGTATTTTTAGCTGGGAATATTTTTCTATTCGTGGAGGAAGAAAGAGCTGGCGGGGATGGGTGGGGGGAGGGCGGTGAGGAGAGATGGGGAGGGAAGTGGAGAGACCGGGAGGAAGAGGAGGATGAGAGAGAAGCAGACAGACAGACGGAGCGGAGATGGGAGAGAGGAGGGGTGAACACGAGAGGGGACAGAGGGGTGGACGCGAGTGGACAGGCCCAGGAGGTGGACACTGGAGAGAGCGGGAAAGATAAGGGGAGAAAGGACAGAGCGAGAGAGAAAAGATGGAACGGATAGGGGGGGGTTGGGGGGGGCTAGACCCCATAACTGAGGGTACAGAGTGCGTAGTTACAAGCAGAGGGACGAGAAGTAGGTTAAAGGTGGGGAGAGTAAGTGGGCACAGCCATTTATAACAAAATAATAAACATTGATTAAAATAGAAGGAGACGCGGCAGAGGGCAGAGTATCAGCAGCCACGCCCCCATTTCACTCCTTTAGGATATCATCATCATCCTCGCAAGTAGCAATGTGGGGAGAAATGAGAGAAGGCGCTGAAGACCACTTGAATGGAGCCACTTAATCAGACAAAAAAGGATCACCCACGGAGCAAGAAATAAGAACAAAGGGGTTTTGACGACACTCCCCCATGTGGACATCACCCTGTATCAAGCAGGGTCAGGTATTAAAGATATTATGACCCTATGGGCTGGTAGCGGATCCCCACTTGCTGCCCTGGATGCATTGAACATGCAAACCAAATGGTTTCCTTTTCAAAACCATAAACGCACATTTTAAATGAAACTCTTTTCACACGTCTATTAGGTTTCACTGTTATTTATTCACACTCTTCGTTTGTCTTACTTTTGCTGATCAAAATTCTGTGTTTACTCTAGTGATGTTACTGAATATTCTATCAATATATCAAATAATTGCTAATTGCGTATGCCTGTACCCAATGCATTCCGGGTCGGATGACCCTATTTCAAGGGTCTCTACCATAAAATAAAGAAATATAATAGGTAAATATCAGCACCTAAGAATTCCAATGAGTAGCATAATCCAATACAAGTGTGTCGGGGTGAGCCTGAACAAAGTTAATATTAGCTAAATCTGGGCATATAAATACAGCTGATGTTTTTGAAATGACATGCAATCCCTATGCTGAGCGCGCTCGGACGTACATACATAACTACCCAGATGGTCTCGCCACCATGATACTGCGTGAGTTTAAAACCATACAATCTTAATCCCAATGTAAGAACCGTGAACACGTCATAGTCGGCATTTGCCATTTGCTTTCGGTGAAGTTTATCATGATCACATTTCCCTGTGAAGCCTAAAGCTTAATCCACAATGACAATTAGAATACTGCTCGAGCTAAAAAGCCTGATGCACGCTTCAGTCCAGTGTAACCAACAACATTAACATGCTGTGGTTGGCGTTTACCGATTACATTCAGTGAAGTTTACCGTGACTGCGTTATCCTGTGCACTGTGATGAAAAATAGATATTGTGCTTCAAGATAAATGCCTGAAGGTGACAGGACATACAAGACATTCCCAAAAATATAGAAATACCATACTGCTTCAGCCCGCGGCTCAGCATACAAACCACTATGGAGCATGCTGCGATCTCCATTTCCTGTTACGTTAGCGTGAACGGATTTAAAGGTCCAGAGTACAAGAACGTCAATGTTACGAGTGTACCTCCTATATTAACAGCAACTCAGCATGCTGGGCTGCAAAAAACGTAAAAGAAAGTTCCCCTCCAACACAAACATGGACAAAACAAGACGGAGGGCATTGCTGTGGGGAGGGGGGAGGAGAAATGCGACACGGCGGGCAGGGGAGGGGGCGGAGCGGGGAGAGCGGCGATGAGGGTGTGAAGCAGCAGGGGCCTTTGAAGTGAAGCTAAGCTTCACTTCAAAGGTGTGGGAGGAGTGCGGCTGAGGGAACAGATGGCGATTTGATGATGTGCACGTGCATTTTAGGTCAATGCGCTTGCGCATTGACCTAAAAGCGCACGGGCACAGCACCAAATCGCCAGTTAGTTAAAGTCTGTTTAAAGCCCTATAGTCTCGCTCCGCTCAATGCGCATGCGCATTGATAGGTCACGAGACCTAAAAAACGGCGAACTGCAGGGGTGGAGGAGCGGCACAGGGACAGGCTGCTGGCTCGAACCCTGACGGCAGGCACCGAGCTGGAAGCTGGAAACCGGCAAACAGGCGGAGCTGCTGGGGAGAGTGCTGGCCTTGACCCAATAAAGCAAAAGGTCAAAAGCAACAACACAGAAAATGTATTAACATGAAAACAAAGCACAATGAACATGTCCCTGATGGCTTTAAAACAAAAAAGTGCTAACAAAAACAAATAAAAACATGTGCACGGCACTCATATAATGCGTGTGTCTAGGGAAGAAGCTCTTCTATTTTTCTGTACCTGTCCACAAACCTTGAGGCAGTTTAGTAAATTAAAAGCCTTTGAATATTAAAAGGTATAATTACTAAACCTGTGTCTCAAAGAAAACTCCTAACAGTCTCTAAACACACCATCCATATTTTCTGCAATGCCGGATGCAACAAAACGTCCTCAATCAAAGAGCTTGTTTGAAATGTATGGAGATCCTCTGCTGCGGACCTTAGTTCCTTATCATCAACAAAGCACATTTCCGTCACTAGATCACTTAGCAACGATAAATCACAATGTGTAATGACATTACAACCGGGCTCAAAAGCTCACCCAAAAAATGGCATCAGCTTAATAAAGAGCTGTGAGGTCACTTTCACGGGCACAGGTGATCATTTACTGCCATTCGGCTGATGAGAGCAGCCAGCAACAAAGACAGCTGGGCAGTAGGTGAGCATTTACACCAACAAGTAAAGATCACAAAACTAAATAACGCAATTCAAAACGTATTTACTTTTTATAAATACAAGGTAGAACGCAGGAAACAGGGAACATATTTAAACAAAAAGGGTTAACTCTCAATGTCTAACAAGTATGCTCATACACAAAATGTATATTAGTGCTAGAATGAAAGGTGGCAAAACAAGAAGTGTGGGAATTGAGGGTCCTGTTGCAACAGTGAGTGTAAAAGTACTTTGCATTACAGCGTACTGAACAGAAATAACCGAAACAAAAAACAAACCCAAACACAAAGCATCAGGATTCTGTAATGCCAAACAAATCAAACGGAAGTCAAGAGAACAATGTTTAAGAACAGAGGCAAACTGCCTCAGAATTAGCCGATAGCTATTCTATAAGACAAAGAAATGCCTCTGTTGAAAAACGACAATTGTCACGCTCTAAATGCATTTCAGCTGCTCCCAAAAGTACTTTGGGCCTCATTTATGAGAAATGACGCATCGCTGCGTGAAAGCAGCGATGCGTCACTTCTCAGTGCACACTCCTTGCGACGTGATTGATGCGTCATATTTATAATATGACGCACCAAGTCGCAAGGAGTTACAGATACGTCAGTATTTCTGACGTATCTGTAAGCGCAAAAGTGACGCATTGCTGGAGTGTGTCACAAAAGGTACGCAACTCCAGCAATGTGTCCTTTCACATGGGGCAAGCCCCATGTGAAAGGGCCTGCGTCAGTCTTACGCCTGCCATGAGGCAGGCGTAAGATTTTGACACATTTGCGTCCTAGAAGTGGCACAGTGAAATCTCATAGATTTCACTGAGTCACTTCCAGGACCCTTTCTTGCGTCAATACTGACCCCTTGCATACATTATACCTGGCGCAGGTATAATGTGGCGCAGGGGTTTACAAAGTGACGCATCTAGATGCGTCACTTTGTAAATATGGCGCAACAAGGCGCATTTTTTACACCACTGGTGAGTCACAAAAAGTGACGCACCGGTGGCGTAAAAGTGACGCACAGCCTCATAAATGAGGCCCTTTCTCTTCTATACATGCCTAAAGTTGGGAGACAGTGCGCATTTCCAAAGGCCAGTGATAGTAGCGGATTTCCACGTGCCTACTGTGGTGGCATGGCCATCAGAAGCATGCACATAGGACGCCCACCCCTTACCCGGACACATAGCCATTGTGTGTTGCGGCCAGGGAACAGTGGTTTCAATGACATATGATATGGGTGCGGCTTCAGCCCCTCCCCTGCTCACTGCCCGGCAACCTACTGGCTATTGACACAGACCAGAGCAAGCATTAGAAAAGGCCCCTTCCAGCAGGGGATGAAGGAGCCAGGGGCCTGCTGAACACACATAGGGCCTGCAGAAACTATGCTAAGAAGAAACTATGTGGAGAAAATACAACGGTGCGCCACGCTGCTAGTTGGGAGTTCACTTTTGAAACTAAAGCTTACACAGATCTCTGCAGCGAGCGTTCCTTCATACTACCGAGTCTTTTTGTGAACAGTGAACCACAAATACCCAGGAACTCAGGGCAAGTTCTGAGCGTGCTGCGCTACCAAAGTAAAACGGAAACAGTTTATAAGCATGATCGGAACCTTCAGTGATTAGGGTCAGGGGCGTAGGAGACACTAAAATTCTGGGGGGACAGGGACAACCTTGTGGACTTTCCAGTGACCCTATACAAATCACCGCCCGTTAAACACATACATTCGAAGTGAAATATTAAGAAAAGCAGGCATGCTGTCACAATTTTCATTTATGCTTTATTGTTACTTACATTCATATAGTAATCAGACCAAATGTTAAAAAAACATGTATATGAATCATCTTGATGCACCAAGCAAACATAGGTGGCTGCCTTAGGGTGGGGGCGTCGTATTTGCAAGTGCATTATGATTTGAAAAGTACCTGCTGCTGCATTCCTGGTCTCCAGCAATTTTCAGGCAACAATAAAAATGTGAAGATAACTTTGGTGATTAATGTTCTTTATTGAGAGAGATGGAAGATTTGTCTAGTGGAAGTTTTGACTCTTGGTAAGGTAGACACAGTGGGTTAATATGCATGCTGCAAAGAATGTGTACCATGCAGAGCACAAAATGCATATCATGTAAATTGGTCAGTGAGTTACTGGTTTTGTCTGAGAGATTCTGTTGGTATTTGCAGTTTATAAGTTAAAATCCTAACATTGAACAGTGAGCTATTAACCGTCATCAAAGAGCTGCATGAAAACTTTAAGGTATAGATTACAACATTATGATTTTTCCCCAGTATTTCCTTATCCTAATGTTGGAAAATGGGTTCATTCGGATAGAAATCAATTCTGATTATTAAAGAGAAACCCCCAACCATGGTGTTATGTTTTAAATTCTGAGTGTGTGCTTCTTTAGTGTTGCAAAGCCATCCTGTGCCCTGGGCACTCCCCAACGTTTTGCTGACTGGTACTGGTGGTACCTGACTCTGACTGACCCTGGCCTCTGCCTGAACACGCCCATTGCTATGCTGAATGAGACACTTAAAGATACTGTGAAAACACCTACATACACTAGGGTGCACTAGGGTACCCCTATGATTGGCATGACCTCTCCTATAAGGCCCTAGTTCATAATAGGGCAGGGAGATTAGAACTACCTTTAAGTCCCTAGAATATATTAGGGCATGGCAGTTTAGAGGCCAGCAGTCCTTTCTGCGTTTGCATGTGTGCACTGCTGAAGCCTGAGGTCAGTTTAAAAGTAGCCCTGTGTTGTAGGACTGCTTTTAAAATGGAAATTGTGCCCAAACTCGACTTTTGGGTTTGGGGAACTTATAAATTGATCAACTACAATGCTGGGGCAACAGTAAGTTAAGTGGAAAAAAAGTTCCACTTAACTATCATCATATTTGCCACATAATACATCATCTGCTGCATAATCTAACGATTTGACCCAAAACAATTTTGTAGCTCAAACGGTTCAAAAATTACTAAAAGAAATGTGACTTATGTTGCTGTGAAGTGTAGGGCCCTTTGCAAAGGTTGACTGGTCACCTTTCCCTGTGCTGCATTTGTATGTTACACAGGTACTAATGAGGCAAAAGCTTTGCAGAAGCGGTTAGTATGTATACACATGTTAAAATAATAAAGTATGATAAAATGATTTGATTTGATTGATTTGATTTGATTTATAATTTTGTAGAGCGTGCGAATGCCCATAGGCGTCTTGGCGCTATGACAGTTAGAGAGTCTGGGTCAACAGCACAGGAGGAGAAAAGCCAGGTTTTTACTGCCTTTCTAAAGGAGAGCAGGGATGGACTGTCTTTTATAGAAATTGGGAGGAGATTCCATACCTTTGCTGCGTGTAATAGGAAGCTTCTTCCTCCCCATCTGGCCCTTCTATATATAGGCACCTGGATTAATTTAGCTTGGCTGGATCTAAGAAGCCTGGGAGGTTCGTACAATTTCAGATGGGTTTTTAAAAACTGCAAGCCGAGTCCGTGAAGTGCCTTATAAGCCAGGCACAGCAATTTAATGTGCACTCTTTTAATAACAGGGAGCTAGTGAAGGGTTTTCAGTTTATGGGCAATAGGCTCAAATTTGGAAATGTCCATCACCAGCCTCGCTAGGATTTGGACCTTGGCCCCGGCGTACAAGGCATTTCCATAGTCTATCCTTGCGAGAGACAGGGCCGTCACCACCGTTTTCTGGGCGTCTGCTGGAATGTAGGGCAATAATTTCCTAATCATTTTCAGTATGTACCATACTGATGAGGCTAGTTTACTGGCTTGAGCATCAAATGAAAGTTTGGTGTCAAGAATAATGCCCAGATTTTTCACCTTTTCACTGGGGTCGGACAGTTACCAAGGCTGTCTGGCCACCACTCCGGGGACCAAGTGTTCGAATCAGCCCCCAGCACCAGTACCTCACTTTTATCCCCATTCAGTTTTAAGCAGTTGTTCCGCATCCATTGTCCAACTTGTATCATACATGATCTAAATTTGTTCGCGGTCTCTTTAGCATCCTTGCTGATAGACACCACTATCTGGGTGTCATCGGCATAGGAGACTGGAACAAAGCCGCATTCCCTAATAATCCCTGCCAACGGGGCCACATACAGATTAAAAAGAGTGGGGCTTAATGATGACCCCTGTGGCACCCCGCAAGGTGAGCTAAATAATTTGGATCTTGCTTCTCCCAGCTCAACTGCAAAAGTTCTATTGCACAAGTAAGATGCCAGCAGAGAGCGTGCTGAACTGTGAACTCCAGCTTCAGCCAGGCGGATCAGGAGTGTCTCGTGGCTGACCGTATCGAAGGCCGTCGATAGATCCAAAAGAATCAAGGCGGCCTTCCCTCCGTCATCCAGGACCCTCCTGAGTTCCTCCACCGCCGTTAGTATTGCCGTTTCAGTCCCGTGTCCCTCTCGGTAGCCAAACTGTGAATTGTCTAATACGTTTCCTTCCGAGAGGAATTGAGCCATCTGCTTGTTCAGGAGCTTTTCTAGAATTTTCACGGCAAAGGGTATCCTGGCAATGGGTCTATAATTGCCCGGTTCTTCGGAATCTAAGTTTGATTTTTTTAGAATTGGCATCACCGAGGTGGTTTTCCAAGCGTCTGGAAAAATCTCAGATATTAATATATGTGAGAACAGTTTCTCTAGTTGTGAGCTTAGTAGTTCAGAGAAAAGAAAAATGCAACGCATTACGCTTCAGCCTTTTTATTGTTGCATCATTTAGTCAACACTGCAACATAATTTTGGTCTCCATTGCTGCATAACTCCAGTGGCCCGAAATAAGGCTGCACATGTTAAAAGTGTTTGTGCATGAAGCAGAGACCATGAAGTTTGCAAACTTAGGGGCTGATTACGAAGGCAGGCGGACTTCAGTCCGTTCTGCCATCGATTCGGGGAATGGGACCGCTGGTCTTCAAGGTGGCGGCCTGACGATAGGCATTACAATGCAAACGCCACTATGGCGTTCGCAGTGCCTATCTTTTACATTGCAGCAGGTGCTGCTGGTTGCATCATCTGCCGCAATGTAAAAACTGACATGTCAATCAATCAATCATAGCATTTGTAAAGCGCACTACATACCTGTGAGGGTCTCAAGGTGCCAGGTGGGGGGGGACTGCTACTGTTCGAAGAGCCAGGTCTTGAGGAGTCTCTTGAAGGTTAGAAGGTCTTCGGTTTATCGTAGGCGGATGGGGAGGGTGTTCCATGTCTTGGTGGCGAGGTGGGAGAATGATCTGCCACCGGTGGTCACTCTTAGGGTGCGGGGGATGAGGGCGTAGTCTGTGGAGCGGAGCTGGCGGGCGGGGGTGTAGAAGCCGAGTCGCCTGTTGAGGTACGCCGGTTCGGTGTCGTGGAGTGCCTTGTGTGCATGGGTGAGGAGCTTGAAGGTTATCCTCTTGTTGATGGGGAGCCAGTGCAGGTCTTTCAGGTGGGGTGTGATGTGTCTGCGGCGGGGTATGTTGAGGATCAGTCGTGCGGTGGCATTCTGGATGCATTGCAGTCGTGACAGGAGTTTGGCCGGGGCTCCTGCGTAGAGTGCGTTGCCGTAGTCCAGTCTACTGCTGATGAGGGCTTGGGTGACCGTCCTTCTAGTTTCGGTGGGGATCCACTTGAAGATCCTGCGAAGCATGCGGAGGGTGTTGAAGCAGGTGGAGGAGACGGCGTTGACCTGCATTGTCATGGAGATGATGTTTAGGTCGTGCTGTCAGGCGACGTGGGCGAGTGGTGCCATGTACACGTTGAACAGCGTTGGGCTGAGGGATGAGCCTTGGGGTACGCCGCAGATTATCCTGGTGGTTTTGGAGCAGAAGGGGGGAGGCGGACACTCTGTCAGGTCCCATGTGTGAGGGCTGAGGGGAAAGGGGCCCGCTATGGGCCTCCAATGTCCCTTTCTGCCAACTTTTCCATGGCGGGTGAACTGCCATGGATAGGCTGGCGGGTGAGGGGTATCGTAAGCCCTACTGTGGTGCCTGGTAGGCACCACCAGCATTTTAGCAACCAAGAGCTGTGGTTCTTAAAATCTAGATTTGTGTAATCGTTCTGGACTCGAGAATTAAAACTTCGTCGAAACATGACGAATTTGGTATCAAAAGACCGAGAATGATGAGTACATCATGTACATATATTTTCAGCATATTCGAGTGACGATTTCACCTCGAAATCGTCATTTGCGTTCTGAACCCTTGGCTTCCATTTATGTGTTGCCCTTTACATAGGCCTTAATCCAGTTGAATTCAATTCCACAAGGACACATACTCCTTAATCGACTTTTCCATGACCTGTGCAAGTTGGAACCATTGCCCCAGGCCGAACTCGTTAGGTCAGTTCCCCTCCCAGTGGCCGAGCAAGATAGCATCTAGGCTCAACAAGCCATAAAACAATTTCAGCGCGCACACCTGCCATATCTTGCTCACATCTGTCTCTACTCTTCTGCTTCACTTACTTTATGATGGGGAGGTGCCTGTTTTATTGGGGGTCCACTGATATCTGATGAAATGTTGGGCCTTGCCGGGTGATTTGTTGTAGGCAGCACGACGTGAAATATGTACATGTCATCATGACTCTGCTTTTCTTTTGTAAACCAATAACTGTAAATGACATACTACAAATTCGAAGAATGTTTGCCTGAAGCTGAATATTCTGTATAAAGAGAGAAGCCTGACTTTGTAAATTCGAGCAGTCTCCTGAGAATATACTTCCCCGTGTTGTACTTCTAGGACACTTGTTACATTGGTTGCAGCCAATAAACAAATCTTTGACTTCACCTAGAAGACTCTGAGTTTCTGTGGTCTGGATCAGGAAGAACCCGAGGTCTCTGGGTGTACCCTGACACCGCTGGGTTACCGGTTCTGTACCGGTTCTTAAAAACCCAGTACCTCAGCTGGTGCCCAACGTTTGGGGCGATTCCAGTGGTACCAGTCAGCCAGAGGATCGTGAGGAGCTTCGTGTGAAAATTCCAGAGGACGGCCAAACACCTCATCGACCACTGCATGTGGACGTGGTCCGAAGGTCTTTGCTGCGAGGTTCCCCGCTTCCCGACGGCTACAAGGACTGCTGCCCTGGCTATCGCCCTGATTTGGACCCTTGAAGTTTGGTAGAGCGAAACACTAAGACGAGTCTTCTGGTGACGTCATCGATATTTCAGTTAAGTATAAGTGGAGCGTCTCCCAGTCCTTAGTTGGTCTTAGTTTTGGGTATCCTTTGGGATAATTTGTTGGTACTTGCAAGCACCAAAACCGAAGGACTCGTGTATTCACGAGAAATATCGTAATCGATAATCCTTTGAAGTTTGGAACTAGACTAGATAGCGAAGATGCCTAGTCTTAGACTTGGAAATTTGTTTTGTCTTGGTTGTAATAATAGGGACTCCCGATTGGAGGACTCATGTCCGTTTCCTCCAGTTGGAACTCCAACTTACGAGCTATATGTGAAACATGGGGTAGGCCCCATCACCTACAACGAAGTATGGATTAAATACACCAGGAAAGATGGTGTTTTAAAATGGCCCCAATATGGTAGCTTTGATACTGAAATCCTAGATAACCTTGAAGTTAAACTCTTTAAAAAGAAAGCCCGGCCGGCAATGTTTGACTCTTTCCGCTTATGGCGTAAAGAAGCCAAACAAAAAGAAATCAAATTAGCTAAGAAAAATAAGAGAGAAGAGGGACTCTCAGTAATGCAAGCTGCTATACAGTTTAAAGACAATGAAGAAGAGCAGATGAGTGAGCAATTGCACAGGCAACGTAAAATGGCAGTAGACAAATGCTATCCAGTTTTGCCGTCTCTTCAGCAAGAGGCAGCAAAAGAGCGTGAAAAAGACCCATTAATGTCGCATTTACTAAATTCACCACCCCCCTATGCGCAAAATGCCACGGCACCCCCGCAACCTTTAGTTGCGCAAACTACGCCTCCTGTTCTTCCACAGCACCCCCCAGCTGTTCTCCAGCTGACTCCTGTCTCTATGGTGCAGCCTGCTCCAGGCCCACCAACCACACTTGCTTCACCTGTGTTTTCTACGATTTCGCCTAATGTACCTTTTACTTCTCCTAATGCTCCCTCTACGATTTTGCCTAGTGCTCCTTCTATTTCACCTGATACCTCTTCTGCTATCTCTGCCCCTGCCTTATCACACCCCGTTTTTCCATCCGTTCTTCCTTCAGTTTCACCTTCCACTCGGCAGAAAATGGCCAGCACTGTTACTAACCTTCTTTTACCTCTTTTTGGGTCACCTACTACGACCCCTAAAATGGAACGTAGACAGTTGCGAAGTCGACTGCCTGACTATCAAGAGAGAGACTCATTGAATCGTTTAGCACGGAAATGGGTTATGGACACCGTGAAGTATGATGTAGAATCTGTCATGGAAGTCTTCCATCAATGGGAAGCAGCGACACAGAGATATGTTTTCGAACAGATGTGTGTTTTTCTTTGCGAGGATTTAGAAGACAATGATCTGGAAGGCATCCCACAAGAGATGTGTCGTGTACGGTTTAAGTTCGGAGAGGGTATGATTGTAGGTCCAGATGTGGAGAAAGCAGTTGAAATGTTGTTATCATATCGGAGTAAGGGAAGCAGTTCTGGGTCACCATCTGACCCTAGTACATCTAGTAGGAAAAAGGCGCGACAATACCCTATGAGAGAAGTTCCCCCACAATGGAGAGAGGGTGACACGACTGCTGTCCCACCTATTCTGCCACACTTTCAGCGTGTATGGGTACATGTCCCATGGAAGCGAGCTGAAGTTTTAGCACTTAAACAAACATTACCCGATCCGCGTATAAATCCTGCAGGGTATTACAAAGAGTTGTCGCAAACTGCTGGGTCATGTATAATGAATTTAGCCGATATCGATATGCTATTTGGGAATGTTGTTCCACAGCCTTTATGGGGTAAAATTCGTCATATAGATCATGATCAGGAATTAGGTGACTCATGGGCTAATATTACTGCTGCAGATGCCCGACAAGTTGGTGGTGCTAAGCCTGAGCCTTTGATAGCAGAAGGTAAAATAGTGGATTACATGAAAACGATAATGCCTGCAATACGTGTAAATTGGGATAAATTGTCTGCATGCAAGCAAAAGAAAGAAGAAACTGTTTCAGATTTCTTCACCAGGTTTGAAGAAACATTCGTTGACCACAGCGGTCAAGCTATGACCACAGAAGGTGGTCAGAGATTGTTTGTCGATAAATTCGTGCACAATCTGCTTCCAGAATTGTGTAAAAAATTAAAGGATTCAGAAAGTTCTTGGGCAGTCTCATCTTCAGCCCAGATATTGGCTACTGCACAATATTACGAAAATAGAGACAAGGATGAGAAAGATAGAGTAGAAAAGAAAACTAAAGAACTAAAAACGAAGGTTTTGCTACAGCAAGCCTATCCGCCACGTGGTGGTGGTAATCAAAATAATAATGGTCAGAATCACTACCAAAATACTTTTCAGCAGCCTCAACAGTATCAGAGGAACTCGCAAAGAGTCGAGTATACTCAACCCCGTGTACCTGTAGGCCCCAACCAGTGTTCATATTGCAGACAAGAGGGTCATTTCAAGTACAATTGTCCTATTCTATTACAACGTGCAAATGGAGTTTCTGGTGTGAAGGGTCGTGGCAGTCAGCAAGCACCTAGAGGTAGAAACAGCAAGCTAAGAGGTCGTCCCCGATTTGGATTGTACCCCATCAGGGTCATCTATGTCTGCAAGGTAATGGCACGAATCCCAGGGCTCAGTTAGGGAAGAGTGCCTGTACTGAAACGTATATGTTTGGATCTCAGACTTCCCCTGCGTTTTTAGCAGCTAAGGGTACCTATTTCATCTGCCATGATAGAGCCTATACATAGTTGCTCCCTGACTTTTCGGGCTCATGTTTTGTTTCCTTCCTGTTGCCTCCCACCTACACAGCAGCGGCAGACTACCACCGGACAAGGATAGCTAGAGGTGTTTTGAGTGAAGAAGACACTGCAGGTCAAGAATTTGGGGACTTTGCAAAGGGTTTTCTGCCGTTCTGGGGATCCATGGCTAACAGCAGAAACATAAGGCAATTGACAAGGGTAGTTGAGTCCACCGTGATAGAAACTACTGGTGCCCTTAGTAACCTGACTGCTGAGCTCCAGTCGGATCGGCTTATGACCCTTCAGAACAGGGTCGCTTTAGATGTCATCCTTGCAGACCGAGGTGGAGTATGCAGATTGATCCAATCTACTTGCTGTATCTTCATTCCTGATAACGCTCCAACAGTGTACCAGGCCATCTCCAAACTACATAAAATTTCCGAATCTATTCATGTGGATAAAGGAGATTGGTCATTGATGGGATGGGTCTGGGAACTGATATCCGCCTGGGGATGGAAAATTCTAATGGTCATTGGGATGGTCTTAGCCATTCTTTTCCTGTTCTGTCTATGCATACAGTGTGCTCCTGCAATATGTGGCCTCTGTGTTACATCATGTGTAAGGAAACCTGTGTCAAGAGATGAACTAAGTACTAGAATGATGTTACAGCAACATCTCAGTGACTTTAGGAATATAGATCTGGACTCAGACTAACATGAGGATAGATTAAATTGCCTATGTAAGGGCAAAAGGAGGGATTGTGGTTCTGAAAATCTGGATTTGTGTAATCGTTCTGGACTCGAGAATTAAAACTTCGTCGAAACATGACGAATTTGGAGGTAGGCAGCGCCCATGCGCCTATTTCTCGTCAACTTTGGATCTGGTAGCTAAAGCATTGCCAAGTTGTTTAAGAGCCACAGCAGCAGCAGTTGTTTCTATTCAACAGTCTGCTGGTCTAGTAATGAATAATACACTAATCGTGATGGTCCCACATGCAGTAGACACATTGTTAAATAGAACCAAGACACAGCACTTAACTAGTGCTCGATTGTCCAGTTACGAATTGACACTGCTAGCGAGCCATGTGCACATAAAAAGGCGCAGTACCTTAAATCTAGCTACGCTGTTGCCAATTGCAGAGGAATCAGATGCTTTAGAACAGCACAATTGTTTTCTCGCAACAGAGGAAGAAACAAAAGGGAGAGTAGATTTATTTGACACTCCTCTTGCTGAATGTGATGGTACATTATGGGTGGATGGTTCATGCTTCAAGCTCCCAAATGGTAACGTGACTGCAGCATATGCTGTCACGACTTTGCACACAGTTGTTGAAACTGCACGAGTACCACATGGTTCAGCTCAAGCTGCAGAATTAGTTGCACTCACGAGAGCATGTGTATTGTCTAAAGGAATGAGAGTGACTGTCTACACTGATAGTCAGTATGCGTTTGGAGTGGCTCACAGTTTTGGATGATTGTGGAGAGAACGTGAGTTCCTGACTTCGCATGGAGCTAAGATTCAGCATGGTCAGTTGGTAAATGAGCTTCTTGAATCACTGACCTTGCCCTTGCAAATGGCGATTGTGTAATGCAGTGCTCACAAGAAAGTGACTGATGATATTGGTCGTGGAAATGCATTTGCTGATGAGATCGCTAAAGAAACGGCAAAGAATGTGATGAGCCGAATGTATGTTGCAGGCCCTGAAAGATGGACTGGTGATGTTGGAATATGTGAGGACACAATAGAGAGTGTGAAGTCCATCCAAGCTGAGGCCACAGAGAAAGAGTTGAGCACTTGGAGAGCGAGTACAGGTAGAATGGATGCAAATGGTTGTTGGATTGAAACGACAGAGCATCAGAGATGGTTGTTACCCGATGCATATGTGCTTGCAGTGGTTACAATGGCTCATGGAATGGCTCATATCAGCGTGAAAGGGATTTGCGAGTTGTTGGCCCCAGTGTGGAAGAATTCAGGGATTCCCAAGTGTGCAGAGAATGTTGTCAAGAATTGCATGGTATGTCTGAAGCACAATCCTGGTAGGGGAACCCCAACTCCAGCTGGTCATTTTGCACCACCTACGTATCCGTTCGAGGTTTTGCAGCTAGATATCATACACATGGAGAGGTGCAACAACTTAAAATACGTGCTCGTTGTTGTTTGTGCTTTCTCAAGATGGGTAGAAGCATACCCCCTGAAAGACAATACTGCCTTGTCCACAGCAAAAGCCCTTGTGAAAGAGTACTTTCCCCAGGTTTGGAATGCCTAGAATGGTCTGGTCTGATAACGGAAGTGAATTTGTGGGTCGTGTGATGAAGAGAGTGTGTGAAGGGCTAGGCATTAGGCAAAAGTTCCACGCTGCAAATCACCCCCAATCAGCTGGATTAGTAGAATGTTACAATGGCACGCTTAAACTTAAATTGGCCAAAATCCAAGCGAGCACAGGTCTTAAATGGCCTGACGCTCTACCCTTAGCACTCCTATCCACCAGAATGACTGTGCATTCGCGAGTGAAACTCAGCCCTTATGAAATTGTCTTTGGCCGGCCAGCCAACATATGGGGAGTGCCTAGGCCCACTAAGTTCAGCGAGCTAGAACACCCTATTTTGCTTGATTACCTGTATGAATTGACAGCTAAATTGCGTGTTTTGCATCAACAGGTACATGACTCCCTGCCTCCGGCTTCTGATACTCCAGGACACCCCATAAACCCTGGATCCTGGGTGTTGATAAAGAATTTCCAAAGGACTAAAAACGACCAGCCCAGGTGGACGGGACCACACCTCGTCCTTCTCTCTACCAGATCGGCAGTTCGAGTGGAAGGGAAGAAGGCCTGGATCCACGGGGTCCACTGTAAAAAGGTACCCTTACCTCTGCCCTATGACCAGTGGGTCCAGGAGGGTGTCGCTGACCCAGAACCTGATGCCGTGCCAAATACTGTCCCTTTTAATGATTCGCATGTAAAAGAAACTGACTCTGAACAAGAAAACGAAAACATTTTGCACAAGGCTGTGCCACCATCCAAGCGAGTGAACATTACAGAGCCTGACCTTTTGTTCCCTGATCAGACAATACCTGGGAAACGACGGTATAATTTGAGACCGAGAAAAACGAACTAATAAAATAATTTCTTTTGCAATTTGAGACTAAGATCCATGGACAAATAAAAAGATATTTTCCTTTTCCCCCCAAGTACTATTTTTGAAAGTGCAGCTCTCCCATCTAAGAAACTTGCTCATTTTTTGTTTTTCGAACCGCCATCCGGGTTCCGCTGCTAGGGCCGCGGTTGATTAAAGTCTTTGGGGTGCAGCTGACGACGTTAGGTCGGTAGTTCTGGTTGGTCCAAGGGAGTTGCCCTAGACTGACGGAAGCATCCCTTAGCAGAGGCAACCTCCCACAGCGGGCAGCACTTTAGAGAGGATGGAGTTTCCCGATGTGGAGAGACCTGCCAAACAAATGAACTTTAAGCACAGACTGTGTACCACGATGACAAAGAAAAGTTTTATAATATTGTGTATTTTTATGCTATTCAGCGTAATGATCTTTTTGATAAGTTATGTTTTATTCTCTTTCCATGTAACATTTGCGCCCACTGCATCACCTATACCTCCCCCTACTGTTTCCTCTCATTCTTTCCACCCTCTGCCTGACCACGAATCAAATAGGAGGTTGGAGTTCGTTAATAACTCCTTTGTTCAGTTGTTACACCAACACCAACTTGTAATGAACACAACTAACTGTTGGGTGTGCGGTCTTATGCCTCACACAACGGACAAAGGTATCCCCTATTTAGTCCTGCCATTTAGTCACAATGGTTCTGTATGGGCATATAGGACCATGTTCATATATGCACACGAAATCTACCCCCTACGTTCTGTAACAGACAATCCTAGAAAAAGTGCTCTAGTCAAAGGTATAGTTGACATGATTAAGGAAGGTATTTCTTATGAGACTATCCCTTGAGATGAGACACTATTATACATAGGATGGAACATAACTGGATATGGAGCTACCTTAAGTGAGAAACAGCAAGCTAAGAGGTCGTCCCCAATTTGGATTGTACCCCATCAGGGTAATCTATGTCTGCAAGGTAATGGCACGAATCCCAGGGCTCAGTTAGGGAAGAGTGCCTGTACTGAAACGTATATGTTTGGATCTAAGACTTCCCCTGCGTTTTTAGCAGCTAAGGGTACCTATTTCATCTGCCATGATAGAGCCTATACATGGTTGCCCCCTGACTTTTCGGGCTCATGTTTTGTTTCCTTCCTGTTGCCTCCCACCTACACAGCAGCGGCAGACTACCACCGGACAAGGATAGCTAGAGGTGTTTTGAGTGAAGAAGACACTGCAGGTCAAGAATTTGGGGACTTTGCAAAGGGTTTTCTGCCGTTCTGGGGATCCATGGCTAACAGCAGAAACATAAGGCAATTGACAAGGGTAGTTGAGTCCACCGTGATAGAAACTACTGGTGCCCTTAGTAACCTGACTGCTGAGCTCCAGTCGGATCGGCTTATGACCCTTCAGAACAGGGTCGCTTTAGATGTCATCCTTGCAGACCGAGGTGGAGTATGCAGATTGATCCAATCTAGTTGCTGTATCTTCATTCCTGATAACGCTCCAACAGTGTACCAGGCTATCTCCAAACTACATAAAATTTATGAATCTATTCATGTGGATAAAGGAGATTGGTCATTGATGGGATGGGTCTGGGAACTGATATCCGCCTGGGGATGGAAAATTCTAATGGTCATTGGGATGGTCTTAGCCATTCTTTTCCTGTTCTGTCTATGCATACAGTGTGCTCCTGCAATATGTGGCCTCTGTGTTACATCATGTGTAAGGAAACCTGTGTCAAGAGATGAACAAGTACTAGAATGATGTTACAGCAACATCTCAGTGACTTTAGGAATATAGATCTGTACTCAGACTAACATGAGGATAGATTAATTGCCTATGTAAGGGCAAAAGGAGGGATTGTGGTTCTTAAAATCTGGATTCGTGTAATCGTTCTGGACTCGAGAATTAAAACTTCGTCGAAACATGACGAATTTGGTATCAAAAGACCGAGAATGATGAGTACATCATGTACATATATTTTCAGCATATTCGAGTGACGATTTCACCTCGAAATCGTCATTTGCGTTCTGAACCCTTGGCTTCCATTTATGTGTTGCCCTTTACATAGGCCTTAATCCAGTTGAATTCAATTCCACAAGGACACATACTCCTTAATCGACTTTTCCATGACCTGTGCAAGTTGGAACCATTGCCCCAGGCCGAACTCGTTAGGTCAGTTCCCCTCCCAGTGGCCGAGCAAGATAGCATCTAGGCTCAACAAGCCATAAAACCATTTCAGCGCGCACACCTGCCATATCTTGCTCACATCTGTCTCTACTCTTTTGCTTCACTTACTTTATGATGGGGAGGTGCCTGTTTTATTGGGGGTCCACTGATATCTGATGAAATGTTGGGCCTTGCCGGGTGATTTGTTGTAGGCAGCACGACGTGAAATATGTACATGTCATCATGACTCTGCTTTTCTTTTGTAAACCAATAACTGTAAATGACATACTACAAATTCGAAGAATGTTTGCCTGAAGCTGAATATTCTGTATAAAGAGAGAAGCCTGACTTTGTAAATTCGAGCAGTCTCCTGAGAATATACTTCCCCGTGTTGTACTTCTAGGACACTTGTTACATTGGTTGCAGCCAATAAACAAATCTTTGACTTCACCTAGAAGACTCTGAGTTTCTGTGGTCTGGATCAGGAAGAACCCGAGGTCTCTGGGTGTACCCTGACACCGCTGGGTTACCGGTTCTGTGCCGGTTCTTAAAAACCCAGTACCTCAGAGCCCCTCTGCCGCAGTGGCGGGCTCAAGTAGCCAGTCAGGTGCGTGGCGGTTGGTCTTTCCGACCGCCAGGAAAGCACCGCCATTGTAATATGGTTGACGTTGATGCAGTCACCGATGGCAGTGGGACCGCCAATGACGGGGTGACGTGGCGGTTCCACCTTCATTATAATCACCCCCTAAGTTTGGTGTGCATGCAAATCCTACATTGCCAACCCCTGGTAAGTTGCACCACTACTGCTGAAAAAGGACAATGGAGGTACCAATGGGTGCGGTGGACTGGCCTCAAGCATCTTGTGACCTCAGTGTCACTGTCGATCTAGGGTGTGCTTCTTCATATGCCTGCTCGCAAGACTGGAGGTGAACTGCAGTATGGATTGTGGTGGACAGGCCTTCCATGTTAACTCACACTTGCCACCGTTGGGGTCCACCTGTGGGTGCTAAGACACCAGGGCTTCTAAGGTCTATCGGGCCTTCTAAGGTGTAGCATCGGAATGAGCTCTGTCAGGAGTGCGGTCTGGTGGACTGGTCATGAAGGCTGAAAATGGTGCTCCAGTTCCGAATTCAGCAGCTCTGGCCAGAGTGCCACTGCAACTAAATTCAAATTATGCACTAGACAACAGTAAAATGCTGCCTGAAAAAAAATGAATAACACCCGGAAAAAAGCAAACACTCATAAGGAATGCAAGAATAAGCAAATCATGTGAAATGTATTCAGGAACAACATGGTTACCGTAACAGTTTTAAACTCATTATTCAGAAATCAGTAAGTGATTTTGCCTGAAAAAAATCAGGACATGGCTACAGGACCAGGAAGGGACCCGTTTCAATGTCCATTGCGTATATCCTTTCGAAATGTAAGCAGTTTGGTTAAAAAAAAATCACTTCCCCAAACACAGAGCCGCAGTACACATTTTATAAGCTAGAATAATTAAAACAGTTGAAAACGATCATATTAACATTTTCACTCCATTCACCAACCAGGTATTGCAGTCCCTTTAGAAATGATGCACTTCCCGTGGGAAAACAATGTTGTTCAAAGAAAGAAGAAAAAGAAAGTAGCGCTTTCACTGGCAAACTCTGTAAAGTGGTTCTAATGTGTGTGGGTGTAAATAACAATCTGGCCTGTCTGCTGACCACTCTGTATTGCTTAATTTAGGTATTTCATTTTTTTTCCTCTCCGTCCCGAGGTTTTTCTTTGGAATTATAAAACGGTCAGTAAATGAGGAAATATCCAGCCAGTGTCCGCCTATTTTGGATCCATTTCACAGAGAAACAAATGAAGAAAAGGAGATGCAAGAGAGAGTAATAAGAGCTCTTGAAATCAGAACTTAAGGAGGAGCGAGACAAAGACAGAAATGGGTATGTAGGAAAAGAGACAGTTTTTTTCCCCTTCTCTGCCCTTCCCAGGCCTCTGAGCCTTCCAGCAGCATAACAAAGGGCAGAGGGCGGGTGGCCTCTTTGACTCCAGGCAGGTCAAGTGCAGGGCCATTAGGTAGCGCTTTCGAGTGCTAATATGGCCCTGCTGAATAACAGAAGGGAGAGGGGAAATTCTTTTGTCCGCTCGCCCCCCCACCCATGTCCCCCGTGTCCCCCCCACTCCAAAATCTGGGGGGGACATATCCCCACGTCCCCCACACTTCCTACGCCCATGATTAGGGTGACCAACTGGCATGGGTGAAAATTCAGGACGGCAAATGTAAAAATTCAGGACACAGAGCCAAAATTCAGGACAGAAGGTCAAAATTCAGGACAAAAATTCGGGACAAAGGGTACATTCAACAGACATTATGAAGGAGGTCGCACAAAAGTATATAAGTAAATAGACAAACAAATATATTTATATTAGGTTAAAAAGTTAATTTACAGGCATTTAAAAGTTGTTGTGCATTACAAAAATATTGACAGCTTTGTTTTCACGTCCTTTACTACTACAACAAGATTGTCAACTAGTCCACTTTTGTATTATGTCTTTGACTGCAAAGTGAGAGAATTTTGTAAACACTAATCGACATGTTAAAGAAATAAGCAGAAATTTGTCAGGAAACATGGCCTGACATTTGTCCTTTATTCTTGAACACATAGCACTTGTGACAAGCTGAAAACAAAATGTAAATGCATATATATTGCCTATTCACTTTCTCAACTGTAACTCATAAGGCTGTGATGTATGTGTGATAGTCTGCCTCATAGGTATACAGTAAGACAAAGCAGTGCAAGTTGCTGCATTGCCTTACTCTGCATCAGGGAAGAGTTCCATGGGCTTTGCGGCGGGTTTTCCAATGCAACAGCTATGGGTTTTGACGCTGCCCCAGATTTACTTCATTACACAAACCTGGGAAAGCGCCAACATCTTACGCCTCCCTAGAGCAAGCATAACGAGGAGAAATATTTTTATATAGAGAGAGAACAAGCATTTGCAATGCAATAGGTCTCGCATTAGGAAAGTTTGAGCTATTGGTATTGTAAATGACACATTTTTTATTTATGTGTTGGTTTTGAAAATAGTGAAATTAATAGCTTTGTCATTTACAATGCCAATACTTTTAACTTTTGCAAATGTGACACCTATAGCATTTGTAATGCAACATGTTTTGTATTTACGTGACTTAGATGTATCGATATTACAAATAACAATGGCTTTTAAATTTTTTAAAATAATTAATACTTACATAAAAGTTATTTTAATTTATAATGCAATAGCTTAAACCTTGGTAAATAACTTTTGTGAAGAATATGTTCAGTGTATTTTATTGTGACGAAAATCCAGGAACAGAAGTGAAATATTAACATCTTTTTGTGACATTTGTAATAAAGCTTGAAACATTGAGAGAACATATTTGAACCAGTTGTTGTTGAATGGTTGCACAGATTGATGCTGTGGTGGCGTTGAGTGATGTTGTGGTGGCTACGAGTGATGCTGTGGCGTTCAGTGATGCTGTGGTAGCGCATAGTGATGTTGTGGTGCCCCTGAGTGATGATGTGGTGCCCCTGAGTGATGCTGTGGTGCCCCTGAGTGATGCTGTGGTGGTGCGATAGATAGATAGAGTGAGGGCGATAGATAGATAGAGGGAGGGCGGTAAATAGATAGATAAATAGAGTGAGGGCGATAGATAAATAGAGTGAGGGCGACAGATAGATAGAGTAAGGGCGATCGATAGATAAAGTGATGGTGATAAAGTGAGTGCGATAGACAGACAGAGTGAGTGCGATAGATAGACAGATAGAGTGAGGGCGATAGATAGATAGATAGAGTGAGGGCGATAGATAGATAGAGTGAGGGCGATAGAGTGAGGGCGATAGAGGGCGATAGATAGAAAGAGGGAGATAGATAGATAGAGTGAGGGCGATAGATAGATAGATAGATAGAGTGAGGGAGATAGATAGATAGATAGATAGATAGATAGATAGATAGATAGAGTGAGTCCGATAGATAGATTGATAGATAGATAGAGAGTGAGGGCGATAGATAGAGTGAGGGCAATAGATAGATAGATAGAGTGAGGGCGATAGATAGAGTGAGGGCGTCAGATGGATAGAGTGAGGGCGATATATAGATAGAGTGAGGGCGATAGATATGTGTGGTTGTGTGTGTGTGGTTGTGTGTGTGGTTGTTTGTGTGTGGTTGTGTGTGTGCGGTTGTATGTGTGTGTTGTGTGTGGTTGTATGTGTGTGTTGTGTGTGGTTGTGTGTGTGGTTGTGTGTGTGGTTCTGTGTGTGGCTGGGTGTGGTTGTGTGTGGTTGTGTGTGTAGTTGGGTGTGGTTGTGTGTGTGTATGGTTGTGTGTGTGGTTGTATGTGTGGCAGTGTGTGTGTTTGTGGTTGTGTGTGTGGTTGTGTGTGTGTGGTTATGTGTAAGGTTGTGTGTGTGGTTGTGGGTGTGGTTGTGGGTGTGTGTGTGTTGTTGTGTTTGTGATGATGTGTGTGGTTGTGTGTGGGGTTGTGTGTGTGGTTGTGTGAGTGGTTGTGTGTGTGGTTGTGTGAGTGGTTGTGTGAGTGGTTGTGTGGTTGGGTGTAGTTGTGTGTGGTTGTGTGTGTGCTTTTATGTGTGGTTGTGTGTGTAGTTTTGTGTATGTGTGGTTGTGTGCGAGATTGTGTCTGTGGTGTGGTTGTGTGTGTTTGTGTTGTGTGTGTATATGTGTGTGTGCGTGGTTGTATGTATGTGTGTGTGCGGTTAGCGAAGGATGTATGTGGAAGAGAGCAGCAGATCAGCACAGCAGAAGAGAACAGGGAGTTAAAGAAGGAGGCGGGTGGAAGAGAGCAGCAGATCAGCACAGGAGAAGTGAACAGGGAGTTAGAGAAAGAGGTGAATGGAAGAGAACAATAGAGCAGCACGGGAGACGAAAACAGGGAGTTGGGAGTTAGAGAAGGAGGCGGTGGAAGGGAACAGCAGCTCAGCACAGGTGAAGAGAACAGGGAGTTGGAGTAGGGGGCGGGTGGAAGAGAGCAGCAGGTCAGCATGGGAGAACAGAACAGGGAGTTAAAGAAGGAGGCGGGTGGAAGAGAGTAGCAGATCAGCACAGGAGAAGAGAAGAGAAGAGGGAGTTAAAGAAGGAGGTGGGGTGGAAGAGAGCAGCAGATCAGCACAGGAGAAGAGAACAGGGAGTTAAAGAAGGAGGCGGGGTGGAAGAGAGCAGCAGATCAGCACAGAAGAAGAGAACAGGAAGTTAACGAAGGAGGCGGGGTTAAAGAGAGCAGTAGATCAGCACAGGAGAAGAGAACAGGGAGTAAAAGAAGGAGGTGGGGTGGAAGAGAGCAGCAGATCAGCACAGGAGAAGAGAACAGGGAGTTAAAGAAGGAGGTGGGTGGAAGTGAACAGCAGATCGGCACAGGAGAAGAGAACAGGGAGTTAGAGAAAGAGGCGGGTGGAAGAGAACAGCAGATTAGCACAGGAGAAGAGAACAGGGAATTAAAGAAGAAGGCAGGTGGAAGAGATCAGCAGATCAGCACAGGAGAAGAGAACAGGGGGTTAAAGAAGGAGGTGGGGTGGAAGAGAGTAGCAGATCAGCACAGGAGAAGAGAACATGGATTTAAAGAAGGCAGGTGAAAGAGACCAGTAGATCGGCACAGGAGAAGAGAAGAAAACAGGGAGCTAGAGATGGAGGCAGTGGAAGAGAGCAGCAGATCAGTACGGGAGTAGAGAAGAGAACAGGGAATTAGAGAAGGAGGCGGCTGGAAGAGAGGAACAGATCAGCACAGCAGAAGAGAACAGGGAGTTAAAGAAGGAGGTAAGGTGGAAGAGAGCAGCAGATCAGCACAAGAGAAGAGAACTGGGAGTTAGAGAAGGAGGTGGCTGGAAGAGAGGTGAAGATCAGCACAGCAGAAGAGAACAGGGAGTTAAAGAAGGAGGTGGGGTGGAAGAGAGCAGCAGATCAGCACAGGAGAAGAGAATAGAACAGGGAGTTAGAGAAAGAGGTGAGGCGGAAGAGAGCAGCAGATCAGCAGAAGTTAACAGGGAGTTAAAGAAGGAGGCGGGGTGGAAGAGAGCAACAGATCAGCACAGGAGAAGAAAACAGGGAGTTAGAGAAGGAGGTGCTGGAAGAGAGGAATAGATCAGCACAGCAGAAGAGAACAGGGAGTTAAAGAAGGAGGTGGGGTGGAAGAGAGCAGCAGATCAGCACGGGAGAAGAGAAGAGAACAGGGAGTTAGAGAAGGAGGTGGCTGGAAGAGAGGAACAAATCAGCACAGCAGAAGAGAACAGGGAGTTAAAGAAGGAGGTGGGGTGGAAGAGAGCAGCAGATCAGCACAAGAGAAGAGAACTGGGAGTTGGAGAAGGAGGTGGCTGGAGGAGAGGTAAAGATCAGCACAGCAGAAGAGAACAGGGAGTTAAAGAAGGAGGAGGGGTGGAAGAGAGCAGCAGATCAGCACAGGAGAAGAGAATAGAACAGGGAGTTAGAGAAAGAGGTGAGGCAGAAGAGAGCATCAGATCAGCACAAGTTAACAGGGAGTTAAAGAAGGAGGCGGGTGGAAGAGAGCAACAGATCAGCACAGGAGAAGAAAACAGTAAGTTAGAGAAGGAGGCAGGTGGAAGAGAGCAGCAGATCAGCACAGGAGAAGAGAACAGGGAGTTAGAGAAAGAGGCGGTGGAAGAGAACAGCAGATTAGCACAGGAGAAGAGAACAGGGAGTTAAAGAAGGAGGCGGTGGAAAAGAGCAGCAGATCAGCACAGGAGAAGAGAACAGGGGGTTAAAGAAGGAGGTGGGGTGGAAGAGAGCAGCAGATCAGCACAGGAGAAGAGAACATGGATTTAAAGAAGGCGGGTGGAAGAGACCAGCAGATCGGCACAGGAGAAGAGAAGAGAACAGGGAGCTAGAGATGGAGGCAGTGGAAGAGAGCAGCAGATCAGTACGGGAGTAGAGAAGAGAACAGGGGAGTAGAGAAGAGAACAGGAATTAGAGAAGGAGGTGGGTGGAAGAGAGCAGCAGATCAGCACAGGAGAAGAGAACAGGGAGTTAGAGAAGGAGGCAGGGTGGAAGAGAGCAGCAGATCAGCACAAGAGAAGAGAAGAGAACAGGGAGTTAGAGAAGGAGGTGCTGGAAGAGAGGAATAGATCAGCACAGCAGAAGAGAACGGGGAGTTAAAGAAGGAGGTGGGGTGGAAGAGAGCAGCAGATAAGCACGAGAGAAGAGAAGAGAACATGGAGTTAGAGAAGGAGGTGGCTGGAACAGAGGAACAGATCAGCACAGCAGAAGAGAACAGGGAGTTAAAGAAGGAGGTGGGGTGGAAGAGAGCAGCAGATCAGCACAAGAGAAGAGAACTGGGAGTTAGAGAAGGAGGTGGCTGGAAGAGAGGTAAAGATCAGCACAGCAGAAGAGAACAGGGAGTTAAAGAAGGAGGTGGGGTGGAAGAGAGCAGCAGATCAGCACAGGAGAAGAAAATAGAACAGGGAGTTAGAGAAAGAGGTGAGGCAGAAGAGAGCAGCAGATCAGCAGAAGTTAACAGTGAGTTAAAGAAGGAGGCGGGTGGAAGAGAGCAACAGATCAGCACAGGAGAAGAAAACAGGGAGTTAGAGAAGGAGGCAGGTGGAAGAGAGCTGCAGATCAGCACAGGAGAAGAGAACAGGGAGTCAAAGAAGGAGGTGAGGTGGAAGAGAGCAGGAGGTCAGCACAGCAGAAGAGAACAGGTAGTTAAAGAAGGAGGTGGGTGGAAGAGAGCAGTAGAACAGTATGGGAGAAGAGAACAGGGAGGTAGAGAAGGAAGTTCAATAAAACTATATTCAAAAGACTAGAAGCAAAATGCAATTAAAAAGCCCTAAAAATATCACTTTGAAAATAACGTCTGACAAATAGTTTTTACCGGTTAACAAAATCTGAAATGTTCCAGGCCGGAGATGAACAGAATAGGAGAAAAACACTGCTAGAAGCCTAAGTGTGGAGATTTGTAATTTAGGCCGCGTCTGACTGCGAGCTAACCTAAACGGATCCTCCAGACAGGTAGAGTTTTGAGGTAAACAAGCAAGTGGTTTTTGTGGGTAAGCACCTGTATGTTATCCATGTACATTTACATTGGGAAGGGAAGTGCAAAGCCAATAGCGAACAATAATTAAAAAAGAGTGTCGAGATTAAATCTCTGGAGAGCAACAGGGTGAACAAGTGAAAACTAAATGCCAGTGGTGGCCACAGGGGGGCAGTGTTTAATAAGAAAGACTGTCTCTGAGAGCGATTTCACGCTCTTTGTTCTATGCTCAAGCGCTGCGAGGCCCCCGGGTATGTACGCGCTATTATATAAATATAATTTTCCATTTCATTTCATTTCATTATGGTGTTGATGAGAGCGAGGTTATGAGGAAGAAATAACTGAGGACGCCAGGGTGAACTGCAAGAGGTAAGTGTTGCTTTACTATGTGAGTGGCCACAACACTTTAATCTTTAGAAGAAAAAAAAATTGCTGGCAGAAGTATTTCACGGTGCTCTCGCAACACAGGCAGAGTGATATATCATAGACGCGCTTGTGAGAAGACGCAACATCTCTGGCGGTGGCATAGAGCGCAGGATCTAAAGAACAATGCAGGAGAATGGCACGGACAAATGTGCAGTGAAACGTACCGCGAGCTCTAAGATGAGCTGTGAAGGGCTTGCGGTGTTAAACAATAAGGGGGGCTTGGGGGAGGGAGCTGACCGCAGGGAGGTCTCCTCCCCCGGGCTGTTTGGGAGGGTCGCGAGGGGTTTCTATCTGGGAAACTACCAGAAGGTTCTGGATTTGGGCTGGCCTAGTAGGACTGGCCAGCCCAATTAAAAAATCTCCCTGTTCCCGCCCCCTAGCCACCATTTTAGGTTTGGTGACCTGGTGGCTAGGAGGGCTGTTAGCTTTTTGTCAGGGTTTGGTTATTGTGAGGTATTTCCTTAGGCCTTTTGTTCGGTTTAATTGTATTCTTAACTTTAGCAATGGAGGATGCTCGGGTGATCGAGGCGATGCGCCTGCTAGCTGAAGCAGGTCGCATGGACTTATTGGCAGGAGGTGTGCCGGCGCGTCCCCAGCGCCAGGCTTTGGCTGGCGTGGTCGCGGCGGTACTGGCGTGCTCGTCGCCGAAGAAGAGACGCCCGAGCCAGGTAAGCGATAGGGGCCGGTCCCGTACTAGGAAGCCGGCCCCTCAGCAGCTGACGCGTGTGGCTGCGGGGGAGGTGGGAGCTCAGGCGTCGCGCGGCGCTTCTGTGGAGGGCGGGAGGGAGGCGTCTTTTGCTCCGGCTCCCCATGTGAGTGTGGCGGTGGGGGCGGGGGGAGTCCCGGGCATGTCTGGTGTTATGGCGGGGCAGGCGCAGGTGTCGGGTGGCGCGCTGCTTCCCTCCTCAGTGGTGCGGGCGGGAGCCCTGTCTTCCAATGAACCGTTGGGTTCTGTCTCTTCATCGTCGGGAAGGCGGGGAAGAGGGGGCCGGGGTCGGAGCAAGAAGCGCTCCGCTTTGGACCCTCTGTTCGAGCGGCGCGTTCAGTCTGCAGAGGTAGTCTCTGCGCGTGGTGCGCGCAGAGGCTCTGTTCAGTTTATATTGCAAGGAGCGGGTCAGGAGCGGGTTCAGCTTGGTGCACGTGACGCTGAGTGGGTTGTTGAGGAGTCACAGTTTTTGAATGAGGCGGCACCTGGAATGTTTTTAACCCCTTCTAGGCAGTTGGTTTCTGTGAGACAGGCTGGGGGGCAGGGGGGGGAGTCGAGCTTGGTGTTACCTCATGTTGGGATGGGTTCAGTGGGTCTGGCAACTTCTTCTGGGCAAGTGGTTTCTGGGCAGGATGCAGATATTGGTATGGTGGATGTTGGGGGTAATGTGGGTAGCCCCTTATTGTTTTCCACGCCTGGTTCTTCCGTGGGTGATGTTCTGTCTGTTGGGGGGGGTTCTAGGGGTGAGGGAGAATGGGCCCAAATGGGCGAAGGAGGTTCTCTTTCTGGAGTGGCTTTGGGGCAGGAGGCTCCACGTTCAAGGGATTTTGGGTCTTCTGCTTTTCTGGGAGTGGATGACAGTCTTCAGAGAGAAGGCAGGAGTGTATCAATGGGGGGCCACGTATCCTTTCATCCTGACAATAGTGTCCCACGATATGCTGTTGGTGCAGGGTCAACAGTTCTTAGTCCTTCAGTGGTATTTAATACTGGAGGGCCTTGCACACCTGGTGCACTGAACGTGGGGGGTGGGGGCTCTCGGGGCACGATGTTGGAGCATGGTAGGGGTTTTGGCCCTGTGAGTGGTGGGTTGGCACAAGGGCCCAGGGGTACAGTTCCACTCTTGACTGGTGATACCAGAGGCCCATATTTTATGTGTGGTTCCCATGGGTGGGAGCATTTTGGTGCGGCAGGTCTTGCGCAGCGGAGTTGTCAGAAAGATGGTGCGGGCCACGAGTGGCGGGCAAGGGCTCCTATTCAGACTTCTTCTTCTGCAGTAGCGATGGATAATTTAGATTACAGTGAGGATGAAGAGGTGGTAGGTGGCTCTCCGGTTAGGGAGGTGCCTTTGAGATCTAGTGTTCGAGGACGTTCTTTGGATAGGGGTCAGATGTTGAATGTGGATGGTAATTGGCGGGGGACAGAGTCTGGTTTGAATGTAGTTTTTAGGAACACTAGCACACCAGTCCAAACCTTTTCTTTTCAGGACAGGGATAGGTGCGGAGGTCCAGACTTGGCAGGGCGCGGTCCAGTCCACTTTCGCCAAGGGGAAGCGAGGAGAATGCCTAGCGCGGCCCTCTCTGTTCCAACGAGGGAGCCCGCCGCGGCCAGCACACGAGGGTCCGGCGTGACCCCGCTGGCCCCATCGAGTAGCAGGTATAGGTGTCCGACCTTACCGGCGGCTATGGAGCCGCAGAGTCAGCGCCAGGGGAGGTACGGGCATGTACAGTCTGCTCCCCCTCATGGAATTGCTACAAAAAGTTTAACATGTAATATTGCTGATGTTGGGTTCGGTAAGACCCGTGGTGTAATGTTTCCAGATGAATCTGATTCAGTGGTTCTGGATTACGATGACGATAGTCCCGAAGAGGGAGAATTGAGGGACGTGGAAAGGGGGGTGCCCTCTCATGTTGTTCAAAGTATTTTTCAGGCTCCAGTGGTGCAAAAGCAAGTCAAGGAGAGACGAGAACGCGGCCCGTCAGTCAGGGCGCCTCCAAGACGTGACACAGTGGTTTCGGCATCACAGGCGGAGCCGGGGAGAGTGGTCTCTTTGTTGCCAGGTGAGCAGATAGCTACACAGGCCAAACCAATTATGGTGTCTGTGGGCACAGGTGGGACTGAGGCTGTTGGGGTGGGTGAGGGGCGGTTGGTAAAGGGACGTTATGTGAAAGACACTGCTGTGGGCACGGATGACGTGCTGGACACTGCAGGTAAAGTTGAACGTGGTACTGGTACAGAGGCCTCAGGTATTGCTAAAGAGCCTGTGGCCAGCAAAGAATTGAAAATTAAAAAATTGCCCTATATGGGAGTCACGAAGCCTTTGGGGGCACATTTAATGTTGAGTACAAAGGAAAGAATTTGGAAGGGTGAGTATGTGGAAATACTTAAGTTACTACACAGAGAAGTACGTTCCAAAGAAGGGTCCAAGGAGGAAGAATTATGAGTTGGCAAAACGGCCTAGAGTTCCCCTGACCATTGAGAATTGGACAGCTGCTTTCCTCATATATGCAAGCGTGTATTGTGAGAAATTCCCAGAGCGCAGCGTGTCCCTTTTTAAATACATGGATGTTATTCGCAAGGCGCAGCTTACTGGGGGGGGGGGTTTGCTTGGTCCCAGTATGATGAGGAGTTCAGGGCCAGGATGGCGTGGGATCCGGAGGCCAAGTGGGGGGAACTGGACACAGATTTATGGCAGCACACTATGGGGTCGGCTTCGGGGGGTAAGACGATTTTTACTGCCAGTGGTCTCCCCATAATATACCGGCCCTTTCAGGGCAAGCCCACCAGGGGAGGGGTGGGCAGTGGCTCAACCACACAGCCTGCAGTCGGCACGTGCTGGGAGTTTAATAAGGGTTTCTGTACTAGGGAATACTGTAAATTCAGGCACGAGTGCTCAGGTTGTGGTAAGCGACACCCCTTGTCTAAATGCTGGGAGAACAAGCCAGCGGGGGATCATCAGGGGACTCAGTCAGGTGCAGGGGGTTCGGGGACGTCCCAACATTCTGCAGGAGGTAGGGGATTCAGAGGTAATCGGGGTTCTGGGTCCAAGGGCTCATACACCGGTTAGGTTGGAGAAGTTGCGCCTTGCACTTCATGACTATGATAATGCAGCTGCGAAACAAACATTGTTGGATGGTTTTGAATTTGGTTTCAAGTTAGGTTACACGGGTCCTAGACAAAGAAGATGGTCTGCTAATCTGAAATCTGCATCTGAGCATGGCACAGTGGTACAAGACAAGTTGAATAAGGAAGTGCAGGAAGGGAGGATGGCTGGCCCTTTTCACGATTGGCCGATCCTTAATTTAATAATATCACCTATTGGAGTGGTCCCGAAGAAAGATCCGGGACAGTTCAGGCTTATACAACACTTATCATGGCCGGAAGGGTCGTCGGTCAATGATTTTATTGATCCAGATGCTGTTTCGGTCTCTTACTCTTCAGTTGACGTGGCCATGTCACTTGTTGTGACCGCGGGCGCAGCTGCTGAGATGGCCAAGTGTGATATAAAGTCTGCTTTCCGGCTGCTGCCTGTCCATCCGGAAGACTGGTGTCTTCTGGGTATCCATTTTTCAGGAAAATGGTATGTGGACAAGGCTTTGCCGATGGGCTGCTCCATATCTTGTTCTCTTTTCGAGTGCTTCAGTACTTTTCTACAATGGTACTTTATTCATCAGTCTGGTCACTCACTGGTAACGCACTACCTGGATGACTTTTTCTTTGTCGGGTGCCCGGGCTCCGCGGAGTGCCAGTCTGCTCTGGACACTTTCCAAGGGCTCATGGAGGATCTGGGAGTTCCTTTGGCTCCTGAGAAAACTATAGGTCCTGACACAGTCTTGTCCTTTTTGGGGATTGAACTTGATTCTGTGGCAATGCGTGCTCGCTTGCCTGAGGATAAGAAAGTGAAGATGCTGGATTTGCTGGACACTATGTTGGCAAAACGGAAAGTATTGGTGAAAGATGTTCAGGTGTTACTAGGCCATCTCAACTTTGCTTGTAGGGTCGTGAGAGCAGGAAGGACCTTTTGTCGTAGATTGGGCAGGGCTCTTGCTGGTCACCATTTGCCTCACCATAGGGTTCGATTGTCTGCTGGAGTCAAGGAGGATTTGAGAATGTGGAAATTTTTTCTATCTTCCTTTAATGGTGTTCCTTTGCTTAGGGACGTTGACTTCCAATGGGATGTGCAAATGTTTTCGGATGCAGCTGGCAGTGATGGTTTTGGTCTGTACTGGAATGGAAGATGGTGTGCGGAACGTTGGCCGGATGAGTGGTTGAATGGTGGTCGCAGCATTACCTTTTTGGAGCTTTTTCCTTTGCTGGTGGCTTTGACACTGTGGGGGGAGGTCTTGGCCCATAAGACAGTGCTTTTCCGTGTGGACAACATGGCTGTGGTGCAAATTGTTAATCGACAGTCTGCCAGGGACGAACAGGTCTTGAAGCTCATGAGAGTGTTTGTGCTGGGTTGTTTGAAACACGACATTCACTTTCGTGCTTTGCACATTCCTGGGGTGGACAATGACATTGCGGATGCTCTGTCTCGTTCACAGTGGGGCAGATTCCGTGGACTGGCGAGGGAGGCAGACCCAGCACCGACCCCGATGCCGATTCATCTGTGGCACGTAGGCAACGTCGGGTCTTACAACTGGTGGTAGGTTCTTTGTCTGTGTCTACCCGTTCTGCTTATTCTCTGGCCTGGAGGGAATTCCTGGAGTCTGGCGCTTGTAGGCGTGAGGAGGTTTGGCGTCGTTCAGAGGATGTTGTGAATTTCATTTTGGATCTCATGGACAAAGGGCTTACTAAGGTGACTATCGCCGGTAAATTAGCGGGGATAGCATTTATGGGCAAGTTGTTATGGGGTTATCCTCCATCGGCAGGGGAGATCGGCAGGAGAATGCTTGAGGGTTGGGCTAGAGAACAGGGACACACCAGTAGACATAGGGCTCCTTTATCTTGGCAGATACTGGCTCGACTGATAACTGTTCTCCCTGAGGTTTGTTCGGATGATTTTGAGTCATGCTTATTTTCCATGTTAATGGCCTTCATGTTTTTTGGAGCTTTTAGGGTTTTGGAGCTGTTGGGTTCGAAAGGCAAGTGTGGCCTCTTTTGGCGGGATGTTTTCTGCTCTGATGAGGGGGTGCACATCTGGTTAGCCAGCTCAAAAACTGATCAGACTAAGAAGGGAAAGGGTGTGTGGTTACAAGCGCGTGCTCCTAGGATTACTTGCCCTTTGCTGCTGGCGCGGCGCTGGCGTTCTTTATGCGGGGGTGGTGATGACGCACTCGTCTTTCAACATATTGATGGCACCCTGGTTACAGCATACCAATTACGCATGGTTCTGCGCAAAGCTTTGGAACATCTGGGTTTAGATGGGAGCTTATATGGGACACATTCCTTCCGGATTGGGGCTGCAACTGAAGCTTTTAACAGAGGTTGGACTCAAAGGGATATCATGAGGCTGGGGCGTTGGTCTTCAAACTGCTTTCAGCGCTACGTGAGAAGTCAAGCGGAGGAGGCGCATGCGTCATCTTCCTTCCCATGAGCTCTAACTCTGTTTTCTTTTATAGGTTCTGTTGCTGGGCCTCGTTCTCCGGTGGTGACGGTCTGGATAGTTGGGCATTCCTTCGTGAAGTGGGCCCGAGTTCAGGCAGCACAGAGTTACTTTGGAGAACTTCTAGGTTTTAACGCTAGTATGTTCAATGTGGTTTGGAAGGGGAAAGGTGGGATGCTCTGGAGAGAGTTAATCCCTTGTCTTAACAACAATATGGTGGGTGGGCTGTGTCCTGATATTCTGGTCATACATCTGGGGGAAAATGATCTTTGTGCTACCAAAGGTGTGGTGTTACTTCGAGCTATTAAGAAGGATTTGGGCCTTATCAAAGAACTTTGGGCTGGGTGCCATGTCTATTGGACTGAATTAATACCACGTAGGATCTGGAGAGGAGCGGTCAACCCCAAGGCGGTTGACAGGGCTAGGAAGAAAGTAAACTCAGAGGTTTCGCGCTGCTGCCGTGGTCTTGGTTTTAGCAGGATTTCCCATAGGGAAATTAAGTTTGAGACTGTGGAATTCTTCAGAGATGATGGTGTTCACCTGTCCAGAGTGGGTATGGACCGATACTTGTTGGAATTACGTGAGGTTTTGGCGCGTTCGCTAGCTATGCACCGTTAAGGTTGGTTCGGTTTCTGTTTTTCGTTTTCCGGTGGGGGGGGCAGAAAGGGAGGTGGTGTAGTTTCTCTCCCCCTCCTACCTTTCTGGGTGGCGGGGTTTTTGGTTGCCCCGGTGCTGTTTATGGTAGATTGTTTGATGAGTATTGGATTGATTCTTTGATTGACAGGTTCAGGGGAAGTTGGTCATTGTTTGACCGTTCAGGTTTTGGGGGGTATTGGCAGGAGTGAAGGGTCAGGCAGGGTTTATGGTTAAAGAGGGCCTGGCTTTCAATATGTGATTGGGGTTTTGATGAAGAAGGGGTTAAATGATGACGTAATGATTGAATTAATGACGTAATGTTTATTGATGATGTTATGTTTATAATGTTGTTGTAATGTTGTTATGCTGTATTGTTGGGTGGGGGAGGGGTCAAAGAATTTTAGGGGAGGGGGTGGGGGGCGGGGTTTGTAGGTAATTATTTATTTAGTGAGAGATAGTTTTGTAAGGCGTTGCCAAGGTTTTATAATTGTAATGTGCACCTGTTTCCTAATAAAGCGGCCTTTTCCACACTCAAAACAATTCTGGTCTACGTTTCTCTCACCCCTCGCCCTCCCTCCCAAGGGGGGCTTGGGGGAGGGAGCTGACCGCAGGGAGGTCTCCTCCCCCGGGCTGTTTGGGAGGGTCACGAGGGGTTTCTATCTGGGAAACTACCAGAAGGTTCTGGATTTGGGCTAGCCTAGTAGGACTGGCCAGCCCAATTATAAATCTCCCTGTTCCCGCCCCCTAGCCACCATTTTAGGTTTGGTGACCTGGTGGCTAGGAGGGCTGTTAGCTTTTTGTCCCACCCTCCCTCTCATTTATTATTATTATCTTCCGTCTTGGGTTTTTTCTTCTTCCGGATTTTTGTCTCTTTAGAATTTTTCTCTCCTTTATTGCTAATTTGTTAAAGGCTGTTTTCTTAGATATAGGTGTGCAGGTTTTTTTTTCTTGTGCTTTGTATTGTCGCTAGGAACAGGTGCTGGCGGGGTTTTTGGTTGCCCCGGTGCTGTTTATGGTAGATTGTTTGATGAGTATTGGATTGATTCTTTGATTGACAGGTTCAGGGGAAGTTGGTCATTGTTTGACCGTTCAGGTTTTGGGGGGTATTGGCAGGAGTGAAGGGTCAGGCAGGGTTTATGGTTAAAGAGGGCCTGGCTTTCAATATGTGATTGGGGTTTTGATGAAGAAGGGGTTAAATGATGACGTAATGATTGAATTAATGACGTAATGTTTATTGATGATGTTATGTTTATAATGTTGTTGTAATGTTGTTATGCTGTATTGTTGGGTGGGGGAGGGGTCAAAGAATTTTAGGGGAGGGGGTGGGGGGCGGGGTTTGTAGTTAATTATTTATTTAGTGAGAGATAGTTTTGTAAGGCGTTGCCAAGGTTTTATAATTGTAATGTGCACCTGTTTCCTAATAAAGCGGCCTTTTCCACACTCAAAACAATTCTGGTCTACGTTTCTCTCACCCCTCGCCCTCCCTCCCAATGGAGAGCATGGCAGACGGCAGGCATGAGCACTAATGAAGCAGTTAGAGGCATACGCGCGAGGCGAGCGTAACGGACAGCTTGCTGTAAATGTAAAAACAAGGTAAGATGTAAGCTAAGGAGAGCAGTTAAAATGAAACAACTAGTGTGACATGGCAGACAGCAGGCACGAACAGGTGAAAGGCAGTTCAGTTTAATCAGCGCATGGCAAACACGCGAGATGATCGTAAAGGCAGCTTGCAGTCATTAACAAGCTCTCTGCATTGCATGGTGGGGCAGCGGCATTGCGTGGCGGGGGAGCGGCTTCCTTTGAAGTCTGATGCCGAGGATGTGGACCTATTGCATTGCAAATGCTTGTTTTATACTAATTAGATGGAGGAAGTAGTCCATCTTGAGGGAATGGGAAGCTAGCACGCTACCTTTTGCTTTGACGATCGGCCCACAGGAGCTTTTGCTCATTATGTAATGACTGTGGCAAGTAAGGCTCAGACTTGGTGTAATGAAGATTACCAGTAAGCAACCGGGGCATTATTGTTTATTGTTTTGAACTATGTTTTCGGAAGGAAGCAGTAGTGTGCCTCCCAGCACCTTCACGGTTGGTTGCCACTGATGCATGCACCCTCATAACAGGTGCGATTTCAGGTTATAAAGATGGTCTACATAAACTCAGATGAAGAATTAGCTAGAGCTAGCGTTGCCACCTGGCTGCGTTTTTTTATCGTCATGACTGTTATACCTGTATGACTGTTAGTACAAAAATGTGGATCACCTAAAGTCAGTATTTTTCCCTTATCAGTACATACTTTGAACTATAAATGTTAGAAGAAAACTCTTTAAACTTTGTACAAAAATGTGGATCACCTTAAGTATTTTTCCCTTTATCAGTACATGCTGTAAACTATAAATGTAAGAAGAAAACACTTTAAAATGTGTTAAACGGCTGCCTTAATGATCCCTGGCTCATAATTAAAGTAAAGTAAACAATAACCGAAAAGCCATGCAAAAAATGAATATTTCATGTAAATTTCTACTTAAGACTCATGGCCGGGCGGGCCTCTGTAGAATCCAGGGACGTAACCCTGCCGGGCACTCAAAAAGCAGCTATGCTGCACCGGGGGCGGGGCCAATACCGGAGCCACCATCACAGAGGCCTTCTGATGTGGTCACGACCGCTCTGCGAGTGATACAGTGATACCGTCGCCCCTGACTATGTCCACGGAAATAAGAGCAAGCCTACAAGTAAGAGGGAAACAAGGTATTTTAGATGCTCCTTTTTAAATGACGATGACGTCAGAAAACCAAGTCAGCAGATAGAGTGCCTCAGGAAGTTGATTTTGGGAGTCGGCGAGTCCAACCTTTTCGTATGTCTGAAATTACGAAATCCCCTACGATATTTTTAAAGCTATAGGCCAGATTAAAACCCTCTGATGTGCTGACGGCCCTTCATAGAGTTGAAATATGAGGAAATGAAGGGGGCAATGGTGTAAAATAAATGGGTCTGGTCTGCAAGGCTTGAGGCGCGCGCTGCAGTTGAGTCGTGATAGGAAGCAGGTGACCAGCTTTGTTAGTTGATTCAGATGTTATTATGTCTGAACTGATGTGACTGGGAACACCGCCGTGCTGATGGGGAACTCCTACGCCGCCCTGGAGAGGACAGCGTAAGGCCACACGCAGGAACCAAATAGGATGTTAGTGACTCATTACGGGACTCTCTTCATTGCGTGGTGGGGGGCAGGGGAGCGGCATTGGGAGTCGGGGCGGGGGCGCGTCTTGGGAGCAGATGCCTTTGAAGTCTGATGCCGAGGTTCAGACAAATGGTGGAGCGCATTCCTTTGAAGTCTGATGAGGGGGGGGCGGGGGAGCGGATGCCTTTGAAGTCTGATGATGAGGCTCAGACAAATTGTGCATGTGGCTGGTGATGTGCACACGCCTGGCTCACATGAACTGCACTTAATACACAGTGGGTAGACTTTTGAAAGCCTCTTACTATAATCTCGCCGAACAATGCTTACGCATTGCTTCAGCAAGACCTAAAAACGCATCTCGGGATTGCTTTTAAGCAGGAAGGTGCCCCTACCTGCACAAAAGCAACCCTGCATGCAACAGAGGGTGCCTGCATTGGCCTTACGCAGCCCATTGTGCACCAGCACAGGGTGAAAGGACAGGAATGCAGCATATTGCACAAGCACGGTGCATTCCTGCCCTTTCACATTTGTGTAGGGCAGCGCAGCACTAAGCCAATTCCCCATAAATAGCCTCCTTCATTATTAACCTTGTAAAAATAAATTACTTTTACATCCATTGCGTAATACAACAACTATGTAAGCATGCACTGGTATAGGTAATGTCATGGGCTGCAGACCCAGTAGATGGGTAGATATCCAGGATTAGCGATACAGTAGGAAAGGCCGGTATACAATCCGCTAGGGCAGTGCCACAATCTAACTGACTTGGCATCATCACTACCAACATAAAGCCATGGAATATTCTCAAGGTAAAGAAACATACGCCCCATGTGGGTTCATGGAAGCAAGTTCTATGTTGATTACCACTGTAAGAAAGGATGGTAAGGATTTCTCTCTGCAAAATTCCTCTCACTTTCCCAAACTTTATGTTTGTGGAAATTCAGACCTGTGCCAGAAAACAGTACAGGAATATTTGCACAAACTAGTGAGTATTTCCCTAACATGCTAGGAAACAGGTTCTCCTGACCACTGCTGGGACTATGCTATACGTATGTGTGAGACATTTCCATTTAATGAACTTCGAGTGAAAGCACCATAACTGGAGCAGTGTTTATTCCTAGCGAGTAACAAGGCCATTTAAAATTTACAGATTCTTAGAAACACTTACAAAGTAGGCGAGTGGCCGTTCAACGCTTTGTTTTCCTGTTAATGAACAACTCCAACAAATAGGCAGTATGTTGTGGGAGCAGACACAGGTTGTGCTTTACTGATTATGTAATGCTGCAACAGAAATTGAATCATGTAAGCAGCATCTATCAGACATATTACCATGAGAAGCAGAAAGTGCATGTAATCACACTGATGTACAGCCCAACGTAATCTAGACAGTATAACGAGGGATGATATAGAGACAGTGGCGGCTGGTGGGATCTGAAAGTAGTGAGGCGTAAAAGTCCGAAACAGTAACACACAGGATATCACACAAAACACGACAGTAACACACAGGACATCACACAGAACACAACAGTAACACACAGGACCTTACACAGAGCACAACCGTAATACACAGGAAATCACACAGAACACAATAGTAACACAGAACACAAAAGCAACACACAGGACATCACACAGAACAAGGGTTGGTTGTTGGGAGAATACTTGTCACAACACGCATCACACAATACTCTCAGTTGAATGTTTTTGGAGCAGGCCCGAGATCACATATTTTAAACAAAAAACTCTTGAAAAGATTTTCAAGGTTGAACTCAGATTGTGCCCCTGTAATACAATGAAATGGCAGCGTTGTGATTGGTAAGGAGCAGCAGAGAAGCCCCAGCCGCGCCATTTTCTCTATGTAGGCTACCTACATAGAGAAAATGGAGTAGAGTAGTAGAAAGTGAGTAGTAGAGAGTGAGTAGTAGAGAGTGAGTAGTAGTGAGTAGTAGAGAGTGAGTAGTAGAAAGTGAGTAGTAGAGAGTAGTAGAGAGTGAGTAGTAGAGAATGAGTAGAGAGAAGAGTAGTTGAGAGTGAGTAGTAAAGAGTAGTAGAGATTGAGTAGAGAGTGAGTAGTAGAGAGTGAGTAGTAGAGAGTAGTAGAGAGTGAGTAGTAGAGAGTAGTAGAGAGTGAATAGTAGAGAGTAGGCGAAAGTGAGTAGTAGAAAGTGAGTAGTAGAGTAGTAGAAAATGAGTAAGAGAGAGTAGGAGAAAATGAGTAGAGAGTAGAGTAGTAGAGAGTGAGTAGTAGAGTGAGTAGAGAGTGAGTAGTAGAGAGTGAGTAGAGTAGTGGAGTGAGTAGTAGAGTGAGTAGTAGAGAGTGAGTAGTAGAGAGTAGTAGAGAGTGAGTAGTAGAGAGTAGTAGAGAATAGTAGAAAGTGAGTAGTAGAGAGTAGTAGAGAGTGAGTAGTAGTGAGTAGTAGAGATGGAGTAGTAGAGACTGAGTAGTAGAGAATGAGTACTAGAGAGTGAGAAGTAGAGAGTAGTAGAGAGTGAGTAGTAGAGAATGAGTAGAGTAGAGTAGTAGAGAGTGATTAGAGAGTGAGTAGTAGAGATTGAGTAGAGAGTAGTATAGAGTGATTAGTAGAGAGTAGTAGAGTGAGTAGTAGAGATTAGTAGAGATTGAGTAGCAGAGAGTGGTAGAATGAGTAGTAGAGAGTTGTAGAAAATGAGTAGAGTAGTAGAGAGTGAGTAGTAGAAAGTGAGTAGAGTAATGGAGAGTAGTAGAGAGTGAGTAGTAGAGAGTGATTAGAGAGTGAGTAGTAGAGATTGAGTAGTAGAGAGTGAGTAGTAGAGAGTAGTAGAGATTGAGTAGAGAGTAGTAGAGAGTGAGTAGTAGAGTGTAGTAGAGAGTGAGTAGTAGAGAATGAGTAGAGAGTAGAGTAGTAGAGTAGTAGAGAGTGAATAGTAGAGAGTGAATAGTAGAGATTGAGTGGAGAGTAGAGAGTAGTAGAGAGTGAGTAGTAGAGAGTAGTAGAGAGTGAGTAGAGAGTGAGTAATAGAGAGCGAGTAGTAGAGAGTAGTAGAGAGTGAGTAGTAGAGAATGAGTAGAGAGTAGAGTGATTAGAGAGTGAGTAGTAGAGAGTAGCAGAGATTGAGTGGAGAGAAGAGAGTAGTAGAGAGTGAGAAGTAGAGAGTGAGTAGTAGAGAGTAGTAGAGAGTGAGAAGAGAGTGAGTAATAGAGAGTAGTATAGAGTGAGTAGTAGAGAATGAGTAGAGAGTAGAGAGTGAGTAGTAGAGAAGTAGAGTAGTAGAGAGTGAGTAGTAGAGTGAGTAGAGAGTAGTAGAATGAGTAGAGAGTAGTAGAGATTGAGTCGTAGAGAGTGAGTAGTAGAGAGTAGTGGACAGTGAGTAGTAGAGAATGAGTAGAGTAGTAGAGAGTGAGTAGTAGAGAATAGTAGAGCTTGAGTAGAGAGTGAGAAGAGAGTGAGTATTAGGGAGTAGTAGAGAGTGAGTAGTAGAGAGTAGTAGAGTGTGTAGTAGAGATTAGTAGAGAGTGAGTAGTAGAGAGTAGTAGAGTAGGAGAGAGTTGTAGAAAATTAGTAGAGAGTAGAGTAGTAGAGAGTGAGTAGTAGAGTGAGTAGTAGAGAGTAAGTAGTAGAGACTGGAGAGTAGAGTAGTAGAGAGTAGAGTAATAGAGAGTAGTGAGTGAGTAGTAGAAAGTGAGTAGTAGAGAGTCATTAGAGAGTGAGTAGTAGAGAGTAGTAGAGATTGAGTAGAGAGTAGTATAGAGTAGTAGAGTAGTAGAGGGTGAGTAGTAGTGAGAAGTAGAGCGTGAGTAGTAGAGAGTAGTAGAGAGTGAGTAATAGAGAGTGAGTAGTAGAGAGTAGTAGATAGTGAGTAGTAGAGTGTAGTAGAGTGAGTAGTAAAGAGTGATTAGAGAGTGAGTAGTAGAGTGTAGCAGAGAGTGAGTAGTGGAGAGTAGTAGAGATTGAGTAGAGAGTAGTAGAGTAGTAGAGAGTGAGTAGAGAGTGGGGACCCTTCTGAAAGGATTTTGCTGTCTGAATCTGGTCGCTAGAGGAGTACGGAGGACTGACCTTTGCCACCGCCTTCATCTTTTCCACGACTCGCCGGACCCGCTTCGCGGGTCCCGCAGCGCGTCGTTTGCCTTAGGAGGCTGCAGTGAGGTTTCCAGGAGGAGCGCGAGGACAGGCGAGTGAACCAGCGGGGCTGCGAGCACAGGCAGGGACTCCAGTGTCCAGGAGCCCCTGCGCGCCCAACCAGCAACACCTGGGCTGCTCTCCCCGCTGGCCACGCCCCCCGCCGACGGAGTCAAAAGCGGGCTTTAGCATTGAGCCTGTGGGACCCTTCTGAAAGGATTTTGCTGTCTGAATCTGGTCGCTAGAGGAGTACGGAGGACTGACCTTTGCCACCGCCTTCATCTTTTCCACGACTCGCCGGACCCGCTTCGCGGGTCCCGCAGCGCGTCGTTTGCCTTAGGAGGCTGTAGTGAGGTTTCCAGGAGGAGCGCGAGGACAGGCGAGTGAACCAGCGGGGCTGCGAGCACAGGCAGGGACTCCAGTGTCCAGGAGCCCCTGCGCGCCCAACCAGCAACACCTGGGCTGCTCTCCCCGCTGGCCACGCCCCCCGCCGACGGAGTCAAAAGCGGGCTTTAGCATTGAGCCTGTGAGACCCTTCTGAAAGGATTTTGCTGTCTGAATCTGGTCGCTAGAGGAGTACGGAGGACTGACCTTTGCCACCGCCTTCATCTTTTCCACGACTCGCCGGACCCGCTTCGCGGGTCCCGCAGCGCGTCGTTTGCCTTAGGAGGCTGTAGTGAGGTTTCCAGGAGGAGCGCGAGGACAGGCGAGTGAACCAGCGGGGCTGCGAGCACAGGCAGGGACTCCAGTGTCCAGGAGCCCCTGCGCGCCCAACCAGCAACACCTGGGCTGCTCTCCCCGCTGGCCACGCCCCCCCGCCTATCAGCCAATGAACACACAGCTGTAGAGCCATAAAGAGTGCAGTATCCCCGCTCCGCGGGAGCGAGCGGGAGCGACCGGGAGAAGCCCGGGACAAGGGCGGGACCGTCTGTGGCCGTCCGTGGTCGGACAAGGTTGGGTTGGGCCCAGAACCCTGGTTAAAACCACTTTTAGTATTATACCATTTCTGTCTGTGTGGTATTCAGCCCTATTGTATTTAATAGAGAGGGGCTGTATTGGTATTTGTAGGTGGCATAGTGGATGTATTAATATTTATATTATATTCTATTTTATATATTATCCCACGCAGCCAGCACACATGGCGTTAAGATCTGGGAAACAACGTCTAGTACACATTCAAACCTCTAAGGGTGTTGTTTCCGGTCCCCTTGATGCTTTTATCTCTAGAGCGACAGGAATCCTAGAAAAGGAAATAGAGATGGTAGAGCACAGACTGTCCCTGGATTTAGTTGCTGGGAAGCGTTCTTCAATTGGCGCTCTAGCCCATGTTAAAAGCCCCGTAACAAACGCAGCTTTTAATTGTATTTCTACTACAGAGACAGAGGCGATAGTCCATATAGATGGCAATGGAGCTATCTCTTCCCCACCCCATGATAACAGAGAACTGAACCCTCATACCAATCAGTCAAGCTATGAGGACGATAGTCAGTATATTGAGGATGATGAGTGTAGCCCGTCTGATGCATCACAGTCTTTTGTTCCCACTCCCCCCACCCCCCCCAGTGTGCCCAACTTGCTACAAGATAACATAAACCCAACATCCCGGAAAAGAAAATACGTTTCTAGCCCACAGGGCGAAAAGGTCCAAAAACAACCCAAAATTGATCCTACCCATAGGGTGAGTTTATCTCCCTCCCAGTCCCACTTTAGTCCGCCAAAGGTGTACTGTCCATCGTTGGCCCACTCTGGTTCATCAAATCCGTGCCCAACCTGTCTTAGCAGTGACGATATTCTGTTGGCTAAGATGGAAGCTATGTTAAAAACTATATTGCTCCCGGTCTTAGAGAGAACAAGGTTGATGACTGCCAAAATAGACGTTTTGGAATCAGCTGTCAATACCAACATGGGTCTTTTACAAAAATTAACTAAACCCGCTACTGGGATGGGGGATCGTAATTCAACTTGGGGCACAAATCAACATGCGGGGAAATCTACAGCGATCCTCGCGGGGACTTCAGCTGTTAACAATAAAAATTCCCTATTAGGGGCTAAACCCGCTGCCACTCTGACCACTGCCAGTAGAGCGCCCACAAAGGATAATCAGAGGGATAAACGCCCATTAACTGGTAATAATGCCGCAGCGAAACATCCCGTGTCGAACGGCCCTCTAAACCATACAAATATTACTTCTGTGCAATTACCAATAATGGGTAAAGACCAAAATAACTTACAAGCGTCTAGGTTTCAGAGGTCGGAGAATCGAAAAACACGACCTACACCTAGAGTTAACTTACCACCAGAAGCGTCCCAATACACCATTGTTTTGACTGGGGTGGCCCCCTTAAAAGATGGTACTAAGGAGTCACAAGGGGACTTGCGGAACAAGGTCATATTTTGGTTAAATAAACACCGTCCCCTCCCCCCCTCATCACCAACCGAAATCCTGTATGTAAGGAGAGTTGATTGGGTGGGTAAAGGTTTAAAAGATCTAGAAGGGGATTGTATTTTGATTTCTTTTAAAGACCCTTGGGTGGTGGACAGAATTCAAAGGAAAGCCAGATTTGCCCGCCTGGGTGATGTTCAGACCCTGTCCCTCGGCTACTTCTATCCCCACACCCATATTAACTACCAAATGGGCTCCAATCAGTGGAAAACGAGGGGGGGGAGGTTTCGAGAGCCAATAACACCCTATCCCCAACAGTACCCCCCGCTCTTTAACCACTTTGAGGCATTGTCTGATTTAGAGTGGATTGATTGACTGTTTGCAGCCAGCTTGTCACCTAACCTGTTTATAGAGAATGGGGAAGCAGTGCAATACCCACCTAATCCTGTTTTGGAACTAAATATGGATCACCAGCCTATGTCTAATAAGAAAGTTAGGATACCGGCCGCGTCAGCTGGGGCTAAGACGCAGACTGCTAAGATAGTAGAAAAGAGAGTCAGTATTGGGCCAACAAGTGTTAGTTCACCTAATAACTATTCCCCTGCCAATGTCAGCATCAACCCTGTAGAAACTGATTCTCTGATATCTAACTTTGTGTCCTGGAATGTAGCCGGAGTAAAGTCCCGCTTGGACTCCGAAGATTGGTTAGAGTTCATTGACAAACAAGAGGTTGTGCTACTCCAAGAAACTTGGGCTACAGTACCCACACACAGAGTCGGGTTTATAAACTTTTTTAAGCCCGCAATAAAGAGTAATAAAGGGCGTGCTTCAGGGGGACTGACAACGTGGGTAAAACAGGCCTGGGGTTATTCAGTTTCTGAATTGTATGTGGATAGTCCTGACATCTTGGCAATTAGGTTGCGCAAGTCAGGGGGCCAGGATATGCTTATTATTAACATTTATTCTCGTGGCCTTCCTGGTGGGCGATGTCCCCAGTTGATAGGTGTCCTAGACCACCTTTTAACTGGTTTGAATAAAGGTACTTTCATTATGATAGCTGGTGATATAAATTGCACTACCGAGCCACTCTATCTGCCTGAGGACAATTGGGGATTTGCAGAGGACGCAACATGGAAAATCCCGGAGCTAACGAATGGAACTCTTGTTAAAGCAACGGAGGCCGCCCTGAGCTGGACTGCCTTTTGTCTTACTTGGGGGTTAAGGGCCGTAAATGGCCGTACTAAATCAGACATTGGTGCTAACTTCACATTTGACAATGGTGTGAGAAAAAGCCGCATTGACTATATTTTTTTAAAAATGGAATTTTGGAGCCTAATTGTTGATATGGAAATTGTTACGCGCCCGGAAAGCGATCACAATCCCTTGTCCATGAAACTTAAAATATATGATCTAAAAAGGTTGGCGGAACCAGATCCGATGGGGCAAGGGGTTCTGACTCTATCAAATGACCGGAGGAGACTTAAATGGTCCACCATATCAAATGATGCAACTATACAGGCTAATATAGAAAATGTGGTGAAGCTTGCACTAAATAATATGAGGTCTGATGTTGTTGAGAGGGACCAGATTGATTTAGATAAGATTATGGGTATTCATGATAAATGTTTCATCGAGCTTAAACAACTTCTCTCGAAACCCTGCAAGAAAAGCACTGGGCTTTTGCAAGTCCCTAGAGCAAAATGGTATAACAGAGAGTGTAGGGAGGCCCATAGTTCCTTGATTGAGAAAGTGAAATCCAGAAACATGAGCGAAGTAAAGGTGGCCAGGCAAAGGTACAAAAGAGTACAATGGGAAGCTAAGAGGGCATGGGAAGATGACTATTGGACGGACCTTTTGGATGCCAGTAAGTCTAATAATCAGACTAAATTCTGGGACATTGTCAAATGCGGTAAGGATGGTAACTTTCGTACCCCATCCAATAACGTATCCCCTGAAGCCTGGATAAATTATTATTCATCCCAATTCTGCGCAGAGGTTGCCGATCCTCCAATCACACTGAACCTGTTATACGTAATGCCCCCCTGTGATGTGACGATGACCTTCACTGAAACGGAGATAGCACTAGGCTTGACAAAGCGGGGGAAAGCCCCTGGGTTGGATCAAATCCCAGCCGATCTGTTTAAGGCTAATACTGCCCTTTGGGTACCTTACTTAACAAATATAGCCAACGCTATAGCGAGAGGAGCTTGTATCCCCAAAACATGGAAGGGGGCCGAGATTCTGCCTATATACAAAAAGGGAGATAGATCAAACCCGGGTAACTTTCGCCCGATCAGTTTAATTGATTGTTTTCAAAAAGTTTTCGCCCGTATGATCTTGGCGAGAGTACAGGGGTGGATGGATCTTGAAAATATACTGTCCCCAATGCAGGCGGGGTTTAGATCCGGTACAAGTACCATCGATCAGGTGCTACGCTTCTGTATGATCTTTTGGAAGGTTGTTACGCTAGGCGGTGGCACCATCTTTGCTGCCTTCATAGATTTGAAGTCAGCATTCGATCTAGTACCGAGGGGAAAGTTATGGCAGGTTCTGAGGGATCTGGGTATGCCGGGGGAATTAGTTGAGTTGATTATCAGATTACATGATGAGAACTACGCCAGGGTAAGGTGGGGAGCTCAAGGTCAATTCACGGACTCGTTTCCAGTAACTCGAGGAGTCCGCCAGGGGTGCGTCCTCGCTCCCACCCTCTTCTTACTTTTTATTGACCAAATAGTTAAATTCTTTATGTCCATAAACACCGATGCTCCATCCTTAGCGGGGACTAAATTTCCTATGTTGATCTTTGCTGACGACACCCTACTCCTATCTAAAACCCGGGGAGGCCTACAGCGGGCCTTAAACCATTTTGAGGAGTTTTGTAAAAAAAATGACCTCCAGATAAACGTGGGTAAAACCAAGTTTATGGTTTTATCCAGGAAAAATCTAATACGCAGTAGCGTACAATTAAATGGGGTCAACTTGGAACAAGTTGAAACCATGACGTACTTGGGGGTCACCCTGGATCGTCGTCTGTCTTGGAAAGATCAAATAGCGACACAGCAATTGAAATTCGCCCAACTGACTGGATGCCTTCTGCGTGAGCAGAAGAAATCCATCACAAAACGGGTTATCCCCGCTTTGAGAATATATGATACCAAAATTAATGCAGCCACACTTTATGGGGCAGAGCTATGGGGGTTTATGGATCTTTCGAGTCTATACAGAACCCAGTGTAGATTTCTTCGTAACCTAGTAGGGTTGCCACAATCAACTCCATCGATCCCTCTCTGTCATGATATGGGTTGTCCCCCAATCATGGATATGGCAAGATATAGAGTAGTGTCTACTTGGAGGCGCTTATGGACCACTGAGGATCTTGTACTGTTTGCAAAAGAGTTAGCAGAAGTAAAGGCTATGTGGGGCTCTGAGCGGATCCCATGGCTCCGCTCGGTGAAAAAGAGCCTGTGTGACATGGGCTTAAACCATCTGTGGGTGTCCCCAGATATTAATAATTTTCCCTCGAAAAAGGAATTCAAGGATTTATTTTGGGCCTCAACCCGCCTCTCCCTGGTACAGGCCTCCAGTTCTGAGGGTCTAACAGGGCGTTTCCTAAGCTTTAAGCTGGATCCAGCCCGTGAGACCTATTGGGATTCCATCACTAGGCCATTAGATAAAAAGCTTTATCATCAATTTCGGGTGGGCTCATTACCCCTGAATTCCTTTACCTCATCCTGGGATAAAACTCCCTCAAGCTTCTGTAGTTGTTGCCCTAACTATAAAGAAACCGTGGGCCATTTTTTGTTTGCTTGTCCTCAATACACAGAACCCCGCTCCAAGTGGCTAAAACCCCTCTTCAAACGATTACCCTGTAGAAAATCTTCGGATGCAATATGGGCCCTAAAAACAAACACCTCTGAATTCATCGTGATATGTTTGGCCAAATTTTTGGGCTGGGCCTGGGCAATTAGATTCAGAAAGAACCCAACTTCTTCGTAATTACATTCTGTAATGATTTTTGTGTGTTATTATATTTTTGGTATCAGGTTCATTTAATGTCTTGTGGAACCCACTAATGTTTAATAACCTTTTTATTGTGGTTTTAGCCTTAGTATAAATTTGCTAAAAATTTTAAAAATTGGTTTTTTATAATTGTTTGCATGTTGTGGTGGTTTTTTGATTTTCATAAAAATGTTTTTTTTGTCTTTTATGATTTTATCATCGAAATAAAGACATTAAAACCTGAAAACCTGAGTAGAGAGTGAGTAATAGAGAGTGAGTAGTAGAGTAGTAGATAGTGAGTAGTAGAGAGTGATTAGAGAGTGAGTAGTAGAGAGTAGTAGAGAGTGAGTAGTAGAGTAGTAGACAGAGAGTAGTAGAGTGAGTAGAGAGTAGTAGAGATTGAGTAGTAGAGAGTGAGTAGTAAAGAGTGAGTAGTAGAGAATGAGTAGAGTAGTAGAGAGTGATTAGAGAGTGATTAGTAGAGATTGAGTAGAGAGTAGTATAGAGTGATTAGTAGAGAGTAGTAGAGTGAGTAGTAGAGATTAGTAGAGATTGAGTAGTAGAGAGTGGTAGAGAGTAGCAGAGAGTTGTAGAAAATGAGTAGAGTAGTAGAGAGTGAGTAGTAGAAAGTGAGTAGAGTAATAGAGAGTAGTAGAGAGTGAGTAGTAGAGAGTGATTAGAGACTGAGTAGTAGAGAGTAGTAGAGATTGAGTAGTAGAGAGTGAGTAGTAGAGAGTAGTAGAGATTGAGTAGAGAGTAGTAGAGAGTGAGTAGTAGAGTGTAGTAGAGAGTGAGTAGTAGAGGATGAGTAGAGAGTAGAGTAGTAGAGTAGTAGAGAGTGAATAGTAGAGAGTGAATAGTAGAGATTGAGTGGTGAGTAGAGAGTAGTAGAGTAGTAGAGAGTGAGTAGTAGAGAGTAGTAGAGAGTGAGTAGAGAGTGAGTAATAGAGAGCGAGTAGTAGAGTAGTAGAGTAGTAGAGAGTGAGTAGTAGAGAATGAGTAGAGAGTAGAGTGATTAGAGAGTGAGTAGTAGAGAGTAGTAGAGATTGAGTGGAGAGAAGAGAGTAGTAGAGAGTGAGAAGTAGAGAGTGAGTAGTAGAGAGTAGTAGAGAGTGAGAAGAGAGTGAGTAATAGAGAGTGAGTAGTAGAGAGTAGTATAGAGTGAGTAGTAGAGAATGAGTAGAGAGTAGAGAGTGAGTAGTAGAGAAGTAGAGTAGTAGAGAGTGAGTAGTAGAGTGAGTAGAGAGTAGTAGAATGAGTAGAGAGTAGTAGAGATTGAGTCGTAGAGAGTGAGTAGTAGAGAGTAGTGGACGGTGAGTAGTAGAGAATGAGTAGAGTAGTAGAGAGTGAGTAGAGAGTGAGTAGTAGAGAATAGTAGAGCTTGAGTAGAGAGTGAGAAGAGAGTGAGTATTAGGGAGTAGTAGAGAGTGAGTAGTAGAGAGTAGTAGAGTGTGTAGTAGAGATTAGTAGAGAGTGAGTAGTAGAGAGTAGTAGAGTAGGAGAGAGTTGTAGAAAATTAGTAGAGAGTAGAGTAGTAGAGAGTGAGTAGTAGAGTGAGTAGTAGAGAGTAAGTAGTAGAGACTGGAGAGTAGAGTAGTAGAGAGTAGAGTAGTAGAGAGTAGTGAGTGAGTAGTAGAGAGTAGTAGAAAGTGAGTAGTAGAGAGTCATTAGAGAGTGAGTAGTAGAGAGTAGTAGAGATTGAGTAGAGACTAGTAGAGTAGTAGAGGGTGAGTAGTAGTGAGAAGTAGAGAGTGAGTAGTAGAGAGTAGTAGAGAGTGAGTAGAGAGTGAGTAATAGAGAGTGAGTAGTAGAGGTTAGTAGATAGTGAGTAGAAGAGTGTAGTAGAGTGAGTAGTAAACAGTGATTAGAGAGTGAGTAGTAGAGTGTAGCAGAGAGTGAGTAGTAGAGAGTGATTAGAGAGTGAGTAGTGGAGAGTAGTAGAGATTGAGTAGGGAGTAGTAGAGTAGTAGAGAGTGAGTAGAGAGTGAGTAATAGAGAGTGAGTAGTAGAGTAGTAGATAGTGAGTAGTAGAGAGTGATTAGAGAGTGAGTAGTAGAGAGTAGTAGAGAGTGAGTAGTAGAGTAGTAGAGAGTGAGTAGTAGAGTGAGTAGAGAGTAGTAGAGATTGAGTAGTAGAGAGTGAGTAGTAAAGAGTGAGTAGTAGAGAGTAGTAGAGTGTGTAGTAGAGATTAGTAGAGAGTGACTAGTAGAGAGTGACTAGTAGAGAGTAGTAGAGTGAGTAGGAGAGAGTTGTAGAAAATTAGTAGAGAGTAGAGTAGTAGAGAGTGAGTAGTAGAGAGTAAGTAGTAGAGACTGAGTAGTAGAGAGTAGAGTAGTAGAGAGTAGTGAGTGAGTAGTAGAGAGTGAGTAGTAGAGAGTGATTGGAGAGTGAGCAGTAAAGAGTAGTAGAGAGTAGTAGAGAGTGAGTAGTAGAGTGTAGTAGAGAGTGAGTAGTAGAGAATGATTAGAGAGTAGAGTAGTAGGGTGGAGTACAGTTTGAGTAGAGAGTAGTAGAGTAGTAGAGAGTGAGTAGTAGTGAGAAGTAGAGTGAGTAATAGAGAGTGAGTAGTAGAGAGTAGTAGATAGTGAGTAGTAGAGTGTAGTAGAGAGTGAGTAGTAGAGAGTGATTAGAGAGTGAGTAGTAGAGAGTAGTAGAGAGTGAGTAGTAGAATGTAGTAGAGAGTGAGTAATAGAGTAGTAGAGATTGAGTAGAGAGTAGTAGAGTAGTAGAGAGTGAGTAGTAGTGAGAAGTAGAGCGTGAGTAGTAGAGAGTGAGTAGAGAGTGAGTAATTGAGAGTGAGTAGTAGACAGTAGTAGATAGTGAGTAGTAGAGAATAAGTAGAGAGTAGAGTAGTAGTGTGATTACAGAGTGAGTAGAGAGTAAGTAGTAGAGTAGTAGAGAGTGAGTAGTAGAGTGAGTAGAGATTAGTAGAGATTGAGTAGTAGAGAGTGAGTAGTAAAGAGTGAGTAGTAGAGAGTAGTAGAGTGAGTACTATTTGAATTTGAATTTAAAAAGACTTATAAAGCGCACGTACACTGAATCAGTTTCATGGCGCTGACAAGATCACTGAGTGAGTACAAGGAGAGAGCTAGGAGCCGAAAGCCTGCTGGAATAGGAACGTTTTTAGTGACCTCCGGAACTCCATATAGGAAGAGGAGAGTCTTAAAGATAGAGGGAGGTCATTCCAGTGGGTGGGTGCAAGGACAGCAAACTTCTGCCCTCCTGACCGTTTCTTTTTAAAGCGAGGCGCAGTTAACAAGGCCAGGCTAGAGGAGCGAAGGTCCCTGGGGGGGAACATAGGAAGAGATTGCCGAGTTGATAAAAGCAGGGTCCGTGGCCGCTCTTGCTTGAAAAGTCAAACACCCCAACTTAAACCTGGCCCGTTGTTTTATAGGCAGCCAGTGTAGGCTTCTGAGCAAAGGGGTCGAATGGTGGGACCTGGATAAACCAAAAACCAGGCGGGCCGCCTGATTCTGTACCAACTGCAGACGTTGCAGGGCATAGGCAGGAGCTCCATTATATATGATATTGCCATAGTCGATCTTTGACAAGACCATGGCCATTAGGATCAGCTTTAATGCAGAGGTGGTAAAGAACCTGGCAACTTTCCGAATGACTCGTAGTGTAAAAAAACAGGAGGACACCACCGAGCTGATATGTGAATACAGAGTTAGTTGATTGTTGAGCGTGATCCCAAGTGTTTTAACTGAAAAAGAAGGGAGAGGAGGGGACCCAAGTGAGAGGGGCCAAAAAGAGGGGGACCAGGGGTTGGCAGCACTGCCTGTCACCACTAGTTCTATTTTATCCGGATTAAGTTTTAACTGATTGATGTTCATCCAGTCTCGGATAAATAACATGACGGACTGGAAACTGCCAACTCCTGAAGGGGTGGATAGATCAAAAATGAGTTGTAGGTCATCTGCATAGTTGTATACAGTGACCTCCATGTTCTGTAAAGCAAACACCAGTGGAAAAATATAAAGATTAAATAATAACGGGGAAAGAGCAGACCCCTGGGGAACACCACAGTTGACATTACACAGAGGAGCCGAGAAGGTGCCTAGGTGGACTGTCTGAGTGCGGTCCATCAGGAAGGACTCGACCCAAGCTAATGCCGGTCCCCCTATCCCCGCCGCCCTGACACGTGACAGAAGAATGTCATGGTCCACAGTGTCAAAGGCGGCGGATAAGTCCAGGAGGACCAGAATCTTGGGGGTGTTGGCGTCGAGTCCCTCCCTAAGTTGGTCCATGACCGAGATCACCACCTTCTCGGTTGAGTGTCGTGGACGGAACCCAGCTTGACACGGGGCCAGGTAATTGCTGTCCTCTATAAAGGAGCTCAGCACCTGAGAAACATGCGCCTCAGCTACCTTTCCCAAATAGGGGAGCAAGGATATGGGACGGTAGTTGACTAAGGAAGAAGGATCAGCCCCGGGCTTTTTTTAAATGGGGATAATGGTGGCAGATTTGAATGCAGTAGGGACTAGGCCATTGGAGAAAGTGTCATTTAAGACAGTGAGGGCGGGAACAGGACAGGCCAAGAACACCTGGGCCAGAATGCGAGCCGGGCAAGTGTCAGATGGAGACCCTGATTTTACGCGCTTGAGGAGCGGAAAGAGGGACTCACTAGTTAGCTCCGGGATATGAATAAGGCACTGGGTGTTCTGTGGTGAAGAGCAGTTTAATGAAGGGTTTGATGGGAGAGGGATGTGTGCTTTTATTTGTGCCACTTTATCAATAAAGAACTCGTTCAGTGAGTTACACAGTGACTGAGAGGGCATGATCGTAGGCGAAGGCCTGTCTGATAGAGCTAATTCGTGAACAGTTGCAAAAATTTCACGAGGCTGGCATTCTGCTGCCAGTATGCGTTGCGAGAAATAATCTTTCTTGGCCTCTTGGATGGCCTTTTTATACTCTGAAAGCAAGGTGGTGTAGTTAGTTTTACTAACAGGGCAGTATTTCGACCTCCAAGCCCGTTCTGCTTGACGAACCGTTAATTTCATTGCTTTCAGAGCAGGGGTGAACCACTTATTAGCGTGGTGATGGTGATTGATGGTAACTTTCTTCAAAGGGGCCTTTTGGTCACGGAGGTGAATTAGCCAACTATCCAAAGTGGCCAACTGAAATTGAGGAGGCACATCAGTGAGGTCAGGGCAAGTGGCAGTTAAGGATTCGCAAAACGCAGGGATATCAACACGATTCCAGCTCCTAGCCCAAAGGGTTTTAGAACTAAGGGGGACATTTCGCAAGCGAAGGTCCAAGGAGAAGGACAGTAAGTGATGGTCGGACCATATGCAAGGAGTAATGGACAGGTTGGTGGCGGGTAGGTTAAGGGTCCATATTTGGTCTAAGATGTGGCCCCGGGTGTGTGTAGGGGCACGGACGTGTTGAATAAAATTTAAACTTGATAACAGTGAGGTAAAATCCTTGGAGGTGAGGTCTTCTGCGGGATCACTAGGCCAGAAGTTAAAATCGCCAAGCACAAGCACAGTAGCGTTGTTAACCACTAAAGGGGCCAGCAGCTCCTGAAAAGCAAGGATAAACTGGGAAGAGGGTTGGGGGGGGGGTAAACCAACACACAGGTTACGGTGGATTTGGATAAGACAGAGCGCACGACCAAGCAGTCCGGTGCAGGCAAAGAGGGGGAAGCCAGTATTTGAAACCGGAGGTTGTCACGGAAAATTAAGGCAACCCCACCACCAGTTTTGCCATCAGGTCGGTCAGCCCGAAGAATGGAATAAGAAGAAGTAGTAGAGAGTGAGCAGTAGAGAGTTGTAGAAAATGAGTAGAGAGTAGAGTAGTAGAGAGTGAATAGTAGAGACTAGTAGAGAATGAGTAGTAGAAAGTGAAAAGAGTAGTAGACAGTAGTAGAGTGAGTAGTAGAGAGTGATTAGAGAGGGAGTAGTAGAGAGCAGTAGAAATTGCATAGTAGAGAGTGAGTAGTAGAGAGTAGTAGAGATTGAGTAGAGAGTAGTAGAGAGTGAGTAGTAGAGAATGAGTAAAGAGTAGAGTAGTAGATAGTAGTAGAGATTGAGTAGAGAGTAGTAGAGTGTGAGTAGTAGAGTGTAGTAGAGAATGAGTAGAGAGTAGAGTAGTAGAGAGTATTAGAGAGTGATTAGAGTGTGAGTAGTAGAGAGTAGTAGAGATTGAGTGGAGAGTAATAGAGTAGTAGAGAGTGAGAAGGAGAGAGAGTAGTAGAGAGTGAGTAGTAGAGTGAGTAGAGAGTAGTAGAATGAGTAGAGAGTAGTAGAGATTGAGTCGTAGAGAGTGAGTAGTAGAGAGTAGTGGACGGTGAGTAGTAGAGAATGAGTAGAGTAGTAGAGAGTGAGTAGAGAGTGAGTAGTAGAGAATAGTAGAGCTTGAGTAGAGAGTGAGTATTAGGGAGTAGTAGAGAGTGAGTAGTAGAGAGTAGTAGAGTGTGTAGTAGAGATTAGTAGAGAGTGAGTAGTAGAGAGTAGTAGAGTAGGAGAAAGTTGTAGAAAATTAGTAGAGTAGTAGAGAGTGAGTAGTAGAGTGAGTAGTAGAGAGTAAGTAGTAGAGACTGGAGAGTAGAGTAGTAGAGAGTAGAGTAGTAGAGAGTAGTGAGTGAGTAGTAGAGAGTAGTAGAAAGTGAGTAGTAGAGAGTCATTAGAGAGTGAGTAGTAGAGAGTAGTAGAGATTGAGTAGAGAGTAGTAGAGTAGTAGAGGGTGAGTAGTAGTGAGAAGTAGAGAGTGAGTAGTAGAGAGTAGTAGAGAGTGAGTAGAGAGTGAGTAATAGAGAGTGAGTAGTAGAGGTTAGTAGATAGTGAGTAGTAGAGTGTAGTAGAGTGAGTAGTAAAGAGTGATTAGAGAGTGAGTAGTAGAGTGTAGCAGAGAGTGAGTAGTAGAGAGTGATTAGAGAGTGAGTAGTGGAGAGTAGTAGAGATTGAGTAGAGAGTAGTAGAGTAGTAGAGAGTGAGTAATAGAGAGTGAGTAGTAGAGTAGTAGATAGTGAGTAGTAGAGAGTGATTAGAGAGTGAGTAGTAGAGAGTGAGTAGTAGAGTAGTAGACAGTGAGTAGAGAGTAGTAGAGATTGAGTAGTAGAGAGTGAGTAGTAAAGAGTGAGTAGTAGAGAGTAGTAGAGTGTGTAGTAGAGATTAGTAGAGAGTGACTAGTAGAGAGTAGTAGAGTGAGTAGGAGAGAGTTGTAGAAAACTAGTAGAGTGTGAGTAGTAGAGTGTAGTAGAGAATGAGTAGAGAGTAGAGTAGTAGAGAGTATTAGAGAGTGATTAGAGTGTGAGTAGTAGAGAGTAGTAGAGATTGAGTGGAGAGTAATAGAGTAGTAGAGAGTGAGAAGGAGAGAGAGTAGTAGAGAGTGAGTAGTAGAGTGAGTAGAGAGTAGTAGAATGAGTAGAGAGTAGTAGAGAGTGAGTAGTAGAGAGTGAGTAGTGGAGAGTAGTAGAGAGTAAGTAGTAGAGACTGAGTAGTAGAGAGTAGAGTAGTAGAGAGTAGTGAGCGAGTAGTAGTGAGTAGTAGAGAGTGATTGGAGAGTGAGTAGTAGAGAGTAGTAGAGAGTAGTAGAGAGTGAGTAGTAGAGTGTAGTAGAGAGTGAGTAGTAGAGAATGATTAGAGAGTAGAGTAGTAGGGTGGAGTACAGATTGAGTAGAGAGTAGTAGAGTAGTAGAGAGTGAGTAGTAGTGAGAAGTAGAGTGAGTAGTAGAGAGTGAGTAGAGAGTGAGTAATAGAGAGTGAGTAGTAGAGAGTAGTAGATAGTGAGTAGTAGAGTGTAGTAGAGAGTGAGTAGTAGAGAGTAGTAGAATGTAGTAGAGAATGAGTAGTAGAGAGTGAGTAGTAGAGTAGTAGAGATTGAGTAGAGAGTAGTAGAGTAGTAGAGAGTGAGTAGTAGTGAGAAGTAGAGAGTGAGTAGTAGAGAGTGAGTACAGAGTGAGTAATTGAGAGTGAGTAGTAGACAGTAGTAGATAGTGAGTAGTAGAGAATGAGTAGAGAGTAGAGTAGTAGTGTGATTACAGAGTGAGTAGAGAGTAAGTAGTAGAGTAGTAGAGAGTGAGTAGTAGAGTGAGTAGAGAGTAGTAGAGATTGAGTAGTAGAGAGTGAGTAGTAAAGAGTGAGTAGTAGAGAGTAGTAGAGTGAGTAGTAGAGAGTGAGTAGTAGAGAGTTGTAGAAAATGAGTAGAGAGTAGAGTAGTAGAGAGTGAATAGTAGAGACTAGTAGAGAATGAGTAGTAGAAAGTGAAAAGAGTAGTAGACAGTAGTAGAGTGAGTAGTAGAGAGTGATTAGAGAGGGAGTAGTGGAGAGCAGTAGAGATTGCATAGTAGAGAGTGAGTAGTAGAGAGTAGTAGAGATTGAGTAGAGAGTAGTAGAGAGTAGTAGAGAGTGAGTAGTAGAGAATGAGTAAAGAGTAGAGTAGTAGATAGTAGTAGAGATTGAGTAGAGAGTAGTAGAGTGTGAGTAGTAGAGTGTAGTAGAGAATGAGTAGAGAGTATAGTAGAGAGTATTAGAGAGTGATTAGAGTGTGAGTAGTAGAGAGTAGTAGAGATTGAGTGGAGAGTAGAGAGTAGTAGAGTAGTAGAGAGTGAGAAGGAGAGAGAGTAGTAGAGAGTGAGTAGAGAGTGAGTAGTAGAGAGTAGTAGAGAGTGAGTAGTAGAGAATGAGTAGAGAGTAGAGTAGTAGAGAGTGATTACAGAGTGAGTAGTAGAGAGTAGTAGAGATTGAGTGGAGAGTAGAGAGTAGTAGATTAGTAGAGAGTGAGAAGTAGAGAGTGAGTAGTAGAGTAGTAAAGAGTGAGTAGAGAGTGAGTAGTAGAGAGTGAGTACTAGAGAGTAGTAGAGAGTGAGTAGTAGAGAATGAGTAGAGTAGTAGAGAGTGATTACAGAGTGAGTAGAGAGTGAGTAATAGAGTAGTAGAGAGTGAGTAGTAAAGTGAGTAGAGAGGAGAAGAGATTGAGTAGTAGAGATTGAGTAGTAGAGAGTGAGTAGTAGAGAGTAGTAGAAAGTGAGTAGTAGACAATGAGTAGAGTAGAGTAGTAGAGAGTGATTAGAGAGTGAGTAGTAGAGAGTAGTAGAAATTGAGTAGAGTAGTGGAGAGTGATTAGAGGTGAGTAGTAGTGAGTAGTAGAGAGTGAGTAGTAGAGAGTTGTAGAAAATGAGTAGAGAGTAGAGTAGTAGAGAGTAGTAGAGACTGATTAGTAGAGTAGTAGAGTGAGTAGTAGAGAGTAGTAGAGAGTGAGTAGTAGAGAGTGATTAGAGAGTGAGTAGTAGAGAGTAGTAGAGAGTAGTAGAGAATGAGTAGTAGAGAGTGAGTAGTAGAGAGTAGTGGAATGTGAGTAGTAGAGAATGAGTAGAGAGTAGAGTGGTAGAGAGTAGTAGAGACTGATTAGTAGAGTAGTAGAGTGAGTAGTAGAGAGTAGTAGAGAGTGAGTAGTAGAGAGTGATTAGAGAGTGAGTAGTAGAGAGTAGTAGAGAGTAGTAGAGAATGAGTAGTAGAGAGTGAGTAGTAGAGAGTAGTGGAAGGTGAGTAGTAGAGAATGAGTAGAGTAGAGTAGTAGAGAGTGAGTAGTAGAGAATAGTAGAGCTTGAGTAGAGAGTGAGAAGAGAGTGAGTAGTAGGGAGTAGTAGAGAGTGAGTAGTAGAGAGTAGTAGAGTGTGTAGTAGAGATTAGTAGAGAGTGAGTAGTAGAGAGTAGTAGAGTAGGAGAGAGTTGTAGAAAATTAGTAGAGAGTAGAGTAGTAGAGAGTGAGTAGTAGAGAGTAAGTAGTAGACACTGAGTAGTAGAGTAGAGTAGTAGAGAGTAGTGAGTGAGTAGTAGAGAGTAGTAGAGAGTGAGTAGTAGAGAGTAGTATAGATTGAGTAGAGAGTAGTAGAGTAGTAGAATGAGTAGTAGTGAGAAGTAGAGAGTGAGTAGTAGAGAGTAGTAGAGAGGGAGTAGAGAGGGAGCAATAGAGAGTGAGTAGTAGAGAGTAGTAGTGAGTAGTAGAGTGTATTTATTTTTATTTATTTATTTAATTTATATAGCGCGTAATCACCCCGGGGTCTCTAAGCGCTTTGCCAGGTATATGCCAAACCAATTTCTAAAAGCCGAACATCAAACCTACAGGCCCCCCCCCCATGCTTGGTGAAAAAACACTGTTTTTAATTTTTTCCGAAAGGGCAGCAGGTTGGATTCCTTGCGCAGTTCAGTTGGTAAACTATTCCAGTGTAGTAGAAAGTGAGTAGTAGAGAGTGATTAGAGAGTGAGTACTAGAGAGTAGTAGAGATTGAGTAGAGAGTAGTAGAGTAGTAGAGAGTGAGTAGAGAGTGAGTAGTAGAATAGTAGATAGTGAGTAGTGGAGAATGAGTAAAGAGTAGAGTAGTAGAGTGTGATTACAGAGTGAGTAGAGAGTGAGTAGTAGAGTAGTAGAGAGTGAGTAGTAGAGTGAGTAGAGAGTAGTAGAGATTGAGTAGTAGAGAGTGAGTAGTAAAGAGTGAGTAGTAGAGAGTAGTAGAGTGTGTAGTGGAGATTAGTAGAGAGTGACTAGTAGAGAGTAGTAGAGTGAGTAGGAGAGAGTTGTAGACAATTAGTAGAGAGTAGAGTAGTAGAGAGTGAGTAGTAGAGAGTGAGTAGTAGAGAGTAAGTTGTAGAGACAGAGTAGTAGAGAGTGGAGTAGTAGAGAGTAGTGAGTGAGTAGTAGAGAGTAGTAGAGAGTGAGTAGTAGAGAGTGATTAGTGAGTGAGTAGTAGAGATTGAGTAGAGAGTAGTAGAGTAGTAGGAGTGAATAGTAGTGAGAAGTAGAGTGAGTAGTAGAGAGTGAGTAGAGAGTGAGTACTAGAGAGTAGTAGAGATTGAGTAGAGAGTAGTAGAGTAGTAGAGAGTGAGTAGTAGAGAGTAGCAGATAGTGAGTAGTAGAGTGTAGTAGAGTGAGTAGTAGAGAGTAGTAGAGTGAGTAGTAGAATATAATAGAGAGTGAGTAGTAGAGAGTGAGTAGTAGAGTAGTAGAGATTGAGTGGAGAGTAGTAGAGTAGTGGAGAGTAGTAGAGTAGTAGAGAGTGAGTAGTAGTGAGAAGTAGAGAGTAGTAGAGAGTGAGTAGAGAGTGAGTAATAGAGAGTGAGTAGTAGAGAGTAGTAGATAGTGATCAGTAGAGAATGAGTAGAGAGTAAAGTAGTAGAGTGTGATTACAGAGTGAGTAGAGAGTGAGTAGTAGAGTAGTAGAGAGTGAGTAGTAGAGTGAGTAGAGTAGTAGAGATTGAGTAGTATAGAGTGAATAGTAGAGACTAGTAGAGAGTGAGTAGTAGAAAGTGAATAGAGTAGTAGAGTGAGTAGTAGAGAGTAGTAGAGATTGCGTAGTAGAGAGAGTAATAGAGATTGAGTAGAGAGTAGTAGAGAGTGAGTAGTAGAGTGTGATAGAGAGTGAGTAGTAGAGAATGAGTAAAGAGTCAACCCTGCTACAGCTAGGAGCACCAGAAGGTATCATTTTTTTCCTCGCCAGGCTGTACGGGAAACTACAAACTTCTGTGCGTTATGGTGTTAAAGGTGAATGCACCCCAAAATTAGCTGTAGAAAGAGGGATTAGACAGGGCTGTGTTTTGGCCCCCCTACTTTTTATTTTATTTATTAATGGTATCGACATGATTTTAAAAAATGTTAAAGCGGACGCCCCAAAGATCAAGGGTGTACCCGTCCCCGTGTTGTTGTATGCTGACGACGCTGTTTTGCTTTCCAGAACTCCTCTGGGCCTACAACGTCTATTCAACAGATTCTCCGATTTTATCACTGATAGAAAATTAATTATCAATAAGGGGAAAACGCATACAATGACACTCGGGGCAAGAAGCAAATTCTGTAACACCTTTTTTATTGATCAGGTTAAGGTGCAACAAGTAGACAAATTTTGCTATCTGGGTATAACCTTCTCCAAAGATAGAAGATGGTCCGATAAATTTTGTAATATTCGCAGCAAAATGGCCAAAAGTGCCCATGGCGTCTTTAGATTTGCTGCCAAGGTGGGGGATAGACGGACTAGAGACATGCTGAAAATATATCAAGCAAGATGTATCTCTATAGCTCTCTATGGGGCAGGTGTATGGGGCCACAGTAGTGACCATCCCTTGCAGCAGGAGGAAAACTCTTTTTTAAAAAAGCTCCTGTCCTTACCAACTTCGTCCCCAACCGAGTTAATTCACCGGGAATTGGATATCAATTTTCTAATGGATCTGATATCCCTGAGACCACTTATGATTTGGCGGTCAATTTGGCTTCAGGAGGAAAAAACTTTTAACAGATTGTTCATTGAGGATTGCATCTTATTGGTTAAAATATGTCATTGTTTGTTTTTCTGAGATTTTTTATTTAAATGTCTTGACTGACCCCAGTGCAGCCTCGAAGATACCTAAATCAGAGTTTAAAGCTAAATTCCTGGCTTATAAATTAAAGAAACGAGCTCTAGCCTATGGTTCCCTAACAACTGTCATGTTCTATAACCGTTATATTACAGCTGAAGGTTTTCCCAACTATTTGGTAGGGGTGACAAGACCATCCCACAAGTTTGTGCTGACTAGACTGAGGTTCGGAAAAGCACACCATTTAGTGGCCCTGCCGAACCTCAAGAGACATCCACTAGGGCCATGCATGTGTGATGGCGTATCAAAACAGAGCACTATGCACTTTCTACTGTTTTGTAAACTGTATACGAACCTGCGTATTGTCTATCTGAAACCCTTGTTTGTCAAACATGGCGTACGCATAGTTAACCAGGCAATGAGTCTACTTTTAAACTTACAAACTGTCGATATCTGTTTTTATACTGCAACATTTTTAATTAAGTGTATTAATAACAGGAAAAGTATGCTTTTTTAAACGATTATGTCTGTATTTTTTTTATTGGCTGTCCATTGCCCTGAAATCTGATGTATATTTTATACTATGTGTGATCTGAAATTTGATGTTTTTATACTGTGTGTGACCCATTTGTTCTTTTTTCTTTGTATGTGCTTTTATGGTCATTTTATATGTGCCGAATAAAGCTTCATGAATTGAATTGAGTAAAGAGTAGAGTAGTAGATAGTAGAGATTGAGTAGAGAGTAGTAGAGAGTGAGTAGTAGAGTGTAGTAGAGAGTGAGTAGTAGATAATGAGTAGAGAGTAGAGTATAAGAGAGTGATTAGAGTGTGAGTAGTAGAGAGTAGTAGAGATTGAGTGGAGAGTAGAGAGTAGTAGAGTAGTAGAGAGTGAGAAGGAGAGAGTGAGTAGTAGAGAGTGAGTAATAGAGAGTGTGTAGGAGAGAGTAGTATAGAGTGAGTAGTAGAGAATGAGTAGAGAGTAGAGTAGTAGAGAGTGATTAGAGAGTGAGTAGTAGAGAGTAGTAGAGATTGAGTGGAGAGTAGAGAGCAGTAGATTAGTAGAGTGAGAAGTAGAGAGTGAGTAGTAGAGTAGTAAAGAGTGAGTAGAGAGTGAGTAGTAGCGAGTGAGTACTAGAGAGTAGTAGAGAATGAGTAGAGTAGTAGAGAGTGAATACACAGTGAGTAGAGAGTGAGTAATAGAGTAGTAGAGAGTGAGTAGAGATTGAGTAGTAGAGATTGAGTAGTAGAGAGTGAGTAGTAGAGAGTAGTAGAAAGTGAGTAGTAGACAATGAGTAGAGTAGTAGAGAGTGATTAGAGAGTGAGTAGTAGAGAGTAGTAGAAAGTGAGTAGAGTAGTAGAGAGTGATTGGAGAGTGAGTAGTAGTGAATAGTAGAGTGAGTAGTAGAGAGTTGTAGAAAATGAGTAGAAAGTAGAGTAGTAGAGAGTAGTGGAGACTGATTAGTAGAGTAGTAGAGAGTAGTAGAGTGAGTAGTAGAGAGTAGTAGAGCGTGAGTAGTAGAGAGTGATTAGAGAGTGAGTAGTAGAGAGTAGTAGAGAGTGATTAGAGAGTGAGTAGTAGAGAGTAGTAGAGTGAGTTGTAGAAAATTAGTAGAGAGTAGAGTAGTAGAGAGTGAGTAGTAGAGAGTGAGTAGTAGATATTGAGTAGTAGAGAGTAGAGTAGTAGAGAGTAGAAGAGTGAGTAGTAGAGAGTAGTAGAGAGTGAGTAGTAGAGATTGAGTAGAGAGTAGTAGAGCGTGAGTAGTAGAGTGTAGTAGAGAGTGAGTAGTAGAGAATGAGTAGAGAGTAGAGAGAAGAGAGTAGTAGAGAGTGAGTAGTAGAGAGTAGAGAGTGAGTAATAGAGAGTGAGTAGTAGAGAGTAATATAGAGTGAGTAGTAGAGAGTGTATAGTAGAGTAGTAGAGAGTGAGTAGTAGAGAGTAGTAGAAAGTGAGTAGAGAGTGAGTAGTAGAGAGTGAGTAGTAGTAAGTAGTAGAGAGGGAGTAGTAGAGTGAGTAGTAGAGTGAGAAGTAGAGAGTAAGTAGTAGAGAGTAAGTAGTAGAGAGTGAGTAGTAGAGAGTGCGTAGTAGAGATTGAGTAGAGAGGGAGTAGTAGCGAGTAGTAGAGAGTGAGTAGTAGAGAGTAGTAGAGACTGATTAGTAGAGTAGTAGAGAGTAGTAGAGAGTGATTAGAGAGTGAGTAGTAGAGAGTGAGTAGTAGAGAGTGATTAGAGAGTGAGTAGTAGAGAGCAGTAGAGCGAGTAGGAGAGAGTTGTAGAAAATGAGTAGAGAGTAGAGTAGTAGAGAGTGAGTAGTAGAGAGTGAGTAATAGAGAGTGAGTAGTAGAGACTGAGTAGTAGAGAGTAGAGTAGTAGAGGGTAGTAGAGTGAGTAGTAGAGAGTAGTAGAGAGTGAGTAGTGGAGATTGAGTAGAGAGTTGTAGAGAGTGAGTAGTAGAGTGTAGTAGAGAGTGAGTAGTAGAGAATGAGTGGAGAGAAGGGAGTAGTAGAGAGTGAGTAGGAGAGAGTGAGTAGTAGAGAGTGAGTAGAGAGTGAGTAATAGAGAGTGAGTAGTAGAGAGTGAGTAGTAAAGAGTAATAGAGAGTGAGTAGTAGAGAGTGTATAGTAGAGTAGTAGAGAGTGAGTAGTAGAGAGTAGTAGAAAGTGAGTAGAGAGTGAGTAGTAGAGAGTGAGTAGTAGTAAGTAGTAGAGAGGGAGTAGTAGACAGTGAGTAGTAGAGTGAGTAGTAGAGAGTAAGTAGTAGAGAGTGAGTAGTAGAGAGTGAGTAGTAGAGAATGAATAGAGAGGGAGTAGTAGATAGTACAGAGTGAGTAGTAGAGAGTGAGTAGTAGTGAGTAGCAGAGAGTAGTAGAGAGTGAGTAGAGAGTGAGTAGTAGAGAATGAGTAGAGAGTAGAGTAGTAGAGTGATTACAGAGTGAGTAGAGAGTAGTAGTAGAGAGTAGTATAGATTGAGTAGAGAGTAGTAGAGAGTAAATAGTAGAGAGTAGTAGAAAGTGAGTAGTAGAGAGTAAGTACTAGTGAGTAGTAGAGAGGGAGTAGTAGAGAGTAGTAGAGAATGAGAAGTAGAGAGAGAGTAGTAGAGAGTAATAGAGAGTGAGTATTAGAGTGAGTATTAGAGTGTAGTAGAGAGTGAGTAGTAGAGAATGAGTAGAGAGAAGAGAGTAGTGGAGAGTGAGTAGTAGAGAGTGAGTAGTATAGAATGAGTAGAGAGTAGAGTAGTAGAGAGTGATTACAGAGTGAGTAGTAGTGAGTAGTAGAGAGTGAGTAGTAGAGAGTGTATAGTAGAGAGTAGTAGAAAGTGAGTAGTAGAGAGTAGAAGAGAGTGAGTAGTAGTAAGTAGTAGAGAGGGAGTAGTAGAGAGGAGTAGAGAGTAGTAGAGAGTGAGTAGTAGAGAGTGAGTAGTAGAGAGTGAGTAGCAGAGAGGGAGTAGTAGAGAGGAGTAGAGAGTAGTAGTGAGTGAGTAGTAGAGTAGTAGATAGTGAGTAGTAATGAATGAGTCGAGTAGAGTAGTAGAGAGTGATTACAGAGTGAGTAGAGAGCGAGTAGTAGAGATTGTAGAAAGTGTTGCTGTCTTGGAGGTACCAATATGGATCTATAAAATGGTCAGCCGGCTCTCCTAGAGGGGACACTTAATAGGCTTATGTATTAAATACGGTATTTCTTCCATAATGTATAGTACACTGTGGACGAATATACGATAAAAAGGCCTTATGATATTTGTAACATGGAACAGTCTTTCGGCTGTGTACTTGTCTTGGTGCAGTCTCTGGACTACTTTTCAGAGCTCTTATGTTTGTAAAGCACAAGTTACTTACCTTCGGTAACGATATATCTGTAAGAAACATTAGTAGTGATAGATTCCTTACCATAGAATTACCTTCAGGCATCAGACTGGATCTGGAAAGTTTTTTGTCAGCAGTACTGCGCGTCGGTAGGCGTCTCCGTGTGGCTCCGCGTCCGTCGTGGGCACCGGGATGACGTTGCTGGAGCTACTTAGAGAGCCCACGCGCGCGGACATCATTTCTGTACACGACTTTCCGCGACAGGAACACAGAGCCATGCAAGAAACTAACCACTGGTGCCATGAAACTAGGGCCCTGAAAGGTATGTCCTTAACCCTAGAAATCAGTTAGCAGAACGGGGAGGATGGGTGGGGAGGTAAGGAATCCATCACTACTAATGTTTCTTACAGATATATAGTTACCGAAGGTAAGTAACTTGTGCATCTGAAAGAAACATGTAGTGATTGATTCCTTACCTTAGAATAGATAGCCCAGCAATACCAACCCCGGTGATGGGTCTGCAAACCAAGTTCACACCAGAATGTCCTGGAGAACAGAACGGCCAAAGAAGCCATCTGTCCGGACTTGGCTGTCCAGGCAGTAGTGCTTGGTAAACGTGTGCAGCGAAGCCCACGTAGCTGCCTGACAGATGTCCTGCAAGGGAACTCCTCGTCCCAGAGCAGAGGTGCCTGCTGTCGCCCTGGTAGAGTGGGCGTGCAACCTCACCAGAGGCTCCTTTTTAGCCCAGGAGTAACAAGTCTTTATGCACAGAATAAGCCACAGACAAATGGTCCATTTGTGAACAGTCCGACCTTTCTTGGCACCCACGTAGCCAACAAAGAGCTGTTCATGCACCCTGAACTGTTGTGTGCGGCTCAGACAGAAAGAGATTGCACGTTTTGTTTCCTGACGGTGGAGCCTCTCTTCCTCTTTAGAGGGATGCGGAGGCGGAAAGAAGGTGGGCAAAGTGATGGTCTGCCCCATGTGAAAGGCAGTAACAACCTTTGGCAGAAAAGAAGGACGAGTCCTTAGAACAACTTTGTCCAGATGAACAGAGAGAAAAGGAGGTTTAGAAGAAAGAGCCTAGAGCTCACTCACTCTTCTGGCAGAGGTGATGGCAACCAGGAAAGCAGTCTTTAGAATGAGAAGACGAAGAGGACAATTATGAAGTGGCTCAAAGGGAGCGCACATCAGAAAGGTAAGAACTAGATTCAAGTCCCACTGAGCCATCACGAAAGGAACAGGAGGAAACATGTGCGTAATGCCTTTCAAGAATCTATTTACAACAGGGGACTTGAAAAGAGAAGGCTGGTCTGGGAGCCGTAAAATGGCGGAAATGGCAGAGAGATAGCCTCTGATAGTGCCCAGAGCAGAGCCCTGCTGGGCCATAGAAAGAAGAAAAAGAAGGACATCTGAAAGAGGGACAGAAGGGGGATCTACCGCCTTTGCTGTGTACCATGCCACAAACTTATTCCACCTGCAGGCGTATACCGTCTTAGTGGAGGGATGCCTGGCTGCCAAGATAATATTTCATACTTCGGGTGGCAGGACGAAAGACGTCAACTGCCGCCGCTCAATCTCCACGCAAGGAGGTGAAGGTTGGACAGGTTCAGGTGGAGGACAGTCCCCTGTTGCTGCGACAGAAGATCCACCTGAATAGACAGACAGATCGGGGGGGATCGATGCTCATACTAAGTAGCTCGGGATACCATACCCTTCGAGTTCCAGTCCGGAGCCACAAGAATAACTTGAGCCTGGTCGCGCCTGATCTTCAGGAACACCACTCGTGACGAAAAGCATCGCCAAGCGAGTGCTGCCTTGGAAATTCCAACGTGCAGAACTGATGACATTGCACGTTCTCTTCAGTGGCAAATAGATCTAACCAAGGCTATCCCCACTGCTGAAAGAGACCTTGCGCCATGTCCGAGTTCAGACACCATTCGTGATCCATCATGCACCGGCAGCTGAGTTTGTCCTCCCTGGCGTTCAGAGAACATGCCAGGTGTTGAACCACCAGGGACACCACCTGATGTTCCAGCCAAGCCCAGAGACACAGAGCCTCTTGGCATAGGGTCCACGACTCCACCCCGCCCTGTTTGTTGCAGTACCACATGGCAGTGGTATTGTCTGTGAACACCTGCACTATTCTCCCCATGACAGAGGGAAGGAAGAACTTCAGTGCAAGTCGGATCGCCCAAAGCTCCAGCAGGTTGATGTGGGGCCTGGACTCCACCGGAGACCAGAAGCCTCTGATCTCCGCCTCTCCCGTGTGGCCACCCCATCCCAGAAGGGACCCTTCCGTCACAACTGTATGTTCAGGTTGGGGAAGGGAGAGGGATCTGCCATTGACCCAATCGCAATTCGTGAGCCACCACTGCAACTGCCGTGCAGTGCCCTATGAGATCTGGACAGGATCGGACAGGTTGCCCTGATGCTGTGCCCACTGGAACTTCAGGTCCTACTGCAGAGTCTGCATATGCCATCTGGCATGGTCCACTAGCAGGATGCAGGAGGCCATCAAGCCCAGCAGCCGAAGGGTCATCCTGGCCGAAACCCGGAACAGAGGCTGAAAGATCGGAATCATAGCCTGAATGTCCCAGACTCGCTGTTCGGGAGGATAAACCCAAAACTGTGCTGAGTTCAGAACCACTCCGATGAAAAGAAGCTTCTGCGAGGGAATCAGGTGCGACTTCGGCACATTGATGGAGAACCCCAGCAAATGCAGGAGGTCGGGCGTAGTCTGGAGGTGGGAGACAACTGCCTGGGGAGAGTCCGCCTTCAATAGCCAGTCGTCGATATAAGAGAAGACTGAACCCCCTGATCTGCGCAGATGAGCTGCGACCACTGCCATCACTTTCGTGAACACCCAAGGGGCGCTGGTAAGGCCAAAGCGGAGCACGGTGAACTGAAAATGCTCAGGGCCTACCGTGAATCGCAGGTAGTGTCTATGGGCAGGCAGGACGGGGATATGGAAATAGGCATCCTGCAAGTCCAACGCCACTATCCAGTCTTGCGGGTCTAGGGCAGACAAGACCTGAGCAAGTGTAAGCATCTTGAACTTCTCCTTACGGAGGAAGCGATTGATTGAACCACGACCTACTTCTGCCGTCAAAACGCGCTCGATGGCCCCTTTGGCCAAGAGGGCTTCAACTTCCTGTGAGCCCTGACATGCGGTGGTACTGAGGTGGCATGGCTGGAGGGGTTGTCTTGAAGGGGAGGGAGTATCCTCTTTGGACAATTTGCTGCACCCACTTGTCCGAAGTAATGTTGCACCAGCGGTGGAGATGATGGCGTATGTATCCACTCACTGACATCTAATGGGCCTGAAAGGTCAGACTAGGAAGGCTTGGAAGCAGATGCTGCGGGGGTGGAGGTGGACTGACCCACCTGCTGGCCCTCTGAACCGCCTCCACGGTTCTCATGTCCACTGCCAAGCTGAGGTTGTTGCTGCTGTGGCCTGTGGCTCTGCGAACGCTGTGGGGCGCCCCTTCCGTGGCAACGAAAGGAGTGAAAAGCAGAAGGCGGAGGAGGCCGGGCGGCCGACAGGCCCAGGGACTTGGCCGTAGCCCGGGAGTCCTTGAAGCGCTCCAACAAACTGTCTGCCTTGCTGCCAAAAAGGCAAATTCCATCAAAGGGCATGTCCATCAAGGTGTTCTGGATATCCCCTGAGAAGCCAGTTGTCCTCAACCAGGCGTGGTGCCGAAGCACCACTGTTGTGGAAATTGACCTGCCTAGTGAGTCGGCGGTATTCAGCCTACAACGTATGGTGATCTTCGCTGCTTCTCTACCGGCTGCAATCGCCTCGGAAAGAAATGCCTGGGCCTCCTCCGGGCAGTTGGGCAGCACCTGCGCAACCGTGTACCACAGAGAGTGGGCATGATGGCCCAAGAGGCATGCGGTGTTCACCAGCCGCAGCCCTAAGCTGGCGGATGGAAACAGTTTTTTGCCAAGCTGATCCAGCTTCTTGGATTCCCTATCCGGAGGTGCGGTAGGGAACGTGCTCTGGGAAGTTGAGGTTTGGACAACCAAGCTCTCAGAGGTGGGGTGTTGGGCAAGGAAGAGGGGGTCACCCAGAGCCGGGTGATGGTTTCAGGCCACGTTCCTATCCACAGGAGCCCCTGTGTTGGGCCTAGACCACGTACCCAAAAGAACGCCGGAAAGTGCTTTGATAAAAGGCAGCAAGGGCTCCGAAGAGGTAGCCACTGGTTGGAGCACTTCTGTCAGGATGTTAGTCCTGACGGCCACAGTAGGGAGTTAGAGGTGAAGAGCCTCAGCTGCCCTACGCAACACCACTGCGTATCCTGCTCCCTCCCGCGTAGCCACGGTAGGAAGAGACGGCATGCCAAGGTCAGGTGAGGTGTCAAGACTGCTGCCCTCCCCCAAATCCTCTGCACAAGCCGTATCATTAGCACAATCCTGTGCTAGAGGGTCCTCAGACCCCTCCCAGTCGGACCGAAGAGTCGGGCCATGGCAGAAAGAAACTCTTGCACTTGGGCAGGCATCGCCCCCGCACCTTGGAAGGGGGGGTAGACTGGGGACGACGTCATTGGCTCTGCCAGAGCCGCGGGGCGGCACGGCCCTCCACGCTCAGCCGCGTCGCGCGACAGGCAAGGGGAAGTCAAAGAGCGACAATGCTTCTTCAACTTCTTTTTGGAATGCTTTGACTTACCTGGCCCCGAGTGCGAAGACTTAGATCCAGAAGAATGGTGATGATGACTCCGCGACCGGGCCCTGGACCGCCCACGGGACCGGGACCTCGAGCGGCGCGGGGCCGACTGCCAGACTTTAAGCAACTTTCAGGACCACTCCTGCAAAGTCTTCTGCGCCATGGCCCGGCAGTCAGGGCACGACTTGGGGTCGTGGTCGTGCCCCAGGCAGTAAAGACCAATGCAGTGGGGGTCCGTCACTGACATCATGCTATGACAGTACCCACGGTTCTTGAAACCGGGCATCCCTACGACACCAGGAGTCGATCGACTAGAATAGAGGAGGTAAAAGGCCTCGAAAAATTCAGTCACAAATTGACTGGGGGTACTAGCTCATCCCGGATCTGATGTCAGCGTGCGCGGGCGCGTCTAAGTAGCTCCAGCAATGTCATCCCGGCGCCAACGATGCACGCGGAGCTGCAGGACGACGCCTACCGACGCACAGGGATACTGCTGATAAAAAAAATTCCGGATCCATTCTGACACCTGGGGGTAATTCTAAGGTAAGGAATCTATCACTACGTGTTTCTTTCAGATTATGATTTACAATTGGTTTAGTTTGAGTACAATCTGTGGGCTACCTCTTGTTTTTGTCCTAGTGTTGATTTGTGGTTTGATTGTGTGTTTGAGTGTCTATGAGGTTTGTTGACTGACACCGGTGGTGATGCTTGTGAAGTACTTGCTTGAGTGAGTAGCGACTGTGCTCTTTGTGTATGAAGGGCTTACCTCAGCAATCTGTGTTGTGTGTTATGAGTTTGTGGCCCCCTTCTTGAAAATGTCTGGAATGAGCTCAATTTGGTTTGTTGTTGTCATGTGTTCTGCAGATGTCATTGGAAGAATTACACTTTCAAATTCAAAGAATGAATATGTTAAGTAGCTGCACGCTACTATTAAAAGTAAAGCAGTAACAAAGTAAAATCGTTTTTGCCTTGTAATGATCTTTATAATGTCTAATAACACTACTGAGAAAAAATTATATTTAACACTGTAGGAAATTACACTGTGCAAAGTACATATTCGAATGTCAATGTGCACATTAAGTTTTCTATCTCCAACTAGTTAAAATATGTTGTTGCACCACAACAAAAGGTTGAATATTAGTTTATCCAACAACACCAATATTACTGTCTCTTAGTGACAAACTTAAAATGTAGTATGGCCTAATGACTGCAGTGTCAGATACAAAGGCTATTAAAAGTCATGCAAAGAGTAGCTTTAGAGACATGTGAATTACATTGCAAGCCTTTGTGCACAAGAATTCTAGGCGCATTATGGCATTCTGAAAGCTGAAATTTTGAGCAAGTTCTTTAGGTGCTAGAAAAGCACAGTGCACAAGAATAAAAAAATATTAAGACAGCAAAAGTTGCATCCTACTCTAAAAATATCAGCATGCAGGCACGGAGCAGGGATGCCCTTTAGTCATGCTTCTCCAGAGTTACTTTGAATTGTAAAGGCCACATGGGAATAGTCTTGCTCAGACAGAGGACAACAGGTTCAAGGGTAAGAGGCCAAGTTCTGTGTTTAGAACTGACCAGCACTACTAAAAGTAAAATGTCCACACAGGGAGTTTTGGAGCATTTTTTTTATTTGAGGTTAGCCACTGTGACAGTGTGTGAATTCTACATTACACTATGAAAGCATCACAGCGTTTCTTCATGTCTACATGTACATATGTAATTGTGTAAATGCAAGTTGTACATTTAGTCTATAGCCCTTGTAGCAATAATACAAATAAATAAATAAACAGGGCTGTATTTGATTGAGCGGGGAACATTTTTTTTTCCAGCAGTTTTGCTTCTACTTTGGTCTACAGCAAATAACACGTTAGGCACTCTTCAGTGACACTTGTTCTAAATAGGAAAAACATAGATATAGTACCTGCTTGTAATGTTGAAGAGTAGTTTAACAAATTAATTCCTTTGTATTAATAAAATGTCTTGATTCTAACATTGTAGGATAAAACACTATAGGTAATGTACGAGTTACTTACCTTCGGTAGAGACGATTCTAGCCGCAGATTCCTTAACGTAGAATTATCCCCAGGCGTGAGACTGGACCCGTAAAGCTTCTCGCCACAGCATTCCCACGCGCCGGCATCACACGACTCCCTCCAGGCGTCGTCCGCGTACGTGACGTCCGCAAAGCCACATAAGTCCCTCCCAGGCGCGCCTACGTCAGTTTTATTTTCGGAGAACTTTTCCGCACCACAACGTGGAGCCAGCAGAGAAACTGTGGAAGCATGGGAACAGTGTGCGAAACAGCAGAAAAATGGAAAAGAAAAGGGAATGGTGACGAAGAACACCATAAGGAGCAGTGCCAACACTGCAGTACCCAAAAGCAGGGAAAGAAGAAAGAACAGAGCACAGCCCTGAACAGCCACCCTGCCAGTCATGAAAACCCCGACTAAGACCCATGAAGGAGAGCCATCTCAAGACAAACAAGGGACGACAGACCTCAAAGGCAACCCCAGCACAGAGTGCGACAATCCCCCCAAAGGGAGCCAGGGCAAGGCACGGTCAAATGACCCAAACCCAGAGGGTAGCAGAGGGGCCAGGACCTTCAGAAACAAGAGGGAGGGTTAGGAGGGATGAAGGAAGGCCAGCCTCAATTCTAGAGCAACCAGAGCAGAGGAGCACAGGAGTACCTATAGATCCAGCCTCTACAGAGCCAAGAAGAGGAACAACAAAAAGCAGGACGACGTCTTGTCAGAGTGAAAGAATGCACGCACTCCACATAGCCATCCACCGGGAGACGAGTGCAGAAGAGCAAGCCAAAGGGTCCTCGCAGAACGGGGAGGAAGGGCGGGCCGGAAAGGAATCTGCGGCTAGAATTCTATGGCAGGACCGGAGGCTGCGGATTATGCCTTCTTTCTCCGCTTTTATTTTCACAGCAGCGAAACAACAACAAACCACATTTCCCATGAACACTTGGGAAAGGAAAAAAAAAGTCCAACAACAATAGTCCTTCTTCACTGACAGCATCCCAGCCAGCCTTGATAGTCCTTCTTTGGTCATTCCTCATCCTCTTTCTTCGCTGCTCAGCAGCAAGTTAAGCCACATTTTTTCCTTATCTCCTTGGGTTGAGAGTGTTGTATTGTGCATATTTCTTAGTGATTGACTCGCGGGTAATATTTCTTTCATTTCCAGATTATTAACGCGTTTTTGAGCCATAGTAGGTGTGGTGTGGTCCTCCCGCCGCCAGGGGGCAGACTTTCATCTCAGTGAGCAGCGCGAGTGGAAGCGCAAAAATCGCAGTTTCCTCACTGGCGCTACTCCCTTTAGGTTGCCTGCTCCCTGCCACCCGTTTTTTACGCCATGTGGGGTCTGTAGTTACCTTTCTTGTTGCCTGAACGCCCTCTGGGTCAGTAGTTGTTTTCCCTTCAAACACCCTGTGGGGTCGTAATTAGCACTGTGTGTGTGGTGCGCAGGGACACGGTCCCGGGTGGCTTGCCCTAGGATAAAGAAGGGCTGGGGTGTCCCTGGGGCTCTGCCCGTTGATTGTGCGCCTCTGGCCACCTACATTCGCCTGGGCTTCCTCCCAGCTCCAAATTTACACCTATTCAGGGCACTATATATTTACTGCACACAGGCTGCCTGGCGCTTCTGTCCCTGCGGAGCCTACTGTAACTCAGCATGCAGGGGAAACAGAATCACTACCAGAAGCAGGACCCACGGAGCTACCTCCCCTGGGATGATGATCTTTACCAGGCGGTGGACGATTCTATCTACAGGGCTGTAGATCAGGCCATTGGGCCAGTGGAGCAACACCTGTCAGCCCGAATGGAGGAGGCATACACAAAATTGGCAGCCCTCATTCCCACTACCCCTGCCCCTCCCCTGGTTCCTGCTTCTCCCCCCCCCCACCTCCTAAGGAGCCTTGCCTTGAAGGGGTTGATACGGAGGCCTTTGCCCGTTTGAAGAGCGTGTTTGTGGCACAACCGCCTTCTAATTCCACCCCTCCAGCTCCTACAGGGGGCCCCCTCCATCTCCCAGGCCCATAACTCCAGATACCATTGATGACGGAAACTCCCCAGATACGGACAAGGAAGCATGCTCCTCTAGGTCCTGGGCCCCGGTCCCTGCCCCTTTGGGGCCTTCCGGCATGCTGGACCCGGATAATATAGTCCACCCGAGCTCCTCAGACTGGGTTCCCGGGGATAAGGTGGCCCAGTATGTGGCGGTGCGCTTACGTAAGCTCTTAGATAAGGATGCCCACAGCCCCCTTCGGGCAGAATGTCCACGCCCTACACTGGAACGGAAGGTCGCTCTCACGCCCGAGATAGATCAGAAGATGGCGACATTCCTGGCCAAGTTCGTTAGGGACCCGAAAAAGGGGATAGACCGTTCCTGGCGCGCATGCCAGGACAAACTGCTTGATGCATTAGGGCCAGTCAATAAAATCCTAGACATGGCTGAGGAGGCCAAGGTGATGGGGGACGTGATTTCCCCGGAGGTCCCGTCCAATTGGGCGCAGCGCGCGCTAGTCTTCATCGGAAATGCGAACTGCGCACTTTCCACAGAAAGGAGAAGGTCACTTCTGATCAAGGTGGACCCCAAGCTGGGGGATCTCGCCTCGTCCGAGGCTGGAGTGGTGGACCAAGGAGGGTTGTTCGGTGACCCCTTTGTCAAGGAGTTGGGGAAGTTTGTGGCTACTTTCACCTCCCTTGACAGGGTGCAAGCCAATATCCGGAAGGTGTTCACCCCTCGGGTTTTCGATAGGGCCGGACGTGGCAGGAGCCGCTCGTTCGGTCGCTTCAACAGCTCCGACCGGGGTGAGGCTCCGGCCGTGGCCAGGTCCAGGACAACGCCCGGTTCAATAACTTCTACCCAACAAGAGCCCAGAATTTCTATGGCCGTGGCCATCAAAGAGGACAACATCAGGGTGCTGGACGAGGTGAGTGTGCTGCCTTCGGCAAGCTTGCAGGTGGGGGGGCGCTTGGCGCAGTTCTTCCCAGCTTGGGTTACCCTCACCAGCGATGCGTGGGTGGTGCAGACGGTCCAGGGCTTCCAGCTGGAGTTCCATGGCAGTCCTTGTCAGCTGCATCTCCCCCGTCCCATTTCCTTTTCGCAGCGCAACACAGAGTTGGTGCACAAGGAGGTTTGCGCCCTCCTGAAAAAAGGGGCTATCTACGTTTCAGCCGAGCATCCCAAAGGTATTGTCAGCAATCTTTTCTTGGTCGACAAGGTCGACGATGGCAGGCGCCCGGTTATCAACTTGAAGGAGTTCAACGAGTGTCTGGTGTACCGCCATTTCAAAATAGAGGGCATTCACCTCCTCCAGGATGTCTTGAGACCAAACGATTGGATGGTCAGGCTAGACCTGAAGGATGCGTACCTGACGGTGCCTATATTTCCCCCTCATTGCCATTTTTTGCAGTTCAGGTGGGAAGGTCAGGTTTACGAATTCACGACACTCCCTTTCGGTCTATCCTCCGCGCCGTGGCGCTTCACGAAAGTCCTTCGGCCGGTGGTGGAGTTCCGCAGGGCGAGGGGAGTGTGCATGATCGTCTACTTGGACGACATGCTTTTTTTGGATCAATGTCCCCGGAGGTTGGCGTCCCAGTTGCAGACCGCAGTCAACCTCCTTCAGGGTCTTGGTTTCGTTATCAACTAAAGGAAGTCCCTTCTGTCCCCCCTCCAGTGCGCAACATTCTTGGGTTTCAACATCGACTCAGTGGCGTCTACTCTGAGTCTTCGAGCCAGGAAGATGGCGAAGATCAGACACGAGTTACGTCAGACTTTGGCAAAGAGTCAGATCTCTTTGCGCCAGCTAGTGCGCCTGGTGAGGCTGCTCGCCTCTTTTATTCAGGTGATTTTTCCCGGTCCCTTGCATTACCGAGCCATGCAGCGCCTGAAGGCCTATCACCTCGGACAGGGACTGACCTATTCTCAGTTGATCCCCTTGTCGGACGAAGTACGGGAAGTAATGAGGTGGTGGCTTAAGCACATGGAAGCCTGGAACGGGCGTGCGATTTTCGGGTCCGCCCCAGATATTGTTATCTAGTCCGACGCCAGTTGCTTAGGGTGGGGTGCCTGCTGCGGGGAGTTTTCCACTGGTGGCGCTTGGTCCACTCAAGAGCAGTCATTAAACATCAACTGCTTGGAGTTGCTGGCGGGCTCCTTCACGGTTCAGTGTTGGACGAAGGACAGAGTGCAGTTGTGTGTCCTTCTAAGGATGGACAACGTTTCAGCAGTCCGCTACATCAATCATCTTGGAGGGACCAGGTCCAGGATGTTAGCGAACCTAGCCAGGGTTTTCTGGCATTTTTACCAGATTTCGGTTACGGCAGAGTACTTGCCGGGTCGCGAGAACAAGGTGGCCGATTGGCACTCCCGTCATCTTCTGGATGCCAGCGTGTGGAAGCTGGACCCCCAGGTCTTTGCCCGCTTGGCGCGGATATGGGGTCCATTCTCGGTGGACCTGTTTGCATCGAGACTAGATTATCAGCTACTGAGATTTTTCAGTTGGCGGCCGGATCCTCTAGCATTGGCGACGGATGCGTTTCTCCAGGACTGTCAAAGGGAGCAGGGCTATGCCTTCCCCCCATTCTCTATGATCACGAGGGTATCAGCGCTACTGCGTCGCCAACAAGCGGAGGTGGTGTTGATCACCCGCAGTGGAGGTCTCAAGTTTGGTTTCCGGTTCTACTGGAACTTTCCTGGGATTTTCCAATCCCACTCCCTCACTCTCCTCACATCCTTTTCAATCCAGATCTCGTTCCTCATCGTCTAGTCCAAGACGGAATGTTGAGACTCATGGCCTGGAGGATCTCCAGCATCGCTGGACGCTCCCAGGTCTTTGGGGAAAGGCTGAGGACTTGCTCTCCAAGGCATGGTCGGATATCACGACAAAGAGATACAGATCGGCCTGGCACCGATGGTGTCGTTGGTGTTTGTGACGGGGTGTTGATTCCGTGCGGGTGGATGTAGTCCATGTCCTTAATTTCTTGGCGAGTTTGGCAGAGGACGGGCTGGCCTATCAGTCAATAAATATCTCCTGATCTGCAATCTCAGCTGGACATGCGACGGTGCAGGGTTCACCTATTGGTGAACACCCCTTGGTGTGCCGTCTCCTTAGGGGAATACATCTGTCGCTTCCCCCGGAGCCGCAATATTCTGTCCTATGGGTGAACAGAGTTTTAAACCTGTTCCTCTCTTGGCAACCGAATAGGTTCCTCTCCCATAAGAAGTTAATGGCCAAGTTGGCGATGTTGTTATGTTTAGTGTCCTGCAGACGGGCCTCGGACGTAAGAGCCTTGGACGTTTCTGCCAGAGTTTTTTCCCCGGAAGGGGTATCCTTCACAGTGAGCAGAAGGACGAAGTCTAACACAAGGGTCATTTCATACCCAGCTTTTCCTGACTCCCCGAAGCTGTGTGTAGTTCAGTGCCTCCGTGCTTACGAAGAAATAAATGATGAGTCTCGCCCTCCGGGCGAAAGGCAACTGCTCATTGTGCTACGCAAGCCGTACAGGCAGTTTCTTCCCCGACGATCGCCAGATGGGTGCGTTGGGTGATGTGGAGGCTGGTATAGACTTAAAGCAGTTTGGTGCTCATTCAGCAAGGGGTGCGATGGCTTCTAAAGCTTTTGCCCTAGGGGCACGGTTGGAAGATCTGATGCATCCGGCCGATTGGTCCTTGGATTCTACTTTTAACCCCTTCCATGCTGGGCCGATTCTGCTCCTGTGCTGAAGATTTCAGCACGGGTGCGGTCATGACGGCCCCCAGCCGTCATCAGCACACGAGCACTGTAGTGCATGACGGCTGGGGGCCGTCATCAGCAAGGAAGGGGGTAAGAGGTTCTATTTTAAGCCAGTAGTTGAGGTGGCAAGGCAAGTTGTCGACAAGCTTTGAACTGGCATAATCTGAAGCCTCAGGTCCTGCAATTGAATGGGAATTTGCCTAGCCTAGGTGCTGATAAGTTCCGATTCTATTAAGGACTCCGAGGCAAGGATTATCCCTCCCAATGACTTCAGTGAAGTGGACCCTCCCCGTATTGCTGTAAGTAATCTATTCATGGGGATTATCTGTTCTGGTGACTTGCTAACTCTGACTTACAGTTGGTGTGCCTAGTGTTGTGTGACACCATTTGGTCCAGCTCAGCCTCTGAAACTGCCTCTTTTGCAGGAAATGATAGTTCCAAGCAAGATGCGTGAAAATCCGCCACAGGTGCATCGCGGGAAGAAAGAGGATGAGGAATGACCCAAGTAGGACTATCAAGGCTGGCTGGGATGCTGTCAGTGAAGAAGGAGTATTGTTGTTGGACTTTCTTTTTCCTTTCCCAAGTGTTCATGGGAAATATGGGTTGTTGTTGTTTCGCTGCTGAGAAAATAAAAGCGGAGAAGGAAGGCATAATCCTCGCCTCCTAGTCCTTAATAGAATCGGAACTTACCAGCACCTAGGCTAGGCAAATTTCTATTGTCTCTACCAGATACATCGTTCCCGAAGGTAAGTAACTCGTACATCTTATCGAGACTACTAGCCGCAGATTCCTTAACGTAGAATAGTTACCCATGCGTTACCCACGGGAAAAGAGGGTCTGTGGAAGGACCCCACCAGCCTGGACACAACAGAAAGGCCCACAGGGAACTAGTCCCATGGACAGGGCGTAGAGCCCCGTCCTCCAAGGCAAGGAGGGGGAACACCCACAAGCAGAACACCACCGACACCAAGAGGGATGTGGGAAGAAGAAAGAATTTAGAAGAATTCAGAAGAAGCCTGTTCACCCTCAGCAGAGGAACCAAGGGCAATGCCAGGGAGGCCGAAGCACCCCACGCCCCTACAAGGCAACAGAGCTTCCATCTAACTCCAGGACAAGGAAGAGGAAGAAGAAGAAGAAAAGCCTAGAGGGCCCAAGGAAACGAAGGAAAAGAAGGCGAGCCCACCATAGACGGAAGGCAATCGACCAGACAGAGCGGCGCCAGCAGCAATAAGCCGCCAGAAGCAGGAAGAACAGCCTGGGGTCCCAGGAATACCGGGCAGGCTACGCCCTACAAAGGGAGAAACATACAACCATCCCAACCTCCAGGGCTGAAGCATGAAGGCAAGGAAATGCCCGGACACACTGCCACGAGGGGTCCGCGCACACGACCTAAAGAAGCATCAGCAACATACATAAACGCATTGGAGAGCAGAGGCCCGGAGGCAACCAGAACTCCCTAGCAGGGCGCAAGCTATATAACAGCTACCACTACCCCACATAGGGTAGGTTAAGTCCAAAGACATGGAAACCCTGTTTGGAAGGAAATTCCGCAGCAGAGGAAAAAATGAAAGAGCCACTGGGAAAAACCCAGGGGAAGGCTTGTCAAGCAGCTCAAGAGAAAAACAGAAGGCCTAATCTCAGGGCCAATTCTGTGCAGATAACTCAAGCAGAAACAAACAGTCAACAAAGAGCCGTCCAGCAGCCAACAAAGTCACAGTCCCAGCAAGGAGGACTCGAGTGACCCTAAAACACACCTCACAGCAGGGCAACCGGCCCAAAAGAAGGTTCAGAACCAGATCAACTCAGCAGTCACTGAGGAGGGGAAGGAGGAGGAGGAGGAGGAAGAGGAGGAGGAGGAGGAGGAGGAGGAGGAAGGGGAGGAGAAGGAGTAGGAGGAGGAGAAGGAGGAGGAGGAGGAGGAGGAGGACGGAGCCCTGCCAAGAACTTCTGGATGGCGGAGTCTGCCGGGGCATGGAATAATAGGGTGCCATCGAATGGAAGATCAATCAGCCACTCCCAAACATTCTCAGGGAACACGCCATCCCGAAGCCAAGCATGGCGATGGAGGGCGACTGAGGAAGCCATGGCCCAGCCTAGCACCTCCGAGATGTCCAGAGTGGAGCGGAGAATAACCGCCGCTAGCTCCCTGTCATCCAACGCATGATGCCGTAAGTCATCCTCAACAGACTCTTGTGAAGCGGCGGATCCCAAGGACTCAGCCAAGTCCCACAAACAAGAGGTGGCCCTCTCCAACACACGTAAGGTATTAAGGGCCCGCAGAGCCGCGCTGGTCGTGGCGAACATGTTGCGCCCCAAGAGTCTAGCCAACGGGCCTCCCAGGACGGGGGAGACAACAGCCGCGGCAGGGAGGGAAAAGCAGTCCGCAAAAGTTGACTGGAGGCAGAGGGATGGAGGGAAAGACACGCGGGTCACATGGTGCCGGAAGATGCCGGTGAAGGAGGTGTTGAGGCACCGGCTCCCTGAGTCGGGTTGCCTCCAAGCTCCCATCAGGGAAGAAAGGAGCGAACCCTCAAAGTGAAGCAATAGTTCTCTCCCACTCGAGCCCTGGTGGAGAACCTCCAAAAGATGGTCGGCCAGAAAATGAGCAACCTGGTCACCCATGCGCAGAATACCCACAGCCGTAGACACTGTGTGAGCGAAGGTCGCACCCGCCTCCGTAGGGCCCCGTGGTGGAGAAAGCAGCTCCTCCGTCGGCGATGGCTGCAAACTAAGGCAGCCGTCGCCGAAGTCAGGCGGGGCGGGCAAAAGCCATACCTGGAAGTCAGAAGGAGGAACCGAAGAGTGGGGGACCTGTTGCTCTTCCTGCGAACACCTCAGCCTCGGGAATGGCGGGGAGCCGCCCTTCAATGATGCCGGTGAAAAACTCACCACGCGGCCGCCTGTCTCCGGGGAGGGTGATACCAGTAGGCACCCAACCTCCGGAGAAAAAGGAGCGACCGAAGACGAATCCGCGACCTGACACCTGTTTGGCACCGTAGAGTCCGCCGCCTGAGGCAGGACGTCATCACCATCTGGCGCCGAAGGAGACGCCGGATAGGGATCCTCCAAGTCACACAGCGCCGGGGACCGGAAAGGAGACGGAGCCGAAGAGGCCAAGGGGCGGCACCAGGACGACACCGACTCGACCTCCGATGAGGCAGCCCCCCCTTGTGGAGGGACGAAAAGGAACAGGGGAGGGGCAGGTAGCCCTTCCGCAGCCACGGCCCAGAGTGTGACTGAGGTGGCCCGCCGACCCATGTGGCGCCACCAGGGTGATTCAACCTCTGACTCGCCCTCCGATGAGGCAGCCGCCTGCGTGGAGGGACAAGAGGGGCCCAGAGGGGGACGAGGGGTCCCCATCCAGCCTCGACCCGGAGCCGCGATATTCTGTCCTATGGATGAACAGAGTTTTAAACCTGTTCCTCTCTTGGCAACTGAACAGGTTCCTCTCCCGTAAGGAGTTAATGGCCAAGTTGGTGATGTTGTTGTGTTTAGTGTCCTGACGACGGGTCTCAGACGTAAGAGCCTTGGACGTTTCTGCCAGAGTTTTTTCCCCGCTTTTCCTGACTCCCCAAAGCTGCCTCCGTGCTTACGAAGAAATGAATGATGAGTCTCGCCCTCCGGGCGAAAGGCAACTGCTCATTGCGCTACGCAAGCCGTACAGGCAGTTTCTTCCCCGACGATCGCCAGATGGGTGCGTTGGGTGATGTGGAGGCTGGTATAGACTTACAGCAGTTTGGTGCTCATTCAGTAAGGGGTGCGATGGCTTCTAAAGCTTTTGCCCTAGGGGCACGGTTGGAAGATCTGATGCGTCCGGCCGATTGGTCCTTGGATTCTACTTTTAAGAGGTTCTATTTTAAGCCAGTAGTTGAGGTGGCAAGGCTAGTTGTCGACAAGCTTTAAACTGGCATAATCTGAGGCCTCCGGTCCTGCAATTGAATGGGAATTGGCCTAGCCTAGGTGCTGATAAGTTCAGATTCTATTAAGGACTCGGAGTCAAGGATTATCCCTCCCAATGACTTCAGTGAAGTGGACCCTCCCCGTATTGCTGTAAGTAATCTATTCATGGGGATTATCTGTTCTGGTGACTTGCTAACTCTGACTTACAGTTGGTGTGCCTAGTGTTGTGTGACACCATTTGGTCTAGCTCAGCCTCTGAAACTGTCTCTTTTGCAGGAAATGATAGTTCCAAGCAAGATGCGTGAAAATCCGCCACAGGTGCATCGCGAGAAGAAAGAGGATGAGGAATGACTCAAGTAGGACTATCTAGGCTGGCTGGGATGCTGTCAGTGAAGAAGGACTATTGTTGTTGGACTTTCTTTTTCCTTTCCCAAGTGTTCATGGGAAATGTGGGTTGTTGTTGTTTCGCTGCTGAGAAAATAAAAGCGGAGAAGGAAGGCATAATCCTCGCCTCCTAGTCCTTAAAAGAATCGGAACTTACCAGCACCTAGGCTAGGCAAATTTCTATTGTCTCTACCAGATACATCGTTCCCGAAGGTAAGTAACTCGTACATCTGATCGAGACTACTAGCCGCAGATTCCTTAACGTAGAATAGTTACCCATGCGTTACCCACGGGAAAAGAGGGTCTGTGGAAGGACCCCACCAGCCTGGACACAACAGAAAGGCCCACAGGGAACTAGCAGCACCACATCCTCCAAACCTGGAGCCGAACCAGTCGGCGCCGGGGCCAGAGCCGCCGGCAACGCTGCGGAGGGCCCCGCGCAATGCAAGGGATCCACTGACGTCGCAGGAGGGGGAGGAGGAGGCACCAGTGAGGCCTGCAAAGCCGCCACATATGTCTCCATCTGGACTCTCGACTCCCCTTCACCAGGAAACGGTGGATAGGAGGACGACACGCAGGGGCCGCATCACATGCGGAGAGCCCACACCCCCGGCAGACCGAACACCAGCCCCCGGGGAGCGACACTCTCGGGACATCGGAGAGGGATGAAGGCACCGACGACGACCGTTTCTGAAACCGTCTGCCGAGGCTGATCAAGGAGATGAAGCCGACCTTGAGAGACGCGCCAAGAGTAGTGTAATCCGGCGCTCCCACCGCGACTTCGGTTTCAACTGTTGGCACACCTCACAAACAATAGTGCCGTGATATTCCCCTAAACACAACATGCAGATGAGGTGAGGGTCCGTCGCCGACATAAGATGCCCACACGACGTGCAAGTCTTGAAGCCCGAAGGCATTCGCACGCTGTTCCACCAAAATATATCACAATGAGGAAGAAAAAAAGGGGCCCAAACAGAGACTGGATCCGCGTTGCACGCGGAAAAGGAAAAAACTGACGTAGGCGCGCCAGGGTGGGACTTATGTGACCTTGCTGACGTCACGTACATGGACGACGCCTGTGCGGAGTTGCGTGATGCCTTCCCCACGGCGCGCGGGAATGCTGTGGCCAAAAGTTTTCCAGGTCCAGTCTCACACCTGGGGATAATTCTACGTTAAGGAATCTGCGGCTAGTAGTCTCTATCAGATGTAAACTTTGCTCTAATGATGTCTGAGGCTATAATGTGCCTAGGAAAAATAGTAATAAATATTTAGGATATCGTCATTAGTAATTTAGCTACATTTAAGAAATGGAAGAATTTACTTAGTTGTTTCAATGAACTTATGGCCTTGAATAAGCCTTCCAAGATCTGCTTTAGGTGACATTAGCTAAAGGAAATATTGCAAATTCTGTTAGAAATAGATGGGGATAGGGCCAGATAAAAAAGCCATGAAATAAACTTTGCATTAATGCGCTATTATGTCACACAGCATAATAAGCTACAGGAATTGGTCGTTGGTTAATGGAAGTAATGTTTTCTAGTTAGCTCCTACAAGTCTGTTTGTGTCCAGCTGCCAAAGGGGGTAAATATTGTCGACAGGAGGTCACCTGCTTAGGTTACCTACTGTCGAAGGGGGGTAGGAAACTAGCTCCTGGGCAAATTAAGGGTAAGCAAAATTAAGTAACACATTGTCCTTTTTCTTGGTTATTGTGCCTATTATGTGTATTATTTTGAGCTATTCTGCGTGGAAAGTACACAGGGCAGCTTGTTGTTGTGCTCTCTCTCTCTCTTTCCCTTGAGCCTGTCTAAGCTGTCTAGGACAATTGGTTGGGCTTGCTTTAGTCATTAATTTCACAAGATGCTGTGAATAGACTGATGTTCCCTTATTTGACGTTAAAGGGGAACTATGTGTTAGTTTTAGTTCTAAAATTCCCAGGTGGCAACACCATTATTGTTGATGTTATTATAGCACTACCTAAGTCGCAGAGGCATAACTAGTCCCTTATTAGTTAGTTCATATAATTGAGCTGACAACCCTTGCTAGAGCTGGTAACTAGGTTTCTCCCCTGAATATATTACGTGGCCCAGATCATGAAAAATATATGATGGCTACGGTTCACAAAGCTAGGGAAAATGCATGTGTGATCCTTAGCAAACATCTTGAAGAAAAATATAGCCTTATAGGAGTTTGTTTGCCACAACAAGTTCTGCTGGAGAGATTTATGTACTTACTATGTTAGGATTAATTTGTCAGTTATTCATGCAATACAGATCTCTGTTTCGTTCCCAGTTTAAGGGTTTCCTGTGACACCTATAATATGAGAGCATGGTCATAAAGCGTAAAACATGGTTGTTCCTACACAAGGAAAATAATTCTAGAAGTGTCCACAGTCCTGAACAGTAGTGAAAAAAAAGAAATCACAAGTAGAAGAAGTGTGGTGAACTATATGATTTATGGAGCACAAGCTTGCTAACACAAGAAACACCAAAGAATAGTTGTTTTATACATTCCTTTTCTTTGAGGCTCTTCAGAAAAATAATATAGGGGCTTTCTGAAATAGAATATTCTCATTTGATTGATTATTTGTATGGCTTGTCTAAAGATCTCCGTTCTGTTCACCAACAGATATCTGATGCCTTACAACCATTGGCAGTGGGGTCAGGACATCAAATCCAGCCTGAGGATTCAGCGCAAGTCCAGCTTGAAGCTGAAGGGAACCAGCACAGGCGTTGCTAGCAACTATAACAGGGGGGAAGGTGGAAGACTGGAAAAAGAGTTTACCCAGCCACTGCCATACAACTCTTGGGCGAAAGACGGGGTCATAAATCAGGATGGAAAGCCGATTCCTTGCTTGGTTCCTCTTTTCCTGATGCCCAGCTGAGAGGCACAGACTGAAAAGGACGGCGAGAAGGCTTTGCTTGAGGTGACCCCCTCAGAAACAAGGGTTGCTTCAGATACTGCAGCATCAGGCCTCTGAGTTCCGGTCCCCAACTGAAAGTGAACCTGCACCTTTGTTCATAAGGAGGTGCCTGGGCACACTGGGCACAATCTGTGGCCCGACAACAGAGTAGTGCGCCAGCGGAGCAACACAGGAGTTCGTGAAGGACTTGAGTTCAGGGTACAGGTGCTGTGCCTTTGGTGCCTGTTAGATTAGAGTGGAGAATACTGGTGCACTGCCTGAGACACTGGACAGGATTGTTGAGGGTATTTGCTCTGGAAGGTGATTGCCATATCCTGAAAGAAAACAACTGTTTACTCAGCTTGGTTTGTGATTGTTTTCCTGAGTTGCAAGTTGTGCAGCTCCACCGTGGGAGAAGTGAACATTTGATGAACGATAGGAGCCTGTCTGTGAGGCTCAGACGGACACAGGGAGAACACTCCCCTCTGGCTAGTTGTACAGCGGCTTTCATTCTCCAAGTACTTTTTTGTTTGCAATATACCCCTTTGGTAATCCCATTTCTGAGGAGGAACAGCCCTTTGCGGCTCCTAGTCCTAATTCCCATGGCCCCGTTTGGTCCTCCTGGTCCCCCAACACAAAGATTGTTTTGTGACAATATGTGTAGTTGCTTTAATATTTGCATTTGGAATTTTGTTTTGTCTGCAAGAAAAATATTTTGTGCACACTTTGATAAATACTACTCCGCCCCCGAACATATCATTGGTACTCTAGCCTTCCTACATCGGAACCCTGAAACTTGGAATTGGATTGGGTGGTTTTGGGATTTACTTTCTGCTTGGGGTTGGAAAATATGGACAGTTCTGTTTGTGATAATAGGCATTATTTTCTCCTGTTATCTGTGTGTTCATTATGACCCAATGCTCCGTCATGTTTGTGCTCCTACCTATACCTTATATATAGCCACTTAACTAAATGTTCAAAATATAAATGCCTACCTAGCAATGGCTCAGGATATTAATGAATTTATGAGGATAGATGTGCAGGATAACTTCCATGCTTCTATTAATTCATAGCAGATGTCTTCAGCTAATGCTAAAACGGCTATCTGTGGAAATGGCAGAAATTACTGTTAGCATATGCTGAAGCCATTTTGTTTGTGGCATCCATTTTAGTTAGCCATGTGCTTCTTCCGTCTTCACTTTTGCCAGCTTTTCTATTCTGCTTGAGTCATCAACTATAGTTAACTCTTTTCAGTACTGAGCCAGAGCACTGCGCATGCCCAGAAAGGCCTGTAGCTGCTAGAAGGCATCTGTCTTAGACAATAAATGAAATGTCAGGCTGTTTTAACTAATGTAAGCAGAAATGTCTCCCCTCCCATTTTGTTGAGCAAGCAATATTTGTATGCCTATGTTAGTAAAAAACTATTCTTGAATGTGCCAGTAACCCCCCCCCCTTTGAGTCTCCATGCGGACTATGCAACAAATGAGTATATACGGCTCATGGCCTCTGTATTTTATGGACTACCTCCTACAGTGGCCTGAGGGTACTGTATCAGCGTAGTGCCACTCATGAGAGGTTAATAAAATCTTGTCTTTGATATTACAGCTTCCATGCCAATCTCTTCTTTGTTGGTTTAAGAACCAGTGGACAGATAAGGGTGAACCCCTGCACCAGTGAGCCCCTTAAAAGGCTAATTTCCACAACGGAGCAGCTGAACTCTCATTTCTCATCGTTAAGTGTATTGCCCAGTGCCTTTTCCCACAACTCCCGTGCCTTGCGAGAAATAGGTGCAATGTCTGATTGCATGGCGTTATATAGTCGGGTGACTAATTTACCCCATGATGGGCCTGCCAACAAAGTTTGGAGCGGGCTCAAAGTCACTGGTTCTGTGGGGTGTCTGTCATTAAAGTCCTTAAGAGCCTCACATAGCCTGTAATATATGAAGGTGAACATTAATGAACAGGGATGGCGGTCACGTATCGCCTCCAACAAAACAAAGGTACTGTCCGGGTAGGCGTCGCCCATTGTAACTATACCCATATCCGCCAATATTTCCAATGCCCGTTTGTCTTGGGTCACCAAAATGTTAGGATGATGTGCTAATGGGAGAGCCAGGGCATATACTAGATGTCTGCCTGCACGTTTCGCCATAGTGCGCCATGCCTGTGCCGTGCAGTCGGCAGTACACATGTCCTTAAATGGGTAGTTTGTACTTGCCTTAGAAATTAATGCCACTAGATGATCAGGAAGCTAAATAAGTATCCTGGGAAGTACCCAGGAGCCTGATGCACTGCCCTATTCACTCAATCGAGTGTACACTGTAAATCTTCAAACAATAAAATGTATTTGTCATGAATGTTTCCAATTAAACAGACATAAACACACAAATTCGACAATTCAAATAAATCTTGCAGATAACAATGTTGTTGATTTGTTGCTCGTTGTATATTTAATGTATATTTTCTTCTGAAGTTGTTGTATAATCACAAATTCCAGAACTGAAGCAACAGTCTTTGTTTATACATCCCAATGCATTTCGGGCTAAACAACGTGCCCTTCGTCAGGGGAATCTACAAAATGATAATTATGTCAATTAGTTTTTAGTATCAGCAGGGCTCTATGTAACACATCATGCTAAAAGGGCGGGAGCTCATGTGTGAATCAACACTTCATAGAAAGTGAATAGATATATAAAAGCCAAGGGGAAAACCCAAAGTCCCAAAGCTACCTGTGTGTGGGTGAAATACGAATTGAAAACCTCTGAAATTACATGCCACATAATAAAATGTGCATTCCTTTGTGCAAAGACGCGTGTGCCAAACCAGGGGGATTTAGTGCTTACATAATCTTGCCAGAAGCTCTTCGTAAGAAGGGTGTGAGTCAGCGACTCTGCGCGATACTAAATAAACAGACTGCAAAAAAAGTGTATACAAAAGGTCACGTTCAAGTTCACGAGTGACGGAAAGAGTTGAACGTTAAAGAAAAAAAGAAAAAATGCTCACCCGAAGGCGTTTATCAGAGGTGTCACGTGAAGACAGCGTTCCTGGCAAAGGGCAAATAAAAGTATGCTATAAATAACTTCCCAGAGAACTGGATAGTCTGCAGGAGCAGGCATTTACAGGCAAGTGGTGAACTCACCAGTTAAGTTCTCTCGTCGATGTGCAAACTGCTCGGTGGTTGCGGAGAGTGAAGCATACGCGGGAGAGGAAGTGCGTTACTATGTGGAGAAGCGTGGCTCAGTGGTTAGAGGCGGCAGACCCGGAAGCTGAGATCGGCCATGGACCAGGGTTCGATCCCCCGCCTCGGCGGGTCTCGGGCTCAAAAATTCCACGGACTCGACAATTCTCGCTCTGGTGCCTACTTGACTCACGGGGTCACACTCTGCGACTCTGGGCAATAGCTTGCTTAATCTCCACTACGGCCCCTCGCGGCGGGATGCCTGGCTTTCACCTTGTGAATACCCTGCCGGGGTATCTCACAGGGGAATACCAGGACGGGTTCCCTAAGCAAGCACCTTGAGACCTCTGGGTGATTTGTGCGCTATATAAGTCGAAATACATTTACATTTACATTTATATAAAAAAAAGAAGTGATAGAAAGAGGACTGGGAGAGTGTACGCCATCTTGAGGCACTATGAGTTATTTAACAAACGTGAGGAGGCACCGAATCGGTGTAGATGACTGTGTTGATCACTTTAAATTTTGATTGAAACATGCACTTTGAAATAGGTCCATGTAATAAACACTTACAGAGAGTCCATGTAATTTACACATGCAAATATCAGAAAGTATTGTTGAAATCACATTAACTGTGGAGGAAAAGACACAATATGATGTTGCCACTCGGCGTGTGCACAATCTTGTTGACTAAATAAATATCAAAACAAACAAGCAGAACAATCATTATGCTCTTATGCTAATTCAAATTTATCATTGAGCCCTGATGGGTAAGGGTTTGCATGTACCAAATCCAGTAGGATTCTCGCTGTGAAAGTGTCTGTGCGCGATCGCGTTCAGGATTCGGTTCAATGACCTGCAGGATGCCAAATTTGAGTTGAGCTATGTTATGCCTACAAGCAAGCCAATGTTGGGCTAACGGAGAGTTTGCGTTCTGTGTTTGTATCCTGCTCTTATGTTCAGTGATTTGTGTGCGCAAACTTCGCTCAGTTTTACCTACGTAATATAGGTCGCAAGGACATTTTATGTAGTACACAACATAATTACTGTTGCAGGTGGCTGTATATGCGAGGGTGATAGGTGTGCCTGATCTTGGGTGGTTGATGGTTTTCCCTGTGATTGCATTGTTGCAGTTCGAGCAGTTCATACATTTCAGAAGACCTTTGTGTTGACTCATAGTCAGGGAAGGTGTTCTATTCAAAGTTTCCTTCAAGTTGCTCGCCCTTTTATAAGCAAAAAGTGGTTGAGCGCTGAACATGCCCCCAAAGTCAGGTTCTGATTGCAGTAGAGACCATCGATTCAATATGATTGATTTCACTTGTTTGGATTGAGTGGAAAAAGTAGATACAAACACTTCCCGGGGGGAAGAGTTTGACACAATCTTTTTCACTAAAAGTGCTTTGCGAGTTACGGTTGAGGCTCGATTGACTGCCTGATCTAAATCAGCTTCACGATAGCCTCGCTGTTTGCATCTTTCTTTAAAGACAATCATTTGCATGCCAATTGCTTGGTCTGAATTGATGCGTTTGATTCGTAGGAACTGAGAGTACGGGAGGTGCTTTTTAGTGACCATGGGTGAAAGCTATGGTATGCTAAAGCATTGTTCCTGTCGGTAGGTTTAGAAAAGATGGAGGTCACGATCTTCCCATCAGTCACACTGATGAGGACGTCTAGAAATGGGATTTGTTGTGCTGTGATATGATGTGTGAATTGAATGAGAGGGTTAATTGTGTTGAGCTGTGATATGTTGTGTTCGAGATCCTTGATTGTGCCTCGCCAGATGATGAGAATGTCATCGATATATCGCTTTAAGGCGAGCAAATGGTTGTTCCATTGAGGTTGTGATAGAATATTCTCCTGTTCGAACTTCATCATGAAGATATTTGCGTAGCTGGGGGCTCCAGAAAAGCCCATGGAGGTGCCATTAGACGGAAGGAAATAGCGCCCTTGCCAGTTGAAATAGCTATGAAACAGACAGAAATGTAAAATTTCCATCAGGAAGATACGATTGGCTCGTAATGTGTCTGTTCTTAGGAGTGCCCATTCTATGGCCTCCATACCTTCACAATGTGGGGTGGACGTGTACAATGCAATAACGTCAACGGTACACAACCAGATCTGTTGGTCTATGGGGATCGTGATTTCTCGGAGAAAATTCAAGAGATGTGTGGTGTCTTGAATATATGTGGTACTGGATTGAACTATGGGTTGAAGGAATGTGTCCAGATAGCGGCCTATGGGATCATGGATCGAACCACACCCGAGACAATAGGTCTCAAGGGGGGGTCTTTCAGAGATTTATGTATTTTAGGCACCATGTAGAGCCTTGGTCTACGTGGGAACCTGGTGTACAAGATTTCTTTAGTTTTTGGGGTGATCGATTTCATTTCAAGAGCATTCACAAGAATGGTGTTTAAGACCTCTTGGAACTCGCTAGTTGGGTCTTTAGGTAAAGTTAGGTATGTGGTGGTGTCTTGTATCATGTTTTCGACCTCGTTTTCATAGTGGGATTTGTCCATGATAACCAGGGCTCCCCCTTTGTCAGCCTTGGTGAAATGTAACGTAGGATTGTTCTGGAGTGAACGTAAAGCAGACTTTTCTCTAAGGCTAAGGTTGGGCGGAGACTTTGTGTGTTGTGGTAATTTAGAAATGTCTTGCTTGACTAAGGTCTCAAATAGATCAATGGTCTTGTGAGACATGGGTGAGATAAAGGTGCTCTTGGGTCTAAATTCCTGATATTCTACGTCTTGTGTATTAGACTGATTTGTTTCTATAGTAGAGAAAAAATGTCGCAACCTTAATTTTCGTGTGAACTTGAATACATCAATTTGGGCGTCTAGACTCTTGGCTTGGTTCGTGGGGACAAAAGAACATCCTTTGTTCAGTACTTGTGTTTGTTGCTGGGTAAGTTGTTTGGATGAGATATTGACTACTAGTGTTTCTTTCTGCGGCTGGGTTTGCCTGAACCGGTACCCTCTCCTGGTTTGGTAATGATGGGACCTTGGGGTGGTTCGTTTGAGGCTGGACTGTTGGACAAAAAAGCCAGCTGGGAAGTAGTAGAGCTCCCACTAGGTAGATTTTTGTCTGTGGTGAATGGTGCGTTTGTGTCTGTGCTAGGTGGCACTGGAGGACGTGTCATACGGGTGTCTGTGTCTGATACTACGCTCTCCTCTGAAGATGTTTTACCTGGTTGGTTCCAAGTGCATTTCTGGGCATATACTTCAGCCCACGAATACACTTCGTCAAGCTTGTAATCAATAGTGGCAAGATTATGTAAGCACTAAATCCCCCTGGTTTGGCACACGCGTCTTTGCACAAAGGAATGCACATTTTATTATGTGGCATGTAATTTCAGATGTTTTCAATTCGTATTTCACCCACACACAGGTAGCTTTGGGACTTTGGGTTTTCCCCTTGGCTTTTATATATCTATTCACTTTCTATGAAGTGTTGATTCCTATGACACGTCCTCCAGTGCCACCTAGCACAGACACAAACGCACCATTCACCACAGACAGAAATCTACCTAGTGGGAGCTCTACTACTTCCCAGCCGGCTTTTTTGTCCAACAGTCCAGCCTCAAACGAACCACCCCAAGGTCCCAACATTACCAGACCAGGAGAGGTCACGGGTTCAGGCAAACCCAGCCGCAGAAAGAAACACTAGTAGTCAATATCCCATCCAAACAACTTACCCAGCAACAAACACAAGTACTGAACAAAGGATGTTCTTTTGTCCCCACGAACCAAGCCAAGAGTCTAGACGCCCAAATTGATGTATTCAAGTTCACACGAAAATTAAGGTTGCGACATTTTTTCTCTACTATAGAGACAAATCAGTCTAATACACAAGACGTAGAATATCAGGAATTTAGACCCAAGAGCACCTTTATCTCACCCATGTCTCACAAGACCATTTCTCTATTTGAGACCTTAGTCAAGCAAGACATTTCTAAATTACCACAACACACAAAGTCTCCGCCCAACCTTAGCCTTAGAGAAAAGTCTGCTTTACGTTCACTCCAGAACAATCCTACGTTACATTTCACCAAGGCTGACAAAGGGGGAGCCCTGGTTATCATGGACAAATCCCACTATGAAAACAAGGTCGAAAACATGATACAAGACACCACCACATACCTACCTTTACCTAAAGACCCAACTAGCGAGTTCCATGAGGTCTTAAACACCATTCTTGTGAATGCTCTTGAAATGAAATGGATCACCCCGAAAACAAAAGAATACTTGTACACCAGGTTCCCACGTAGACCAAGGCTCTACATGGTGCCTAAAATACATAAATCTCTGAAAGACCCCCCCTTGAGACCTATTGTCTCGGGGTGTGGTTCAATCCATGATCCCATAGGCCGCTATCTGGACACATTCCTTCAACCCATAGTTCAATCCAGTACCACATATATTCAAGACACCACACATCTCTTGAATTTTCTCCGAGAAATCACGATCCCCACAGACCAACAGATCTGGTTGTGTACCGTTGACGTTATTGCATTGTACACGTCCATCCCACATTGTGAAGGTATGGAGGCCATAGAATGGGCACTCCTAAGAACAGACACATTACGAGCCAATCGTATCTTCCTGATGGAAATTTTACATTTCTGTCTGTTTCATAGCTATTTCAACTGGCAAGGGCGCTATTTCCTTCAGTCTAATGGCACCTCCATGGGCTTTTCTGGAGCCCCCAGCTACGCGAATATCTTCATGATGAAGTTCGAACAGGAGAATATTCTATCACAACCACAATGGCACACCCATTTGCTCGCCTTCAAGCGATATATCGATGACATTCTCATCATCTGGCGAGGCACACTGAAGGATCTCGAACACAACATATCACAGCTCAACACAATTAACCCTCGCATTCAATTCACACATCATATCACAGCACAACAAATCCCATTTCTAGACGTCCTCATCAGTGTGACTGATGGGAAGATCGTGACCTCCATATTTTCTAAACCTACCGACAGGAACAATGCTTTAGCATACCATAGCTTTCACCCATGGTCACTAAAAAAGCACCTCCCGTACTCTCAGTTCCTACTAATCAAACGCATCAATTCAGACCAAGCAATTGGCATGCAAATGATTGATGTCTTTAAAGAAAGATACAAACAGCGAGGCTATCCTGAAACTGTTTTAGACCAGGCAGCCAATCGAGCCTCAACCGTAACTCGTGAAGCACTTTTAGTGAAAAAGATTGTGTCAAACTCTTCCCCCCGGGAAGTGTTTGTATCTACTTTTTCCACTCAATCCAAACAAGTGAAATCAATCATATTGAATCGATGGTCTCTACTGCAATCAGAACCTGACTTTGGGGGCATGTTCAGCGCTCAACCACTTTTTGCTTATAAAAGGGCGAGCAACTTGAAGGAAACTTTGAATAGAACACCTTCCCAGACTATGAGTCAACACAAAGGTCTTCTGAAATGTATGAACTGCTCGAACTGCAACAATGCAATCACAGGGAAAACCATCAACCACCCAAGATCAGGCAAACCTATCACCCTCGCATATACAGCCACCTGCAACAGTAATTATGTTGTGTACTACATAAAATGTCCTTGCGACCTATATTACGTAGGTAAAACTGAGCGAAGTTTGCACACACGAATCACTGAACATAGAGCAGGATACAAACACAGAACGCAAACTCTCCGTTAGCCCAACATTGGCTTGCTTGTAGGCATAACATAGCTCAACTCAAATTTGGCATCCTGCAGGTCATTGAACCGAATCCTGAACGCGATCGCGCACAGACACTTTCACAGCGAGAATCCTACTGGATTTGGTACATGCAAACCCTTACCCCATCAGGGCTCAATGATAAATTTGAATTAGCATGCTTTCTGTAAGTGCATAATGATTGTTCTGCTTGTTTGTTTTGATATTTATTTAGTCAACAAGATTGTGCACACCCCGAGTGGCAGCATCATATTGTGTCTTTTCCTCCACAGTTAATGTGATTTCAACAATACTTTCTGATATTTGTATGTGTAAATTACATGGACTCTCTGTAAATGTTTATTACATGGACCTATTTCGAAGTGCATGTTTCAATCAAAATTTAGTGAACAACACAGTCATCTACACCGATTCAGTGCCTCCTCACGTTTGTTAAATAACTCATAGTGCCTCAAGATGGCGTACACTCTCCCAGTCCTCTTTCTATCACTTCTTTTTTTTATATAGTAACGCACTTCCTCTCACGCGTATGCTTCACTCGCCGCAACCACCGAGCAGTTTGCACATCGACAAGAGACCTTAACTGGTGAGTTCACCACTAGCCTGTAAATGCCTGCTCCTGCAGACTATCCAGTTCTCTGGGAAGTTATTTATAGCATACTACAAATCTGAACAAGAAACTGATTTGCACATATTGGTTTTCTGTAATGCGTATGTGCAGGCGCGGAGAAAATGGATTATCCCACTTTGTCAAAATCTGGGCTTCTCCCATTGCCTGCAAGCATACAGGGTTCTAAAGACGGATCTTTCAGGGCATATTGTCTTTGCATTAGCCAGATATTTGGGGTCCGTATGGCATAAGAGGAGACATCTTTTAAATGGGGACCTATGAAATATGAAATACGTTAAAATGATAAACTCTGAGGTAGATATTTTGAGAATGTTAAAAGGCTGTTCCTTGTATCCGTATAATGTTTCTACATGTTTTAATGCTTGTATATATCTTAATCTTTACTGTTTTAATGTTTCATGTACCTTTTATGGCACATGATGCCGAAATAAAGATGATGATGCATACTTTTATTTGACCTTTGCCAGGAACGCTATCTTCACATGACACCTCTGATAAACGCCTTCGGGTGAGCATTTTTTCTTTTTTTCTTTAACGTTCAACTCTTTCCGTCACTCGTGAACTTGAACGTGACCTTTTGTATACATTTTTTTCGCAGTCTGTTTATTTAGTATCGCGCAGAGTCGCTGACTCACACCCTTCTTACAAAGAGCTTCTGGCAAGATTATGTAAGCACTAAATCCCCCTGGTTTGGCACACGCGTCTTTGCACAAAGGAATGCACATTTTATTATGTGGCATGTAATTTCAGAGGTTTTCAATTCGTATTTCACCCACACACAGGTAGCTTTGGGACTTTGGGTTTTCCCCTTGGCTTTTATATATCTATTCACTTTCTATGAAGTGTTGATTCACACACGAGCTCCCGCCCTCTTAGCATGATGTGTTACATAGAGCCCTGCCGATACTAAAAACTAATTGACATAATTATCGTTTTGTAGATTCCCCTGACGAAGGGCACGTTGTTTAGCCTGAAATGCCTTGGGATGTATAAACAAAGACTGTTGCTTCAGTTCTGGAATTTGTGATTATACAACAACTTCAGAAGAAAATATACATTAAATATACAACGAGCAACAAATCAACAACATTGTTATCTGCAAGATTTATTTGAACTGTCGAATTCGTGTGTTTATGTCTGTTTAATTGGAAACATTCATGACAAATACATGTTATTATTTGAAGATTTACAGTGTACACTCTATTGAGTGAATAGGGCAGTGCATCAGGCTCCTGGGTACTTCCCAGGATACTTATTTAGCTTTCAGATTAAAGGTCGAGCAGGGCCTTTCTCCTTTTGCACGCATTGAAAAGTTTTGAATATTGATTACTACTAGTTTACTTTGGTAATTCAGTTTACTGAGTGCACACGCTGCTGCGTCAACCCCATTGTTTCACTAGATGATCAGGAGCCATATCGTTCGCCTCCACCGCTACGTGTGGTATAAAGGGCGGGGGGAAAACCAGTAGTGTGCAAATTGAGCCTGGGCACATAAATAATACATGTACAAATCCAGCACTGCAAACCCCCGTGAATATGGCCTTGTAATCGCGGGGAAGGGGGGGTGTGAGAAGTTGGCCGGTATATGATGCTCACTAGTTCTAGTGATCACCTTGTACCATGCCAAGCAACCCTTATGATGATGGTTGTAAGTCAACCTTATAGACAAGCTATCCTAGGGGTAGCATGGACTAAGCAGTCTTAGGCTAAACTCTGTAAAGGCATGTGAAGCAAGCTGTTTTACCATACACAATCCCCTTGAATACCAAATGAAAGGACACCACACAGATATATATTGAAAATATATATAGATTTATTTCTACAAATATCCCCTATACTCTTTATGAGCACAGAAGCAAATGCGTTAAAACAAAACACAGTTTAAATATACAAAAGTTGCACAAATATGGATGAGCCCTAGGGGCCACCTAAACCATATACTAAAATAGTGGTATAAGAACCACTATGGGGAAAGGAAAGAGGCCTAGGGCCTGGGAAATCGCTGGAGCTGTTCAGGACTAGCAGTGATGAAGTCGGGAAAGGCCCGCGGGACTCGGGTGCAGCGCTTAAAGCGCACGCATGCACCAATGCAATGTCAATGGTGCGTAAAAGTTACAATGTTAGTGTTTTAGGAACCTTCCGATGGACCTACAAGGCTAAAACTTTAGACACAGGCACTAGAGGTGTACACCAGTGTGGGAAAACCGGCGTTGCTGAGTTACCTCACCCACAGGAAGCGGGTGCATAGGTGCGAAGTAGTGTCGGGTTTCGTCACGCAGGTCGATGGTGCTTGGAGCTGAAGATGCTGCAGGCGGGTCGTCGAGGAGAGTTCCGGTGGATCCAAGGGTGGATCTGAAGAGGTGAAAACCTGAAAGCAGAGGGGACAATGTTCAAAGTCACTAGCCAGTGACTACCGTGGAACCAGGATGGAACCAGGCAATGTCGGGTGCAAACAGGTGATGAAGTGAAGATTGTCTCTGCAGCCACGTGGACACGAAGAGGTCAAGGACGTCCAGGCGTTGGTCACGAGCTGTCCCACAAAGGCTCTCGCTGATGGCGGTATCGGCAACTTGATTGGAGCAAACAGGCCTTGGCTAAAGCAAGCCACGCATGAATCGATGCAAGCTTCTCACTCGGACCAGCAAGGTCAGAGCGGGTGCTCCTTTTCAAGGGAGCAAGGGCCAGTCTGGAGCAACCAGACCAGCGGTGTAAGTCGTAGTTTTCGTCGCCAAGATGGCCGCTAGCCGCGTGGCAAGTGGCCGGGATGGCGCGTCAAGTGGCAAAGTGCAAAAGGGCCCCACGCAGATCGTGGAGATGCTGGAGGGCTGATCTTCGGTGCAAATGCTGCTCCGTGTCGGGGCTTCTCAAACCCCAAAGCACAGCGTCGAGGGTGCCTCGGGTGCTGCGCAGTCAGCTTCTCGGGGGTCTTCCAAGATGTCCGGTCCCACGTCTCTCGGTGCCTCCACAGGTCTCTTCTTTTCAGGGACTGTGGATCGGGCTCTGAGATGTCTGGGAGTCTGGGTCTTGTCAGGCTCTGGGCTCGAGCTCCGGCGGGAGGCGAAGGCAAAGCAGATGTCGAGTTGCTGGTTGGTGCCTGTATTCACAGGGTGGTCACTCCTTGGCCACAAGGGAGCTTCTCTTCAGTCTTCAGTGCAGCAGAATGTCGAAGTCCAGTTTTCTTCTTAGTTTCAAGTCGAGTTCAGGATGATCTGAAGTCCTGGGACACAGCTCCTACTCTTATTCAAATTCTAGGGGCCGGATCACCTACTAGGTCCCTCCTCTAGGTGGGACCAGGAAGGGGGGTGGTGACACCCCCTTTCCTTTGTCCAGCTTCGCGCCAAGTCTGGGGCTGGAGAGCCCCAGCACCGGTTTGAACTGGCATATGCACAGGGACACCTTGCGTGCCCCAGGCATGTCTGATTCTATTCAGCCCTGTCCTACACAATACACAAAATCCTGTCTGGGGTGGTGCTAGCACCTCCCAAGGCAGGAAACCCTGTGTCCAAGCCGCCCTCGCTGGAAGGACTCCCAGCAGCAGGAGGTCAGACTTGTGTCTGTGGTGGCAGCATCCATTTTGTGATGCTGAGGCTCTGTTTAACTTTAACCGGGGTTCAGGTTATGTACATGTCGTATCCCTCTAGAAGGGTGGAATGCTACCCCCGTCGCCAGAACTGGCGAGGGGGTAGTATTCCAATTCGTATGACACCTTACTCGACAGACCGCCGAATATATCACAATGAGGGCCCCAAGAAACAATGGTCTCTCTATTGTGGCCAGGGCATTATCTTATTTCTACCCTGATGGGGAACATCCGGATAATAGATGGAGTTGGACCAGGGACAACAGATATCAAAGAGCCAGAAATGGCGGGGACTTTGATAGGAATCAATATAATACAGAATGGGGAGGAGGAACTGAAGACGGGTGGAATGTAGTGAAATATAGGGGGAGGACTTCTCACTTTCCCCCGCAAAGGTATGATCCGGGTTGGTATGGTAATCAGCAATTTCCTCCGATCACTCCGTGTTATAACCAGTTTGACTGCCTGGAAATGGTGGACTGACTCTCTGAGTCAAAAGAGGTGCTTAAGATCCCTATGCCTGTAAACCTGGGTTTGATTAATCTACCACGGTATGAGGTGACACACGAAATTCGAGCACTGGCAGATACAACAGAAGGGAATCAGGGCGGTCAAGTTGGGGACATTGCAGAAGTGTCACTTATAGAAGAATTTTGTAAGGTGGTTTTTTGGAACGTGGTAGGTTTAAAACAAAAAATCCTTAATCCATCTTGGGTTGATGTAATTTCTGGAGTAGGCATACTATCCTTACAAGAAACCTGGGCCACCGCACCAATACACCTAAATGGTTATAAAACCTATTTTACTTCTGCGGTGGGGGGTTCTCATGGTAGACCCAAGGGTGGAATGATTATGTATATATCAAACCTGCTAGCTTATGACAAGATTTTCTTTTTGCCTGGCTCCAGCTACTATCAGAAAATAGTGATAGATGTAAGGCAGGGTCCAAGGATCGTTTTGTTAAATTTTTATAATAATTTTATAAGTAGCATGATTAAGGATGTACTCGCCGCAATGACTGTGGATATACAGTCTGAAATTGATAAAAAAAGGGGCGAAGTAATGATAATATGGGGGGGTGATTTTAATTGCACATTATGTAAAAAGGGCCATAAGGGTATGTGTGGCCTGATGTTAGAACAGGACATTAACTTGACGCACTTTGAACATACCCTACTTGGTGATTCACTAAATGAGATGCTTTTTAATTTTGATTTTGGATTTATAAATGAGTTAGCCAACCACACAATGCCATTTGTACCAACTTTTGTGGGACGGGGGGCTTTGACTATTATTGATTTTACTTTGTGTACAAATAGCTCTGCTAGAAGATTGATTAGCTCTAGGATAATGGATTTACCTCTGAGTGACCACTTCCCACAGGTACTTTTAATGGAGAACCTATTCGTTCCACCCGATAATGTAGTAACTTCTAAGCATATGGCCCAGGATGTGAAGTTAGGTTTCAAAAATGGTTATTCTCTGAAATGGAGTAAAGTGGTCCCGTATGACTTTTTGTCCAAATTGATGAGTAAATGTTTGGATAGCTTCTCGATCTGTTTGAATGAACATGCGGAGAGTAATGAAATTTTATTTCATTTTAATATTATTGCTACCACAGTCAAGGAGGTTTTGTGGGTTACAAGAAAAAATTCCCTAAAGTCAAATAGGAAATGGTTTGACAAAATGTGCACTAAAGCCTTAACAAAGCTTAGACATGCGATTTACAAAAGACCACGGGATGTAATTTTAATTAGAGAATTGAGGAGGGATTATAACACAGTGTTGAAGGAGAGGAAGGATCTGATTAAAAAGGACGCTTGGGACGAATTATGTTTAGCGTCACAATCAAAAGACTCGGCCGCCTTTTGGAGGGTCATAAACACTCCGCTCCTGTACGATAAAAAAGCACGCATGGAGATCGCCGTTACAGAAGATGAGTGGGTGACTCATTTTTCCTCCCTCTATAGGGCCGTTGAATCAGTGCCCGAGTCAGGTTATGACCCTATGCTAGATCCATCTAAAACATTGGCTGTAACCCTACCTGAAGTTCTTGCGAGCCTGAAGGCGACTAAGGGGGGAGAGGCGGCAGGACCGGATGGTATACCAGCTGACCTTTATAAGGCCAATACTGATCTATGGGGGCCATTGTTAGTCCAGCTTTTTAATGTTGCCTTGGCAAAAGGTTTAATCCCTACCTGGTTTACATCAATTATAGTCCCGATATTTAAGAAAGGCGATAGGCTGAACTGCACATGTTATAGGCCAATTTCTTTATTGGATTCCTCCGTAAAAATTCTTGGGAGAGTGGTTTTAGTTAAGTTGCAAAGCTGGGCAGAAGAAAATGGGGTGCTAAGTGATTTTCAATATGGGTTCCAAAGGGGTTTAGGGACCATAGAGCAAGGTTTAAATTTGTTTATCTTGCAACAGAAGTATATAAGGGTCAAAAAACAACGCCTATACCTCACTTTTGTTGACTTATCGTCAGCCTTTGATTGTGTGTCACACAATAAATTGTGGGTAATTATGGCTGAATTGGGGGTGGACAATGCTATTATATGCTTCTTGAGAGAATTATACTCCGGGGCTACTGCAACTGTCCGGTACGGGAAAGAGGGAGAATGTAGCAGACACTTTGAGATTGGTCGTGGTGTACGCCAAGGGTGCATTTTAGCACCTTTTTTATTTTTGCTATACACAAATGGTTTGGAGCGTCGCCTCGTGCAGGAGGGCAGGGACATGCCTATGGTGGGGGGAAGGCCGGTCCCTGCCCTGCTGTACGCTGACGACGCAGTCCTGATGGCACGCACCCCAATGGCACTTCAAACTTTGGTTACATCTTTTAATAGCTTCATGCTTAGTTTGGACTTGAAAATTAACTGCTCCAAAACATTGTCTATGTATTGTGGGACAAGAACAACCAGGCATTTGAAGCCAATTTTTATAAATTCCAATCCTTTAGAGAAGACTGCTACTTTCCCATATCTGGGCATTTTGTTTCATGAAAACGGCTCATGGACGTCTGCAATTAATGCCAGAACCCTGTTATTTTCCAAAACTATCATGGCTTTACAGTGCTTCATGAAAAAGCTAGGAAAAAAACCCATAAAGGAAATTTTAACTATTTATAATGCTACTTGTATATCTGTAGCTATTTACGGCTCAGGACTGTGGGGCTATTCGAATGTTAGTTCAATTCAAATTATGGAAAATAAGTTTTTACGCCACATTCTGTCCGTACCTGAGAGCAGGATGTATGACGTTACAACGCATACTTTTACCACGCCTACCATTACCACGCATTTTTTACAATGCAGGATCCATTACAACGCATACCATTACAACGCATGTATTTACAACGCAGGTACCTTTACAACGCATACCATTACAACGTAAGTATTGGTAAGTATATAATATTTTTTAAAATGTAATTTAATTAAAATTAATATAATGTAATTTAATTTAATTTAATCAATTTAATTTAATGTAATTTAAATTTAATTATATTTACTTTTTACCCTGTACCCCTTTACCCAAAAACCCAAAACTGACCCTGAACCCTAAAAATACCCCTTTACCCAAAAACCCAAAACTGACCCTAAACCCTAAAAATACCCCTTTACCCAAAAACCCAAAACTGACCCTGAACCCTAAAAATACCCCTTTACCCAAAAACCCAAAACTGACCCTAAACCCTAAAAATACCCCTTTACCCAAAAACCCAAAACTGACCCTGAACCCTAAAAATACCCCTGTACCCCAAAAACCCAAAACTAACCCTGAACCCTAAAAATACCCCTTTACCCAAAAACTGAAAACTGACCCTGAACCCTAAAAATACCCCTTTACCCAAAAACTGAAAACTGACCCTGAACCCTAAAAATACCCCTTTACCCAAAAACTGAAAACTGACTCTGAACCCTAAAAATACCCCTTTACCCAAAAACTGAAAACTGACCCTGAACCCTAAAAATACCCCTTTACCCAAAAACTGAAAACTGACCCTGAACCCTAAAAATAACCTTTTACCCAAAAACTGAAAACTGACCCTGAACCCTAAAAATACCCCTTTACCCAAAAACTGAAAAATGACCCTGAACCCTAAAAATACCATTTTACCCAAAAACTGAAAACTGACCCTGAACCCTAAAAATACCCCTTTACCCAAAAACTGAAAACTGACCCTGAACCCTAAAAATACCCCTTTACCCAAAAACTGAAAACTGACCCTGAACCCTAAAAATACCCCTTTACCCAAAAACTGAAAACTGACCCTGAACCCTAAAAATACCCCTTTACCCAAAAACTGAAAACTGACCCTAAACTCTAAAAATACCCCTTTACCCAAAAACTGAAAACTGACCCTGAACCCTAAAAATACCCCTTTACCCAAAAACCCAAACTTATAATATTTTTAATAAAATGATATACTTACCAATACTTACGTTGTAATGGTATGCGTTGTAAAGGTACCTGCGTTGTAAATACATGCGTTGTAATGGTATGCATTGTAATGGATCCTGCGTTGTAAAAAATGCGTGGTAATGGTAGGTCGTTGTAAAAGTTGCGTTGTAAAGGTTGTATACCCTGAGAGCACTGCGACCCATATATGTCATGCTGAACTGGGTGTGGTGTTTGTGACTGATATAATAATGATTCAGCCAATTTTACTCTGGCACAGGGTTTGGACAAATGAAGAATGCGTGGTTAACCGGGCTATTTTAAAGGACATTCTTGTACTGGACAATATTAACAACTGCAAATGGATATGCTATGTCAGAAACTTTCTTGAAGAATTAAGTTGTGCCCAATACTTCGAGGACCCGCCATCAATGGCACATATATCAAGAAGAGGTCTGAAAAATCTGTGTATTGTTCACCTCAGGGTCAAAAGACAAACGGAAGAGGTGAAAAAAAAGACGGTTTCTGCTCACCAGGTAATCATAAATGGAGAGAAATTACAGCCATACTTATCATTATATATGTCCAATCATGAACGTTTCCTTTTGACCCGGTTCAGATTTAATATTCTATTTAGGCTATTATCTTTTCCTGTGATGAATTGTTGGGCGAAAGAATTATGCCCTTGCCCATGTGATGATGTTTCCCCACAATCTGATATGCATATTCTATTTTTTTGTAAATTTTATCTATTTCATCGAAGAAAACTTATCATTCCCATTCTCAAAGAGTTAAATGTTTATAGATGCCGCTTAGCGTTTTTAGAGTGTCAGAAAATGGAAACTGTTTTTATGGTAGCATCTCTTGCTGAATTTTTTTAATCTGTTCTTAAGTGCCGTAAATCAATCCAAATCAATTAATTTTTCTTATGCTGTATATATGTATTTATTTTGGGTGTCTTTTTATGTGTTTCTTCTATTTTTCTTCTAATGATCACCTGACCCATGTAAATTGTACCTTTTCATGCTACTTTTATGGTTATTCTTTGTTTTTAACCGAATAAAGTACTTTGATACTGATACTCGACATGTTTTGATAAAGCAAAACCAAAGATAGCATTTAACCGCGAGGTTCATAATGCACTTAAGAGTATATGGAATGGCAGTATCATGAAACAGCTAAAGGACATGGTTCCGAAAGCTGCAGACAGGCTCAGCTCATGCCAGAGCACCATCTCACATATTTCCAAGCACTCTGCCTCCAGGATTGATGAGGCCTTCCATAGGAGTGGCTGATAGGAACATATGTGTCCATTTTGGGTTAGGTATAGGCATACTACACCTAAGTAAGGGGTGGTTACACCGACTTACCCCAGCTGAGTGATTAGCCAGTTGTGTCAAATATGGAGGCCAGGCCAGGGGTGGCACAATACGTGCTGCAGCCCCTGGTAGGCCTTGGAAGCACCTATGCCCTGGGTACCTGGGTACACTGTTACAGGGGCCAATAAGGTGAATCAGTTCCAATTTCGTAATGCACCTAATGTGCATTAGTATCAATTTAGAGAGAGAACAGCAGGCTGTGGGTCTGATTAGCAGGCCCACAGCCACATTAAGTCATAAACCAGTGAAGCAAAAAGCAAAAATTTGGGGTGACCATAGGATAGCAGACCCTACTCTCCTACACCCCCCCCCCAAACGCAGGGACATTAGACTAACCTTGACCAGTTGTGTCTTCATGTTCTAAGTGGAAGTACCTGGAGAGACCATCTGCATTACCATGGTCAGTCCCTGGGCGGTGCTCCACTGTAAAGTCCATCCCCTCTAGGGAAATGGACCACCTGAGCAGTTTGGGGTTTTCACCCTTCATCTGATTAAGCCATAAGAGGGGCTTATGGTCGGTCTGAATCTTGAAGTGAGTGCCAAACAAGTATGGTCTCAACTTCTTCAGGGCCCACACCACAGCAAAGGCCTCCCTCTCAATGGCTGACCAACGTTTCTCTCTGGGGGTCAGCCTTCTGCTAATAAAAGCAATGGGCTGGTCTTGACCATCTACATTAAGTTGTGAAAGCACAGCTCCCACTCCCAACTCAGAAGCATTTGTTTGGACAATGAACTCTCTTGAGTAGTCAGGACACTTCAGGATAGGTGCAGAGCACATGGCCTTCTTCAGGTCATCAAATGCCTTTTGACAGTTTACTGTCCACTGAACCTTTTTGGGCATCTTCTTGGATGTCAGATCATTAAGAGGAGTCACAATGGACCCATAGTTCTTAACAAACTTCCTGTAGTACCCAGTCAGGCCCAAGAAAGCTCTGACCTGAGTCTGGGTAGTTGGAGGGGACCAGTCCTTTATGGTCTGGATCTTACTCTCCAGTGGTTGAACTTGGCCTCCACCTACAAGGTGGCCCAAGTATACAACTTTACCCTGCCCTATCTGGCACTTGGTTGCCTTGATAGTGAGGCCTGCCTTTTGCAGAGCCTCTAGCACTTCCTTCAGGTGGACCAGGTGATCCTCCCAGGTGGAGCTAAAGACAGCAATATCATCCAGATATGCTGCGCAAAAGTCATCCAACCCAGTAAGGACTTGATTCACCAACCTTTGGAAGGTGGCAGGTGCATTTTTCAAACCAAAGGGCATTACCACAAATTGATAATGCCCACCTGGGGTAGAAAATGCTGTCTTGGCTTTAGACTCCTCAGCTAACCCGATTTGCCAGTAGCCAGCTGTCAAGTCAAATGTGCTCAAATACTTGGCAGAAGCCAATTTGTCAATGAGCTCATCTGCCCTTGGAATAGGGTGTGCATCTGTCCTGGTGACAGCATTGAGTCCTCTGTAATCCACACAGAACCTCATCTCTCTCTTTCCATCTTTGGTGTGAGGTTTTGGGACCAGAACCACTGGGCTAGCCCAGGGGCTCTCTGAAGGCTCAATGACACCTAATTCCAGCATCTTTTGCACCTCAGTCTTAATACAATCTCTGACATGGTCAGGTTGCCTGTAAATCCTGTTCTTTACAGGGAGACTATCACAAGTGTCCACCACATGGGTACACCAGTTAGTCTGACTGGGTGTCAGGGAGAACATATGTCGATATGCCTGCAAAACGTGTCTACAGTCATTTTGCTGATGTTCAGTGAGGCTGCCATCTAAGGCCACACCATCAACTGAGCCATCCTCACGGTTCTGAGTCAGCAGGTCTGGGAGAGGGTCACTCTCTTCCTCCTGCCCCTCATCTGTAGCCATGAGCAAGCCCATGTCTGCCCTGTCAACATATGCTTTCAGCCTGTTAACATGGAGCACCCTGTGGGGGCTCCTGGGAGTTCCTAGGTCCACCAAGTAGGTAACCTCTCCCTTCTTTTCAATGATAGTATGGGGTCCAGACCATTTGTCTTGGAGTGCTGCTGGGGCCACTGGCTCCAACACCCATACTTTCTGTCCAGGCTGGTACTCAGTCAGGACAAACTTTTGGTCATGCCAAGCTTTTTGTAATTCTTGGCTAGCCTCAAGGTTTTTGGATGCCTTCTCCATATACTCAGCCATCCTGGAGCGGAGACCAAGTACATAGTCCACTATGTCTTGCTTGGGCTTTTTGAGAGGTAACTCCCATCCTTCCCTCACTGAGGTACTGGGTTTTTCAGAACCGGTACCGAACCGGTAACCCAGTGGTGTCAGGGTACACACCCAAAGACCTCGAGTACTTTCCTGATTTAGACCACAGAAACTCAGAGTCTTCTAGGTGAAGTCAAGGATCAATTTTATTGGCTGCAACCAAGTAACAGGTCCTAGAAGTACAACAACACAGGATGTATATTCTCAGGAGACTGCTCAATATTACAAAGCCAGGCTTCTCTTTTTATACAAAATATTGTGCTTCAGGCAAACATTCTCCACATTTTAGTATACTATTCACATGTTTCCATTACAAAGAAAAAGCAGAGTCATGATGACAAGCCCACATTCCAATTTGTTCAGCCCACGATAAATTATCCGGCAAGGCCCAACATTTTCATCAGATATCGGTGTACCCCCGATAAAAACGGGCACATCCTCCTCGTAAAGCAAGTAAGAAGAAAGGAACAGGGACAGGTGGGAGCAAGATTAGGCAGGGTGTGTGTGCGATGAAAAGGTTTTATGGCAGGCTGTGCCTTGATGCTATCTCGTTCGGCCACTGGGAGAGGAACTGACCAAACAGGTTCGGCCTGAGGAAATGGTTTCAGCTTGCCCAGGTCAGAGAAAAGTCAATCAAGGTGTACGTGTCCTTTGATATCGAATTTAGCTGTATTATAAGCCTATGTGAGGGCAACCCACAAAATGGCTGCCGTACACAAAATGGAAGCCAAGGGTTCAAGACGAAAATGACGATTTCGAGGTGAAATCGTCACTCGAATATGATGAAAATGCTTGTACATAGTGTACTAGCCATTTTCGGTCTTTTGATATAAAAATCGTCATGCTACGACGAAGTTTTATTCACGAGTTCAGAATTTTCAGAACTACAAACCCTCCTTTTGCCCTTACATAGGCAATTTAACCTAATCTCATGCTAATCTGAGTCCAGGTCTATATTCCTAAAGTCATTGAGATGTTGCTGTAACATCATTCTATTACTTAGCTCGTCTCTTGATACAGGTTTCCTTACACATGATGTAGCACAGAGGCCACATATTGCAGGAGCACACTGCACGCACAGACAGAACAGGAAAAGAATGGCTAAGACCATCCCAATGACCATCAAAATTTTCCATCCCCAGCCGGATATCAGTTCCCAGAACCATCCCATTAAAGACCAATCTCCTTTATCCACATGAATAGATTCGGAAATCTTATGCAGTTTAGAGATGGCCTGGCATACTGTTGGAGCGTTATCTGGAATGAAAACACAGCAACTCGATTGGATCAATCTACATACCCCACCTCGGTCTGCAAGTATGACATCTAATGCGACCCTGTTCTGAAGGCTCATAAGACGATGCGACTGGAGCTCAGCAGTCAAGTTACTAAGGGCACCAGCAGTTTCAATTACGGTGGACTCAACCACCCTTGCCAATTGCCTTATGTTCCTGCTGTTAACCATGGGTCCCCAGAACGGCAGAAAACCCCTTACGAAGTCCCCAAATTCTTGTCCTGCAGTGTCTTCTTCGCTGAAGACACCTCTAGCTATCCTTGTCTTGTGGTAATCTGCCGCCGCTGTGTAGGTGGGAGGCAGCAGGAACGAAACAAAACATGTGCCCGAAAAGTCAGGGGGCAACCATGTATAGGCTCTATCATGGCAGATGAAATAGGTACCCTTAGCTGCTAAGAACGGAGGGGAAGTCTGAGATGCAAAAACATATGTTTCAGTGCATATGCTTTTCCCTAGCTGAGCTCTGGGATTCTTGCCAGTACCTTGCAGACACAGGTGACCCTGATGGGGTACAATCCAAATCGGGGAAGATCTCTTAGCTTGCTGTTTCTCACTCAGAGTAGCTCCATATCCGGTTACGTTCCATCCTATGTATACTAGTGTCTCATCTCTAGGGATAGTCTTGTAGGAAATATCTTCCTTAATCATGTCTACTATACCCTTGACTAGAGCACTATTCTTAGGATTGTCTTCCACAGAACGTAGGGGGTAGACTTCATGTGCATAGATGAACATTGTTCTGTAAGCCCACACAGAACCATTGTGGCTGAAAGGCAGGACCAGATTAGGAATACCTTTATCCGTTGTGTGAGGCATACGACCACACACCCAACAGTTAGTTGTGTTCATTACTAGTTGGTGTTGGTGCAAAAGCTGAACAAAGGAGTTATTAATAAACTCTAATCTCCTAGCGGATTCGTGTTCAGGAAGGGGTTGAAAAGAGTGTGGGGAAACAGTAGAAGGAGGAGGTATAGGCGATGTAGTGGGTGCAAATGTTACTCGAAAAGAGAATAAAACATAACTTATTAAAAATATCATCACACTGAATAATATGAAAATGCACAATATCAAAAAGCTTTTCTTTGTCATTATTTTACATATTCGGTTTTTAAAGTTCACAGTTTTGGCAGATCTCTCCATCTCGAAAAACTCCATCCTCTCTAAAATGCTGCCCGCGATGGGAGGTTGTTTCTGCTAAGGAATGCTTCTGTCAGTCCAGGGTAACTCCCTTAGACCAACCAGAACTGTCGACCTAACGTCGTCAGCTGCACCCCAAAGACTTTGGGCAATCGCGGCCCTAGCAGCGGAACCCGGATGGCGGTTCGAAAAACAAAAATAAGCAAGTTTCTCAGATGGGAGAGCTGCGCTTTCAAAAATAGTACTTGGAGGAGAAAAAAAAAAAAAAGATTTTTATTTGTCCATAGGTCTCGGCCTCAAATTGTATCTTTGCTTTCCAGGTATGGTATGATCTCGGAAAAGGAGTTCAGGCTCTGTAGTGTCCAATGGAACTGACGGTGATACAGCTGTTGTCGCTCTCTTTTTCAGTAAGTGTTCCTTTATACGTGCATCACTGAAAGGCAGAAAACGTGGCACGGTTTCAGTCTCTGAGTCGGCGACACCCTCCTGGACCCACAGGTTGTATGGCAGAGGCAGAGGGATCCGCTTGCAGTGGATCCCGTGGATCCAGTTTTTCTTCCCCTCCACTCGAACAGCTGATCTTGTGGAAAGAAGAACGAGGTGCGGTCCGGTCCACCTTGGCTGGTCAATCTTGGTTCGCTGGAAATTCTTCACGAGAACCCAAGATCCAGGGTCGATCTGATGACCTGGAGTTTCGGAGACCGGAGGCAGGGTGTCATGGACCTGTTGGTGTAAAACACGCAATTTAGCCGTCAATTCGTACAAATAATCAAGCAAAACAGGGTGTTCAATTTCACTGAACTTTGTGGGCCTTGGCACTCCCCATATGTTGGCCGGGCGGCAAAAAACTATCTCATATGGACTAAGTCCCACTCGCGAATGCACAGTCATTCTGGTGGATAGGAGTGCTAGGGGTAGAGCGTCAGGCCATTTAAGACCAGAGCTCGCTTGGATTTTGGCCAGTTTAAGTTTTAAAGTGCCGTTGTAGCATTCTACTAATCCAGCTGATTGGGGGTGATTTGCAGCGTGGAACTTTTGCTGAATGCCTAGCCCTTCACATACTCTCTTCATCACACGACCCACAAATTCACTCCCATTGTCACTCCAGACCATTCTAGGCATTCTGAATCTGGGGAAGAACTCTTTCACAAGGGCTTTAGCTGTGGATAAGGCAGTGTTGTCTTTTAGGGGGTAGGCTTCCACCCATCTTGAAAAGGCACAAACAACAACGAGTACGTATTTTAAATTGTTGCACCTCTCCATGTGGATGAAATCTAGCTGCAAAACCTCGAACGGATACGTAGGAGGTGCAAAATGACCAGCTGGAGTTGGGGTTCCCCTAACAGGGTTATGTTTCAGACACACCATGCAATTCTTGACCACATTCTCTGCACAGTTAGGAATTCCAGCATTTTGCCATACTGGAGCCAACAACTTACAAATCCCTTTCACGCTGATATGAGCCATTCCATGAGCCATTGTAACCACTGCAAGCACGTACGCATCGGGTAACAACCATCTCTGATGCTCTGACAATTCAACCCAACAACCATTTGCATCCATTCTACCCGTACTTTCTCTCCACATGTTCAACTCTTTCTCTGTAGCCTCAGCTTGAATAGACTTCACACTCTCTATCGTGTCTTCACACATTCCAACATCACCAACCCATCTTGCAGGGCCCGCAACATACATTCGGCTCATCACATTCCTTGCAGTTTCTTTTGCGATTTCGTCAGCAAATGCATTTCCACGACCAACATCATCAGTCACCTTCTTGTGAGCACTACATTTTACAATCGCCACTTGCAGAGGCAAGGTCAGTGATTCAAGAAGCTCATTCACCAACTGACCATGCTGAATCTTAGCCCCATGCGAAGTCAGGAACCCACGTTCTTTCCACAATCGTCCAAAACTGTGAGCCACTCCAAACGCATACTGACTATCGGTGTAGATGGTCACTTTCAGTCCTTTTGACAACACACATGCTCTTGTAAGTGCAATCAATTCTGCTGCTTGAGCTGAATTATGTGGAATATGTGCAGCTTCAACAATTGTATGCAAAGTCGTGACAGCATATGCTGCAGTCGTGTCACCATTCGGGAGCTTGAAGCATGAACCATCCACCCATAATGTACCATCACATTCAGCAAGAGGAGTGTCCCTAAGATCTATTCTCCCATTCGTTTCTTCTTCTGTTCTAAGAAAACAATCATGCTGTTCTGAATCATCTAACTCCTCTACACTTGGCAACAACGTAGCTGGGTTAAGTGTGTTACATCTTTTTATGTGCACATGACTTGCTAACAATGTCAACTCGTAACCTGACAATCGAGCACTAGTTAAGTGCTGTGTCTTGGTTCTGTTTAACAACGTGTCCACTGCATGTGGAACCATCACAACTAACATGTTATTCATCACTAGACCAGCAGACTGTCGAATAGAAACAGCTGCTGCCGCCGTTGCTCTTAAACAACTCGGCAATGCTTTAGCTACCGGATCCAAAGTCGACGAAAAATATGCGCATGGACGCTGCTTGTCTACAAACAACTGAGTCAACACTGATAATGCACAACCCTCTTTCTCATGGACATACAATGTAAAGGGCTTACTGTAGTTGGGTGTACCTAACACGGGAGCCGAACATAATGCTGTGCGCAATTCAAAAAAACTTTTCTGACACTCTTCAGACCAAGGAACGGGATTGGGTGTATCTTTACATGTTAATGCCACCAAAGGTTTGGCTAATAACGAAACATTTGGTCTCTATTGCCTGCAATATGATGTAATGCCCAAGAAAGCATGCACTTCTCTCTGTGTTCTTGGCACACTCAATTTCGCTATTGCCTGAATTCTTTCTGGGGTCAGTTTCCTTCCCTCCTTCGATAAGAGATGACCTAAGTAGGTCACTTCTTGTCGACAATATTGCAATTTTGAGAGAGACACTTTGTGGTGCAAATCACACAAATGACGCAACAATGACAACGTGGCTTCTTTACAGATTTCCTCAGTATCTGCAGCAACAAGCAAATCATCTACATACTGAATGAGGGTAGCGCCATCAGGTAAAACAATCGTATCAAGCTGTGTTTTTAAAGCTTGACTATATATTGATGGACTTTCACAGTAGCCCTGTGGAGCGCGTTTAAAGCGGAAGCTGCGTCCTCCTAAACTGAAGCCAAAAATATCCCTGCTCTCCTCGGCAATCGGGATGCTGAAGAAAGCATTCTTCAAGTCAATCACCGAAAACCAGGTGGCAGACGCTGGAATCATGGTCAATAGGGCAGTAATGTGAGGAACGACTGGAAATTGTGGCACGACTATTTTATTGACCTCTCTAAGATCAATCACAACTCGGTACACAGGTGGCTGAGAAGGGTCAGTTCGTTTCAAAACAGGCAGAACAGGACTATTGCAAACGTTGCCTCTTGTCTCTTCAATCACATCTTTTTCAATCAAATCGTAAATGATCGCTAGCAAAGCTTTTTCACCTTCACTAGAATTTTGTATTGGGGAATTCGTGGCATTTTAACATTGGCTTTCAATGTTACAACATATGGCGGTATTTCCAAAAGACCCACATCATTAGGACCAGTAGCCCAAAGAATATTAGGGAGAGATGACAATTCTGTTGGAAGTTTATCCCTTGACAAATACATTGGAGAAATCACTTTCTTACCCAGTGTAAGTTGTACTCCTGAAGGAGAACAATATAAAGTTGCATACAATCTTTTCAGCAAATCTAATCCTAGCAAGTTTTCACCACAACCTGTTGTCAGAATAAGGGGTGCTTCGAATTCACAAGGTCCAACAGAAAGGGACAAAGGGTCAGAAATCGGATTTCTAACTGGGGCGCCAGAAAAACCTACAGAAACATTCATTTCGCCAGACAAAGGTGCGCCAGGGAGTTTGGAGTGCATAATAGAACTCTTTGTAGCACCAGTATCCAACAGAAAAGGCTCTGACACACCTGATGTAATCACCTCAACATATGGTCCACTCTGATCTACTGGAACTGAAACAACTCCCTCTCTTTGCCTATGGCTGTCCTAGCAATCATTACCTTCCATATGCTCATCTTCTGCATAGTAATCATCAGCGTAGTACTGAGCCGTCCTACCAGATGCGTTATTCTGCTGATCGAACCTATTCATCGAATTTTGAGGTGGAAGAGACTGTGTGTTCTGGGGGAAATTTCCACGTCCTCTACCTCTAGATGCTTGTTGAACACCTCGACCTCTTACATCAGAAGCACCATTTGCACGCTGTAATAAAATAGGACAACTATACTTGAAATGACCCTCTTCCTTACAATATGAACACTGATTGGGGCCTACAGTGACACGTGGTTGAGTATACTCGACTCTTTGCGAGTTCCTCTGATACTGTTGAGGCTGCTGATAATTATTCTGATAGTTACTCTGAGCACCACTATTTTGACCACCACGTGGCGGATATGCTTGCTGTAACAAAACCTTCGTTTTTAACTCTTTAGTTTTCTTCTCTGCCCTATCTTTCTCATCTTTGTCTCGATTTTCGTAATATTGTGCAGTAGCCAATATCTGTGCTGAAGAGGAAACTGCCCAAGAACTCTCTGAATCTTTTAACTTTTTACACAACTCGGGAAGCAGATTGTGCACAAATTTATCGACGAACAATCGCTGACCACCTTCTGTGCTCATATCTTGACCACTGTGGTCGACAAACGTTTCTTCAAACCTGGTGAAGAAATCTGACACCGTTTCCTCTTTCTTCTGCTTACACGCAGACAATTTATCCCAGTTTACTCGCATCGCAGGCATTATAGTTTTCATGTAATCAATGATTTTACCAGGAAGTTCTGCTACTAAAGGCTCAGGCTTAGCACCACCAATTTGTAGGGCATCTGCAGCAGCAATATTAGCCCATGAGTCACCTAACTCCTGACCATGATCTGCATGACGAATCTTTCCCCATAAAGGCTGTGGAACAACATTCCCAAACAACATATCTATATCCGCTAAATTCATGATACATGACCCAGCAGTCTGTGACAACTCCTTGTAATACCCTGCGGGATTTTTACGGGGATCAGGCAATGTCTGCTTAAGGGCCAAAACTTCAGCTCGCTTCCAAGGAACATGTACCCATACACGCTGAAAGTGTGGCAGAATAGGTGGGACTGGGGAAAATTTTTTTTTACCGACTACAAATTGTTTTAAACCTACTATTTATAGGAAAAAACATACCAAGTGATACTCCTGGGTAATTGGGGCATATATTATTCGTGCCCTTTTACTTCATTTTTTATTTTTTAAGGATATAAACATGTCATGTGAAACAGGAAACTAAACGTTTTCTCACAGTTAGCAATTTACTGTCATATATACAAATATACAATACATTTAAACAATACAACACTTACAAATCAACACTGTCTTTGCAATATATACAGACTATTACTTCTCAAAAAAGAAGAACAAGAGTCAAGCTTGCGACTCACAAAACAATTCAATTGCAAACCAATGCGAACAGTTTTTTGCAACAATAGACCCTAAATCAATTCTGTGGTCTTATCAAGCAACTAATGGCTATCCTTTGTCTGAGTGCCGACGCGTTTCGAACTCGGTGTATTCAATTATCGAGTTCTCCTCAGGGCTTGGTCTCTTGGATATTTCTGGAAGTATATAAAAACAAAGTGTTCTTACTTATTTGTTAATAACCCGTCTGCTTTTCAACTATGTGTTCCAATGTCTGAATGTTTACCTGTGGCCCAGCAGCCGCCGGTCCGCAGGTACTTTATTTATTTTCAGCTGGAGTTATTGGGACCTGTGGGTGAGTAAGGACTTAATGTAACTTGTGCCTAAGCTCAACTAAAGACAACATTACTCGAACTTATTCTCAGCGTACCTTAGGATTTCTGTCGAAGATCTTAAACGGATCCTCAGGGTTGTTTTACGCTGTAATCCACGGCACTTTGTCTGCCTGAGGAATAACAGTGCATTACTTTCCATTTTATGTCCTCATCAAAAAGAATAAGAGAAGGAGTTCAACACTAAAAAAGCCATTCCTGGCGAAATCGCCGGTTTCACGTTCAGGCTGCAGCGTCTCTCACTCTATCGTGTGCGCCTGCCTGCAAGTAACAGTACAGTTCTTAGGTCGGTCCAATTTAAATTCAGTGAAACAAAGGGCATTCACAACTCATTGAGGCATACCTGGCGTGCGCGCCGTTTTTTCTTAGGCTGCAGCGTCTCTCTCTTTTTCACAAACGAATTGTTCGTTGTAATCGAACTCCGGTCAGGAAACCCGCTATTTACCTGTGTATTAAAATAATCATTTAGGCTCTACACGACGGGGGGAGGTTAACTCTGGCGCTATATCTAAGGTGGCACTTACTTTCAAACGCGGCAATCCGGCGACTTCCTCGATGAGTCTGTGGATGCGGCGGCCATCTTTCAGAGGCTTTTTAAGCCGGGCACTCATTACCAACAAATCGAGTAGTCAGTGGCGGCCATCTTTAAAGGGTTTATTTGTGGATAGTGCAAGGGATGGACAACTTTGATCAGCATGTTGTGTCTAAGATTCTGACAACCATCGTGTTCATTACTGTGTAATGGGCATATCTAGTATATTACAGCCTTGCAATTTCAGACAAAGAATTCATACCGTGCAACGCGCTGTTGAATTTCAAAATTAGGTATGCCTCCTTCTGCAGCAATATTTCGTCTGGATCCATAGGTTTAGTTTGTTGCAGGACATATAGGACAGACCACTTAAAGTCATTTTCTGTGTGGTTCTTCTCCATAATTGTTCCACCATTGGAGCGGTTAAAGTTTTATTTTTTAACCTTGATTTATGCTGCGTCATCCGTGTGTTTACTTGCTGTGTAGTCTTGCCAATATACAGCTTTTGGCAAGGACACACTATAACATACACGACATTTCGTGTTCTGCAATTCGAAAATTGCAAATGTTTCCATCTGACACTTCCATGTTGGAATTCCTTCCCTTCCAGCGTATTTGTACATGCCACACAGGACCCACATTTATGGTCTCCCTCCACTGGTTTCATCCCCCATTTGGACAACAAGTCGCTTTTTGGCTTAGGTAGTGCAATGTCGGCCCTGACTAGTTGTTGGCCAATACTCCTATTTTTGCGATATGCAAAAAGCGGACGTGGGAAAGGGCAGTCCAAGTTTTCCAAAAGGTGCCAATTTTTCAGGACCACCTGTCTCAATTTGTTGGTGTCAGGCCCGAAAGTTGTTACACAGACCAATCGGTCCAATTCAGGTTTAGTTTTTGTATGAAGCAGACATTCACGGGGTGTGTATCGTGCCCTCTTGAATGAGTGCTTCAACAATTTTTTCGGATAACCTCTCTCCGTCAGTTCCTCACAAAATCGACTTGCATGCCTTTCGTATTCCTCAATTTCTGTGCAATTCCTCCTTATTCGGAGCATTTGACCATAAGGTAAATTAGACTTCAAGTTCCTGGGGTGGGCACTTCAGTGATGTAGCATAGTGTTTTTATCAGTCTTTTTCCTGTACAAGGTGGAAATTAGCCGTCCTTCGTTACATGTGATCTCAACATCTAAAAAAGTAATTCGCCTGTCGCTCTGTTCCATTGAGAATTTTATATCCAAATGCTTTGCATTCAGCCATGCATGGAACTGAATCAGTTCAGTGTGGCTCCCCTGCCACAGGAGCCACACGTCATCGATATAACGAAACCACTGTTTGATATTGCCACTGTATGGGTTATCGCTGTAAATGAACTTTTTTTCATACTCAGCCATGTACAGAATGGCCATTTCTGGAGCATAGGGGCATCCCATGGCCGTCCCCTTCGTCTGCAGGAAGAATTGTTCGTTGAATCGGAAGTAATTTTTCTTTAAAGCTATTTCAGCTAATTTTCAGAAGACAAAATGGTCCAACTGACTACAAGTCCCAGGACCTAACTCCTTCTTCTTTCCAAAGAATAGGTGGGACAGCATTCGCGTTCCCTTCCCTCCATTGTGGGGGAACTTCCCTCATGGGATATTGTCTTCCCTTCTTTTTAACAGAAGAATCAGACTCAAACAACGACTTAGAAACACCTTCAGTCCTAAGTGACAACAACGTCGCAACTGCTTTCTTAACATCTGAACCCACAATTGCGCCTTTTGAAAACTCGAACCGTACATGGCTCAACTCAGGAGGATTAGAGTCCAAATCATTTTCCTCTAAATCTTCACACAGGAAAACACACATTTTCTCAAAAACGTATCTCTGCTTCGATGTTTCCCACTGGGTGAAGACATCCATAACACATTCTAAATCATATTTTTCCGGGTCAGCAACCCATTTATGTGCCAAACAATTCAACGTTTCCTTCTCCCTAGAATCAGGCAGTTGACTACGCAGTTGCTTGCGCTCTGTGTCAGGAGTCACACTCGTTGCACCAAAGAGAGGATGCAAAAAACTAGCGACAGTACTAGCCACTCTCTGACGAACAGAAGGAGAAGTCGATGAAAAGACAAGAGGGAAAGCAGGGTGAGACGCGGCAGATGCAGAGGCAGTGTCAGGAGAAGTACCAGGAGTGGTAGTCGTTATAGTAGTTAAAGTTGTAGGAAGTATAGGAGGAGCAGATGTAAAAGCCGGTGGCCCTTGAGGAGGCTGCACCGGAGGAGCAGGGGCCAGCTGAAGAGTAGCTGGTGGGTGCTGTGGAGGAGCAGGAGGCAATGCAACCACGGGTTGCGCAGCTAAAGGTTGTGGAGGTGCTGTAGCATTCTGCACATAAGGGGGTGGCGAACTTAACAAATGCGCCATTAACGGATCTTTTTCAAGCTCTTTTGCTGCATCTTGCTGAAGAGGCGGCAAAACTGGATAACATTTATCTATTACCATTTTACGTTGCCTGTGCAACTGCTCACTCATCTGTTCTTCTTCATTGTCTTTATACTGCATAGCAGCTTGCATTATCGAAATACCCCTTTCTCTCTTATTTTTCTTCGCTAATTTAATTTCCTTCTGTTTGGCTTCCTTACGCCATAGGCGGAAAGAGTCAAACATCGCCGGCCGGGCTTTCTTCTTAAAAAGTTTAACTTCGAGGTTATCTAAGATTTCTGTATCAAAGCTACCATATTGGACCATTTTAAAACACCATCTTTTCTGGTGTATTTGATCCACACTTCATTGTATGTGATGGGGCCTACTCCATGTTTCACATACAATTCATAAGTTGGAGTTCCAATCGGAGGAACCGGACACGAGTCCTCCAATCGGGAATCCCTATTATTACAACCAAGACAAAACAAATTTCCAAGTCTGCTAAGACCAGGCATCTTCGCTCTCTAGTCTAGCTTCAAACTTCAAAGGATTATCGATTATGATATTCTCGTGAATACACGAGTCCTTTGGCTTTGGCACTTGCAAGTTCCTAACAAAGTGATCCCAAGGGGATACCCAAACTAAGACCAACTAAGGACTGGGAGACGCTCCACTTATACTTAACTGAGATATCGATGACGTCACCAGAAGACTCGTCTATCGTTTCGCTCTACCAAACTTCAAGGGTCCAAATCAGGGCGATAGCCAGGGCAGCAACCCTTTGTAGCCGTCGGGAAGCGGGGAACCTCGCAGCAAAGACTTTTGGACCACGTCGACATGCAGGGGTCGATGAAGTGGCGGCCTTCCTCCAGAATTTTCACACGAAGCTCCTCACGAACCTCTGGCTTGGACCGGTACCGCTGGTATCGCCCCACTTTGGGCGCCAACTGAGGTACTGGGTTTTTCAGAACCGGTACCGAACCGGTAACCCAGTGGTGTCAGGGTACACACCCAAAGACCTCGAGTACTTTCCTGATTTAGACCACAGAAACTCAGAGTCTTCTAGGTGAAGTCAAGGATCGATTTTATTGGCTGCAACCAAGTAACAGGTCCTAGAAGTACAACAACACAGGATGTATATTCTCAGGAGACTGCTCAATCTTACAAAGCCAGGCTTCTCTTTTTAGACAAAATATTGTGCTTCAGGCAAACATTCTCCACATTTTAGTATACTATTCACATGTTTCCACTACAAAGAAAAAGCAGAGTCATGATGACAAGCCCACATTCCAATTTGTTCAGCCCACAATAAATTATCCGGCAAGGCCCAACATTTTCATCAGATATCGGTGTACCCCCAATAAAAAAGGGCACCTCCTCCTCGTAAAGCCAATAAGAAGAAAGGAACAGGGACAGGTAGGAGCAAGATTAGGCAGGGTGTGTGTGCGATGAAAAGGTTTTAGGGCAGGCTGTGCCTTGATGCTATCTCGTTCGGCCACTGGGAGAGGAACTGACCAAACAGGTTCGGCCTGATGAAATGGTTTCAGCTTTCCCAGGTCAGAGAGAAGTCAATCAAGGTGTACGTGTCCTTTGATATCGAATTTAGCTGTATTATAAGCCTATGTGAGGGCAACCCACAAAATGGCTGCCGTACACAAAATGGAAGCCAAGGGTTCAAGACGAAAATGACGATTTCGAGGTGAAATCGTCACTCGAATATGCCGAAAATGCTTGTACATAGTGTACTAGCCATTTTCGGTCTTTTGATATAAAAATCGTCATGCTACGACAAAGTTTTATTCACGAGTTCAGAATTTTCAGAACTACATCACCAAACACAGGGGTCCTCTTACAGGGTGCCCAAACAACAATTCAAAGGTGCTGAAGCCAACCCCCTTTTGTGGGACCTCTCTGTAAGCAAACAGAAGGCAGGGCAGAAGGATGTCCCATCTTTGCCTGAGCTTTTCAGGTAATCCTTTGATCATGCCCTTTAGGGTCTTGTTGAACCTTTCAACAAGCCCATTGCATTGTGGATGATAGGGAGTGGTGAACTTGTAGTTGACACCACATTCCTTCCACATAGCTGTTAAGTATCCTGACATGAAGTTGGCACCTCTATCAGATACTACCTCCTTAGGAAACCCCACTCTGGAGAAAACTCCAAGTAAGGCCCTGGCCACAACAGGAGCTGTTGTGGTCCTAAGTGGAATTGCCTCTGGGTACCTAGTGGCATGGTCCACCACCACCAGTATGAATCTGTGCCCAGATGCTGTAGGGGGATCCATTGGTCCTACAATGTCAATCCCCACTCTTTCAAAGGGCACCCCCACAACAGGTAGTGGTATCAGGGGGGCCTTTGTGGTACCACCTGCTTTGCCACTGGCTTGGCAGGTTACACAGGAGCGACAAAACTCCTTGGTATCTTCTGACATGTGAGGCCAGTGAAAGTGAGAGACAAGCCTGTCCCAAGTCTTATTCTGGCCTAGGTGTCCTGCTAGGGGAATATCATGGGCCAAGGTAAGAAGGAAGCCCCTAAATTGCAGAGGTATGACCAACCTCCTGGTTGTACCAGGCTTGGGGTCTCTACCCTCTGAATAAAGGAGCCCATCATCCCAATACACTTTATGGGTACCTTGAGCATTCCCAGCAGCCTCAGCAGCAGCCTGCTGTCTGAGGGGTTCAAGAGAAGGACAGGATAACTGAGCCTGCCCCAAGTCTGCCCTAGAAGGTCCCCCTGTCCCCAGAAACTCAACCTGATCAGGTTCAAGCTCTTCAAGGACAGGTCCTTCAGGGGTCTCAAGATCATCTTCCTGTGAAGGCTGATCCTCACTTGTAGGCAGTTGGGAAGGCACAGCATTTACCCTCCTGTTCTTCTTCTTGGAAGGTACTTGGTCCATTGTTCCAGGATCCAAGACCCGAGGTTCAGAGAGGCACTTTTGGCCTGTGACCTGGTCACAGCAAGGACATGTGATGATATCCCTAACATCTCTGCATGAGTCCCGTACTCAACTTCTGACCATAGAGAGTTCTCCAGGTCAATGCCCAACAAACATTCTACTGGGAGATCAGCAGTAACCACAACTCTTTTTAGGCCAGTTACCCCTCCCCAGGAAAAGTTAACAAGTGCCACACTATGTGTAGTAGTGACATTGCTGGCATTGGTCACCAGGTAATTATCACCTGGTAGGTATTGTCCAGGGTCCACAAAGCTAGGTGTCACCATGGTGACACTGGCACATGTGTCCCTGTATGCTTGAGCCACTTTGTCATTAATCAAAGGTGTCTGCCTGTACTTGCCCAGATTACTGGGACTGACAGTAGTGGAAAAATCAATTTCCACATCACAGATCAGAACAGCCTGTGTAGGGGTTCTGACTAGGCCAGAATCTCCCTCAGTTCCCAAGGTGATACCTATTACCCCCTTAGTCTGTGGACCAACACTGCTAACTGTACTATTGGGTGCAGGTGCCTTAGTGGCTGCAGTGTTGGGGGCTCCACCCTTTTTACACTCACTTGTCCAGTGAGAGGTGTTTTTACATGTACTACACCAGGGTTTTCTCTGACCTTCTTTCTTCTTCTTCTTGGAAGTTGGGGACCCACCCTCAGTATTAGTTTGGGGCCCCCTGTTGAAGACTTTCTGCTCCCCACCCTTCTGGTCTGTTTTCTTTTGGTCACCACCCTGGTTCTGGTTTTGGTTCTTTTGCTTAACTCTGGTTCTAACCCATTTGTCTGCCCTCTTTCCCAATTCTTGGGGAGAGGTTAGATCTGAGTCAACCAAATGTTGATGCAACTGCGGGTTCTGACAGTTATTTAAAATCTGTTCTCTCATAAGCAAATTGTACAATCCTTCATAGTCTGTAACCTTACTTCCCAGCAACCAGCCCTCCAGAGCCTTAGTGGCACATTCAACAAATTCAGACCAGTCCTGAGTCTGTGTCTTCTGTGTGTCTCTGAACATTAACCTGTACTGTTCAGTGGTTAAGCCTAACCCATCAATCAGAGCACTCTTCAGGACCAGGTAGTTTCTAGACTCCCCATCACTAACTGTGAGGAGTCTGTCTCGGCCTCTACCTTCAAAGGAGAGCCACAAGATTGCTGCCCACTGCTCCTGAGGGATCTGCTGTACTCTGCAGGCTCTCTCAAGTGCAGTCATCCATTTGTGGATGTCATCCCCAGTCTTGTAGGGGGGCACAATATTACTCAGGTTTCTATTATCATAGGACCTGTCTTTATCCTTAGGGATAGTGCTGCCACCAGTGGATCCTAATCCACTCTCTCTAGGCTGCCTTGCTCTAGCAAGTTTCTCTTTGGCCAGGGCAACTTCTAATTCTTGCTTCTGGATCCTAAGTTCAGCCTCTCTCATTTTGGCCTCATGTTCCCTTCTCTGAGGGCTAGTCAACTCCCTTCTGGAGTGTCCCTGAGAACCTCTAGAAGCATGGGAGGTATTGGATTCACCTGAGTGATTCCTCCTCCCCTTGGGCTCCTGGTTAAGTCCATTTGGGGGTCTGAATGGGTTGGACCCACTTACAGTCCCAAATAAGCTTAAGTTAGCCTGGTTAAGCCTGCTGACTAACACCTGACTATTTCTCTCATCATCAGACCCACTTTCCTCCTCCTCTTCCTCTTCTTCCTCATCCTCAGGCTGAGTATCTCCAGTGACCTGGTCTTCCTCATCTACCTGGATGACAGGGATAGGGGGGTCAGTGTTATCTTCAGTGGGAGAGCCTCCATCTCCATTCCCTGAGGGGCCTGGTTTGGAGGTCTTTAGAGCTTCAGACTTGTCTAAAAGCTCTCTGAGGTGGTCTGCTGTAGGGGTAGGACCCGTTTTGATTCCTCTTAAGGAACACAGCTGCCTCAGTTCTTTAAAAGTAAAGATAGCAAATTTGGGTGGTGCCCTTGGAGGGTCACTCTCAACAGAGATAGGTCCAGTGGATCCCTCTGCTCCAGACATTGCTCTAGTGTAGGTGGATATGTTGCAATCTACCTACACTTGTGTTTACCTACTAAACCTATCTAGTAGTTGTAGTCAGGGTGTGCTACTCCCTATCCTCTACAACAACTAAGTTCAGTAGAACATAAGTATATCAGTCTTGTTTTAGTGTACCTATCAGGTACCTGTATGATCTTTCAAATGATACTCTCAAAGATTGTAATGGTAAAACAACAGCAAGCTCAAATCCCAATCCGCTGCTCACCAATGTGAGAAGTTGGCCTGGTATATGATGCTCACTAGTTCTAGTGATCACCTTGTACCAGGCCAAGCAACCCTTATGATGATGGTTGTAAGCCAACCTTATAGACAAGCTATCCTAGGGGTAGCATGGACTAAGCAGTCTTAGGCTAAACTCTGTAAAGGCATGTGAAGCAAGCTGTTTTACCATACACAATCCCCTTGAATACCAAATGAAAGGACACCACACAGATATATATTGAAAATATATATAGATTTATTTCTACAAATATCCCCTATACTCTTTATGAGCACAGAAGCAAATGCGTTAAAACAAAACACAGTTTAAATATACAAAAGTTGCACGAATATGGATGAGCCCTAGGGGCCACCTAAACCATATACTAAAATAGTGGTATAAGAACCACTATGGGGAAAGGAAAGAGGTCTAGGGCCTGGGGAATCACTGGAGCTGTTCGGGACTAGCAGTGATGAAGTCGGGAAAGGCCCGCGGGACTCGGGTGCAGCGCTTAAAGCGCACGCATGCACCAATGCAATGTCAATGGTGCGTAAAAGTTACAATGTTAGTGTTTTAGGAACCTTCCGATGGACCTACAAGGCTAAAACTTTAGACACAGGTACTAGAGGTGTACACCAGTGTGGGAACACCGGCGTTGCTGAGTTACCTCACCCACAGGAAGCGGGTGCACAGGTGCGAAGTAGTGTCGGGTTTCGTCACGCAGGTCGATGGTGCTTGGAGCTGAAGATGCTGCAGGCGGGTCGTCGAGGAGAGTTCCGGTGGATCCAAGGGTGGATCTGAAGAGGTGAAGACCTGAAAGCAGAGGGGACAATGTTCAAAGTCACTAGCCAGTGACTACCGTGGAACCAGGATGGAACCAGGCAATGTTGGGTGCAAACAGGTGATGAAGTGAAGATTGTCTCTGCAGCCACGTGGACACGAAGAGGTCAAGGATGGCCAGGCGTTAGTCACGAGCTGTCCCACGAAGGCTCTCGCTGATGGCGGTGTCGGCAACTTGATTGGAGCAAACAGGACTTGGCTAAAGCAAGCCACGCAGGAATCAATGCAAGCTTCTCACTCGGACCAGCAAGGTCAGAGCGGGTGCTCCTTTTCAGGGGAGCAAGGGCCAGTCTGGAGCAACCAGACCAGCGGTGTAAGTCGTAGTTTTCGTCGCCAAGATGGCCGCTAGCCGCGTGGCAAGTGGCCGGGATGGCGCGTCAAGTGGCAAAGTGCAAAAGGGTCCCACTCAGATCGTGGAGATGCTGGGGGGCTGATCTTTGGTGCAAATGCTGCTCGGTGTCGGGCTTCTCAAACCCCAAAGCACAGCATCGAGGGTGCCTCGGTTGCTGCGCAGTCAGCTTCTCGGGGGTCTTCCAAGATGTCCGGTCCCACGTCTCTTGGTGCCTCCACGGGTCTCTTCTTTTCAGGGACTGTGGATCGGGCTCTGAGATGTCTGGGAGTCTGGGTCTTGTCAGGCTCTGGGCTCGGGCTCCGGCGGGAGGCGGCGGCAAAGCAGACGTCGAGTTGCTGGTTGGTGCCTGTATTCACAGGGTGGTCACTCCTTGGCCACAAGTGTTGGGTGCCCCATTTACCTTTGCTTGTGAAGCTATTCCGCAGAGACGACAAGAGCGCCCACCCCTGTACCCACCTGACCCTCGTGGAGTGAATGACCCAGCAGGCATGAGATGGACGCAGGGAAGGGAGCCAGGATGCAGAGGCTTGATAAGGGTGTGGAGCTTGCGGGTGTCTCGGTGCCAGCTGGGAAAGCAGAAAAGAACCAGATTAGAAGGAACCACCCTTCCCACTTCCTGCGCAGCCCACCCAAGCACACACAGAAGCAACCTTCCGTGAACTCACCAGTGATTCTGTTGTTCGTGGTTTTCAGGCATCAATCAGCATCTCACGAGGATAACCAAGTAGAGGCGCTCCAGCGCAAGACATCCAAGCAAAATGAAAAGGAAGGCGCTCCTGCGCGTGAACTTAATTCAGATCTCAGTCTCTAGTTCGGTGGCATCCTAACTTTACTATGTACAAGACTCAGTCCAGCCGAGCTATTCTCCCAGCAGCGCTCCTGCGCGATGGAGAACCAATGTTCAAAAGAAAATGAAAACCAAAAACGAAAAGCACTCCTGTGCTATTACCCTGAGCCATAAACAGCGCTCCAGCGCGACTAGGGTACTGGAGGCAGAAATGGGAGGCCCTAAATTGCGCTCTAGCGCGGTGCCACACGGAAAACAAAGCAAGCGCTCCTGCGCGAAGGAAACAACCCAAAGACAAAGTTCAGCGATGCGTATACCAGCTGTGGTTGTGCGCACAGCGCGGTGACGACAGCCGGCAAACAGCGCACCAGCGCGGTGGAGTCGGCTTGAGGAAACGGCGCTTCAGCGCGGTGCAGACGGCTTGTGGAAACGGCGCTTCTATCCAAGCCGTGTCGCAGGATACTCCTCAGGGTAGAATTCGAAGCCTTGAGCCGGCGGGAAACGCGATGGTTAAGCGTTTCCCCCGGAAGTGCTTCAGGATCCTCAGGCCAGCTGTCCAAGACTAGACCGGGGCGGACCTTCGCCCGGAAGTGAGTATTCTGGTGTTTCTGTGCGTGCATGCGGGGATGGCAGGGAGCGGCCAGCGCCGCGAACCATGACAACAAGGGAGATTCTCTTCAGTCTTCTGTGCAGCAAAATGTCGAAGTCCAGTTTTCTTCTTAGTTTCAAGTCGAGTTCAGGATGATCTGAAGTCCTGGGACACAGCTCCTACTCTTATTTGAATTCTAGGGGCCGGATCACCTACTAGGTCCCTCCTCTGGGTGGGACCAGGAAGGGGGGTGGTTACACCCCCTTTCCTTTGTCCAGCTTCGCGCCAAGACTGGGGCTGGAGAACCCCAGCACCGGTTTGAACTGGCACAGGGACACCTTGTGTGCCCCAGGCATGTCTGATTCTATTCAGCCCTATCCTACCCAATACACAAAATCCTGTCTGGGGTGGTGCTAGCACCTCCCAAGGCAGGAAACCCTTTGTCCAAGCCGCCCTCGCTGGAAGGACTCCCAGCAGCAGGAGGTCAGACTTGTGTCTGTGGTGGCAGCATCCATTTTGTGATGCTGAGGCTCTGTTTAACTTTAACCGGGGTTCAGGTTATGTACATGTCGTATCCCTGTGTTTATGTCTGTTTAATTGGAAACATTCATGACAAATACATGTTATTATTTGAAGATTTACAGTGTACACTCGATTGAGTGAATAGGGCAGTGCATAAGGCTCCTGGGTACTTCCCAGGATACTTATTTAGCTTTCAGATTAAAGGTCGAGCAGGGCCTTTCTCCTTTTGCACGCATTGAAAAGTTTTGAATATTGATTACTACTTGTTTACTTTGGTAATTCAGTTTACTGAGTGCACACGCTGCTGCGTCAACCCCATTGTTTCACTAGATGATCAGGAGCCATATCGTTCGCCTCCACCGCTACGTGTGGTATAAAGGGCGGGGGGAAAACCAGTAGTGTGCAAATTGAGCCTGGGCACATAAATAATACATGTACAAATCCAGCACTGCAAACCCCCGTGAATATGGCCTTGTAATCGCGGGGAAGGGGGGGTGTGAGAAGTTGGCCGGTATATGATGCTCACTAGTTCTAGTGATCACCTTGTACCATGCCAAGCAACCCTTATGATGATGGTTGTAAGTCAACCTTATAGACAAGCTATCCTAGGGGTAGCATGGACTAAGCAGTCTTAGGCTAAACTCTGTAAAGGCATGTGAAGCAAGCTGTTTTACCATACACAATCCCCTTGAATACCAAATGAAAGGACACCACACAGATATATATTGAAAATATATATAGATTTATTTCTACAAATATCCCCTATACTCTTTATGAGCACAGAAGCAAATGCGTTAAAACAAAACACAGTTTAAATATACAAAAGTTGCACAAATATGGATGAGCCCTAGGGGCCACCTAAACCATATACTAAAATAGTGGTATAAGAACCACTATGGGGAAAGGAAAGAGGCCTAGGGCCTGGGAAATCGCTGGAGCTGTTCAGGACTAGCAGTGATGAAGTCGGGAAAGGCCCGCGGGACTCGGGTGCAGCGCTTAAAGCGCACGCATGCACCAATGCAATGTCAATGGTGCGTAAAAGTTACAATGTTAGTGTTTTAGGAACCTTCCGATGGACCTACAAGGCTAAAACTTTAGACACAGGCACTAGAGGTGTACACCAGTGTGGGAACACCGGCGTTGCTGAGTTACCTCACCCACAGGAAGCGGGTGCATAGGTGCGAAGTAGTGTCGGGTTTCGTCACGCAGGTCGATGGTGCTTGGAGCTGAAGATGCTGCAGGCGGGTCGTCGAGGAGAGTTCCGGTGGATCCAAGGGTGGATCTGAAGAGGTGAAAACCTGAAAGCAGAGGGGACAATGTTCAAAGTCACTAGCCAGTGACTACCGTGGAACCAGGATGGAACCAGGCAATGTCGGGTGCAAACAGGTGATGAAGTGAAGATTGTCTCTGCAGCCACGTGGACACGAAGAGGTCAAGGACGTCCAGGCGTTGGTCACGAGCTGTCCCACAAAGGCTCTCGCTGATGGCGGTATCGGCAACTTGATTGGAGCAAACAGGCCTTGGCTAAAGCAAGCCACGCATGAATCGATGCAAGTTTCTCACTCGGACCAGCAAGGTCAGAGCGGGTGCTCCTTTTCAAGGGAGCAAGGGCCAGTCTGGAGCAACCAGACCAGCGGTGTAAGTCGTAGTTTTCGTCGCCAAGATGGCCGCTAGCCGCGTGGCAAGTGGCCGGGATGGCGCGTCAAGTGGCGAAGTGCAAAAGGGTCCCACGCAGATCGTGGAGATGCTGGAGGGCTGATCTTCGGTGCAAATGCTGCTCCGTGTCGGGGCTTCTCAAACCCCAAAGCACAGCGTCGAGGGTGCCTCGGGTGCTGCGCAGTCAGCTTCTCGGGGGTCTTCCAAGATGTCCGGTCCCACGTCTCTCGGTGCCTCCACAGGTCTCTTCTTTTCAGGGACTGTGGATCGGGCTCTGAGATGTCTGGGAGTCTGGGTCTTGTCAGGCTCTGGGCTCGAGCTCCGGCGGGAGGCGAAGGCAAAGCAGATGTCGAGTTGCTGGTTGGTGCCTGTATTCACAGGGTGGTCACTCCTTGGCCACAAGGGAGCTTCTCTTCAGTCTTCTGTGCAGCAGAATGTCGAAGTCCAGTTTTCTTCTTAGTTTCAAGTCGAGTTCAGGATGATCTGAAGTCCTGGGACACAGCTCCTACTCTTATTCAAATTCTAGGGGCCGGATCACCTACTAGGTCCCTCCTCTAGGTGGGACCAGGAAGGGGGGTGGTGACACCCCCTTTCCTTTGTCCAGCTTCGCGCCAAGTCTGGGGCTGGAGAGCCCCAGCACCGGTTTGAACTGGCATATGCACAGGGACACCTTGCGTGCCCCAGGCATGTCTGATTCTATTCAGCCCTGTCCTACACAATACACAAAATCTTGTCTGGGGTGGTGCTAGCACCTCCCAAGGCAGGAAACCCTGTGTCCAAGCCGCCCTCGCTGGAAGGACTCCCAGCAGCAGGAGGTCAGACTTGTGTCTGTGGTGGCAGCATCCATTTTGTGATGCTGAGGCTCTGTTTAACTTTAACCGGGGTTCAGGTTATGTACATGTCGTATCCCTCTAGAAGGGTGGAATGCTACCCCCGTCGCCAGAACTGGCGAGGGGGTAGTATTCCAATTCGTATGACACCTTACTCGACATGTTTTGATAAAGCCAAACCAAAGATAGCATTTAACCGTGAGGTTCATAATGCACTTAAGAGTATATGGTATGGCAGTATCATGAAACAGCTAAAGGACATGGTTCCGAAAGCTGCAGACAGGCTCAGCTCATGCCAGAGCAACATATCACATATTTCCAAGCACTCTGCCTCCAGGATTGATGAGGCCTTCCATAGGAGTGGCTGATAGGAACATATGTGTCCATTTTGGGTTAGGTATAGGCATACTACACCTAAGTAAGGGGTGGTCACACCGACTTACCCCAGCTGAGTGATAAGCCAGTTGTGTCAAATATGGAGGCCAGGCCAGGGGTGGCACAATACGTGCTGCAGCCCCTGGTAGGCCTTGGAAGCACCTATGCCCTGGGTACCTGGGTACACTGTTACAGGGGCCAATAAGGTGAACCAGTTCCAATTTCGTAATGCACCTAATGTGCATTGGTATCAATTTAGAGAGAGAACAGCAGGCTGTGGGTCTGATTAGCAGGCCCACAGCCACATTAAGTCATAAACCAGTGAAGCAAAAAGCAAACATTTGGGGTGACCATAGGATAGCAGACCCTACTCTCCTACAGGGGGGACCGGAATAACAGGCATGGAGGCCGTATATAGTGGGCGATGACTTCGCTTGTTTTATTGTTTTGTACAGTTTAGTTTTGACAGTTAAGGTAGAACCATAAGGATGATGTAGGAAGGGAAGGGTCTTCGGGTCTTTGCTTGACTGGGAGCCAGGTTGTTGGGTCCTCGCTGGGGCTGCTCCAGGTGGCGTCCTCGGAGGTATGGAATGAGAGAAACAAAAAGAGGGCTGTTAGTCCACCTGATCGGGACTGACTGAGTCCTTCTTCCAACACCAGGGTTTGTGCGGGAGGTTTAAGAGAGCGTGAGGGAGGTAGGGGAGAGGATAACATTTGGGAGGCGAAGAGCGGAAAGTCAGGGGGTGTATTGGTGAAGGGCAAGTGAAGGGATTTACACAATAGTGACCGTGTGACCCAAGGCTGCTCTACAATATCAATATACAGTGCGAGATACGAACCCAAAGTGAGGGTGTTTACTTTACACGACTATTTACACGACTATTTACAATTCCCCGAAGTGGTAATGGAGATAGGGTACTCACATGCCCCGCCGCAACTCTTCCGAGAGTTGCGGCCGCTCTCCAGCTACCTCCTGCGGACTCCACCAGTCCTCTCTCCAAACGTCCTCTTCCTCTCCTCCGGTCGCCTTCTCCGGTTCTCCGTCCTCCTCCGCTCTTCCGGTCGCCTTCTCAGGATCTCCGTCCTCCTCCACTCCTCAGGTCACCTTCTCGGGTTCTCTGCACGCTGTCTCCTGCGCCACGAGTACGCCGCATTGAACACTCCTCTTTGCCCGCTTCCGTCTTTTCTGTGTTCCGGCTCCAGGATGAGGGAGGGCCTTCCGGGGTTACGGAAGGGTGCTTCCGGTTTTCCATCAATCCCGATTGGATCCTGTAATGAAGGATAGAGGGGTGGAGTCCAGGTTGTCGGAGAGGTTTCAGGGTCAGGTTCTGAAGCCGGGGATTTTGCCGGAGGATGCCGCTTCAGGGAGGTAGGGGACGGTGCCATTTCACATCCCTTGTGGGAACGCTCCAGCAACACCTGATTTCTTGCTTGCTCAGACCAAACGTATTAGTATTGAGCGCAGCCGAGAAACCCCAGGTTACTTTGATAGGAACATTAGTGAAGAGGTACAGAAACCTGGGGAGCATGATTATTTTTATTACTGCTATTCTATCAGCTAGGGATAGAGGCAGACCAATCCATCTATCCACCTGTTCCTCCGTGGAGGACAGAGCTCTATCAAAGTTTTCTCTCAGCACTATCTCGGGATCATGATGCACCCACACCTCCAGATACTTGACAGGTTCCGTCGACCATTCGAGTGGATAATCCAAATGGAATTGCTTCGCCCTAGAAGTTAGTGGGAAAACAGCTGACTTTCCCAGTTAATTCTGAGCCCCGATAAACGTTCGTATTTTATGTATTGCTGAATTATCGAATGCAGATTCTCTTCAGGTTTTGAATTTCTACAAAAAATGTCATCCGAATACATAGATTATAAGTGGGCACTGACTGAACTGTAGCGCCGCTCTCGCGTATCTCTGTCGTACAACACAGGCCAATGGCTCCATCACGATAGCAAAAAGAACAGGGGAGACCGGGCACCCCTGCCTGGTTCCTTGGTGTATTTTAAAAGGTTTGGAGTGTCAATTGTTTATTCGCACCCTCGCTACCGGTGCAGCATAGAGGATCTCTATCCATTGTATGAATGGGAACGGCAGTCCCATCCTCCTTAAAGTATCGAACATATACCCCCATCCAACAGAATCAAAATCCTTAGCTGCATCAAGCAGCACTGCGTCCGCTTTATGATCCGGGTCAAGTTGGTGTAAAACCAAAAACAGAGTACACAAATTATGAGACGTAGACCGGGATGGCACAAAGCCTGATTGATCTGGGAGGACCAAGGCAGGTAATAGCTGTTGTAATTTGCTAGCAATAATTTTTGCAATTATTGTTGTGTCAATATTCAACAATGAAAGTGGGCGGAACGACTCACAGCTATCTGTTAGCTTCCCTGGTTTTAGCAAAGTGACAATTAATGCTTCCCTAAGCATTGGAGGGAGAATACCTTTATCATAAGCTTCGCTATACATATTCACCATATGATGAACCAGCAAATCCGTGAACTCCTTATAGAATCCCAACGGCAGCCCATCTATGCCCGCTGCTTTACCGGACAGCAAAGTCCGTATGGCCTCTTTCACATCCTCTATCATGAGGGGTTGCATCAGGTACTCCAGTTGACCATTTGAGAGCTATGCTAGTGCACTTTCCTCAAAAGAATCCCTGATCTCCTCACTGTCTGCTTCTTCCCCAGGGTCATATAGGGTGATGTAATTATCCCTAAAGCATTCAGCAATATCGATGGAGTTGTGATACTTAGCTCCGTTCGGTGCCTCTATTTCGGTGACATAGTCCTGAGTCCTCATCCCTTTGATCTTAGCTGCCAATGTGCTACCCAGGCGATCACCCTCTCTGTACACCCTAACCTTCCCGCGCCTAGATATATGTTTTATTTCCTGATCTGCCGTTTCATTATATTCCATCACTAATGTCCCGATCTCTGACAGCTTGTTTATATTCAATGTGCTTGAGTACTCCTTTTCATGCCGCGCTAGCTCATTCTCGATGTGTTTCATATGTGACCGCAGTGCCTTTAGTACAGCTGCCTGAAGCCCGATGCAGGTTCCCCTGATGGTAGCCTTGAAGGATTCCCAAAGCGTGCCCGCGTCCTCTACTGTGCCTACGTTCTCCTCGAAAAACAATTTGATAGCCTGATGTACTCCTTCCCTGAATACAGGATCTAAGAGGGAAAACGGCTGCAACCTCCACTGAAATGGATAATGATATCTAGTCGGGATATTGATGTCCAACACTACCGGGGAGTGATCTGAGAGCGTTTGTGGCATATGCGTGACCCCGTTAACCCAAGGAGCCACTGACTCCGAGAGAATCCAGTAATCCAGCCTGGACCATAACTTATAAATGGCCGATATGAAGGTGCCCTCTCTAGTGCTTGGGTGTCTGTCCCTCCAAATGTCTCTCATATTATATAAATGCATAATATCATAAATCACTTGAGCTGAGTGCTTACTCTGCCATGGAGTGGTGGCACTTCTATCCATATCTGGATCCAAGTATGTGTTCATGTCCCCCCACCAATGGGACACCAGATCTGGTTGCACCTGAAATATTATATTTTTTAGGCTTTGATAGAAGTCGGGATCATCAACATTGGGGCCATAGGTGTTGATAATTGTGAACACTGTTCCTGCCAAATTCCCCTGTACTAGTGTGAAGCGTCGTAGTTGATCAGATTCTGTCGAAATCAGCTTAAATAGTGTCCCCTTTTTTTACAAGAATCATTACCCCTCAGGCGTAGCTGGAGTATGAGGTGGCTACTTTTACCATTGCCCAACGACCACCAATCCTGCCCGCTCCAACCAGCATCAAGGTTTGTCTCCTGTAAAAGTGCCAGTTGCACCCGATGTCTATCAAGGTATGCAAACACCTGTCTGATCTTCTAGGGATTATTTAGTCCCCTCACATTCCATGTCATCAGTCTGATGTCACCGTCCATTAGCCTAATGTCATTGTGGATCAAAGTTGCCATGCGTCCACTACCCAGTGCTCAATGGTCTGCTTAACCATATTCTCCTGCTGTACCAGTTTTGTCACAACACTTGAAAAATATGAAAAATATAACAAACCCCTCCCACCCACACCTACTTCAGCATCCCAATCATGCCAAGGACAAATCCCAAATAACTTTGCATTAAACATAGCAACCATTTTGGGGAATACCCACATGGGGGGGTGACCAGGTCCCCATGTCCCACCTGCAGGGCAGGTGCGGCCCGGCATACTTTCCTAGGACCTGTCTTACACATTGCATCTCCTTTAGACCAGCTCCTCACATGAATAGTAGGAGTCCCCACCCACATTCTATTTAAAAAACAAGACTCTGAAACAGGCCCACAGTCTACGAACATAATACAATGATGGTGTGAGCAAAATTTTGTTGTGATACCTGCCCTCATAACTTGCCTCCCAACCAGTGCAGATGTTCCTACTGAGTGTTTATAACGTCAAACATAGTACTGACAAGGCTACACCTCCCCCTCCCCCTCCCCACATCAGCCATTGTCCGCATGTCTCATTTACAAAACAAAGCACAAGAACCAAAGCTCTTACAGTCCATCGGGTCATCCAGTTTGCAAGTGCAAGTAACCCTCTTGCACTCTATAAACCGCCCTCGTGTGTCCCGGAGTATACAAAGACTCAACTTGCTAGGCGTTACCTTACCACCTTACGAGAGTCACTGTGAAGCTATACCTGGATAACATACAGCTTTCATTCCTCCGTATCCGATCTCTCCGAGTGTGTAGGCGACGCATTGCTCCTCGCTGCTTTCCTTCTAGCGTGAATTTGCTTCAGGAAGTCCTGCGCTACTTTGGGAGATTGCAAAATCTTCACCTTGCATTCCACCGTGATCCTCAGCCTGGCGGGATATAACATTGCATATGGAATCTCCAGGGCGCACAATTTCTTCTTCACGTTCTTGTATTCCCTATGGGCCATCTGCACCGCCATGGTGAAATCAGGGAAGAAAGACACCATATTTCCTTGGTAGCACGTGTTTTGCTTTTCCCTCGCCAGTCTGAGGAGCGTGTCCTGATCGCTAAACTTTAAGATCTTTGCTACTATGGGGTGCGGAGGCACACCCAGAGGTGGCTTGGGCACCAACAAGCGGTGTGCACGTTCCACAATCAGTACCTGCGAGAGATTTTCCGCTCCGAACAGGTCCTTCAGCGTGCCCTCGATGTAGTCCTCCAATCGACCTGTATTCGTGCTCTCAGGGACACCGGTTATTCGTCTGTTGCTCCGCTGAGAGCGCGTCTCCAAGTCTTCATTTTTCACCCTGATGACCTCCAGCAGCTTCTCCATTTCTTGACATTTGTCGTGGAGTGTGACTCATCTTCAACGGCTGAAATACGTTGCTCTACTGTCATAAGTCTTTCTCCCAGCTTGTCTAATGTGGCTGCCATTTTGTCCATCCTAAGAGATAAATTGTCTATCTTGCCGTCTATGGCCTGTAAGCTTTGTTGCATAGCCTACAGCTTGGCCTCCAACGTGGTGTTATGCGACTGGGGCTGCTCCAGCTCGGTGTCCGAATGTGTTCCCACCGGGTGATTCAAGCGGCGAGATTCAAATGAAAGTTTCGGCTGTTGTTTGTCAGTCTTCCCCATAGTGTATTGTTGGAGGACAGTTGCTGAGAATATTGCATAGGCTCTACGCCCAGCTGCCACGTGTCTCAGCTCTGTGTTGTGATGCCACACTTTTTCACTCCCTGCAATGAATTCCAGTTCCTAGACTGCCACACGAGTAGGCGCTAGTCCTTGTCCTTATCCAACCGTGTCTTTGATACCGGCCACCTGCTGCTGTACCATTTGCACACACCAGCTCAACTGTTTAGATGTCACCAGCAGTCCCGGCCCCCTAAATATGGGATGTTCCCAACGCTATTTCACCAGGCACGTTGTCCAGTGCACTCACTGCCGACGATCCAGCCGCCTCACAAAAGCAGGGCAGCCGCGCCCACGGATTGCCACTGGAGCACCCAGCAGTCACTAAGATGTAGTCCCCCACACGGCTTCAGATGCGCTCCACTTTAGCACCACCAACGCAGTCAGCAGAATGCTAACCGCACTCCCGTGGCTAAAGAGCTTTCCACGTTAGGTGCTCCGAGTTTCTCAAATTGTACGGAGGCCGGTGGCACACACTCACGTCACGCCTCTTTATACAACACCGGTCCGATTTTGGCTCCCCGCCTCCGTAGCGCCATCCCTGGGCACACCCCCCCCCACAGCTGCAGCTCCCGCGTCTGTGATGTGCCAACATGGAACACAGTCACAGGCAGTATGTAGTTGTGCCGCTTTTGCTTGTGGTGGCCACACCCTGAAACACCGTCCGTGGCGCCGCCACCCTGCGCCGCTGCTAAACGATTACAGCCAACAGCCAATTCTCCACTTGCCTGTCAGAGCTGCTCACAAAGGGGTCCACCACTACAGCCTTGTCTACGGAGCTGCAGGGAGCGCACCGCCCTGCATCACCCTATGTTGCGTTTTAGCAGGTATGCCGCCATCTTGTTCGCCGCAGATCACGCATGCTAATCTACAAACTCCCGATTAAGGCTCATCGATGTTGCAGCACGATAATGCTGCTTACTGGGTGGTTTCACTTAAGTCCTTCTATTTAGTGCTGTCATTTTTAAGGTCCGATGGACGTCAGGTCCGCAGATTACTGATGGATATTTAGCCCGGCAGGCAGAGCCGCACTACAGTGCGGCCATCTTGCCTCAAGATCGCTGGCGCCCCCCAGTTACCTGTTTTATTTGCCACTGCCTGATAGATTAAGGGCATGTCATGTCAAAGCAATCCAATATTCATATAATAAAGTATTATTTGTGTGATTTAACAATATATTTATTTAAAACTGTCAACCAGACAAAATAGCAGATAAAGGAAGATTTATTTCAGTGATAAGCGTTCGTCCAGTGAATGTGTTTGAAGTTGACATTATTAGGTTAATCAGTTACATTGATTGAAGAGTCACATGTCTACCAACAGTAACAACAGCCGGTAAACGAGTTTCTTAACATGGTAATCAATCTCTTGGATATGCAGTCTTTGATTCATTCTTTCTTCGCCTCTACACTGTAGAGATCAGCACGTTTTTGGAAGTGTATGGGAATTTGCTGACGCACATCTTTCAAATACTGTAAATCTGTATAAAAGAAAAGTAGGAACACAAAACACACAATCAATTTAACCCACAATTCAACATCTAATGCTTTCCTATGATTTGGCTTGCACAATATGTTAGTTCCTGAAATACAGTCTTTGCACCCGCAGGGCAATGGAACTGGTATTTATTTTTTAATTTTCACAGAATAAAAAACGTGTTAATACCTTATGTAACATCAAGCTGGAGTCAAAATTTAGTTTTTAAATAGACATTTTAAAAGTAATAGATTGCAGATTATCAGACAACAGCAGCAATCAGATATTCTAAACTAATTTTAAAAGGATGTCTCATTATCAAAAAGCTCAATTTGTCAGGTTCTTTGGAAGGAAAAGGATCAGTCATGGAAAGGAACACAGTTACCTATTACTAAACTAATCATCATTGAATATCCATTCAGCTTTACACTGCATCAAAATAAAACATGAACATCAAGTAACTACAAATACATTAATGCAATATTACTTTAAAAAAAAAGAGATATAGTCTATATCTTCTTACTTTGACTTTATTCAATCTTCCAAAGGCAGATCATAAAAGATATACAAACAAATACTATGAAAACAGAAATATTACAAGCATCTCCGATAAAAACCCTTTGGTAACTTACATTCAGTGGAATAAAGTGCTTGGATCATAATTTAGAAACTCGAGATAGAAACTCAAGATAAAAATGGCTACATGTTGGATGGCTAAACTCACATCCCCCAGCGGGAGCTTTAAGAGATTTGAAGTGCATAGGTCGACATTCAACATCATAGTAAAAGACTGACAAATCATGAAAGAATGAATAAGTTACTTACCTTTGGTAACGTATTGCCTGGTAGAGATCATCTAGCTGCAAATTCCTTATCTTTGAATTTCCCAGGTGTCACGCTGCATCTGGAAAGTTTTGCTTTGCTGAGTAAAACCCCTTGCAGCGCCATTGGATGGCTCCTTTCGGCTCAGCGTGACGTCGTCTGGTCTGTGTCACTTGTGACGTCGCAGCACCTTTATAGGCACCACCCAGGCACGCGGACATCAGTACGTTTAGTTTTTTTCCACTCCAGAAGTGCAGAGCCACGAAGTAATTGGTGTAGTTGTGTGCAAAACTAGGGTCCTGAAAAGGGAAGTAACCCTAGCCCTACAACATTAGTACGCAAAGCGGGGAGGCATGGGTGGGGCTGTACGGAATTTGCCGCTAGATAGAATCTCCACCAGATAATGTGTTACTGAAGAAAAGTAACTTGTTCATCTGATAGAGACTTCTAGCTGCAGATTCCTTACCTTTTAATTAGATACCCAAGACATACCATCCCGGCGGTGAGTTGCGGACCAATTCCTACACTAGGAAGTCCTGCAGGAATGAACAGGCAAACTGCCAGTCCTCGCGGACCTGACTGTCCAGGCAGTAGTATTTAGCAAACGTGTGCAAAGATGCCCACGTTGTTGCCTGACAGATGTCCAGAACTGGGACACCCTGAGCCAAGGCCGTAGTCGCATCCTTCCCCCTGGTGAAGTGGCAGCCTTCCCCCTGGTGGAATGGGCCCTTAATCCCTCAAGAGGCTGCTTCTTTGCCAGGGCATAGCAGATCTTGATGCAGAGAACGACCCAGCCAGAGATGGTTCTTTTCTGAACCGCCCTTCCCCACAAACAGTTGGTCGTCCACTTGGAACTCTTTTGTGCAGTCAAGGTAGAACAACAACACTCTTTTTGGGTCCAGTCGGTGGAGAGGCTCCTTCTCTTTAGAGGGATGCTTGGAGCAAAGAAGGTGGGCAACATGATGATTGACCCAGAATGGGGTCACGACCTTTGGTAAAAAGGAAGCCCAGGTGTGAAGCAGCACTTTGTCTGGAAAAGACATTAGATAGGGAGGTGTGCAAGATAACGCCTGCAACTCACTCACCCTCCGGGCAGAACAGCCGGAGGGGACCGTTATGTAAAGGCTCGAAGGGAGCACACTTTTGGTACGTGAGGACCAAATTAGGGTCCCACTGTGGCATAACAAAGGGCGTGGATGGAAACAAGTGAGCCCGCCCTTTTAGAAACCTATGTACAATCAGAGACTTAGAGAGAGAGGGCTGGTCTGGCAGTTGCAAAAAAGCAGAAAGAATAGAGAGGTAACCCTTGAGAGTTCCCAAAGCAGAGCCCTACTGGGCAAGGGTCAAAATGAATAAAAAGACAGTGGAAAGAGAAGCAGAAAGAGGATCAATAGACCTTTCTGTACAGTACAATACAAATTTCAGCCAATAGCAGGCTTATACCGTCTTAGTGGCGAGCTGCCTGGCAGCCAAAATAATGTTACATACTTTGGGAGGAAGGTCAAAAGCCATTAACTGCTGCAGCGTAATCTCCACACATGGATGCGCAGAGTTGACAGGTTCAGGTGTAGAACCCTCCCCTGTTGCTGTGACAGAAGATTCTCTTGAAGGGGTAGCCTAATCGGAGGATCAATGCTCATTTTCAGAAGCTCTGGATACCAGATTTTCCTCGCACAGTTCGGAGCCACAAGAATGACTTGTGCCTGGTCGCTCCTGGTCTTCTTCAGAACCCTAGGCATGAGTGGTATGGGCAGAAAGGGGTACAGTAGGCCTGAGCTCCACCCGCGCCAAAAAGTTTTGCTGAGCGATAGACGCTTTGGAAACTACAGCACGCAGTACTGCTGATACTGCGCGTTCCCTTCAGAGACAAACAAATCTAACCAAGGTTCTCCCCACTGCTGAAAGAGATCTTGTGCCACCTCCGACTGGAGACGCCATTTGTGATCTGCTAGGCATCGACGGTGGAGTTTGTCCGCCCTGAAGTTCATAGAATCTGCCAGGTGTTGAACCACCAGTATTAGGCCCTGCTCTTCCAGCCATGTACAAAAGCGCAGGGCCTCCCAACAAAGGGTCCACAACCCACCCTGTCCTGCTTGCTGCAGTACCACATGGCAGTGGTGCTGTCCGTGAACATCTGCACTAACTTACCCTTGACAAAGGGAAGAAATGCTTTCAATGCCAATCAAATTGCTCGGAGGTCCAACAAATTTATGTGGAGCCCCGACTCCACCGGAGACCAGAGTCCCCTGATCTCTACCTCTCCCAGATGTCTGCCCCATCCCAGAAGTGACACATCTGTCATGACTGCGAGACCTGGTTTGGGGAAGGGAGACGTGTTTAACGTTGACCCAATCACGGTTCGTTAACCATCCCTGCATACCTTTTCCAGCTCCTTCTGAGATCTGAACAACATCAGTGAGATTTCCCTGATGCTGTGCCCACTGGAACTTCAAGTCCCACTGCGGAGCCCGCACACACCACGTGGCATACTTTACCAACAGGATGCAGGAGGCCTTGAGGCACAACAGCCTTAGATTAAGTCTTACCAAAATCCAGGATAGAGGCTGAAACCTCAGAATCATAACCTGAATATCCTGGGCTCGCTGCTTGGTAAAATAAACCCGAAACTGCACTGTGTCCAGAACAGCTCAGATGAAAGGGAGCGACTGAGAAGGAGTCAGGTGCATCTTCTGCACGTTTTACAGAACCCCAGCGAACGCAGGAGGTTTGCCGTAGTCTGAAGGTGGGAGATGACAGCATGGGGTGAGGACGCCTTTAAGAGCCAGTCGTTGAGGTAGGGGAAGAAGGACACCCCTAACCTGCACAGATGAGCTGCGACCACCGGCATCACCTTGGGGTAATTCAAAAGGTGAGAATCCACAGGCAGATGTATCCATCAGAGACTGTAAGATCATATTGCAGGAGTATTAAGAATGAAACCAATACCCCATCAACACCCATGCTCTCTAAAAGAGACAACAGCTTAGATCTACATACATAGTCAAAGGCGCTCGACAAGTCCATGAATGCCAAATGTGTTGAGACACCCTTGGTATATTTGTATTTTGCCACAATGAGATGGAGATTGAGGCACTGTTCAATAGTCCCAAGCCCCTTTCTGTACCCATACTGAGTTGGGGAGAGAATGTAATTTTTGTTTATCTAGACAAGAAGGGGGTCCAAAACTACTCTCCCAATGATTTTAGCTGTGGAGTCTAAAAGAGATATTGGGCGATAAAACTTTACTTCATGCACATTTCCTTTTTTAAACACAGGAACAATTGTAGAGGTGTGCTACGATAAAGGCACACCCAAACAACAGACAGAGTTGAATACACCTGTGTGTACAGATGTGACTTTGGCTCGTTTATACAGAACCCCCACGAATGCAGGTGGTCTGCCGTAGTCTGTGGGAGATGACTGCCTGGGGTGAGGACACCTTCAAGAGCCAGTCGTCGAGGTAGGGGAAGACTGACACCCCTAACCTGCGCAGATGAGCTGTGACCACCGCAATCACCTTGGTGAACACCCAAGGGGCACTGGTAAGGCCGAAGGGGAGCACAGTAAACTGAAAGTGCTTGTGGCCCACCTTGAACCGCACATAGCGCCTGTGACCCGGAAGGATGAGGATGTGAAAATACGCATCCTGAGGTCCATCCAGTCTTCTAGGTCTAGGGCAGACAGGACTTGAGCTATAGTGAGCATCTTGAATTTCTCCTTCTTGAGGAAGAGATTTTAGGTCCGAAGATCTAAAATGGGTCGCATCCTTTGTTCTTTGGAATCAGAAAGTAGCAGGAATAACAACCACTGGCTACTTCTGAAACTAGGACCCTTTCTATAGCTCCCTTGGCCAAGAGAGCTGTAACTTCCTCCTGGAACAATTTTAAATGATCTTCCGTCAGCCATTCCTGATTTGGCAGAATGGGAGGAGGAAAAGAAAAGAAAAGAAGAGAACAGCCCTCCTGAATGATCTGTAAGACCCATTTCCAGAATTTTAAGGACCTCCAGTGGGGGAGATGATGATGGATTGTCCCACAAACTGGAGTGGTGTGGTCTTGGAGAGTCAGACTAGGAATGCTTGGAGGCTCCGGCTGCCGAGGCCAGGGTGGCTGACGACTTCTGGCTTCATTTCCTAGGCTGGAAAGAACCACGTCCATATCAGAAGCCTCTGCAGGAGGGTGGCTGGAAACCCCTTCCGTTGCCACAAAAGGAGCGGAAGGTAGACTGGCTACGAGGAGTAGAAGAGAGACCAAAGGATCCGGCCGTAGCTCGAGAGTCCTCGAACCTCACTAGGGCCAAATTTGCCTTTTCTCCAAAAAGGCGGGTTCCAGCAAAGGGCATGTCCATCACATTTGCGTGGACATCACCCTAGAAGCCAGCGTGGCGTCTCAAGGCCATCAAATCCGTTGTATGAAGGCCACACCTTATTATGAATTTTGCTGCATCTCTTCCATACTTAACTGCCAGAGAGAGCACAGCCTGGGCCTCCTCCGGAACTTGTGGCAACACTTGAGCAACAGTTTCCCAAAGGGAGTGAGAGTAACGGCCCAATAAGCACACAGTATTTACCGACCACAATGCCGGGCTGGAGGAAGAAAACTATTTCTTTCCAAATGAATCCAGACTCTTGAATTCCCTATCCGGAAGAGCGGAAGGGAATGCGCCCTGTGACGTGGAGGCCTGCACCACCAAGCTTTCTGAGGTGAGGTGTTGGCTGAGGAACTTTGGGTCATCCGGAGCTGGGCGATGGCAGCAGGTGATTGTCCTATTCACAGGAGGCCCTGTGCTAGGCTTGGATCACACGCCTAGGAGGACATCAGTAAGTACTTCATTAAAGGGCAAAAGGGGTTCTGAGGTGGAAGCCCCAGGCCAAAGCACTTCAGTCAGGAGATTAATCTTGACCTCCATTGAGGGCAGCTCAGTCCAAGGACCTTGGCTGCCCTCTTAACCTCCATGGCATAAGATGCTGCCTCCTCCTCCATAGCCACCGTTGGCGGAGAGAGCATGCCTGTATCCGGAGAGTCCATTCTACTGGCTTTTCCAAGTTCCCTATACCAGTGTAACTGCTCTGCAGAGTCATCCTGGTGTTCCAGGGGGTCCTTAGACCCTTCCCATTCTTCTCCTGAGCCTAACACGTCAACAAAGTGTTCAGGCGACAACATAGAACCCCTGGGTTCAATCAACGTTGGATTTGGCGTCGAGTGATGTTGTTCCAACTCCTTGTCATCGGGGATAAGGATGGGGCTGACACCACCGATAGGCATGGGCAGGGCTGCAGGCACCGACTTCGGGACCGACGCCAGGGGAGGTCATGGTGGCATGGCCGGCGTCCACCAAGATCCATTATCTGATCTCTGAGGCCCCATCAGCGCCGTGGCTGGAGCTGAAGGCATCAAACCAGATAGGGCCCCTTCCTACCCCGCGTGCCCGAAGGTTCACCAGAGGGGTCGGCCCGCTCAAATACACGTTGCATGGACTCATAGACCTTGATCTGAGCGGGGGTCACTCCGGTTCTTGGAAAAGGAGGAAGGCGCAAAGTCGACCCTGGCTCTTGCTCTGTGCCTAGAGCGTCGGTTCTCTTTATCTGCTTCGTCGATGGATGACAGTCGAGGTGAAGATGAACTCCCCTTGGACTTTTTCTACTTCTTGTCCCTTTTCCCTGAGTGTTCTGACGACCTTGAGTGGGGTGAAGAGGACTTTGGACTCCGAGAGCGGTCCTATGATGTCCTCTTCCTCGATCGGGACTGGGACCTCCGCGGAATCTTGGTTTATGGTGTCCGAGCATGACTTCAGATCGTGGTCGCGCACGAGACACCAGAGGCAGATGAGGTGAGGATCGGTGACCGACACCATGTGGGGGCAAGCCCCGCATAACTTAAATCCTGTCTTCCTCAATAACATCCTTCGCGCACGTTGGAAAAAGTCTAGGAAGTCAACAAAAAGTAGAGAAAAAGCGACAGAGGGGTAGCTTTTCCCAGATCGGCACTAAACTGGTGCAGAAAGAAAACAACTACTTGCCTGGGTGGCACCTATATAGGTACTGTGATGTCATAACCGACAATAATGATGTCACGCGAAGCCAAATGGAGCAACTCAATGGCGCGCGCAAGGGGTATTGCTCATGAAAAGTTTCCGGATCTAGCCTGACGCCTGGTATATTCAAAAGTAAGGAATCTGCAGCTAGAAGTCTCAGTCAGATACATCTATATACATTATTGTTAAAATAACACACTCCTCCTTTGTGCTATAGCACAAGTTACTACTTGATTAACAATATATCTCTAAGAGACACTGGTTAGTGATAGATTCCTTACCTTAGAATATCCCCAGGCGTCAGACTGGATCCGGAGAATTTTGCGTAGCAATACCCCTGCGCGCCGGCAGGCGTCGTCCGTCGTCGGCGTCGTTAGCGCCGGAATGACGTCGGAGTACTTAGACGCCGCCCTCGCGCGCGGACGTCAGTTCTGATACGCAGCTTTTCCGCGCCAGATACGCAGAGCAATGATAGAACCAACACTGGTGCCATGAAACTAGGGCCCTGAAAGGGGATGACCTTAACCCTCGATATCGGTTCGCAGAACGGGGAGGATGGGTGGGTCGGTGAGGAATCTATCACTAACTAATGTCTCTTACAGATATATCGTTACACAAGTAGTAACTTGTGCATCTGAAAGAGACACGTTAGTGATAGATTCCTTACCTTAGAATAGATACCCCAGCAATACCAACCCCGGTGGTGGGTCTGCGAACCAATAATCACACTAGAAAGTCCTGGAGGACGGAGCGGCCAAAGAAGCCATCCCTCCGGACTTGGCTGTCCAGGCAGTAGTGTCTCGCAAACGTGTGGAGCGAGGCCCACGTAGCTGCCTGACAAATGACCTGCAAGGGCCCTCCACGACCCAGGGCAGTCGTAGTCGCCGTGGCCTTAGTGGAATGAGCCCTCAGCCCAACAGGGGGTTCCTTCTTAGCCAAGGAGTAACACGCCTGGATGCACAAGATGATCCACTGACAGATGGTCCCGCTTGTGCACCACGAAAGGAACAGGAGGAAACATGTGTGTGATGCCCTTCAAAAACCTATTTACAATTTGGGGACTTGAACAAAGATGGCTGATCAGGTAGCCTTAAGAAGGCGGAAAGGGCAGAAAGGTAGCCCTTGATAGTGCCCAGAGCAGCGCCTTGCTGGGCAAGAGAAAGAAGAGAGAGGAGAACCTCAGAAATGGGGGCAGAGAGTGGATCCACAGCCTTTGCTGTGCACCATGCCACAAATCTGTTCCACCTGCAGGCGTATACCAACTTTGTGGAGGGACGCCTGGCTGCCAGAATGACATTACATACTTCAGGAGGCAAGTCAAATGGCCTCAACTGTCGCCGTTCAATCTCCAAGCTTGTAGGTGGAGACTGGACAGGTTCGGGTGGAGGACCGTCCCCTGCTGCTGCGACAGAAGGTCCTCCTGAAGAGGCAGACGAATCGGGGGATCGACAGGCATGCTGAGTAGTTCTAGATACCAATATCTTCGTGCCCAGTCCGGATCCAAGGATAACCTGGGCCCGGTCGCGCCTGATCTTCTTCAGCACTCTGGGCAGAAGTGGTATAGGCGGAAAAGGCGTACAATAGACCGCAGCTCCACTCGCGACGAAAAGCGTCCGCCTTGAAAATTCTAAACGCGCAGAACTGATGACATTGCGCGTTCTCTTCTGTGGCGAATAGATCTAACCAAGGCTCTCCCGACTGCTGAAAGAGACCTTGCGCCACGTCCGAGTTCAGACGCCATTCGTGATCCATCATGCACCGATGGCTGAGTTCTTCCGCCCTGGCATTCAGAGAACCTGCCAGATGTTGAACCACCAGGGTCACGCCCTGATGTTCCAGCCACTGCCAGAGACGCAGATCCTCCTGGCATAGGGTCCACGACCCCACCCCGCCTTGTTTGTTGCATTACCACATGGCGGTGGTGTTGTCCTTGAACACCTGCACTACACTCCCCCTGACAGGGGGAGGAATGCCTTCAGTGCAAGTCGGATCACCCGCAGCTCCAGAAGGTTGATGTGGAACTGGGACTCCGCCGGAGACCAGAGGTCTCTCTGATCTCCGCCTCTCCCATGTGGCCCCCCCAGCCCTGGAGGGACGCGTCCGTCACAACTACGTGCTCCGGTTGGGGTAGGGAGAGGGATCTGCCACTGACCCAATCGCGGTCCGTGAGCCACCACTGCAACTGTCTTGCAGTGCCCTCCGAGATCAAGACATGGTCGGACAAGTTGCCCTGATGCTGGGCCCACTGAAACTTCAGGTCCCACTGCAGAGCTCGCATCCGCCACCGGGCGTGATGCACCAGAAGGATGCTCAGCCCCAGAAGCCGCAGCGTCAACCTGACCGAGACTCGGGATAAAGGCTGAAAGATCAGAATCAGAGCCTGAATATCCCGAACCCGCTGTTCGGGTGGATAAACCCGAAACTGCACCGAGTCCAGAACCGCTTCGATGAAGAGGAGCTTCTGAGAGGGACACAGGTGTGACTTCGGCACATTGATGGAGAGCCCCAGCAGGTGCAGGAGATCGGCCGTAGTCTGGAGGTGGCTGATGACTGTCTGGGGCGAGCCCGCCTTCAACAACCAGTCCTAGAGGTAGGGGAAGACTGAAACCCCTAACCTGCGCAGATGAGCTGCGACCACCGCCATCACTTTCGTGAACACCCGTGGGGCGCTGGTAAGGCCGAAGGGGAGCACGGTAAACTGAAAGTGCTCGTGGCCTACCGTGAACCGCAGGTAACGCCGGTGGGCCGGCAGGACGGGGATGTGAAAATAAGCGTCCTGCAAGTCCAACGCTACCATTCAGTCTCCGGGGTCCAGGGCAGCTAAGACCTGAGCCAAAGTCAGCATCTTAATATTTCTCCTTCCGGAGGAAGCCGTTGACGTTCCGTAGGGCCAAGATAGGGCGTAGGCCCCCTTTGCCTATCTTGGGTACCAGAAAGTAGTGGGAGTAACAACCACACCCTACTTCACGCGCTCAATGGCCCCCTTGGCCAAGAGGGCCGTAACTTCCTCTTGCAGAAGTTGCAAGTGATCCCCCGACACGCGGTGGAATTGCGGTGGCATGGCTGGAGGGGTCGTCTCAAAGGGGAGGAGTAGCCCCTTTGAACGATTTGCAGCACCCACCTGTCCGACGTGCACCAGTGGAACAGGTGATGGCGAACCCTGCCCCCCACTGACGTCACATGGGCCTGAAAGCATGGACTAGGAGGGTTTTGAGGCGGGTGCTGCAGGGGAAGGTGTGGACTGGCCTCGCCGTTGTCCCCGACCGCCGCCACGGCGGTTTCCACGGCCGCCACCGCGCTGTGTAGCAGTCTGCGGTGCGTGGCTGGCAGCACGTGTGGGAGCGCCCCTTCCTTGGCCACGAAAGGAACGAAAGGCACCCGTTTGCTGGCGTGGGGCCGAGAGGCCCAAGGACTTGGCCGTAGCCCTGGAGTCCTTAAAACGCTCAAGCGCATGGTCTGCCTTGTCGCCAAATAGGCGACGGCCATCAAACGGCATGTCCAGGAGTATGGCCTGGACATCGGACGAAAAGTTGGAGGACCTCAACCAGGCGTGGCGTCGAACCGCCACTGTCCTTGCCATAGCCCTGCCCAGTGAGTCCGTGGTATCCAGCCCACACCGGATGGAATAGCGCGCTGCATCTCGACCCTCCGCAAGGGCTTAGGCGAGTTTATCCCGGGCCTCCTCCGGACATTGTGGCAGCATGTCCGCGACCGTGTCCCACAGGGTGTGGGTGTAGCGGCCCAAGAGGCATGCGGTATTGACTGACCGCAGTCCCAAGCTAAGGGACGAGAACAATTTCTTTCCGAATTGTTCGTACCTCTTGGAATCCCGATCGGGCGGAGCCGTCGGGAATGCGGTCTGGAAAGAGGAGGCCTGGATGACCAGGCTCTCGGGGATGTGATGGGTGGACAAAAAGCAAGGGTCGCCCGGGGCCGGGCGGTAGCGTCTGGCCACGTTCCTATCCACAGACTGACCTGTGGCGGGCTTGGACGAAGTGCCCACAAGAACATCACACAAGGCCTCATTAAGCGGCAGCAGAGGCTCATTGGAGCATGTTTGCGGTTTAAGGACCTCAGTGAGGAGGTTAGTCTTCACGGCCGCGACGGGGAGCGTCAGGCTCAAGGCCTTGGCCGCCCGCGTCAACACTACACTTTAGGCAGCCCCATCCTCTGTAGCCACGGTGGGAGGGGAGACAAATCCAGTCTATGGCGAAGTGTCAATTCCACTGGCCTCCCCAAGCTCATATGTCCAGTCCTATTGAGACTGGCACTCCTGTGCCAGAGGGCCCATAGACCCCTCCCAATCACCCTCGTCACCCATCTCCTGTAGTTCAGGGTCAACAGATGGGGCCCGTTAGTGGAAATAGAAATCTCCATACGACATCGAGAGCGGCTCCCAGCGGCACCGCTCCGGCGCCTGAACCGAATCGAGGATAGGAGTGGGGACGGCGTTGCTCGTAGGCGGCGCCGGGGGCGACACCCGCAGGGCCGGCGCCGGTGAGGTCGACCGGCGACGACCCGAATCCGGATCCAGCCAGGGCCTGCGGCGCCGGGACCGAAGTCGTCGGCGGCGCCGGAGCCGGAGCACCCGACCCGCTAGGCCCTCCAGCCGGGACCGTTGGGCCCGGAGGCGCCACGGAACCCAGCGGAGGAGGGAGGGACCTCATGGCCATGAGGTACCGCTCGCACCATGCCCAGGGACCGCGGACTGCGTGGGTGGTGTCACCCGAACCCCCGGCTGCGTCGTGCGAGCGTCGGGGTGGGTCGGGAGATTGATGACCTCTCTCCGATCTCTCATGCCTCTTACCTAAGGAGGATCCTGAAGACCGATGCCGACTCCCGGAGCTACGAGGGCTCCGACCCCGCGACCTGTCCCTCGACCTCCTGTGGGACCGGGACCTGAAGCGGCGCGGGGCCGACTGCCGAAGCTCCAGTCACTTGCGGGACCGCTCCCGCCTAGCCTGGGACGTCAGGGCCCGGCAGTCGGAGCAGGTGCGGTTGTCGTGGTCGAGGCCTAGACGCTGAAGACACCAGCGATGGGGGTCGTTAACCAACATCAGTCGGTTGCATTTGGAACAGGGTTTGAACCCGGGCAGCCCTACCGGCACCGTAGGAGTCGAAGACTCGAGTAGAGAAATGATCAAAAGATCAAAAAGTTTAGTCAAAAAATGACTAAGGGGTAGAGCTTCTCCGGATCTGCAATAGCTGGCGCGGAAAAAAGAAGAACTGACGTCAGCGCGCGAGGGCGGCGTCTAAGTACTCCGACGACGTCATTCCGGCGCTAACGACGCCGACGACGGACGCTGAGCCGCGGACGACGCCTGCCGGCCCGTAGGGGTATTGCTACGCAAAATTTTCCGGATCCAGTCTGACGCCGGGAGATATTCTAAGGTAAAGAATCTATCACTAACGTGTCTCTTTCAGATAGGCTCTTTAAAAAACTAGCAACGGAATGACATATCGCACAATCTTTAAGTTGCAATAGAAAGAATAGAGCAGCTTTTCACTTTGAGAATTTATATCTATGTAACAGCAGTAATAACAAGCATTGGCATAGCCAATACATCTCGCTTTTGGGATCTTATAAGTATTTAGTTATGCAGCACAATATCCTTGGTGCAACAACATTAACTGTTGCATGGTTAAACACTTATAAGGTCCCAAAGGCGAGACCTATTGTCTGTGCCAATGCTTTGTTTTTTTTTCCTGTTTTTTTCCGTAGTTTTATATAGCGCTCCACAAACTTGACCCAAAGGTATTGGAGTGCTTTAGAAGATCACCAATTATGTTACACAAGGACACATTCTTTTCGTAGACACTCAGAGATTAAGTGATTTGCCCAGAATCACAGAATGTTCAGCTGACGCTGAGACTCAAACCTGGCTCCACAGCTTCAAAGTCGGCCGCTCTGGCCGGTACGCCCCCCATATTAGGCAGACAGGACGCAGGAAGGATGAAAGCACACTTGGTGCACAGGGCGTGAGGGGGTGGGAGAAAGTTTGCGCAGCCGAGTGGGGCTCGAGGGGGAGGGTGATCACAGCCAAACCAGACCTGGGCAAAGGGGGCAGGAGGAAGCCACGTTACACAACAGTTTTATGAAATGATGCAACCGCCCTGGATCCCCTAGAGTGCTCCATCGCACCCCCCTAGTATAAGAATGCGGCAAGCCACGAGCTTGACAGGAAGAAAAAAGTACGCTTCCGGCTAGCAATAGTACTCTACAAACCCGAATTAAACTTTCGTCTTATCATTATTAAAAGTTTCATCTTTGTTATTAAAGTAGATACACGACACACATTAACTCTTTGCAACGGAATTCCAGAACCACAGGGGGCACTGAGACCCTGATGCGCACAGAGGCATACCGACGGTAGAAGGGCGCTATACAAATGCCTGATTCTTTTATTCGTTATTGATGTAGCACCTCTTGTGCCAAAGGAGCCCCTGAGCACTTTAGAGCCCAATATATAGTGAAATACACACAACAGCATTTCGCCGCGTTAAGGCTGCGTCTGAGCTTTTTTCACCTCAAAGGAAAACACAATGAAGCACTGGGCTCTTGATAGACAGCTGGGTGTTTTAACTGTGCTTCCTTGTGGCCTGTCAGAAGCACGAATATTGAGTCTACACCAAGACAAGAATAAACAAGCACAAGCGCGCGTGCCATTTTAGTAGGCACTGGGAGATTAAGTGATTTGTCCAGAATCACAGAATGTTCAGCTGACGCCGAGACTCAAACCTGGCTCCCCAGCTTGAAAGTCGGCCTCTCTGGCCGTTGCGCCCCCATATTAGGCAGACAGGACGCAGGAAGGATGAAAGCACACTTGGTGCACAGGGCGTGAGGGGGTGGGAGGAAGTTTGCGCAGCCGAGTGGGGCTCGAGGGGGAGGGGGGTGATCACAGCCAAACCAGACCTGGGCATAGGAGGCAGGAGGAAGCCGCGTTCAGAAGTAACACAACAGTTGTATAAAATGATGCAGCTGCCCTGGTCCCCCTAGAGTGCTCCATCGCACCCCCCTAGTACAAGAATGCGGCAAGCCACGAGCCTGACAGGAAGAAAAAAGTACGCTTCCGGCTAGCAATAGCACTCTACAAACCCGAATTCAACCTGCGTCTTATTATTATTAAAAGTTTCATCTTTGTTAATTAGTGTAGATACATGACACACATTAACTCTTTGCAACGGAATTCCAGAACCGCAGGGGGCATCGAGACCCTGAATGCGCACAGAGGCATACCGACGGTAGAAGGGCGCTATACAAATGCCTGATTCTTTTATTCATGAAGCGCCTCTTGCGCCAAAGGAGCCCCATAGCACGTTAGAGCACAATTTATAGTGAAATACACACAACAGCAATTCGCCCCATTAAGGCTGCATCAGAGTTTTTTTCACCTCAAAGGAAAACACAATGAAGCACTGAGCTCATGACGGACAGCTGGGAGTTTTAATTGTGCTTCTGTGTGGCCTGTCAGAAGCACAATTAATGATTCTATACCCAGACAAGAATAAACAACCACAAGCGCGGACGGCGGGAGGGGAGAGAGGAGGGGCCTGACCGATTCCCCTGCGGGAGCGAGCAGCAAGGCGCGATAACATATGGCGCCTGCTTGCTCCCGCAAGGGAACCGCCGAACGTGCATGCGTTGCCCTTGAAAGCAATGCAACGCGTGCACGTTTTTGGGCGAAAAAGGGAACAGATGGCTAAAGGTCTTTTCCTATGCAGCGCATGCGCGCTGCGTAGGCGAGACCTAAAAAACACCTTGTATATGGCAGATAGTACCGACAACAAAATACAAAATGTAGTAGATTTTGGCTAGATTGCTCATCACATGGGCAGGTACTGATGGTGGCTAAGGAGTGCCTAACGCAAAACATAATAGCCAGCAAATGGAACCTAACCTGAATCTGGCCATTAAGGTTCTCTCGCACACATTTGTCACATATAATAAAGAAGAGGCAATTGCTGGGCCCATCTGAATTATGCAATAGTCTCTACCAGGGGTTTAGCCGTTAATTCCCGGGAGGCCTAACTATGCTTAAAAAAGCTACTCAGAACCCAATTTTTATCCTTTTTCATGATGGTCTCTGGATGCTCAAACAAATGTACACAGCCAAGGGCTACAAAGCAGTCTTTGAAATATTTTAACCATGGAATTGCCAAACCACAGGCACAAGACAGACAATCTCTGATGACCGACCGATTAAGTTAAATTTCCTTTTAAGCCCATAGTGGGCACAAGAGAACCAAAGGGGGGACATTTATAGTATCCTGCACATACTCCATACCGAACTCCTGGTGCAGGGAGAAATGCGGAGTCAAGGGGGGAATGCCTAATAACCGGTGGCAGAATCTATTCTCCTCCGTCTGCATTACATGCACATCCCTGCATCCCCAAACACCCATTTCATAGGTAGAATTGGCAAACATTTTCGATTGTATATCTCCAGAATCAGTGCAATAGTTTTTTTTGCCAATGAACAAAGACCCCTCGGGATGCTGCTCCTCCAGCACACATCTCCACCAACAGCGCTCCTAGGCAGTCTCTGCCTACCACTGCAGCTGACTGTGCTTCGAGGCCCTGAGCCTCGCCCTCGGACTGCTCTGCTATTTCCTCAACTCTTGTCTGCCATCTTTCAACATTATTTTCTTATTTCCTTACTGCCTTCATTTAATTTTATTTCTTTACTGGTTTTTATTTAATTCCTCCTCATGCCGCTTGCTGCCTCCTTTCAACCGTTTTCCCCACTGCTGCTGCTGCTCTAGCAGCCTCTCCCGCGTGTTCCTGCTCCCGGCTCCCAGCTGTCCCGTCCTCCCCCTTGACCCTACTTAGTGGCGACCGCTGCACGCTGAGACAAGCTAGAACCCTACGGATACTGCTCTCCCAGCGCACAGCTCCTCCAACAGCGCTCCGAGGCAGTGCTTCTGCCTTTCAATGCCGCTGACAGCGGTTTGAGGTCCTGTGCCTCGCCCTCGGACTGCTCTGCTTTTTCCTCTACTCTTGCCCGCCATTTTTCAACTTTATTTTCTTATTTCTTTACTGTCTTTATTTAATTGTATTTCTTTACTTATTTTTATTTAATTCTTTCTCCCCTCGCCGCTTGCTGCCCTTTTTCAGCTGCCTCCGGCGTGTTCCCGCTCCCACCTCCCAGCTGTCCCGCTCTCCCCCGACCCCTACTTAATGGCGACCACACGCAGCTGGCACGCCAAATGTGCGCCAAAGGTAAGCCCGTCTGTGCCTGTCCGCCACCCGACCGTGACCAGCGGCAGGTATCCTGGTTCTCCCACCCACCAATGCTACAGCTCTTTGACTCTCTACGCTCTTTACGTCGGCAAGCACAACAACTGCAAGCCCTCCTCACCTGTCTACACCCACAGAGCCTTCACCTGCCGACACTGCTGCCACTCCTTCACCTTCACCGAGACCCAAGACTTACCTCCACCCTTCAGCAACAACTCCATTGCACCCCAAACCCTGCAATGCATCCTCCTAAGCGTCTGCTCCCTTCACAGACGCGCAGCGAAATTCTGGGAACTCCTCAACAGCATTACCCCTGACTTCGCCTTCCTTACCCAAACGGGGACGAACACAACCTCAGGACGTGACATCGAGATCGACATCCCCGAATGCTACAAGATCACCGGAAGGCCTGCCCCAACCGCCCTGGGGAAGGCATCGCCATCACTCACAAATCCAATCTCTGAGCACCTACACCCACGGGCCCCCAGACCTGATGGAACACCTTCACTTCAAGACACAGACCAACCCGTCCACCACCCTCTGAGGCACCCTCATCTACAGACCCCCCAAACCCCGAAGCACCTATCTCCGACTCCATCACCCCGTAAGCCATCCCCACCACCGATTACACCTTGCTGGGAAACATCAACTTCCACCTCGACAACCGCCAAGACCCCAACTCCAACTCCCTCCTGGACAACCTGCACAACATCGGACTCAACAGAACCAACGCACTCAGCTGGCCACACCTCGATCCCATCTTCACAGCAGGACACTCCATCACCTTTAGCCACACCTCCGAACTCTCATGGACAGACCACTGCTGCGTCCACTTGAATGAATGGAAATTTTTTAAAGCGCGGACTTAGCCCAAGGGCATCAAGGCGCTGCAATACAGACCAACCTGCATGCAAAGCCAATTTCCTACTCAAACCCGTCTCTCAGGAAACAGCCACGTCTTTCGAAAGATTGAGTGTACTCGTTGCCCCGAAAGAAAATCTGGGAGAGAGTTCCAAACGTTGGCAGCAGCAAATGAAAAGGCCCTCCCACCCCATCTCATTTATTTGACCCTAGGAACCACAAGAAGGTTATTTTTGCTGACCTAAGGTTCCTAGAGGGCACATACTGTTGGAATATGGTATTAATGCCCAAAGGGCCCAGGCTATAGTATGCGTTGTGAGTGAGGCAGTGGGTCTTAAACACAATTCTGCAACCCACCGGGAGCCAGTGCAACGAACCAAGGGAAGATGAGACCGAATGATGTTTGGGAAGATCCATCACCAGCATTGCAGCGGCATTTGCACCAACTGCAGGTGGCGCAGCTGGCCTTTGTTGACGCCTGAATAGAGGGCGTTGCAATAGTCCAGCCTAGACAATATTAATGCCACCACCACTCTTTTGCGTGCTTTAAATGAAAGGAACTGATAAATTTTCCTTATAATCCGGTTGAGCCCAAAGTAGGTGGCCACTGTCCTAGATACCTGGGAATTCATGGATAGGGAGTCATCCACCACCACCCCCAAATTTTTACCATGGGAGACAGGAGTTGGACAGGTGCCCAGGAAGTCAGGCCACCACTCCCTGGACCAAATGTCAGACCTGTCCCCAAAAATCAGGACTTCCATCTTCTCGCCGTTCAGTTTTAGATAGTTTTGTACCATCCATGACGAGACTGCTGACATGCAGTTTTTAAAATTCTGCGCGGAGTCCCTGACATTTTGCGTGATTGACACCATGATTTGGGTGTTGTCCGCATAGGACAACACTTCCAGCCCAAATGACTTAACCATCTTTGCAAGCGGGACCACATAGATATTGAATAAAGTAGGGCTCAGGGAGGAGCCCTGAGGCACTCCGCAGACAAGGGGGTAGATTCCAAATAGAAGCTTCCCAATTTGACTGTTTGAGACCGCTCACCGAGAAAGGAAGCCAGTAGGTCCAAGGCCAAGCCCCCAACCCCTATCTCCCTGAGACGCTCCACCAATCTCTGGGGAGACAGGGTATTGAATGCTGCGGTGAGATCGAGTAGAATCAGGAGGGTGGTATGACCCGCATCCATTTGGACTCGTATGTTATCCAAAACCGCAGTGAGGGCAGTCTCCGTGCTGTGAGACCTTCTGAATCCGTGTTGAGAGCCATCCAGAATCTGATGCTCTCTCAGGTAAGCACTCAAGTGAAAGTTCAGGTGGGATTCTAAGATTTTTGCTGGGACCAGCAGAAGGGAGATGGAAAGGAAATTCTTCAAATTTGACGGGTCTAATGAGGGCTTTTTTAAAAGTGGCCTAACCACTGCCGCCTTCCAAATCAGAGGATACTGGCTCCGTGAGATGGCTGAATTTAGGACCGTGGTGAAATGCGGGATCAACGCCGCCTTAGCCATTTTCAGAACTTTTAAGGGACAGGAATCCAGGGGCGACCCCGACATAACTCCATCAAGTAAGCTCTCAACTGTTTCAGGAGCCAGCTTTGGAAAGGCACAGAGACTTGCCAATGCCATATTGCTCGGGTTATCACTAGGATAGGTTTCAGACAGGACATTGGATATCTGATTAGAAGTTAGGATCTCCAACTGAGCATAAATATCAGATATCTTAGAGCAGAAAAAGGAGGAAAGACTATCACAAAGCACCTGAGATGGCTCCACTGGATCCGAGACTGTGGGCGCAGCAAGGGAGTTAAAGATGTTAAAAAGCTCCTTAGGTGAAGTGAGGTCCTCTGGAATCTTTGAGTAGTAGCTTCCCTTTTCCTCAATAATAGCTGCTCTGTATGCCTTCAGGGATTGTTTGTGTAACTCACTGCGGTACAAAAGGGGGTGGTGATGGACAGAGCATCAGAACCAATTAAACACTCACACCCAGTCAAAAGATCTGGGTTTGATCCATCACCGGTCTTTAGCCCACTCTGCCAACCCAGTTCAGACATGGCTATATGCAAATCAGTCTGACCCTGTGCCTCATGGGAACAGTCCAGCCCGAACTGCCAAGCCATGCCTTCCCTGGACCGGAAACAAGCTTCAGAGGACTGGTTTCTGGCATTCCAGCCGTCTTCAACCCGGCTTGCTTGAATCCAGTGGCAAAGTGAGCAAGGGACTCACGTCTGAGCATACCCTGCCACACTTATGGCGGCCAAAAGCGGTACAAAAGGGGGTGGTGATGGACGGAGCATCAGAACTAATCAAACACTCACACCCAGTCTGAACTGGGGTGGCAGAGTGGGCTAAAGAACGGTGATGGATTAAACCCAGATCTTTTGACTGGGTGTGAGTGTTTGATTGATTCAGATGCTCCGTCCATCACCACCCCCTTTTGTACCGCTTTTGGCCGCCATACGTGTGGCAGGGTATGCTCAGACGTGAGTCCCTTGCTCACTTTGCCACTGGATTCAAGCAAGCCGGGCTGAAGACGGCTGGTATGCCAGAAACCGGTCCTCGGAAGCTTGTTTCCGGTCCAGGGAAGACATGGCTTGGCAGTTCGGGCTGGACTGTTCCCATGAGGCACAGGGTCAGACTGATTTGCATATAGCCATGTCTGAACTGGGGTGGCAGAGTGGGCTAAAGAACGGTGATGGATTAAACCCAGATCTTTTGACTGGGTGTGAGTGTTTGATTGATTCAGATGCTCCGTCCATCACCACCCCCTTTTGTACCGCTTTTGGCCGCCATAAGTTTGGCAGGGTATGCTCAGACGTGAGTCCCTTGCTCACTTTGCCACTGGATTCAAGCAAGCCGGGCTGAAGACGGCTGGAATGCCAGAAACTGGTCCTCGGAAGCTTGTTTCCGGTCCAGGGAAGACATGGCTTGGCAGTTCGGGCTGGACTGTTCCCATGAGGCACAGGGTCAGACTGATTTGCATATAGCCATGTCTGAACTGGGGTGGCAGAGTGGGCTAAAGAACGGTGATGGATTAAACCCAGATCTTTTGACTGGGTGTGAGTGTTTGATTGATTCAGATGCTCCGTCCATCACTACCCCCTTTTGTACCGCTTTTGGCCGCCATAAGTGTGGCAGGGTATGCTCAGACATGAGTCCCTTGCTCACTTTGCCACTGGATTCAAGCAAGCCGGGCTGAAGACGGCTGGAATGCCAGAAACCGGTCCTCGGAAGCTTGTTTCCGGTCCAGGGAAGACATGGCTTGGTAGTTCGGGTTGGACTGTTCCCATGAGGCACAGGGTCAGACTGATTTGCATATAACCATGTCTGAACTGGGGTGGCAGAGTGGGCTAAAGAACGGTGATGGATTAAACCCAGATCTTTTGACTGGGTGTGAGTATTTGATTGATTCAGATGCTCCGTCCATCACCACCCCCTTTTGTACCGCTTGTGTAACTCACTGCCCAGAGGAGCCAGATCCCTCCGCCAGAGTCTTTCCTTCCTTCTGCACTCTTGTCTCATCTTACGCAAACGGTCAGAGAACCAGCTTGCAGAGGGCTTCTTCCTAGCCAAGTAGTGAGGCTCTTTAGGGGCAATAGTGTCCATCACTGCTAATATCTTTTTAGAAAGGTTAACAGCAGCCGTATCAGCACTTAGATGTTCCAGGTGCTGAAAATCAGCTAAAGCAATGGCGACCTCTTCATTAGTAATCAAATAAGGTTTCACTTATCAGCTGCTTTCACGTTTGCAGCTTGAGAGTTGCCTGATATTGTAACCCTTAGTTCAAAAGGAATAGCATATTGATCAGACCATGCTAATGGATGGGGCACACCCACCACAATCCGATGGTCATTAGAAAAAAATCCCGTCTAGGGTGTGGCCCGCCACGTGTGTGGACGACTTAACTAATTGTGAAAAGCCGCAACCATTCATGCATTCCAGAAGCATTTGAGTGTCATGATTCATTTTGTTTTCTAAATGAAAGTTAAAATCCCCAAGAAGAGTAGAATTAACTCTTTCTAAATAGGACTCTAACTGGTTGCTTAGGTCCTGGCTAAACGTGGCCCTAGGGCCAGGTTGCCTATAACAAAGGTCCCCTGAAAAACTTCCATATTGGTTGAATTTATCGAAAAGTATAGTGCCTGGTATGAGTCGGGCATCGAGGGGAGCGGTTCTGACCTACAGGTAAAGGTATCCCTGACCAAGATACCTAGACCCCCTCCACGTCGGCCCTCCCTGTCCAGTCTGGTGAGGCGATATCTAGATAGAATAGCTTCTACAAGCTCAGGACCTGGAAGACTCATTTGCCCAGGTTTCGGTTAAAAATACCCAATCAGGAGAATGCTGAATAACAAAATCTTTAAAAGCCACATTGTTTTTAATCAGGGACCTAGAGTTGATAGGAAATCCCTGTAGAGTCTTCCTCCTTCCCGTGGGGATTGCTCTAGTTTTCATATTAGAATAGCTGTTCACTTCACCGCCCGTGAAGCAAAGGCCACACCGCATGCAAGCGGAGAGCCCCTTTCTAATTAGCATTTAAATATTTGAAATGTGATCACAGAGCGGTGGATTCCTCATACCCAGATCTAAAAGAACCCCCCTTGAATACCTTAACTTGCGGAGGGGGACTTGTGGTTGCGAGGCAGCATCCCTGGTCCTTGGCGCCATCTTGGCGCGGGCGGGCGCAGACGGGCTTGCCTTTGGCGCATCATCGGCGCGGCGTGCCCGCTGCACGGGGAACATGGCATGCCATTTATATGGGGATACAGGTTCAGCGCACTAGAGCGCTAACCCCCCTGTCTCCGCCCCTCGCCAGCCGGCCGGGGAGCAGTGGAGCCGCCGTCACCCTCCACGCAATCGGTATAGACCGCGGTGGACCGGGGTGCGTGGCAGAAGCAAGAGGCTCCTGCTAATCAGGTAACATAAATGTGGCAAGATCAAAGTACAATCAATTTAAAAAGCACACCAAACAGTTCAATCAATTTAAAAACATGAGGTGCCCCGTGGGACTGAGTGGGAGCAGGGCCAGAGTACTTGCATGCATTTGTAGTAACGCGGCAGGAAGGCAGGCTGTTTATAAAGGTTCAGCGCACTAGAGCGCTAACCCCCCTGTCTCCGCCCCTCGCCAGCCAGCCGAGGAGCAATGGAGCCACCTTCAACCTCCACGCAAACGGTATAGACCGCGGTGGACCGGGGTGCGCGGCAGAAGCAAGAGGCTCCTGCTAATCAGGTAACATAAATGTGTCAAGATCAAAGTACAATCAATTTAAAAAGCACACCAAACAGTTCAATCAATTTAAAAACATGAGGTGGCCCGTGGGACTGAGTGGGAGCATTGCCAGAGTACCTGCATGCATATTCACCTTCAAAACAAACATCTTCTGCAGACGTCCTCATCAGCCCCAGTGCAGGAATTGGAACAAGATCTCCGATGATCAGCTCACCACCTCCCTCAGCAGCTCCAGCCCCACAGACGACGGACCCTACCACCGTCGCCCGTACCCTACACAACTGGATCACCGACTGCGCCAACAGCATCGCCCCCCTCAAGAAAACTTCCAAACCACACGCCAAGAAAGCCAGCTGGTTCTCCACCGAACTCAGAGAATCTAAAAAAACCTGCAGATGCCTCAAAAAGATTTGGAGGAACTCCAAAACCCCAGCAGACCTTGACAACTTCAAAGCCACCACCACCGCTCACCACAAGCTCATCAGCTCCTCAAGGAAGAAAGCACACCAGGACAGAATCTAAACCCATGCACACAACACCAAGGAATGCTTTGGCATCATCAAAGAGTTTGCGCAACCCAACAGTGAGACTACCGACATCTCACCCTCCCAGCACCTCTGCGACAGACTCATTGCATTCTTCCATCACAAATCAAGACTATCTATGACAACTTCGATGACAACAACCTTCATGAGAACCACACATTCTCTGTTCCCTACACCACACACCACATTGGACAGCTGGACCCCCCTCAGCATTAAAGACACCCTAAAGACTATGAAGGCAACCCACTCCGGGGCCCCCACAGACCCTTGCCGCCACCACATTTACCACAGAGCCGCAGACATTATCGCCCGAGCTTTAACGAATCATCAACTGTTCCCTATAAACTGCCTCCTTCCCCGACGACAGGAAACAAGCAGAGATCAACCCTCTCCTGAAAAAACACTCGGCTGACCCCACCGACCTCAAGAATTTCAGACCGATCTCCTTGCTCCCGTATCCGGAGAAAGTTATGGGAGAAGCCGTTAACAGTCAACTCGCCTCCTTCATAGAAGAAAACAACATCCTCGACTCCTCCCAATCAGGCTTCAGAGAGAATCACAGCACTGAAAGTGCCCTTCTCACCGCGACAGATGACATCCGCTCCCTCCTCGACAGAGGAGAGTCTGTGGCCCTCATCCTCCTTGGGGCTGGATCTGCTCATTCCTCTTCGGCAGAACGCAGCAAGTCAAACTTCCTCCTTTCCTCTCGGAACCCACACCAACCACCTGTGGAGTCCTCCAATGATCCTCTATCAGCCCCACCCTGTTCAACATCTACATGGCCTGCTATAATCCAGCGCCAGATCCCACGGACTCAACATCGTATCGTACGCAGACGACACCCAACTCATCCTCTCCCTATCCAACGAACCCAACATCTCCAAACACAACTCTCAAGAAGGAATGGAAACAGTCGCCAGGTGGATAAAGAACAGCTGCCTACAGCTCAACACGGACACAACTGAAGTACTCATCATGGGCCCACACCCCAATGCCTGGAACGACACCTGGTGGCCCCCCGCCCTCGGAAACCATCCCTCCTCCACGGACCACACAAACAACCTTGGAATCATCCTGGACTCCGAACGGAAAATGGACCACCAAATAAATGTTGTCTCCTCCTCCTGTTTCCACACCCTCCGTCTCCTACATAAGACCTTCAAATGGATTCCCTTCCAACACAAGACAACCATCACCCATGCCCTCATCAGCAGCAGACTGGACTACGGCTACGCACTCTACCCCGGGATCAACAAGAACCTCACCTGCAAACTTCAGAATGTCCAGAATGCACCCACCAGACTAGTCCTCAACCTACCGCGCCCCTGTCTCTACACTGGCTCCCCGTTGAGAAGAGAATCACCTTCAAGCTTCTCACCTACACCAATGAATCCCTCCACAATACCGGACCTGCCTACATGAACCACCGCCTCTCGTTCCTCGCACCCCAAAGATCCCTCCGCTCAGCCCAGCTCTCTCTTGCGATAGTACCATGCATCAAGAAAACCAGAACAGGAGGACCCTCCTTCTCCCTCCTCACGGCCAAGGCATGGAACATCCTCCTTATTCACCTCTGACAGACACCAACACTCCCCAAGTACTTGAAGGACCTCAAGACCAGGCTCTTCGACAAATCACTGTGAACTTCCAGGAGCTGCGCCCCCCCCTCACTGCCTTGAGACCCCTTAGGGTGAGTAGTTGTGCTTCACAAACCCATTGATCGATTGACATGACGAGCGAAGAAGTAGTGCTGACTGCTCAAGTATTGCGAATTATCCAATTTTCATACATGTTGACCAAGTGCACCCTTCATCAAACTCCAAACACAAGTATAAAAACAAGCTTAACCTTTCTAAATTTTTTTACCATCAATGTTTAGGGTACGGGTTTTTGTGTTTCTAGGGCCACATACTATAGTAACAATTTTCATAAGATTAGTCTCCAAATCCAGATCTCTTATAAATATAACATAGATAAAAATGTAACTCTTCAGACCGCTGTCTGTCCTTGCCAAGAGAACTGTGTCATCTGTGTTTAGGAGCGCGGGCATGGCCTTTTTCTCAACATAAGGAACGTTCGCCTGATAGATACCAAAGATCTATCCAAATCATTTGTATAGAGTAGAAAGAGGATTGGGGCAAGGACACAACCCTGGCACACCTCACTCCCAACTCTGCAATATTCTATGTATTCACCAGCATTGCCAAATCTTACAGATGAACGTTCGAATTACTTACCTTCGGTAACAATGTATCTGGTAGAGACGTTGTCTAGCCGCAGATTCCTTAACTTAGAATATCCCCAGGCGTCATACTGGATATGGAAAAAATTGTGCAGCAGCAACTCTGCGCGCCGGGAGATGGCGCTAGACATCCCCGCCCTGACGTCGTCCACAGACGTGAAATCAGCGAGGTCATAGAAGTCCCTCCCGGCGCACTGACGTCAGTTTTCTTCGGAGAAACTTTTCTGAGCCACCAACAAAACTGTGAAAGTATGGGAACAGTGGGCGAAGGATGAAAAATCAGTAAAAGAAAGAAGGCGGATGGTGCAAAACACCATCATAAAAGACAGTATCAGCCACTCTCTCCATACAAGTGAAGAAATAAAGGCAGAGCAAGCTGTGATAAAGAACCCCGCAAAGCGAAACATGGACCCTCACCACAGGCTGAGTAACAAGGGAAGAATATCTCAACAGACAAAGGTAGGTTGTTATTACCATGTAGACCTGTGCCGGCCAACAAGGACGGGGCACAGGAAGAACAGTTCATTGCGAGAAGGTATGAAAAGAATAGCACTTTTCCTAAAGAAAAAGGGAAGGCCGAAACACAGCCCAACAGATCCCCAAGAAGGCGACTACAGAGGACACAATAGCCCTGAGTCAATGGAGAAGGAGGGAAGGCAACAGGAGAAGAAGAAGAAGAAGAAGAATCTCCAGATGATGGTGAATCAAAAGGCACAGTATTACAGGAAAGAAGCCACCTGGAGTGACGCAGCCGCATATGGCAATTTTTAAAGGGGGTGTAACCATGAGAGCACCCTGGAAGAAAACCAATGGCAACTGAATGAAAGCCAAGTGGAGAAGCCCACCTGGCAAGATCCTCGCAGAATGGGGAGGATGGGTGGGCATTAAGAAATCCGCGGCTAGACAACATCTCTACCAGATACATCGTAACCGAAGGGAAGTAACTCGTACATCTGATAGAGACATCTAGCAGCAGATTCCTTAACTTAGAATAAATACCACAGCCATACCCCAAGGGGGAGGAGTCTGCGATAGAACGACACAAAGTGCCCGAAGCACTGAGCCGGCAACAGAGTGACGGACTATGGGGAAGGCTGCGGTGGAGCAGCCAGAGAGCAACCCAAGTAGTTCGAAAGAGCAAAAGACAACAGGAGACAAGGCAGCGGAACCGAAGGGGGTTGTATACTCAGAACACGAGTGGCCAAGGAGACAACCCTAATGAACGCCGCACCGGCCTCTGTAGCCCTCCGAGGAGGGGACAGCAACTCATCCGTGGGTGAGGGCTGTAAACTAAGTCTCTCACCCCAAGGGGGTTGACCAAAAAACTGAGGATGCGACCAATGCTCAAAAGAAGGAAGCCCCATTGACGAATGAGGGTCCTGATGGAGCTCCTGGGGAGGCGAGGATTCCGCTGGGGCCACAAATTCCAAGGGGGCAGAGGCAAGAACAGATCCAATGTTGCCTGGACGTTAAGGCAATGCGGAACTTCCCCGGAAGCCTCAGGAGAGGAGTAAATAATCCGGCGCAGGGGCGGCGCCAGGGCGGCTTCGGTTAGCACCGACCCTGCCCCGTCCGGCACCGACTCGGCCCCATCCGGCACCGACTCAGCCTCGTCTGGCGCTGACTCCACGTCAACCACGAAAAGTTCCACTTCCGAAGAAGGGGACGGCGGCAAGGCTCTGACTGTGTCTACCTCACCTTTTGAATTACCCCTTGCGCAGCATTCCAGGGGAACTTTTCTCCATAGCTCTCACGTCGACGAGCACGTCACAATGGAACGGCTCTGCTTGCAACCACAAGCAATGTCATCAAAGCCTCAAGAAAATCTAGTTTGCGTGCTGATGTCAGTTCCACCCATTTTTTCCATGTCTTTCAGGTGAACCGACAACATTTCACAAGTATACACAGTATACGATTTAGAGAAGAAAAGAAACTGGAAATTCCAAAATATAAACATTTCCTAGTGACAAGCATCATATTATTTTGAATAACCATAAAGTACATGAATGTCATGCCAATTAATTTTTTTCGGTATAAACAGGCAGGCAACGGGGAGGCCGGTGGTTCAGTGAGGAAACCACAGGCAGATACTGTATCCACCACAAAAAGCATTACCAAAGGTAAGTAACTTGTTCTGATGAATAAATATGCTTGTGGATTGCTCACCTTTTGAATTGATCCCCAAACAATCCCGCTCTCGGAGGAGGGTGCCTACCTACCTATACCAAAAAATCATGTAGCACAGAAGGTGCAAAGTGGACGTCCCTCGTCATCTCTGAGTCTAAGCAGTAATGCTTTGCAGAAGTGTGGAGGGATGCGAAAATTGCCGCCTTGCAGATGTCTACAACAGGGACACCTCTAGCTAAAACTGAAGAAGGCGACTTAGCTCTGGTGGAATGAGCTTGCATACCTTCAGGAGGCTCCTTCTTGGCCAAGGCATAGCATATCTTGATGCACAGGATGATCCACCTGGACAGCGTTCTCTTGTGGTCAGCCTTGCACTTCATCTTGCCCACATATCCAATGAATAGTTGGCCATCCAACCTAAAGTCCTTAGTCTTGTCCAGGTAGAATCTGACCGCCCTCTTAGGGTACAGGTGGTGAAGTCCCTGCTCCTCCTTTGAAGGATGAGGGTGAGGATAGAAAGTAGATAAAGTGATAGACTGCCCTATTTGGAAGGGGGTAACCACCTTAGGTGGGAAAGCACCATCTTATCCACATGAATTAAGATAAAAAGAGGCTTAGAGCAAAGGGCCTGCAGCACACTAACCCTCCTGGCAGAAATATTCGCAATCAGAAAAACTGTCTTAAATGCTAGAAATTTCAATGGACAACTAGGCAGTGGTTCAAAGGGAGACCCCATCACGAGAAAAAGGACTACATTAAAATCCCACTGAGGCATAATAAATGGAGGAGGAGGCAACTTGTTAGTACGACCCTTAATGAATCTCATAACTATGGGAGTCTTAAACAAAGACGGTTGGTCTGGTAAGGAAAGAAAGGCCGACAAGGCAGCCAAGTAACCCTTAACAGTAGCCACTGCACAACCCTGATGAGCCAGTGAAAGAGAGAAACTCAGAATATCGGACAGATGGACCTGGAAAGGATCAATTGAACTCGCTCCACACCATTTAACAAACTTGGCTCACCTACCAGAATAAACAGATTTGGTGGAGTGTCTCCTGGCTAATAAAATAACATCCACCACATCCGGTGGGAGAGAAAACAAATTCAGATTGCCCAGTTCAATCTCCAGGCATGAAGGTTCAGGCACTGGAGGTGGGGGTGTAGAACCTGCCCCTGCGATTGTGAGACAGGGTCTGCCCTGAGAAGGAGGCGGAGCAGAGGGTCCGATGAGAGGTAAAGGATGTCTGTGTACCACACCCTTCCTGGCCAATCTGGGGCAATAAATATGACTTGGGCCCGGTCTTGGCGAATCTTCCTCAGAACTCAATGAATCAAGGGCATGGGAGGAAATGCGTAAAGAAGCTGTGAGCCCCAGGCTAGCTGAAACGCATCCCCCAATGGTCCCCACATCAGATAATGGAGACTGCAGACCGACGGGCAGTGCGCGTTCTCCTGAGTGGCAAACAGGTCAAACTAAAGAAACCCCATATACTGAAAATGTGATGGAGCACCTCTGGATGGAGAAGCCACTCGTGATAGGTGGAGAACTGCTGACTGAGGCTGTCCGTACACACATTCAGCACCCCGGCCTGATGATTTGCAATCACAGAAATCTGATGGTCCGGAGCCCAGGACCAGAGTCGCAGAGCCTCTCTGGAAAGACAATACAACCCTATTCCTCCCTGTTTGTTTATGTACCACATTGCGGTAGTGTTGTCCATCCGGACCTGAACTGATTGACCGTGAAGGGTGGGAGGAAAGGCATTGAGAGCCAAATGTATCGCCTGCAATTCTAGAAGATTGATGTCAAGAAATCTTTCCTCTGGAGACCAAAGGCCCTTAACCTCCAGATCCCACAGATGAGCTCCCCACCCTAGAGTGGAGGCATCCGTTATAACTGTAGCCACCAGTGAAGAAGGTTGAAACAACTTCTCTTGAGAAAGGCTGTCCGAAACACTCCACCACAACAGCTCCACTGCAGTGTCTCTGGAAAGCCTGACCACCTCCCTGAGATCTCCTTTTTGTTGAAACCATTGTCTGGGGAGGCACCACTGGAGTGCTCTCATGTGCCAGCATGCATGGTTGATCAACAGTATGCAGTAAGCAAACAGACGGAGCAGGTGTAAGACCTTCTGGACTGGAACAGCTGCTCCATCTTGTAAAATTGGAATCATTTCCTGGATGCCTAGAATCCTCTGAGGAGGCGGGAAAGCATGACTCACTGTAGTGTCCAGTACTGCCCCTATGAACAGGTTGCGCTGAGAGGGAACCAGGTGAGATTTGGGTACATTTATTGAAAAACCCAAGTCGAACAACAGACGTGTTGTTACTTGCAAATGATGCAGCACCATCTCTTGAAACTTTGCTTTGAGCAGCCAGCCGTCCAGATAGAGGAAATCAGGAATCCCCAACCTTCTGAGATGTGCCGGTACCACTGCCATCACCTTCGTGAAGACCCGTGGAGTGGATGTAAGACCAAACGGAAGGACCGCAAACTGATAATGTTGAGACCCCACCGTAAAACAGAGATAATTCCGATGCGACTTCAGGATGGGGATGTGAAAATACGCCCTTTAAAATAGACCCTTTAAAAAATAATCATCTGTTACTCCTGAATTAGGGAAAAGCAAAAAAACGAATTTCCCAGGACAGGGGAGAGCACAGAAAAAATAGGGCAAAAAGCGCAGGCTCACTTTAAACAAAAACAAAGTGGGTTATCTGATACTATTAATATAGTTTCTCTGTTCCCTTTGCAGCAAGAAGAGATTTAACAGAAACAAGGAAGACCACTAGAATCACACTACTAATCATATACCCATCAGATAAGTGTGACCTTCCTTCTATTTCAAATAAGCAAAAAATAACACGGAAAACTAAGAAACTGTGATTCTTTACATCCCTTGCTTTTTCTTGCCTTTCAGAGGCAAGCTGCCAGGAAGCCAAGGGTTAAGAGGCTGAGGTTCCCAGGAAACAATGTTGCCGGCCGACAAGAAGCTACGTAACAAGGGGTTCCCGAAGAGCACCAAAGGACCCAGGAAGGAGAAGGAACACTGGAGAGCCCAGCCAGCCAAGAGCGAAGTGATGATAAACAGAAAACAGCAGTCGAAGGATTTCATGGTAAGTGCAGCAGAGTGAAACGGTGGGGGCCTTGCGGGATTTGTGCTGGAACGCGAAGCCCGTTACCAATGTGGATCCCTCCCTTAAGTATGCCTCAGGCGCCGCCCTCACCCGCTAACAGAAAACAGCGGGCGGGGCTCGCGCCTACGTTCTTGAGCACAGGAAGAAGCATGGCCGCAGGCAGCGCATCCTGTAGAGACCGACACTCTAGGTTGGGACTGCAGGCCTAACAATCTAGCAGTGGCCCCACTATCTTTAAAGTGCTGCAGCACTGAGTCTGCCTTGGTACCAAAAAGTTGAGAGCCATCAAAGGGCAAATCCTAAAGAGTGGCTTGCACATCCAGAGAAAAACTAGACCCCCTTAGCCAGGCATGCCTCCTCGTTGTCACTGAGGAACCCATCACTCTAGCAACAAAGTCAGCTGTGTCAAGCCGATTGAATGACCTGACGGGCCACCGCTTGAGTGTCCAACAGACCCCCTGCAAAATGCCCCTGAATGTACTCTGGAAGCTTAGGGAATCACCTCCTTAGCTGAATCCATCAAAGCATGAATGTAGCGACCCAGTAGGCATGTTGAATTGTCGATTTTTAAAGCCGTACTGGCTGAGGAAAATACCTTGTTAGCTGGATGGAAAGGAGCCGGGTTGTTTTGTAGAAAGAATTGATGGACAGAATGTAGAACAATGTCATGCATTCACCCCAGTACAGAGATCTAGGCCTAAATCCATCGTTTTTTTGCTCACCATGCCATTCCAGTTTGAACCCAGCCATATGCAAATAAGTCTTGACCCTGAGCCTCATGGGAACAGTCCAGCCTGAACTGCTAGGCCAGGTCCTCCCTGCACTGGAAACAAGCATCCTAGGACCGGTTTCGGGGTTTCACCCCTCATCAGCCAGGATAGCTTGATTCCAGTGGCATGGAGAGCACGTTGACTGGGGGTGAGTGCTTGCAATGTTCAACACTCCCTTCATCATCCCCTTTGGTTTTGCTTTGTTCGCCCTAAGTTGGCAGGGTATGCTCAGACGTTAGTCCCTTGCTCACTTTGCCACTGAATTCAAGCTATCCTGGCTGATGGCGGCTGATTAGCCAAAAACCGGTCCCAGGATGCTTGTTTCTGGTCTAGGAAAGACATAGCTTGGTAGTTCGGGCTGGACTGTTCCCATGAGGCACAGTGTCAGACTGATTTGCATATGGACATGTCTGAACTGGGCTGGCGGAGTGAGCTAAAGAATGATTTTTTTTTTAATTTGTTTTTATTGCAGAATTAAGAACAACACATCAATGCAGTACAGCCTTCAGCCCCTCCTCAGTGTCTGATATTACGTTGTTTCCAGATCGTACACGGCCCATCAACCCACATCCCGGAGGTCGGGCGGCGTAACGTCGAATTTCTGCATAAAATCGTCAAGAGTGATACAGAAGGGTTTCCGGCCATCAGTACATCTAAGCATCTGCTTTTTTGTTCACCCCCCCAACAGCACCCTATCCCTTCCCCAACCATCCCCAACCGGGATCGTCCCTCTCCCGATGGCCCCCTCAGATCCAATGAATCTATACTGTAAGTCATCGCTGGTATCGTCCCAGGATGGCCACCCATCAGCTCTCACCACTCGGTTCTCCCGGGAAGTCCCTGCTTAGTGTCCCCGTCCCTCACTTGTGGGTGCCAACTACGTCCCTCGTCATCGGGTCCAGTACCACCCCTATCAGGGTGATGTAAGAACATCCTCGTGACCCTCCCCCCCCTCTCCCCCCGCCGTAGCTGATGTGGGTTGCAACTGTGGGTGCATGACAGGATGGTCCGCTATCAGTAAATATTATGCCTACATGTTCCTGTTTTCATGGATCCCCTTGTACCTGAAGTCTTTCATCCTCATCGCCCGTCAGACAATCACGCAGCGCCTGTACAATCACCTCCCACGCTCTAGCACTCTCCAGGCTCTTCTCACTACCCGTTCTAGTGGCTTGTCGCATTCTCAGCACACTTTCGCACGTAGACCATTTCAGCAACTCGCTCGTCCACCTCCTGAGAGAAGGGCCCTCCTTGGATTTCCAGCGCCATGTAATCTCTCTTTGGGCAAGCATGAGCCCCAGATCAATAAACTTGCTCGTGATTTTCGTTTTCGCCGTGTGGGGAAACCAAAGCAGCAAGCATGTCGCCATATCAAACTCCACTTCTCTGTCTGTGATCTCATTCAGAAGCTCACCCACCTCCGGCCAGTACGTGCCCAGCCGTGAGCAACCCCACAACATATGATCCAGCTCAACTCCAGGCGTCGCGCACCTTGGGCACGCCGCCTCCTGCACCTGAAAATGTCGTCGGAGTTTCCCCGGGGTCAGATAGGCTCTATGCAGTATGAAAAAATGCACCTGTTGGAACCTGGCGTTCCTACTACCCTTCCTAGTGCGCTCCAGTATGTGGCCCCAGTCCGTATCCGGAATGGGCCTACCTATGCTGACCTCCCATTTCGCCTTCAGCAGCGAGAGTGGTTCTAGCCCTTCGTTTAGCATCCGCGATTGGAGACAAGTGACCGCCTTGATCGTGCCCGCCGCCATCACCACATACTGGCACGCCATAGTCGTGGTCGGCTCTGTTAGTCCAACCTTCCAGTGCTTTTGCATTGCAGCCGACACCGCCGCGTGCAGGAGGTAACCCCCGTCCGAGAGACCAAAGGTGTCCTGCAGCACCCCAAACGGGACCATCTGCCCTTCCGCATAGAGATCTCCTACCACCTGTAAACCTAACTCCTCCCATTCCAACAACGGTGACCAGTCGCCTCCATGAGGCAATGCCGTCAACATCCCCAGGGGGATCTCCGGAGCGTAAGATCGCGTCATCCTCGCCCTCTTCAGGCTCCGATGCCAGCACAACTGGAGGGTTCTCTCCTCCAAGGTGAGCTCTCGCAAGCCCAGCTTCTGCTGCATAATGATATACGACAAGACGTGTCTCCCGATACCTCTCCCCCGGTCCTGGTCTGGGCCTCTGAATTCACGCGCAACGTGTTGAGTCAGAACCTGGAGCTGGGCCGCCAGGTAATACAATTCGAAGTCGGGCACCGCCATCCCCCCCCTCGAGTTTGGGCCTGGTCATATTATGCAACGCCACCCTGCGTCTGCCAAGTCCCCAAAGAAAATCAATGATCATCGATCTCAGGTCTTTAAAGGTCCGCTGCGGGATCCAGATCGGCAACGTTCTAAAATAATATAGTAGTCGTGGCAGAGCTACCATTTTTAACAAGGCTACTCGACCCTGCACCGATAGAGGGAGGGAGGCCCAAAAGGACATGCATCCCCTCAATCCCCTGATGCAGCGACCTATGTTACCTTCCAAGAGGCTCACGGCATCGTGATAAATTCTGACTCCTAGGTATGTAAAACACCTTTCTTCCCAGGCCACGTCTACCGCCAGAGGGGGATAAAGCACATCCGTTCGTAGTGGGAAAACGCACGTCTTAGCCCAGTTCACCTTAAGTCCCGACAGGTCGCCGAAAGCTGATAACATCCCCACGGCTCCACAAAGAGCTGCCCCTGTGTCCTCCAGATACAACAGCAGATCATCCGCATATAATGAGATGTGGTGGATATCCTCATTACAACTAATCCCATTAAATGATGCTCCCGCCCTAGCTCGAACCGCCAGTGGTTCCATCGCAAGAGCGAACAGTAGAGGGGACAGCGAGCAACCCTGCCTCGTTCCCCTGCGTATCGGATAAGCAGGCGATATGACCGACCCCAATCGAACCCTAGCAGTGGCAGCCAAGTACAGAACTTTTGTCCAACGCCCAAAGCCTCCACCTAGCCCGAACTTCTCTAACACCCCATCCAGATAACACCTTTCAAAGCTGTCGAAAGCTTTCTCAATATCTACCGAGAGTACAGCCGAAGCATGGTCAGAACTCAAGGCACCATTCAGAACGCGGATCAGCCGGCGGGTGTTAATGGTCGTGTTCCTGGTAGGAATGAACCCCGCCTGATCTTCATGCACCAACATGGTCATGTGTGGCAGCAGCCTGGAGGCCAGGATGCTGCTCAAAATCTTGTAATCGCCAGTCAGCATTGAGAGTGGTCTATACGAAGTCACATCCAGTGCATCTTTACCAGGCTTCAACAGCGGCACCATCAGGGCCTCCCTCATGGAGCCAGGAAGGCGCCCCACAGTCTCAGCCTCCGAATACACCGCCAACAGCCTGGGTGCTAACACATCCATATACTTCACATAAAACTCAATGGGGAGTCCGTCCACCCCCGGCGTCTTATTCCTAGCCATCTTCGTGATAGCCCCTCGAATCTCCGTTATAGTGATCGGACCGCCCAAGGCCTTCGCCGTCTCTTCACTTAGCACCGGTAGTTGCACAGTGCGTAAATAGTCGCCTATGAATTCAGACCCCGCGTCCAACTGGGTATCATAAAGGCCCACATAGTACCCCTGAAAGCGCGCCAATATGGCCGCTTGTGAGTGGACCACCTCCCCCGTCTCAGTTCTGATACCCATAATCGGGTGCGCCCTAGGTTCCGGGTTAGCAAGTTTCGCAAGCAGCGTGCCCACTTTATCCCTCTCCGCATGCGCCTTAGTAATATATAGCTTGTAGTCATAGCATCTCAAGCGTTCCGTTTCTCTCTCCACCAGTTCTTTCGCTTCCAGCAGCTGGCCCTGTAAGTCTGGCCTTTCAGGCCTACGTCGTTCAAACTCTCTCAGCACACACTCCGCCTTCTCCAGATCCGCCAGGACAGTCGTCCTCACACTCGAGAAGCTGCCCATACATACCCCTCTCACCACCACCTTCATCGCATCCCATTCTACCGATCTCGTGGCTGCTGACCCCCCATTCTCATCGAAGTAAAGTGTCACGGCCTGGTGGACCCTGTCACTGAACACTGGGTCTTCAAGCGTATCAGGCCTGAGCCTCCAAGTCGGGATCGCCGACCTCGTCACCTGCCACCGCATCGCTATCAATAAGGGGTTGTGGTCTGAGATGGTCCTAGCAAGGTACTCAGTATGCGAGACCATGGCAGCCAGAGGGCCGCTACACAAGACGGAGTCAATTCTGACATGCAGAGTGTGTAGCGCAGAGAAAAAGGAGTAATCCCTCACATTAGGATGCTGTGCCCTCCACACATCTATCAGGCCCCACCTCTCTTGCCAGTCCTTCCTGTACGCTGCTAGCCTATGCACCGGGGAGTCTGCTAAGGGTGGGTGTGACCTATCCCCCGCCACATCAGTGATCGAGTTAAAATCCCCTCCCAGTACAATGGGGCCCGTCAGAAAGTGGGCCAGCGAGCTCGTAAGAGCATCAAAATATCGGGCCTGGTCGACGTTGGAGGCATAAACACTACACAGGACCACCTCCCTACCATAGAGCCTCCCTTCCACCACCACAAACCTACCCCCTGGGTCTACCAGTTGATTCGTGACTTGGAACGGGACCCCCGCTCTGACCCATATCGTCACTCCTCTCGCGAACGCAGAGTAGGAGGTGTCAAACACTTGTCCCCTCCATCTCCTTTGCAGGGCACCACATTCTAGTTTGGTCAAATGAGTCTCCTGCAACAGTGCTATTTGGATGCCCCTCCTCACCAGATAAGCGTGCACCTTGTACCTCTTAGACATTGTCCTGAGTCCACGAACATTCCATGTGAGGCACTTCAGATCAGGTAACGACCCCATCGCAGCCATCCCCTCCCCACTTCAATAGCATAATACTGCCCCCCACATCAGCACAGCAATACCCCAACCCCAAAACACCCCAACAAACTATCCCAACCCCACTCCCCAGGACAGGACCTAACAACACTGCTGTAGCCCCCATCCAAACCTGTATCTTATCACACTACGCACTAACCTGTGGTAGTCACCACAGAAAGCCTTAAGGGCAATGGGGGTGTGTCCCTGAGCCGACCTGGGGCGCGCCCAGCCCTCACCCCGCGCCCTTGATCCCACATAACAGTCACAACAGAGTACCTGCTAGTCGCCAAGCATCAGGAATGATCTGCCCCAATATGTAGCCAGTACGACGTCCCAAAATTATTCATTAAACATGCCATCCGCTGTCTGTGGTGTGACCGCCGGCCCCGCAGAGCCGTCAATCTCCGAAAGTTCTCCCCCAGATCTCTTCTCTCCATCCTCCGAACCTGACCCCTCCGACAACGTCTCCTGCTGCGACCTCGTGATAATTGCCGTTGCCGCCAGAGCACCCTTGCGGTCAGCCGCCATCATGTCCGCTTCCAGTGTCCTCTGCAGTTGATTGCGTTTGCGGATACGTTGAGACTTTCGAACCCGGACCGGTCGCTGCTTCTCCTTTCCCCCTTTAGACTGGCGGTCCGTTCCCGATATAGCTCCAGCCAGGACCATGCCTCATCCGGGGAGTGGAAAAATTGGGTCGTGCCATCGACGATCACCCTAAGGCGGGCCGGAAAGAGCAGTGAATACTGTATCCCCTCCTCTCGGAGCTCCTTCTTCACCGCCAGGAAGGTTGCTCTGCTCCTTTGGACCTCCTGGGTGTAATCCGGGAAGATCGTCACCGAGCTATTATCCACCTTGAAGGGACCCGTATCCCGTGCTCTTTGAATCAGTAGGTCACGGTCTTTGTAATGTAGGAGCCTGACTACCATTGGTCTGGGGGGTCGGCCCTGCATGGGCGGGCGAGCCGGGACCCTATGCGCCCTTTCAATTGAAAAGAATTGAGATAGCCCGTCCGGGGCAACCACCGATTTGAACCAGTGTTCCATATATGCCACTGCATCATCCGTCTCGACTTTTTCCGGCAGGCCTACCACCCGTACGTTGTTCCGGCGGTTCCGGCCTTCGGAATCCTCTGCCCGTTTCTCCAGCGTCGCCAGTCGGGCGAGTATATCGGACAGTTTATGCTCCGCAGTGACCACCGCCGGTTTGAACTCTTGGAGTAGCTGCTCATTCTCCTTCACCCTATCAGAGAGTTTGGCATGGTCAGCCTTCAGGAGGCCCAGTCCCGTAGCCACCTGAGCGATATCGTGGTGCAGAGTTTCTTTGGTCGCAGTAATCGCTTCCAGTATGCTGTCCAGGCGTGCGTTCAGTCTACGTTCCTGTGCAGTTGTATCGTGACTCTCCTGGAGCGTGCCATCTACGTCCTGCACCGTAGACCGGTCCTGCCGCCGCTCCGCTCCCGCCGCGCCCCCAGTGGCGGCCATCTCCGACACCAGGCGTCACGTCCCAGTAGGTCTCTCGGCGTGTTAATCAATTGTAGTGCCCAATCGCCAGGCAGAGACACCGCCCGGGTCCTCAGATACTCCAACACGGGTTCCCCGGGTCGCAGCCCACTGTTCCGGCGTACTGACCACTCACGGCTGGGGGGCTCTGCGCCAGTGTCCAAAATGGTAGGCCTCAGTTTATTCTCGCCGGTAATAGCCTGCCCAGCACCGTCGTTTCCTGGGAGCCCCCCCGGCGTTCTGCTCCGCTCTGACCCAGGGCTGGTCCGCCCTTCTCCCCGTGTCAGTCGCCGGGCCGTCTCTGCCTCAGCGCGTGTGTGGCAGGAAGGCAAGGAGGGGGGAGAACAACCGTGGGGTCCCCCAGAGGCTGGCAAGCAACCGCCTCCAACCAATCCCCTACGCCGTGCAGGGGCCCTCGATCATCAATTGCTGTGGCCGCCAATGTCAGCCAGTTCTTCCCCTCTCAGGCGCTGTACTATTGTGTCCCCGCTCCGGCAGCGATCCTCAAGCACCGGCTGTTGCAGGGACCGGCGCCGCCCGCCGGGGCTCCTCCCACGTCACTGCCTCCAATCCCTCTTGGTCCCAGGTGCTCCGCAATGGACCGCACCAGTCCCCAGCACAGCCCTTCCAGGAGCGAAGTCGCGGCCACTAGAGCCCAGGCGCCACCTCCAATCCGACAGCTCTACTCACACAGCGCCCCTGCAGTATGCGGTAGGGGGGGATGGGCCGCTCGGTCGTCGATCTGCAGCACAGCCGCTAACCCGTTCTTCCTCCTCTGACTTCGCCGCTTCCAAGGATCCGGCTCGTCCTCCGCGGGTCTCGTCTATCAGCCGTCCCCACCTCACAGCAGCCCTCCATCTCCGCGCTCCTTCGAGCCGCCTCCACCAGTCCGGGCGGCCGCCATTTTCGCTCTTTGTTCACGGCTCCACGGGACCACAGCAGCGGCTCCCTGCCTATCCGTGGGTCCTCCGCTCGCCCTACAGAGCACTCCGAGGTCGGAGCGATGCGACAGGCTAACTGTCGAGTTTTCAGCTAACTCTAAGGCAAGGAATCCAGGAGAAATACGGGATCCGGCTCCGAGCTACAGGCTCACGCCGCTATCCCCGTCGGCGCCCAAGCCACGCCCCTCGAGTGAGCTAAAGAATGATGATGGATTAAACTCAGATCAGTTGACTGGGGGTGAGTGCTTGCAATGTTCAATACTCTGTCCATCACCCCCTTCACTGAAGGAGAGGGAAGAACCTCTGTCAGGATCTTTGACATTATATCCGCAGTAGCACCTGCAAGTCAAGAAGATCAGTCGCCTTTCTTATAATTGAGTGGTAAGAAGAGACCTCCTGCGAAGGAAGACCATTAGGAGAAGGGAGTGCCCACTGTGGAAACGTATCTAGCCTACTAGCCTCCTGAAGCCCCTCAAACTTTTGCATGGGATCAATAATCTCCCCCTCTTCAGGCTCTTCCTGTTGCTCCTGGAACTCTTCCTCCCCCAGAAGCTGCTGTGCTTCCATTCTTGATCTCAACTTGGGTATTGGCGTCGACGGTGCCAGTCGAGGTGCCAGCAAATTTGGGGCCGGCGTTGATGGACACTCTACAGGGATAGTTGAAGGTGCTGTGCAAAGCTGAGACTTGCAAAAAACACAGTTGATGGACAGAGTGTAGAACAATGTCATACATTCATCCCAGTACAAGGATCTGGTCTTAAATCCATCGTTTTTTTGCACTCCACACCACCCTGGGTTAGACACTGGCTATATGCAAATCAGCTCTGACCCTGTGCCTCATGGGAACAGTCCAGTCTGAACTACCAAGCCATGTCTTTCCCAGACCGGAATCAAGCATCCAAGGACCGTTTCTGGCTATCAGCCTTCATCAGCCTGGATAGCTTGACTCCAGTGGTGTGGAGAGCCTGGGACTCACGTCTGAGCATACCCAGCCCACTCGGGGTGAAAATTTCAAAAAACACAGTTGATGGACAGAGTGTAGAACAATGTCATACATTCATCGCTCGCCAGACCCTAGGATTCAGTCCCTCTCCGGCATGCAGATCCTAAAGGACTCGTGCTGATGCCGGCGTGCTTCACACAGCCGCCCGGTCATTCGAAAAAGTCAGCTCCCTCACGTGGAAGCAAGTCTACCTGCCAGTCTCAAACCTGAATTTTCCAGACTATAGGACGCTGTCCTATGCCGGCACGCTGATCCAAAAGGACTCGTGCTGGCCATCGGCAGACATCGCACGGCCAGCTAGCTTTCCCTGCCGTGCCCCCGTGCAGATTCATTCCCCAATTGACGATCTCTTTAGGTCGCACGTTATCAAGCGTCTCTTCAGCACACCCCAAGCTAGACAACCCAGTCCTGATGACGATCCTTACTTACGTGGATCGAAACGCCGTCGACTACACAGCTCATTAACAGGCGTACCTCTCTAATGTGGTTTAAATAATGAAAAGCAATCCTGAATCTGTGATATCACCTTGTCACATGATTTGAGCCACCCACTGTAGATTGTTTGCACCTTGTTCCCTGTGCGCCGTCCATGCTGTTCACCCTTTCACTTGTGTCGCCACCCTCACTACAGTCACTTTTGTAGAGCACCAAGTTTTATATGGTTGTCACAAATTGAGTTTATGCAGTGCTGCTTATAACTGTATACTACTGACCATGAATTCATACCATAAAATAAGATGAATGATTATCTTACTTTAAACCAAAGAGTGTTCTCCTTTTTCTTTGCCAGCAATGCGATACGCATGCATGTCTAATTGACTGTTAGTTCATCCTATTAGGACATTGTTTTTTGATTATAACCTTCATACCCAGTCCTAATTAGGTATATGGGTCACACTCCTGTAATTTTTACTATACATTCATCCCAGTAGAAGGATCTGGGCCTAAATCCATTGTTTTTTTGCACTCCACACAATTCTGGGTTAGACACTGGCTATATGCAAATCAGCTCTGACCCTGTGCCTCATGGGAACAGTCCAGTCCGAACTACCAAGCCATGTTTTCCCAGACCGGAATCAAGCATCCAAGGACCGGTTTCTGGCTATCAGCCTTCATCAGCCTGGATAGCTTGACTCCAGTGGTGTGGAGAGCCTGGGACTCACGTCTGAGCATACCCAGCCCACTCGGGGTGAAGATTCCAAAAAACACAGTTGATGGACAGAGTGTAGAACAATGTCATACATTCATCCCAGTACAAGGATCTGGGCCTAAATCCATCGTTTTTTTGCACTCCACACCACCCTGGGTTAGACACTGGCTATATTCAAATCAGCTCTGACCCTGTGCCTCATGGGAACAGTCCAGTCCGAACTAGCTGAGACGGCACCGGACTGGAGCCCAGCAGAGCCGGAGATTACTCCCTTCTTCCGTCTAGGGATTGCACCAGCTTCGAGAACCTCGTGTCGGGAGAGGCCAACTTGGGGTCGTCGGCAAGAACAGCATGAACAGCAAAATTAGGTGGTAAGCCTCCCAGGTTGTAAGACAGTGGTCCCATGGGGCCAATAGGCGCACCAGTAGGGTTAGCCGCCCTGGCGAACATGCCATACAGCACATTTAAGAAATGCGAAGGATCCGTACCTGGAGTCGGAAAGGGTGGGTACAGATCTGGTACCGCCTGTTCTGGAACTGGTTCTGGCTGCGGTGCTAGAGACAGTGGAGCCAGAGGCAAAGTAGTCAAAGGCATCACTTCCCTGGGCGTTGAAGAGCCTCTCGGAGTCAGAGAGAGTGCTGGAGTCCCCTGACGTGAATGGCAAGGTGAGACTTCATCCTTTCTGTGACACCATGGAGTTGGGGACCCCGACTTCGGCAACTTGTCCTTAGAAGATCGACGTTTGGAGCCATGATGCTGTTTCTTCTTGTGTTTCTCTCTGACTTTGAGGTGTGCGGAGTCGGTGACTTGGACTTCGATCTCAGCCTTCTTCTTCTACTTTGCCCTGGCCATGAACAATTTAGCCTCCCTTTCTTTGAGGGCCTTCAATCAGTGACACTTATATAGCGCGCTACCTACCCGTAGGGTCTCAAGGCACTGGGGGGGGGGGGGTGCCGCTACTGCTCGAACAGCCAGGTCTTCAGCTTCTTCCTGAAGGCGAGGTGGTCTTGGGTCAGGCGCAGGTCGGTCGGGAGGGAGTTCCAGGTCTTGGCGGCCAGGTAGGAGAAGGACCTTCCTCCCGTAGTCGCTCTTCGGATGCGGGGGACGGCGGCGAGGGCGTGGTTGGCTGATCGGAGGTGGCGGTTGGGCGCGTAGAAGTTGATTCGGCTGTTGAGGTAGCTCGGACCCTGGTCGTGTAGGGCTTTGTGTGCGTGGGTGAGGAGGCGGAAGGTGATTCTTTTGTTGACGGGGAGCCAGTGGAGGTCTCTCAGATGTCCGGTGATGTGGCTGGTTCGTGGGATGTCGAGGATGAGTCTGGCTGAGGCGTTCTGGATCCGCTGGAGTCTCTTCTGGAGCTTGGCGGTGGTCCCGGCGTAGAGGGCGTTGCCGTAGTCCAGTCGGCTGGTGACGAGGGCCTGGGTGACGGTCTTCCTGGTCTCGGTGGGGATCCACCAGAAGATCTTCCGTAGCATGCGTAGGATGTTGAAGCACGACGAGGAGACGGCGTTGACTTGTCTGGTCATGGAGAGGGAGGAGTCCAGGATGAAGCCCAGGTTGCGTGCGTGGTCTGTCGGTTTGGGTGCGGTGCCCAGGGCGGGAGGCCACCAGGAGTCGTTCCAGGCGGAGGGTGAAGAGCCCAGGATGAGGACCTCCGTCTTGTCAGAGTTCAGTTTCAGGCGGCTGGTCGTCATCCACTCGGCTACCTCTTTCATCCCTTCGTGCAGGTTGGCTCTGGCGGAGGCGGGGTCGTTGGTCAGGGAGAGGATCAGCTGGGTGTCGTCGGCGTAGGAGATTATGCTGAGGTTGTGTTTGCGTACGATGGCTGCGAGGGGGCTCATGTAGACGTTGAAGAGGGTGGGGCTCAGAGATGACCCTTGGGGGACGCGGCAGATGACTTCGGAGGCTTCTGACTTGTACGGTGGTAGGCGGACTCTCTGTGTTTTTCCGTCGAGGAAGGAGATGATCCATTCCAGCGTCTTGTCCTGGATTCCGACGTTGCTGAGGCGCTGTACTAGGGTGCGGTGGCAGACAGTGTCGAATGCCGCGGAGAGGTCTAGGAGGATGAGGGCCGCTGTTTCTCCATTGTCCATCAGGGCTCGGATGTCATCGGTGGCGGCGATGAGGGCGGTCTCGGTGCTGTGATTGGCTTTGAAGCCTGACTGTGAGGGGTCGAGGGATCCGTTCGTCTCGAGGAAGGCGGCCATCTGCTTGTTGACGGTCTTCTCGATGACTTTGGCTGGAAACGGGAGGAGCGAGATGGGCGGTAGTTCTTGAGTTCAGTGGGGTCCGCTGTTGGTTTCTTGAGGAGAGCGCTGAGTTCGGCGTGTTTCCAGCTCTCAGGGAAGGTGGCGGTGTCGAAGGAGGTGTTGATGATGTCCCGCAGGTGGGGTGCGATGACAGCGTCGGCCTTGTTGAAGACGTGGTGAGGGCAGGGGTCGGTCGGTGATCCGGAGTGGATGGAGTTCATTGTGCGTATGGTGTCTTCGGTGCTGATCGGGGTCCAGGCGTGGAGGGTGGTGGTGGGGGGTGGTTGTTCGGTCATGGTGTGCGTTGGTTGGTTGTTGAAGCTGTTGTGTATGTCCGAGATCTTGTTGTGGAAGTATGAAGCGAGGGAGTTGCAGAGGTCTTGCGATGGGGTGATGTCGTTGTTTCCTGCGCTGGGGTTGGAGAGCTCTTTCACGATGTTGAAGAGCTCCTTGCAGTTGTGTGCGTTGTTGTCCAACCGGTCCTTGAATGCTGTTTTCTTGGCGGCGCGGATCAGCTGGTGGTGCTTCCGGGTGGCAAGCTTGAGGGAGGTCCTGTTGTCCGGTGTAGGTTCCCTTCTCCAGACTTTCTCGAGGGCTCGGCAGTTCTTCTTGGAGCTCTTGAGTTCGTCGGTGAACCACGGGGCTTTCTTGCTGCCGGGTCTGCTGGGCGGGGTCCTCAGCGGGGCGAGCTCGTCCGCGCAGTTGCTGATCCACTTCGTGAGGTTGTCGGCAGCCTGGCTGGGGTTCGCTGAGCTGGCAGGAGGGTGCTGGCTCAGGGAGGTGGCGAGCTGGTCTGCTGTGATCTTGTTCCAGCTTCTGCGGGCGGCCTGTTGCTGGTGGCAGTGGGTCGTCGTTCTCGTGAAGGTGAAGTGGACGCAGCTGTGGTCCGTCCATTGAAGCTCTGTGGCGTGGCTGAAGTCGATGTCTGGGCTGGAGGAGAAGACTGCGTCCAGTGTGTGTCCGGCGAGGTGGGTGGGGGTGGACACCAGTTGCTTGAGTCCAAGATTGGCGAGGTTGTCGAGCAGAGTGCTGGTGTTGCGGTCGTTGTTGTTCTCCAGATGGAAGTTGAGGTCGCCTAGGAGGATGTAGTCAGCGGAGGGGAGGGCATGCGGGCTGACGAAGTCGGCGATGTCCTCGCTGAATTGTGTGCGTGGTCCCGGGGGTCGGTAGATCAGGGTGCCTCTGAGGGTGGTGTTCGGGCTGGTGTGGATCTGGAAATGCAGGTGTTCGGCGGTGGTCAGGGTGTTGTCGGTGCTGGTCGTGAGACGGATGGTGTTCCTGTGGATGATGGCGATGCCTCCTCCCATCTGGTTGGCGTTGCGGTCCCTCCGGACGATCTTGTAGCCCTCTGGGATAGCGATGGCGATGCCGGGGGCTGAAGAGGCGTTCATCCAGGTCTCCGTGAGGAAGGCGACGTCAGGGGCTGTGGCGTCTAGGAGGTTCCAGAGTTCGATGGCGTGTCTGTGGACGGAGCGGGTGTTGAGCAGGATGCACTTGAGGTGGGTGCTGCTGGCGTTCGACTTGGTGGGTGCTGGTGCTAGGCAGGTCCGGATGCAGGTGAACTTGCAGGCGTGGCAGCTGAAGGGTCCGTGGGTGCGCCGTGGGGTGGCTTGATGGCATTCTGGGAGTCGGCCGGTGTTGAGTGCGATGAGGGTGGCGGCGGAGTACGTCAGGCGGGTCGGCCGGGGTCTTCGGCGGCCAGGGGTCCTGGCGCTGGTCGCGATCCGGTCGCGGACGGGCGCAGACGGGCTTACCTTTGGCGCCTTCGGCGCACAATCGGCGCGCCCGCTGCGCGTGACCGCTGCGCGTTCGCACGGTCGCCATTTAAGGCGAAGTGCGCGGGTGGGCGGAGCAGCTAGGAGGCGGGAGCGGGGAGGGAACAGAAGAGAAAAGGGGCGGGGCCAAAGGCGGTGGCGGGAAGCGGGAGCGGAGGGCGGCGATCAATCAGGAAGGAGACTGGGCACGGCACAGAGGCTACAATGAGATAAACAGGCACAAATTACGGGCAAAACAAAGAAAAATAGCTAAATACACGAACAGACGGCAAAAACAAACAAGCACAAATTACGGGCAAAACAAGGAAAAACAGCTAAATACACGAACAGACGGCAGAAACAAACAAGCACAAATTACGGGCAAAACAAGGAAAAACAGCTAAATACACGAACAGACGGCAGAAACAAACAAGCACAAATTATGGGCAAAACAACTGGAAATCCAGGGGGGAGCGACCACGGCGTCAGCGAGGCCGGCGGCGAGGCAGAAGGCAGGCAGAGGGAAACACACGCAGCAGCTGGTGGCCGTGCGGCACGGGGGTGCCTTCAGATTCATGCATCAGCACGACGAACATCCCTCGATGTCGTGGTCCAATGACAGGCACCAAAGACAATCATCATGGGGGTCTGAGATGGAAATATGACCTGCGCATTCCCTACAAGGTTTAAAACCAGATTTCATCTGAGCAGCCATCGCACTTTTAGGAGAACCTGTATCAATGAAACACTCAGAAATGGAGAGCCCTGGAAAAACCGTTGCGCATAGACAATGCGGAAAAAAGGGAACTGACGTCAGCACCCTGATGAGGTCTTCTTATGGCTCTGATGAGTTTATGAGTGGAGCAGTTCCATTGTGATGTCCTTGTCGACGTGGGAGAGCTAGGGAGACACTTTTAAGTGGAATGCTTTGCAAGGGGTAATTCAAAAGGTGAGCAATCCACAGGCAGATGTATCCATCAGAGACTGTAAGATCATATTGTAGGAGTATTAAGAATGAAACCAATACCCCATCAACACCCATGCTCTCTAAAAGAGACCACAGCTTAGATCTACATACATACTCAAAGGCGCTCGACAAGTCCATGAATGCCAAATGTGTTGAGAAACCCTTGGCATATTTGTATTTTGCCACAATGAGATGGAGATTAAGGCACTGTTCCATAGTCCCAAGCCCCTTCCTGTACCCATACTGAGTTGGGGAGACAATGTCATTTTTGTTTATCCAGACAGGAAGGGGGTCCAAAACTACTCTCTCAATGATTTTAGCCGTGGAGTCTAAAAGAGATATTGGGCGATAAAACTTTACTTCATGCACATTTACTTTTTTAAACACAGGAACAATTGTAGAGGTGTGCTACGATATAGGCACACCCAAACCACAGACAGAGTTGAATACACCTGTGTGTACAGATGTGACTTCGGGACGTTTACACAGAACCCCCACGAATTCAGGTGGTCTGCTGTAGTGTGTAGGAGATGACTGCCTAGGGTGAGGACACCTTCAAGAGCCAGTCGTAGAGGTAGGGGAAGACTGACACCCCTAACCTGCGCAGATGAGCTGCTACCACCTCCATTACCTTGGTGAACACCCATGGGGCACGGGTAAGGCCGAAGGGGAGCACAGTAAACTGAACGTGCTCGCGGCCTACCTTGAACTGCAGATGACGCCTTTGGCCCGGCAGGATTGGGATGTGAAAATACCAGTCTTCTTTGTCAAGGGCAGACAAGACCTGAGCTTGAGTGAGCATCTTGAACATCTCCTTCTTGAGGAAGAGATTGACGGTTCGAAGATCCTAAATGGTCCGCAACCCTTTCTTCTTCTTCGCAATCAGAAAGTAGCGGGAATAACAGCCAATGTCTACTTCAGAAACTAGGACCCCTTCTATAGCTCCCTTGGCCACAAGAGCTGTAACTTCCTCTTGGAGCAACTTGAAATGATCCTCCATCAGCCGTTCCTGAATTGGCAGAATGAAAGGAGGAAAAGAAAGGAAAGGCAGAGAAGAGCCCTCCTGGACGATCTGCAAGACCCACTTGTCTGATGTTAAGGATCTCCAGTGGGGGAGATGACAACTAATTCTCCCACCAACTGGCGTAGTGTGGTCCTGCATCGTCAGGCTAGGAGTGCTTGGAGGCTGCGGCTGCTTGGGGCAGTGTAGCCAATGACTTCTGGCCTCCATTCCTGGATCGGAATGCACCGCGTCCACGTCCTCGCACGGCTTGGGCAGTCTGTGCTGGACGGTGGATGGAATAGGGCTTACACGGCTGGAAATCCCTTCCGTTGTCACAAAAGGGGCAAAAGGAAGACTGACCACGAGGAGTGGAGGAGAAGCCCAAGGATCTGGCAGTAGCTGGAGAACCAGACCAGGGCAGAGTGTGCCTTTTCCTCAAAAAGACAGGTTTCATCAAAGGGCATTAGCTTGGACATCTCCCAAGAAGCCATTGGTTCTAAGACTGGTTTGGCGCCTCAAGGCGACCATCGTTGAAATCGATCTGTCGAGCGGATCCGTAGTAGCAAGGCCACACTGTATGGTGAATTTTGTTGCATTTCTCCCATCCTTGACTGCTTGGGAGAGCACAGCCCAGGCGTCCTCCGGGACCTGTGGAGGCACTTGCACAACCGTCTCCCAGAGGGAATGGGAGGAACAGACCAATAAGCATGTGGTATTCACCAACCGCAATGCCAGGCGGAGGAAGGAAACAACTTCTTTCCAAATGAGTCCAGCCTCTTGAATTCTTCATCCGGAGGGGCGTAAAGGAACGCGCCCTGAGACGAAGAGGCCTGCACCAACAAGCTTTCTGGGGTGGGGTGTTGGCTGAGGAACTTTGGGTCGCCCGGAGCTGGGTGATAATGGCGTGCAATTGTCCTATTCACTAGTGCCCCTGTGCTAGGCTTGGACTACGTGCCTAGAAGGACGTTTAAGTGCCTCATTTATAGGAAAAAGGGGTTCAGAAGTGGAAGCCCCCGGATTAAGCCCCTCTGTCAGATTAGTCCTGACCTGCACTGAGGGTAGCTCTCGTCCAAGCATCTTCGCTGCCCTCTTCACCACCGTGGCATAGGACGCTCCCTCCTCCATAGCCACTGTGGCCGGAGGAAGCATGCCAGTATCTGGGGTTAGTGTCCAGTCCACTAGCCTCCCCAAGTTCCCCATACCAGTCCAAGTTCTCCACAGAGACATCCTGGTTTTCCAGAGGGTCCAAAGACCCCTCCCATTCCTCTCTTGAGGCTAGCACATCTTCAAAGTGCTCAGGCGACAACACAGAAACCCTGGGTTCAATTGACGTCGGAATCGGAGTGTGGCGATGTCGTTTTGGCTCCATGTCGTCGGGGATGAGGACAGGGCTGGTGCCTCCGATGGGCAACTACTTCGGGTCTGACGCTGGGGGTGGTCGCGATGGCCCGATCAGCGTCGATCCGGATCCTTGAGGCCCCAAAGGCTCCGTGGCCGGAGCCGACGGTGTCGAACACGATGGGGCCCCTTCCAACTCTGCGGGCCTGAGGGCTCACCAACTGGATCAATCCACTCAAATACACGGCGCATGGCCTCGTGAAATTCTTTTATTTGAGCAGGAGTCGCTCCGGCTCCTGGAAAGGGAGGGAGGAGCGAAGTTGACTCTTGCTCCGCGGAACCATGCATAGAATGCCGATGCTCCTTCCCTCTCTTGACGACGGATGTCAGCCGAGGTGAAGATGAAGTCTGCTTGGACTTCTTATGCTCTTCCCCAGGTGTCCCGAGGACCTTGAGTGGGAAGATGAGGACATAGGGCTCCGGGTGCGGTCCAGCGACCCCCTCTTCTTCGATCGGGACCAGGAACTCCATGGAACCTCGCTGGATGGTGTCGACTACCGGGCTGCAAGGAGTTTCATCGCTCGCCATGGCCCAGCAGTCCGAGCACAACTTGGAGTCGTGGTTGCGCTCGAGACACCAGAGACAGACGAGGTTAGGGGGGGGGGGGGTCGGTGACCAACATCATGAGGTTGCAGGCACCGCACAGCTTGAAACCAGTCTTCCTCAAAGACATCCCTCGCACACGTAGTAGAAATTTCTTTAGAATTCGACAAATGTCGATAAAACACCTGCCAAAAAGTGGCAAAGGGGTAGCTCTTCCTGGATCAGCGCTTAACTGGCGTGGAAAAAAGATTTGACATCTGTGCGTCTGGGTGGTGCCTATATAGGTACCGCAACATCATAACCGATGTCAACAACTTCACGGGGAGCCGAATGGAGCCAACCAATGCCGCACGCAAGGGGTATTTCTCAGCAAACGTTTCTGGATCCAGCCTGACGCCTGGGGAATTCAGAGATAAGGAATCTGCATCTAGAAGTCTCTATCAGATAGTACTTCCTGCTGAGGAGCAGAAGATGCTCTTGCGAGCACAGGCCCTGACAGGGAGGTAGAGGAGGGGGGAAACTACAGGAAGAGTAGGGCATACCTATTTTCTACGATGTTCAGAACCCAGAAGGCTGTAGTGACAGACCTCCAATGAGGTAGGAAATAGGCCCCCACATGCTCTGGCATGCTCTAAGATGTCGGAGCTAGAGCTGCTTCCCTGCAACAATGGTTGGAGAAGCGGTCGAGGAGCAGGTGGAGGAGGACACTTGTTGATGGGCAGAAACCCGCAGACTACCTCTGCCCCTTCCCCTAAAGAATCTATATAGAGGATTCGTCTGCTGCTGTTGTCTTCTGCGTAAGGACAAGTTCTTCTCAAAGCCACAAAACCTGTGAAATGGTCTATAGTCCTTGGGCTGTGCCTGAAGCCCCAAGGACCTTTCTGTAGCTTTGCTGTCTTTGAAAATGCTGCAGCGCAGAATCCACATTTGCCCCAAATAAGCAGGACCCATCAAAGGGCAAATCCAGCAACGTAGCCTGCACATCAGGTGAAAAGCCTGAGCCCCGTAACTAGGCATTCCTTCATGTTGCCCTGGCTATCGAGTCTGCCGTGTCCAGGCCAGACTGGCTTACCTGATGGGCAGAAGCCTGGGCATCCCAAAACAGTTCAGAAAAATGCCCTTGAACCTCTTTGGGAAATTTCGGTACGACCTCCATGGTTGAGTCCATCAGGGCATGGATGTAAGAGCCAAGAGACATGTGGCATTCGTGGATTTCAAGGCCAAATTCCTTAACGAGAAAAAATTCTTGCCCGACTGCTCCATACGTTTTGACTCCCTATCAGCAGGTGTAGATGGCAAGGACCCTGCTGACAGCTCAGAAGAGCAAGAAGCTTGAACCACCAAGCTTTCCAGTAAAGGGTGGGCAGACAGAAAAGCTGGATCAATAGGAGCCACTATGTACCTTCTAGCCACGTTCTTGAAAACTGCAGGGGAGGACATTGGCTTCTGCCAGACATCCAAAATAAGCTCTGTTAAGGCCTCATTGAAGGGCAGCAATGGTTCCATTGCCAGTGCTGTGTATCTCTAGAGTGGGACTGAGACCTGAGAAGACTTTGGGCAACATCTCCAGCACCCCCAAAAAAGTGTTCTCTACTGAAGAAGCACAATTATCCTGAAACACGTGTCTAGAGATACACAGCACTGGCTGCACCCACAAGGGTGAAAAACTGAAGCCTGACACCGAAGAAAGTGTTATCATGCACTGCATTTATTATGATGCATTAGGGCAAATAAGGCTCCCGTGAGCTAATGAGCGGACGAGCTCTGGTTGATGCACCTGCGCCCAGTGAGTGGTACTGAGACCTGAGAAGACTTTGGCCATCTCCAGCAACCCCCTAAAAAGTGTTGCTCTCTACTGAAGAAGGACAATTATCCTGAAACACGTGTCTAGAGATACACAGCACTGGCTGCACCCACAAGGGTGAAAAACTGAAGCCTGACACCGAAGAAAGTGTTATCTTGCACTGCATTTATTATGATGCATCGGGGCAAACGTAGTGTTGGAGTGTGAGGCAGTGTGCGCCCACCCCCTCCAATGTTTGGGTTTGGTTGGTTACGAGATTGTTTTCTTTTTTGTGGTGGGTATTTGGAAAGTGATGATGTGGTGATCAGACCAGTCACAAGGAATGATTGAGATTGCTTGGATCACATTTTCTTTGGAGATGATCCAGCTTAATGTAGCTCCTTTGGAATGGGGTGATAGGGCACAAGCTTGCACTAGTGAGTGGTCGGCTAGGAATCCTTTAAGAATGTTGACCTGATTATCCTGGATGTCGTGAAGATTGAAGTCTCCTAGGAAAATATAATTGAAGTGAGGTTCTGAGTTAGCTGTAATAATTTCCATTAGATGGTCTATGAAATTTAGGTTCTTGCCTGGGGGGGGTGATAGAATGCACGTAATTTGTACACTTGATTGTCTGTGAATGGTACGGTGAGCGCCAGGTATTCACATGAGTTGATAGGGTCTGAGTTAACTTTAGAGATGGTGATGTTTAATCTGTGGATACAGGCCAACCCTCCTCTCGTTTTGTTTAGCCTTTCTAGTCTTACAATGTTATAGTTTAATGACACCAGAAGGTCTAGGCATGGGGAGGATGATTCAAATAGCCATGTTTCCGTTAGAATAGACATGTCAATGTCTTGGTTCATGATTAGGTCGGCAATGTCAGCGGCATGTTTCATTGCTGAGCGGCAATTGATAAGTAGGCATGAGATCTTTTTTGTAGGGTTGTCAAGGTCAGAGTTGGAGACTGGCCCCTCTGGGATTAGTGTTATTTCTTTAAGGTTATTGAAGTTTGGCTTTCTGTGATTTGTATGTGTTATTCTGTTGACATTAATTAGGACCACTTGAATCTTCTGATCATTGATCTTAACGGGAAAGTAGGAAGTCGTAAGTAGTAGGTTTTGGGTTTCAATGTCCAACAGATATCCAAGGAAAATACGTGGACAGTAGATACTATTAGACAGAGGCAGTGGGGTAGTGTTGAGCTTATTGTGGAGAGAGTGTGCCGATTTTTGACTCTGGATTATTTTGGAGGGATAACTTTCTGAGAGAGGTAGAGTATTCTTCATATTCCCAATAGCGTTTCGCATGTCGGTCGCTATCCTATCTGTCTGGGCAATGAGTATTTCTAAATCCCTTACTGAGGATGGTGAGAGTTGATGCTTTTGAAACAGGACTGCGGTTCATCTTCTGGCTGTTTGTTGATACCTTAGTTCCTTCAGTAGTTAGTCATAGTCATAGTCAAGAATCTTTATTCGGTGATTAAAAAACACCATAAAAGCACACATACATATACATAGATAAAAAGACATTAAATATTAGTCAAGATCCTTGTACATAATAATACAGTAAAAATACCAACATACAGGGCCATAAATTTAAAACAAAGAGTCCCAAGTCTTTCAATCCTCTCCCCTCGTCATCCTTAGTCGAACCGCCACCTTGATAAAATTCATAACACAACATAAGGTTAGCGGGTCAGAGGCTTTTTGCAAATAGACTAAAGCATCCCTGGCGTGTTTCAATTGGGCTTTTTTTAAGATGTTTACTAGGAATCTACGCCTGGGCATGGAGAAATAGGGGCAAAGCAAGATAAAATGAAGGGAATCCTGCGGAGACCGGTTGTCGCAGCCGCAGGGTCCCTTCTGCTCAATTGACGTGGTGAAACCTGCTGGAGAAGCCAACATAAAAGGAAGTAAGTTCAATCTAAAACGACACATAAGAAATCTGTCCTGTGTGTTATACACAAGATACAGATAGGGCTCCATACCTTCCACACTCTTCACCAAGTTATAAGCCCTCACAGACTTTTTCTCTCCTTCAACCTCAGCACGGCATAGGGTTTTCCGCTCTAGAAAAATTTCCCCTACTTGTTTTTTGTGCAGTGCTGAGATGGTTGTGGGGTTCCTGAAGAGGTTTCCGAACCCTAGATCTTCAAGAGTGTTTCTCACATATTTAAGCCAGGGGATGCGCATGCAGTGAGTCCTACCCAAGCAGTCCAATAAAATTTCTCTGCTTAAGTGCGCATCTGGGTTTGCCCAAATTTTTAGCCACGCCACAATTGGCCTAAGTTTTAACAAGTCAACCAGGTATGGCCTCCCTAGCTCCCTATGAGCTATGTGTCCAGCAGTACTGGGTGGTACCCTCAGGATAGATTTCAGGTGTCTATTTTCTTCCTGTTCAATTCTAGCAGTGTTCACAAAGCCCCAAACTTCTGCCCCGTAGCTTACTTTAGAGCATGTTATGGAGCCGTATAGGTTCATCACCTGTTCCGGGCTCCATCTGCCCAGCCTCCTGCCATAACCGGCTATTGCCCCATTAGAGGCAATCATTTTATTACAGCGTTCTACCACCAAGGAGTTGAATTGGAGAGCGCCATCAAAGGTTACTCCGAGATAGGAGAACGTTTTAACCTCCTCTAAACAATGGGTACCTATTGTATAAGAGAATTTAGAAGAAGGTTTTTTGCCTGCCAGGAGCACGTATGACTTGCCTAAGTTGACAGATAGGTCCAGGTCACTCATAAACTTGACGAACCCATCTATCAGAATTTGTAGGCTTCGGGGTGTACGCGCAAGCAAAACCGCGTCGTCTGCATAAAGCAGGACAGGGATATGCCGCGTCCCCACCCTTGGGGAATCTGCTTTTAAGCCCAAAAGAGACTGCTCCAGATTATTAATGTATAGGGAGAACAAAAACGGGGCAAGAATACAACCTTGTCTGACTCCACTTTTACATGAGAAGGAGTCAGACAGTCCACCCTCCCTATTAAATCTTACTTTAGCCGTAGTATCGCTATGCAGCTCTCTTAATATGGTGATTAAACCACTCTCGATCCCCAAGCCTGCCATCATGTCCCACAACTTCCCTCTATTGACGTGGTCGAATGCTGCTGCCAGGTCCATGAATCCCATATAAATGGGTTCATCACTGGCCAGAGTGTATTTGGCAGTCAGCATATATAGGTTCAGGCATTGATCGCTAGTGGACCTCCCTGACCTGAACCCATATTGAGTGTCCGAGAAGATGTTATTCTCTTCGGTCCACTCGGACAATCTGTTCAGAATTGCCCTTCCCAAAAGTTTAGCCGAAACGTCAATCAGGGAAATGGGCCGGTAACACCTAGGGTCGTCCTTGTTGCCCTTTTTAAAAATTGGCACAATGATCGCTTTAGACCATGATGGAGGGAGACCACAGGAGATAGCAGTGTTTAAAACCCTAGTCATCAGAGGGGCCCATAGGTCTATATTGCTAAGAAAAAGGTCAGGTGGAATTCCATCCGGGCCCGGGGCCTTGTTCTTAGTTAGACTCTCCATCCCTGCCACAATCTCCTTAAGAGTAAATACTACCGGGGGAGCCTGACTTGGGTTTGCTGATGGCTCTACAAAAGTGCCCGATTCATGGTTGTACAAACTCCTAAAGTGGGTAACCCACTGCTCCGGTAGGATATTGGCCCCTATTTCTGGAGAATCATTTTCTAGAAAGGTCGGTTTATTAATGATTCTCCAGAACCCCGCTAGGTCCCTTCTTTCCCCTGCCTCTCTCAGATCTGCCCAGGCTTCAGCCTGCAAGGTGAGTTTCCTCCTTTTGGTCTCTTTTTTATATTTCTCTCTGCTTGCCCTAATTTTTTGTGGATCCCGTGGTTTTGACTTAAGAGAGCATTTCAGTTCCCTCAGTGCCTTAGAACAATTCTGATCAAACCACCGGGGATTGACCAGGTTACGTGTGGGCACATTGGACCTTAGTAGTCCGTCTATCAGATTTGCAATGTGGTCGAACGTTTCTAGTAATCTTGGGCCCTGTACTTCCAGATCCAAACAGCGTTTATGGCCCGCAAACCCTTATTGCTCAAGTTTTTATAAAACTTTTCCCCATCTATTCTAGACCATTTCAGTCTCCTGCCTTGATCGGTGACCCTCTCCCCAATTAGACGGTGGGCATTGGATCCAGAACCCGCCCTATATACGAGCATTAAGACAAGCGGGTTATGGTCACTGAAGCTGTTCCAGTCTATCCCTACACTAGTTACTTTGTTAACCAGGGATCTCGAAACCAGAATATAATCTATAATAGATGAACACCCCCTGCCCTTAAAAGTTGGTGGGAGTGTGCCGTCCAACTGTGGGTCTATCATGTTGATGGTGTGCTCTAGGTCGTACTTAAGCCGAAGCAACCTGAGAGCCGACCCAGTAGGCGAGTGAAAAAAATGAGGCCCCTTCTCAATTGGGCATTGCGCCCAATCAGTGTTTACTTGAATCAGTGCTGGGCAGAGGTGACAATTAAAGTCCCCCACCACAAGCAGCCCGTGTGATGGGCCCTTGTTCTGAGATATAATTTCTTGTCCTAACCTTTGGTCGAGTTCAGTCAGTACCGGGGTATGGTTATTTGCTATCTCGGTGTTATACAAGTTAAAAACAGAGAATCGTAACCCCTTTCCATAGAACCGAACTGCCTGGATCCCATATGAGGACCAGTCTGGGAAGGACCAGGTGCCTGGGAGGTCTAAATCTACATAGAGGGACAAACCACCCATTGCTCTCCCAGATCTGGATTTTCGGGCGGGAACAAAAAAACACTTGTACCCCTGCAGATGGTAATTATTCTCCACAGCCCATGTCTCCTGTACACATATGATATTAAATTTTCTAATGTAGTCAACCCATTCCTTATTGTAAAATTTGCCCGCTATGCCGGCTATGTTCCATGAGATACATCTCACACCCTCTCCACTCCATTCTACACCCCCCTGGTCCCTTGATCTTATTTCCAACATTGGCCTTTGCATTGCCTGCTCATGTCCCCCTCCTATACTGTTTTTAGCTAGTGCATCAAGTTCAGCACACACTAGCTCCCCCACACCAATCGCCGAAGTTTGCTGAGCCTTGAAGCTTTGCTCCACCAATGTTTCTACCAGAGCACCCTTTTCTATGCAACCCTGGGGGGTATTATCTGTTTGTCAATCGACCCCCTCTAGGCCATTCAGGCAATTGAACCGGTTGTAGGTATAAAAGGGTTGTTCTGGTCGGCCAGCTATCGGTCTGGAGTATAAGGCCTGGTGTCTCCCCCTCCTCCCAACCCTCTCCCAACTATCATCAGTTTGGGGTTGCTGAAATGGGACTGGGGTAATGGGAAAGAAGAACGACACATGGAGGGTTTGGATGGTGGATTCCCTAGATCTATTTTTCCCCTGACATATATAGGACACCGTACCTATATCCCTAAAACTCACCAGTATACAATCCCCTTTAATGGATTTTTGTGTTCTCCCCACCCATGGTACCCTTCTTACCATTATAATTTCATTATTGAGATATGTCGGGAGGGGTCTGTTTATGTTTAACCACTTAATTACCCTACTTTTCAGGGCACAAAAGTCCTCCATTTCACCTTCCTCGAGTGGGGGGACACCCGCCATGACTACAGTAAAGGCGTTAGTCTCTGGGGGTAAATTAGGTCTACGTGGTCTCAGGGTGAGCTTCATTAAAGGGGTCGGGATGATGTTATCTACCGGCTGTGCCGGAGGTACAGGTCCTGGCGGATGGTTGGGCATATTGGCATTAAGGGGTTTAGATGTTGCAAGCTTTGGCCTTAAGGGTTGTTGTGAGGGTGCCACATTCGCGGCTTGTAAAAGGACTGGATTGACAACACTATTTACCGTCGGTTGAGGGACTACGGTAGGGAGAGTGGGTTCTGGTTGCGTTCCCTGTCGACCAGCTGGAGTTTTCAGACTACCTAATGTGGCCTCCAGAATAGTTAGTCTGATCTCAATCTTTTTAATACTCTCTCTGATCGGCAATAACAGAGACCTTAGCAAAAATTCTAAGTTTCCAAGCGGGACAACAGACAAGGGGATATTGGAAATAACAGCTCCTGTATCTTTTATCGCAACAGGAGCTGAATCCGTATGAGCAATGGGTTTAGGCTGTAAATTCTCCGGTGGTTTTTCTACTGACATGGGGGTTTTTAGGGACTTGCCAAAGTCCGAATGAGGAACCTTGGGTTTACTCTTTCCTTGAACTCCCTTAGATTTCCTCCTGCGTTTATTGGGAGGGGGTCCAAAAGCTACTTGAGTGTTAGTTAGCTTCGATTTAGCTTTCCTAATTTTGGGGGCTGGGGGGGGTTGGGACACTAAATCAATGGTCACCCTAGTTGGGCTAGGACTAATGGCTGGAGCTATACTCATAACTGCACCTGATGAAATGTTAGTGCAATCCCTCAGCAATAGTGGGACATCATCAATTTGAGACAACTCCTCCCTGGGTGTAATAAGTTGGTCTCCAAGGGGGGTATTTTTCATGTTGTCTATTGAGCGTCTCCGTTCTGCCCTTAGCCTGGACAGGTTACACTCTTTATCACCCTCCCCTACTGCCCGGGAGAAATAATTTTCAAGAGTCCTATTTTTAACTCCACCCGGTTTTAATGGGGTACTCTCTCTTGCCGGGGACGGCATGGTGTTCGTAATGGGTTATACTCCGCAGGAGGTTCTCAACCAGTAGTTCAGATCAGCGGTCGAATGCACAATCCAAGAGGGTAGGCCCAGCCCGGCCTCCTTCGGCCCCGGACGGCCACAGACGGTCCCGCCCTTGTCCCGGGCTTCTCCCGGCGCCCTCCCGCGCGCTCCCGCGCAGCGGTATCACAGTGTAATGATAAAGAGGAAGAGGAGGGGCAGGGGGCGGGGCAGTCAGGGAGAGCGACCCAGGTGTTATGGGTTGACCTCACGCAGGGACTCCTGGTAGTTAGAGTCCCTGCGGGTCCGCTCGCAGCCCTGAACTTGCCTGTCCTTGCTCCCCAGTCCAGAGTCCTCAAGCAGTGCCCCTCGGCTCACCATGCGCCTCGCACCACGCAGCGAAGCGGGACCCGCGGAGCGGGTCCGGCGAGGAGCTGCGTTAACCAGTGACAGTCCCGGTGCAGGAAAAAGAAGAGACCACAGTAACAGCAGGTCCAGCAGAGAATTTTTTTTATCTGAAGGGCAAGTCCTGTATTAATATCGGTTGTGTGATTTATCATCCCCGGGTACTGATTGTTGGGTGCTGTGTCCGAGAGATCAGCAGAATGTTCTTTTTTAAAGATCAGGAAAAAATGTCTCACTAAAATTAAGATTGTGCAAAATGCTGCTGCCTGTTTGGTGGAGGGTATTCCCAAGCACAAGTCTGCTGCTCCTGCACTCGGACCATTACACTGGCTCCCGGTGAAGAAGCGCATTGATTTTAAGGCTCTTTGCATAGCCTTTAAAGCAGTACATGGTACTGCCCCAGTCTTCTTTAAATGCAATTTTCAACATTATAGTCCAGCTCGGACACTATGGTCTACCTCAGCTCACAACACTGTCATGCCCAAATATAACAACGCTGGATGGGGTGGCATACGTTTTCTGGGGGGAATTGCCAGACTCTGGAACTCTCTCCTGTTAGAACTAAAAAAGGAAACCCGATTGCTAACTTTTAGGAAAGCATTAAAAACCTACCTTTTCAACCTCTAACATCTAGGGTTATCTACTGCGGTTCTCTCCTTGAACAAGCGCCTACACACCCTTAGGTATTAGTTGCGCTATATACATTTTTCTTTCATTTCATTTAATTTGCTTACACGAAGTGCAGGTCCCAACGTTGTGATGCAAAGCAAGGCACCACAAACAATCTTTGTGCAGGTCAGTGATGGAAATCTGACCTCCGACTTCCCTGCAGGGCTTGAATCCCGACATCTTAGGAGTAGTAATCTTCAACGTTTACGTCGTCGCAACAACAGTATCAAATAAAACTCCCAGAAAAGGAGAGCCTGGGAAAAAAGTTAAATTTCGATGGTGGGGGGAAAAAGAGAAACTGATGTCAGCACGTCAACGAGGCCTTCTTATGGCCCCGATGACGTCACGTGCGGAGCCGTTCCATTGTGACGTCCTTGTCGATGTGGGAGAACTTAGGAGAAAAGTTTCCAAGAAATGCTGCACACTGGGGCAATTCAAAAGGTAAATAATCCATAGGCAGCGGTATCCATCAAAAATAATAAATACATAAAAACAAAAACAAAAAATTACAGAATCACACAATTTCCTAAGATCAATACAAAAAATGTAAGATCTTAAAATCAGTGAATCATTATCAGTTGTACACCATAAAAATTCCTAATTAGTCAGATTAGGCAACAACTCCCATTTTCTGTCATACAAGCCACATAATCATTAAGAACCTCAATACTGCAAAGAGCATAGAGGCCGACAAATCAGTCTGCAGAATTCTCCACGCCTACAGGTGACTTATGACACCTAAACACCTGCCAATTGGCATGATCCACCTAGCCTTTGCCCTTCTGTAAGCCAGACGGTAAAACAACATACGGGCAACAGATTCTCCATATTATCCAAAAGATGGGCAGCCCATAACAGCGAGATCTGACGAGTGGCAAAGTAACATAGCTAAAAACGATATTAAGTTTCCTGGCCAGATTTGGCTCAATATCATTTAAAAAAGACTCTGCACAATAAAAATCCATTGTCATTTAAAATGTGCCTGTTAATGTACCTAATGATGTTTTTTTTTCTTTTATTTGCTTTTTTTGCTGTGCTCGCTCCTTCTCTGCTCCCAAATACACCCTCTCTGCGGCTTCCATCCTGTCCAGCACTTACTCCTCCCCTGCTTGTGTCATTATTAGGATTAGAGGAAACGTCTCAACACCTACTATACAGCATACTTATGGTACTGTACTTTGTACTGTGGGAAAGAGCAGAGGCCCTTACCCGAAGGATGCTAAGGGATCGGCTTGTTAAACAGCGCCAAGGTCCTGGATTGGAGGTGTGTCCCAAAAGCGATAATAGGGCTGGAAGTGGCACCCCCGCCCCTCAAGGGAACCAAAAAGGGGTGCAGAGAAAACAGCTGCAAAACTGGAGATAAAGGCAACAAGCCGCCGGCCAATGGGTGGGCCAGGCAGGATTTAAAATGGCCCCTGGGGCACCTGAACCCCATATAAGCCTCCAGTCCCCCCTACCCCGACCCAACCACTTGTTTATGGGCCAGCACGGCAGAACGAAGAAGGCAGAACAAAAAAGGCCAAACAAATAAGGCGGCATCATAACAATTAAGGCAGCATCATCAGGGTATACGGAGGAACGCACCTGCGGTAGTGCCCCTGTCTTCTTTAAATTCAATGTTAAACTTTATAGTCCAGCTCGGACACAGAGGTCTACCACATTTCGTAGCAAGGACTTCGGCCTCCTCGCACTCTGTTCCCTGCAAGCTGTTCTTTCGTGAAACTGCTATAGGTCCCCTCGCGACTCTTGTGCATCCGGCCTGTGGATCCATTATAGGGACAATCCTGATTTCCTGGGCTCCCTGGTTGCTCCAGGACTGCCCTGACTCCCCTGGTTGTGGTGAGTCCTCTTGTCCTTGCTGGGCCAGACCGTAGCCTTTCTTAACCTTCTTCGTGGGTTGCCGTTGCCATGGCTTGTTGGTGCTCCCGCCGGATACTGACCCCTCAGCACTCTACATCATTTGCGGGACAACTCTTATTCGGCTCCTGGTCGTCCTCGACGTCTCCTGGTTCCTGCAGCTGTAGAGTCAAGGTCTCCTTTTTCACACCTGAAGCACCCGGTATCGGTGGGCATTCGTCTACCGAGCCCCTGGTCACTCCTGAGTGTCTCTGTCTCCTCTGCTTTCAGGTTCCTTCGATCATGAATCCACCTGCTGATTCCACCGAACACTTTTTTTCTTTCCAGCAGTGGCATTTCTTTGAAGACTCCCATTGAGAAAGGTGGCGTTTCTGACGCCACTTCAGACCTATGCACCTGGCTCCTCTGGGTTAGGTAACTCTGGTACTTCGGTATCCACGGGTGGGGTGGCTCTCCAACCTCCTGTGTTCCAAACGGTTTCCTCGTAATCCACTGGGAAGGGTCCTTAAACTTTAAAATTGCAACTGCGACTCTCCCATTGAATTTTATGTAGCACGTTGTTGTGTTCTCACACTGCACCCGTCCTACGTGGGGTACCTACTTACTCACCTTGGGTAGTTCCTTGGGGTCCCAGCGATTCTACACACTCTAGACATTGTCTTGACTCTAGTCGTGGTTCTTATACCACTATTTTAGTATATGGTTTGGTCTCCCCCGGGAGCCCACTGTGTATTAGTGCTACTTACGAGTGTTTCTGTGCTACAGTATTGTGTGATTTGTGTTTATCTGCGTGTAGCAGATACTGGTAGGTATTTAAGGTGTTATAATAATAAATATATATTCTTATAACTACTGTGTGGTTCTCCTTTCACTTAACCATTACAATATGATTGCATTCTGGTAAAACAAGCTGCTTAACATTCCTTCAAGACTAAGTTTGAAGGCTGCTCTCCACAGCTACCACTTGGATAGCTTTCTAAGGTTATCTTTGACTTCTTATATCACCATCAGGGTTATATGGACTGGTGCAAGGTGCCCACTTTAACTAGTGGACATCATATACTAGGCCAACTTCTCACACCTGTGCTGCTGAGACCGGCTCTGTCACAGCAATAGGTGCTGGGCAGTGCAGAGTCACAAAGACTCAGCTGCGCACTCAAGGCGGGACCCACCCACTTAAAGGGACAAAGCACCTCCACTGCCAACCTACTGGACAGCATGAACAATATCGGCCTCACCCAACTTGTCACCATCCCCAGACAAATCGCAGGACACACACTCTACCCCATCTTCACAGCCAGCGAAAGAGTCAAGTACAGCCATGTCACCAAGCTCATCTGGACAGACCACGCCATCATTCACTTCATCATCTGGGTATCCCCCAGCGCCACCCCAAGCCACCCAGCCCGTCATACCGGAGCTGTAACAAAGTCTTAGAAGGCAAATGGACGGACGCCCTCAACACCTACCGCCCACACACCGCAATCAACCTAGAATGGGCTATCAAAAATGTCTCCATCTGGATCGCCGACAGAGTTGCCCCCGTTATGCCCACTAGACTGAAGAGGTCCTCCAAACAAACCAGCTGGTACAACACAGAATTAAGAACCATGAAATGCAATTGCGAACAGCTCAAAATGAGATGGCGCATGAGCAAGGAGCCCACAGACTGAGCCACATTCAAGGCATCCCTCAACCAATACCACTAGCTCCTTAAAGAGATGAAAAGGAGTGCCCTTGCCGACTAAGTCAAAGCAAGTTCCAACCACAGCAAAGAACTCTTCAACCTCAGAGAGTTCTCCAACTACTCAGGCACCAAAAATATCATCACCCCTTCCAAGGAACTCTGCAACACCCTGGCAAAATTCTTCCATAACAAGATCTCCACCATCTATAGAAACTTCTAACCCCAACCCACCACCACCGACATCCTCAACCTTCTCGCTCACATGAATGAAAAACATGACCTACTGCTCACCACCTGGGACCAGCTCACCACAGAAAACACCACAGCCATCATGAACTCCATCCACTCAGGAGTGCCCATGGACCCCTGCCCCCATCACATCTTCACCCTCAGGAGCAAGATGATCAGCAATGATCTCATCGCCATCTTCAACGCCTCCATCACCACAGTCTCCTGTGCAGAAGCCAAACCACTACTCAAGAAACCCATCTGCCGACCCAAACGAACTTGAGAATTACTGCTCCATCTCTCTGCTGCCCTTTCCCGCAAATGTCCTCAAAAAGGTCATGAACAACCAACTCACAGAACACCTGAAGAACAACAATCTTCTAGACACCTCCCAATTCAGATTCTGCACAAGCAACATTACTGAAAACACCATCATCACAGCCACAGACATCAGATCACTCCTTGAAATTGACAGGCCTGATCCTCCTCAACCTCTCAGCAGTGTTCAACAGAGAATCTCACTACATCCTCATCAAAAAGCTTCATCACATTGGAATCCAAGGAGACGGCCTCAAATAAATCACCTCCTTCATCACCGGAAGAACCCAGAGAATCTGCCATCCTCCCTTCACCTTGGAACGCAAGAACACCATCTGTGGCATCCCTCAAGGTTCATCCCTACCCTATTCAACACCTACATGACTCCCTTGGGTAAGGTCATAAGAGTTACCAAAGTAAAGAGGGAGGCAGAGGTAGCGGCTCAGTTTATCCTTCTATTAATTATGTAGTAAAACAAAAATGTAATGTTTTGAAGAAAACCTGCTCATAGGGTTTTAGATTGGATACAACGAGAATTCGTTGTAATCGTGTGTCTAGAAAAAAAAAATTCTAGAGACCCCTCACCTACGTATCTCGCAAGTCTCATCAAACCTCAATCCGTAGAGTATTGAGAGGAACCCCAATGATGAAGCATGCCACCTAGGGACAACCCTGGTAGGTGAGGGGAAACAATTTCCTAAGCAGAAAAAACCCAGCTTATGCTCTCGCTATCAGAAGGCCCCTTCGCCACACTGACCAACTTCCGCAGGTGCATGACGAGATATGCAGAATGGAGGAAAGACACCAGCCTAAAACTCAACACAGACAAGACAGAAGTATTGATCTTCGGGAACAACACTTCCCCGTGGAACAACTTCTGATGACCTCCTGCAACCATGGCATCATCCTGGACAGCAAGCTTACCATAAAAAGATAGATTAACACATTCTCATTAGCCTGCTTCCTTAACCTCCGCATGCTCCATAAGATCTTAAAGTGGATCCCGATCAAAACCAGACGGATCTTCATCAAGCCCTTGTCACCAGCTGACTGGACTACAGCAACTCACTCTAGGTGGAAATCACCTGGCACCTCCTCAAGAGACTGCAGACCATACAGAATTCAGCGGTCACCCATCCTACACCTCCCAAAGTGGATCCCCAACACCCCACCTCAAGAAGCTCCACAGGCTACCCATTCAGAAGAGATGTCAGTTCAAGATGTTGAGCCACAACTTTAAAGCCAGACCAGTTTACATCAACCAACCCCTGAATTCCCACCTTCCTTCCAGACACCTGTGTTCCGCCTTCCTCTTCCTCGCCCAACCCCGTGCATCCATAGCAGAAACAGTGGAGGTCGATCCTTTTCCTACCTTGCTGCAAAGGTCTGGAACCACCTCCCACTTCACCTCCAGACCTAACCCTCTCTGCCGGAATCCAGGAAGGAACTCAAGAGCTGGCAGTTCAACTGAACCCTCTTCCGCAGCAGTGCTCGCAGCACCTAGATACCCTCAAGGGTGATTAGCTGCACTTTACAAATCCTGACTGATTGATTGAGGTTGTTTAGCTCAAACTGATATCTTCATGTTGGCGACCCTAAATTTGGTTTTGAGCTTTTCAAGAATATTCCACAAACTTTGCAGTTCAGCTCTGTAACCTTCACAGTTATTTGAAAGGTTTCAGTTTCTCAAAGTCTCACCATGGCGGAATGCAGTATTTCAGGAGACTGTGGGCAGCCCAGGTTTGTAACCGGATGATTTAAATATTGTCAGACCATTCTGGGCTTCAATAGATTAAATGGCATAGTTGGTGCTTGAAATGAAAATTCAATCCCAATTAATCTTCTCACAGTGAGGTTGCAAACTTTCTGCATGAAATGGCTGTATCGGTTATGATTGGACATTCAACTAAAAAGTCAGTCGTCTGTAGAGGTCAACTTAGGTTATACAAACCTATTGGGCTACATAGGTATTTAAACATTTCTCATATGTTTTATAGGGTACATCTTCCATTTCTTTCCAGATATTCCCCGAAATGGGGTGTGAACATGGTCTGGAACTTTTTTTCCTCTTTATAAGGAAATTAAGTTATCTCCCTCAAGATCCTCTCTGCCAAACATATCACTTATATTTGCTTCTATTTCATATAATGTTGAATCAGATAGCTATAGATGGATGTTACAAACACAGTTTTGCTCCTTAGAGTGGTTATATTTTCATTTCCCAACCACATAAAATGTATTTGTACTTCTGTTTCAAACCCAGCTTTCCCAAAGAGTTCTCAACTGTATTTACCTCAGTATTTGAAAGGATATGCGCAATTTCATCTTACCCTTCTCAATGTTTGAATGTCCGATTTCGTTATTTCAACCAGAAAGCGTAAAGTTCTCCTTTCAACAGATTGCCAGAAGTATAAAATATCAAGTGTCTAAATGGATATCTAATCACTGGCAGTGTTTAAACTGATCAGACAACACTATGAACATTGGAATAAGCATACTAGTCTATATACTAAATCTACCATGAGGCACTTTGCTGGAAGATAGCAGCTCGGAGTGAAAGTGGTTAGCCTGGAATCCGGAGCTCATATTAATATCCTTGGCACCACCTTTCTTCTTTATGCTCCAGGGACGAGAAAACATACAGGGCATATGGCCTGAGTATAGGCAGGTGCGTACCTGCACTGAGTGCCTTTGTCGCAGACTTAGACCGTGCACACAAAAAGCAATGGCCCCAAAATATGTGCCAACTCAGCAAGTTATAGCATGCGCTGAAGACTATGTAGAACAAAGACATTGTAGAGCACTTATGTTTTTATGAAGGTGCCTCCTTCCACTGTGGGGGCCCTAAAGACGCACACGAGGGCTAGAGCAGTTACAAAATGAAACCACATTCATGAAGAATGTTAAGGCTCTCCAGAGACACTGCGGTAAAATGACCTCAGTACACATATTGCATCCACGGGTGGCGAGGAGCATACTTCTTCATCTGCACTGCCCTCCTGTTCGCAGCTCTATGGATGGTGTCTTGGACACTTTAAACCCTGTTTCAAAGAGCAATCTCTGCGAGACGGAGAATGCCAACATTGGCCCACTCCTGGATGGAGTAGAGTTTCGTATTACACTCCACCTTATACCAACTAAACACCATTTGTATCCTCTTAAGCCAATGGTAATGTGCACACCTGCTTGATTGAGGCACTTCTTCTTGTTACAAGCCCTCGCTGAGAGGTAAGGTAAGGTAAATAATTGTATTTGTACATGGTTAATTAAAACCTTTACGAAGCAGTAAGAACATTGCTAAAAATTAACTCAAAATTAATTTTATACAACTTTTCAAATAAATGTTTTAAATGTGCTTAATGTCAATGTATGGCCATCGTAGGAATTTAAGGTTCATGGCTTCAGGACACCGTATCAATGATTTTCAGTCCGGCTTTTTTATTAATCCGCGGTCAACGTGCTCTTCTGTCTTTTCGCTACTTGTTCGAAAAATGTTGTGACCCGACAATTTAATTTTGTTTTGGTGGGGTTAAAGCACAGTTTGACCGCCTGTCTGCATGTTCGGACACCATGTAGTTTAAACGATGAACGCAATAAATTGTACCTCAGGTCCTTTAGTTTAGAGCAGATACAGATTACATGGATGATATCTTCCTTGCCAGCTTTGCACAAGCGACAGTGTTGCTGGGAGATTTTTCTTTCCCAATGCGGCAGATGGTGGGCAGCTGGGATTACACCTAGGCATAGAAGGCATTCGACCGGGTGGATTGGGTTTTCCTGCGAGCAGTTTTACATAAGATAGGGCTCGGCCCGAACATGATCGCCAGGGTCATGGCACCGTACCTTGCCCCGCAGGCCAGGATTAGGGTAAATGGGCGCCTCACTGCACCCTTCCCTTTCCATAGGGGTATTCGGCAGGGGTGTCCCCTTTCACCCTTGTTGTTTGCCCTGGTAGTCGAGCCCCTAGCGGAATTGATACAGCAGGCACCGGATATTCATGGTATCCGTCTTGGAGGACGCGAACATAAGGTAGCACTTTTTGCAGATGACCTTATCTACACCTTGACGCGCCCTCAGGTGTCCCTCCCAGCTCTCCACTCTCTATTGCGGCTCTTCGAGCGGGCCTCCGGCCTTAAAATTAATCACGACAAATCTTGGGCCCTGAATCTCACAATCCCAAAGGAGGAGATTCCTGTACTTGGGAAGCTTGCGCCGTATCAATGGGCCTCCAACTCCATTTGCTACCTTGGCCTCCAGCTGACCCCCTCTCTGGACACGTGGATGCAAGTAAACTGGTGGGAGTGTCGGAAGGCAGTCCTGGAAGATCTACGGCGATGGAAACCCCTAGCGATCTCATGGCTGGGCAGGCTCAATGCCATCAAGATGTCGATCCTCCCTAAAATGTTATACTTTTTTCAATTTCTCCCCACGCCTATCCCCTTAATCATAAACAATTATTATTATTATTATTAATATTACTTTATTTGATTTGTAAAAATCATAAAAGGGTGGATCTTACCACCATGCAATGAACATCAACATCTTTGAATCAACGTAAAAACAACAGAAAATGGCGTAATAGAATGACTCAGATCATTAGCTACATTGCACGAATAAGCATTAAAATATAAAATAGTATTAAAAACGCACTGATATGCCTCTATGATGGAGTTACTGTCTCATTAAAACATCTACACCAACAAGTAAATGCTGTGGCAGAGGGTGCAATGTACTTAGAAGGTTGTATTTAACTAAGTATAACTGTCACATGGTCAGACTGATAAAGTGCATTTACAGAGGGAATGGGGAAAAAATTGACTATTAAGAGAATAAAAGAGAGTCCAAAACCAGCCACGGCGAAGCCATGAAGCCCAGATCATCTTTCATTGCTGTATTTTTTCTAGCTCTTGGGCAGCGAAAGCCAGGAATTTTATCGTTTTGCAGGAAAGTTGTATCGAAGACCCGCTAAGGCATTTTATCACAGCCGCCCTGCAGGTCCTGACTTGAGCTTCTCTTAAGTGTAGTTTCAACAAGGTCTTTTTTAAGTTTAGTAATGCCGGGCAAATACATAGTAGGTGCAGTAGCGACTCATCACCCTTCTCGCAAAGGCGGCAGACTGGGGTAGGCCAGGTCCGTAACCATCTAGGGGTAAGGTCTTTGCTCATGAAACAACCCAGCCTCAGGAGGCTTAATTTCCTCTTGTAGTGGTCCCTAAAACATTCTTGCAAGTAAGGTTGTTGCTTCAGTTGGTTATATGTTGAGATCACAATCCAGGTGTGGCTTTTGCCTGCCACTAAGTCTTTGTCCATTTGCAGCGATGCTTGTTTAACAGCTATCTTAGTGATCTGTTTAAAAGCGGTGTAAGACATTGGTGAACGCCAAGCTTCTTCCAGGTTTAGTGATAGAAGCGCTTGCCTAAGGGACTTACATGTGGAGTTGGAATGCCTAGTCTGTTTTTCGACTTCTTCCCAACAAAGGTGGGCAAGTGTGTTTTCTTCGGCATCCCTCATACGCCTGTAGTATTTGGCCAGGGCCCCTTGTCTTGCCGGAATCTGATTTGTTAACCCGTATTCCAGACGTATTGAGGCTTGTGAAATATGTCGCGGAATAGAGAAGAGATTTTTGAACAATCTTGATTGGGCAAGATTTAGCATTGTGGAGTCCGTGGTAGCCATCAATTCCGAGCCATATGTGAGCGAGGGCAGAAATTTTGCTGCTACGACCTTTAACACGTGACCCGTTGAGTTTCCACCTAAATGTTTTTGTACTGTTTTGAAGGCAAATTGAAGTTGTTTGGCTTTTGATTTCTCGAGATCTAACTGGTAGATTGTACTTTAGATGATGGTCTAGTAGTATCCTCAAGTATTTGTATTTATCTACCTGGGTTAAGGGGCAAGAATTTAACCTCCAAACAAATTTAGGTCGTTTTTTTCTGGAGCTGGAGAAACATAGAATGTTTGATTTTTTGAGATTTATTGTTAGTTGTGCATTGGAAATGTACAGCGCAAGTGTAGAAATCAACCGTTGTAAGCCACGCGGGGTTTGTGAGAAGAGCACAATGTCGTCTGCATAATGCAGACCCGCTATGGGTGTTTGTCCCAATTTTGGTTTATCTCCCTGGGTTGTGCGTAATTGTCGCTCTAGGTCAGCTGTGTATATGTTAAATAGGCTAGGGGCCAAAACGCATCCTTGCTTTAGCCCATTGAATGTTTGAAATTTCTTTGTTAGGCATCGTCCATCTCCTTTTTTTATTTGAACCCAGGTATGCGAATACAAATTTGCTCCCAATAAATTTGGAGGGGCACCCCAAGCTTTCATTTTTGCCCAAAGTTTAGATCTTGGCACTTTGTCGAAAGCCGCTTTCAGGTCTAAAAAACATGTGTATAAAGTGGTGGAGTTATCAATTGCCTTTTTCACAAGGAGAGATAGATTTGTTAAGGTGCCCATACCGGCCCGGAAGCCTGATTGTGTCAATGGAATTAAGGTTTTACTCTCGACCCAAGACTCCAGGTCTGCCAATAGATTGGATGCATAAATCTTGGCCTCAACATCGATTAGGGCTATCAGCCTGTAGTTGTTGGGGTTTGAACGAGTACCTGATTAAAAAATTGGCTGTAGAATACTGCCCCTCCAAGAATCTGGAATATTCCCTGTCCTTAAGCTGTTACAGAACAAAGGGGATAGGTGACTGGCTGTAGTGAATGAGCCACTTTAGTGGTCTGATGATCTGTGATGACCCTCAATCACCACCATTGTGTACTGATTTTAGTGTGCTATGTTACTTTAGCCTTAATGTAGGATGGTCTTGCATTAGAATAATCTTGCCAAAGAATAGAAGGTATGGGATATCAAGGTGCAGTGTTGTTGGTGATGGTGCACACAGGTGCTCCATAGTGGATACTGAGGGATTAAGTGCATAGTGTTATTTGAGTTAGGTGAATTATGACTTTAGCCTATTGGCTTTGACGTGGTCTAATATTATTCTGCTTTCCAAGTAGTAGAGGCCTATGCTTGAGCAACTCCATATTCTAAACTGCAGCCATCTTCTGAGCCTCTGTAAGTGAGAGGTGATATTTGAGATTACATGTGTTGTTCACCGGCAGTGAACCAGAGCAGACTAGTTCTTATCAGGAGGAATGTGCCTTCTTCACATTGGCGCCATAACAAAACGCTTGGCCAGCTGCTGTTGGGTGCTTGGTGTGAAAAGGTACAGGAATCTTGTGAGAAAGGTAGGCGGGTTCTTCCAGAAGCTTCAATAGAGGATAGAGTGCTATATGAGAGAAAGGGGGTCCGAGAGAGGGAGAGATTCAGAGATTCAGAGATTCTGAGATTCTGAGATTCTGAGATACTGAAGAGATGCTGGTCTGGTGTTTTGGCGGTCTGATGATACATCACGGTGCAGACGTGCAGTCGTGTTTGTGCAACAGAGAGTCCTGACCCAACCAGAGAGAGGGAAAGAGAGACGGACCCCTCTTCAGATGACAAGACGCCTAAGATTATGGTGAGGTGTTCCATGCATATCTAACTTTATCTAACTATGCTTTTATTTTCAGGCTCTATGTATATGTATGTGTTGGTGATTGCTACTAATGTTTACTGTGATGTTTAGTCATTTCTTTCTTTGGTTATCCTATTTTCATGTAATTAAAGAAACCCTAGAGCATATCATTTGTTTGCATTCCTTGTGAGAGAAGGTCAGGACCCTTTTTTACCAAGTACTTACAGAAGGATGGGCGATTCTCCTCTAATGGGTAATTGTTGATATGGGAGGGAAATCGGCTCCCATCAGGGATGTCTAAATTACATTGCTAGGAGGAGCATGCGCTGCGTACCCTCTCGGATGGTGAGGTATTGTGACTTGGTGTTATTTGCGAGCTCCTCGGCAATGGTCTTATATGTTGTCAGTGTTTATTCCTTTCTTGGGTAAGTATTGTGAAATGTGGTGTCTTTCTGGATCCTGAGAAAGGCTGTGGTAAGTAATGGCCTGGTGACTGACAGAAGCACCAAAACATACAGAGAAGTAGGTCATTACACTGGCCCAAAATGTAGGGTCTTGCCTGAAAAGGGCATTGGGTAGGCTGTTTGGACCAGGGGCCCCATCTGCTCTCAGATGGTTTATAGTCCTTAAAACCTGCTTTGGTGTAATCTGACATAATTCTCCTATATGGTCCGAAACAGGTGGCTTGCGGGAGGGTTTCCCCACTTCTACCTTTGTTCTCAAACTTGGGGTTGAAATAGACTCTATTGGGGATGCGGATAAATTGTCAGCAGATGTTTTTTGTGTGAAGTTGTATGTTGAATCTATATGTTCGCCCCAAATCTGGTCTGTTTTGTCCGAGTTGAACTGACGATGTTTGCCATTTAGCATAAAATTAATTTTGGCCCAGAAATCTTTAGAGTTCCGCTGTTTGCTGGCATAGAGTATGTTGCACTCCAGTTTTTCCTTGTACTTTTGCCTGGCAGCTGTGGTCTCACGTTTTAGCTCCCTTTTCAAATTTTCTATTGTTATAAGAGATTATTGTGATAGTTGGGAATCCTTTTTTCGTGCAGACCTCAGATATGAATTGAGTTGCTTTTTTAATAATCGCAATTTTGGCGTGCACCATTTCCCTCCTCCATTTCTTGTTATTTTGCGTCCTCTGTAATCGATTTTGTATTTTTTATTGATGTTAACTACAAAGGACTCCCAAGTCGTTACTATGTCTTTTAGTTCTTCTGATGGTGAAAGCAGTGAACGACAGGACTCCATTAAATTTGAAATGTTGTCTTGATTCCAATTTAATCTTTGCAAGTTGAAGAGTTGGGTGTTCAGTGTAAGAGGATGCGCTTCCTCTGACTTAATTGGTTTGGTTGATAATGTGAATATCTGCGGGTAGTGATCGCTTTCAACCCGTTCCAGAATATGGAAGTCTTTGATGTGTGGAAATAGATCGGGGTTTGCCAAGGTGTAGTCTATTGTTGAGCCTGTGTTTCTTGTAGCCCTCGTAAGGGCTGCTGGTCTGTCCAAGGGACCCCTTCCGTTTAATGTATACAAGAAGAGGGCTTCCAATTCTGCTGCGCATTTCCTCCCCATTGCGTCTTGTCTACTTTGGTTGCCCTGTCGTGGCTCAATAAAGTTCGGTAGAGTTCCCTCCTGCCCTTGAATTAAGTTCATATTGAAATCTCCAGTTATCAGCATGTTGTCACTTGGGTAAGTAGATTTCAGTGTCATAATTGCAGATATAAGTTGCTTGATCCTTTTCCCTTTATGTTTTCCGCCTGGATGTATATATAAGTTTAAGATCAATATACCAACAGTGGGAGAAATTTCAATTTTAATGCATTGCATCCATGTGGAATCTAATTCGATGCAAATCTCTCTCCAAAGGAAATCAATGGATATGAAGATTGATAGACCTCCCTAAGCCCTACCGAGCTTTGCCCCTTTATGTGCTAGTATAAAATATTCTTTATATCCCACTAGCGGCGAGTTTTTTGTCTGCCATGTTTCCTGAAACAGGAGTATGTTATGTTGAGTGATGAACTCAATGAAATCATCTTCCTCCAGCTTCGAGTTTAATGCATTGACGTTCCATGAACAAATCTTACAGCCCTGCTTTTTTCCCGCTGTTGGTCTTCCGTTAATTCATTCTCCACTCCTCTGGATTGATGTCGGGGGGCTTGTTTATGCCTCTCAGATGTGACCGCTTCCTGGTGGGCAAAAAAGTGATTGTGATTTGCCTGGGAGGATGACCCTCTTCTGCGTTATGGCTACTTTGGTCTGGAACTTTCGCGCTTTTTAAAAGGGACCGTTTGGGGCTTTGTTTCTGCAGCGGACTGGGATATCGTGCAGGCTCCACCTTTTTTAACTCTATGCCCCATAACGCGAATTCCTCCCTATACATCAGGATTAGGTCTACAAAGTTATGCTCGGTCCATGTTATGATCGTGGTATCGGGGCCCATGCGGTGAGGGTTTGTTTTAAATTCAATTGACTCTAGATCTCCGGTTTTTAAGTGGCGCAAGCCTGGTAATTCCTTAAAGAGTTTTAAAATGGACCGTCTGTTCAAGATGTCATGAGACCCTCTTGAGCAGTATTGCAGAATCAGTTCGACTTTTTTACTCGGGATGTTTCGTATTTGAACTTTTTGTCTTTTGCTCTCTCCAACACTTGAAAAGGCTGTTCCTACTCGGTCTGCCTCTAAATCAAGGATGGCCGAGTCAGTTAGATGTTGTGAGCCTTTTATCTCGTGACCGCATGAGTTCATAACAGTTGGTGCTTGCGTTTCTTCGCTCATCTTAGGGCATTTCTTTCTTTCATTAGGCTTTGCTGATTTATCTATCCCATCTTGGCAATTGTTTGTGATCTCTTGCAGGGTAGAAGTGCTATTGTTTGCTTTGTTACCGAACTTAGTGTCTATGTTTTTTGATGCCTCAGAACTTAATGTTTTGGGTTTTACTTTTCCTCCTGGATGATTAAATATGCTGTACACTTTCCTTACTTGCTGCGTTAGTTTAGTACATTCAGTTAAACCGTCTGAGGTAATAGATATCTTTGTTGGGGAGTTAAAAGATGAGGTTGGCTTAAGCTCTGACGTTATTTTGTTTTGAGAAGGGTCACCTTCAGTCCGTACTTTATTTTTGGCGTCAATGTAGACGGGAATTATTCTTTGAGGGGAACTTGATGGCGCTCCTCGATTGTGTAATTTGGTTTTTCTTGCCTTTCTCAGTCGCTTCCTTTCTCTCTTTGTAAGAGGGATTGGCAATTTTTTTTGTTTGGGGCTTGTTTGACCATTTGTTGGGGGAGCCTGGTTTTGTGAGGCTTCTACTCGCATGTCAGACTGATCTTGTTCATCTGTGTTTGCTGACGTCACGATATCAACTGAGGTGGGAGAGTGGGATTTGTCTAAGATTTCTAGGCTTATTTCACTACTCCGTGCATCGAGTGTCCTGCCAGAGCCCTCCTTGTCGTCTTGTTGAGCTTTTGCTGGGCTGGTGGTTATCTTGGTCTCATTGAATGGATCCTTGACAGCCCCCAGTATCTGGGTCATCAACATGGGTACAGTTGCCAGTTTGTCAATTATTTGGGAACAATGGCAAGAATGAAAGGTAGTGTCCTTGTTGAGTTGCACCTTTATTATCATGCTGTTGAGGTCCTGTAGGTTTGATTAAATCCCCTGGACGTGGATGGCCAAGACGTTAAGCAAATCGACTTGCGTATCTAGTTTGTCTGCATGGTAGGACATTGCTCTGCCTATGGAGTCCATGGTGTTCAAAAGTTGCGGCCATATGGTGGCCGTTCGAGTGCTTCCCGTTGTTTCCCCCTGCGTATCAGTTGATAGGGGTACAAAGTCAAGATGCTCAGAATAATTGATGTGGGTATGGGCACGTGCCGCTTATCGCGGCTCTGAGGTGTCCTGTTTTGAAAGCCCTCTTCCTTTCCAGGGCTTGTCTCATTTGTTGCTGGAGGCTGAGATATGCTTTGATTGATTTCAGCTGGTTCATTAACTATTACATTTATTTCTTGTGTCTTGGGAATTTTAATTTCTTCGGTTTCTTCGTATTCTGGCCCTACGAAGACGAGACTCCGGTTTCCGGCCTTGTTGGCTTGTTCTGGAGTAGATTGGCCTCTCATTAGTCTGGGAAAGTGCACCATTGATGGTGGGCTTGGTTCTTGATTGAGGTTTTGGTTGAACAAAGAGTCTCCTGTTACCTTAGGTGTCATTCTCTGAACTGTCGAAGAGCTTTGCTGCAGAAAAACTGAGTCGTTACTTATATCAAGAACCTGGTGGACGTGGGCACAAATCATTTGCGGTTTGATTGCTTGTTGAGCTTTAGAGAATGGTTGTGCCAAGGGTGAGTCCGATCCTTTTGTTGGTCGCAAGCTGCTCGAGTCGTCTAGCACAGGGTACCTGAGCCCCCGCCCCCGCCCCCTGGGTTCCCTCTTACTTTAGTGTTGAGGGACTTAATGGGCTCGCTTTGGGTCCTTAATTTGAGCAAGGAAGATTTTAATTTGTCGCTGTTATTTGTGGCATTCACTGGGGTGTTATGTGTATTAATGTTGGAGTTAAGGCAAGCATAGTTTTCCGGGTGTTCTTTACCGCTCCCTGTGGAGAGCCTATGGCATACTTTGAGGAAATCGGTGATTAGCGCCCGTTTACTGGCTTTGTGGTTTGGGACTTGTGCCTTGTAAACCAGAGAGATTGATAGCAAAAGAATATATCCAGGCATCAACAAAGTAGACAACTGGCACAAATGGGACATATCATATAAAACACAAGTAAAGAAAAAAATATACTAACTAATAATCATGATATCATAAAATTTAATAACAATGATAAGAATTGATCGGCATATTAAATCAAATACACAAATTGATAAAGGAATAATAAAAAGAGAATGCAATATTCAATTGTCGTGTTCTCTACAAATTAAAAGGGAGAAGTGAATTATGATGGTTTCCCCAGCTGATTGTCAGAGTTGATGAAATATCTGCCAACGCGTTTCGACACAGCCAGTGTGTCTTCATCAGGACAAAATCAGCGTATTCTACAATTTAAAAAAACAGGATTACAGAATGTCTACTTGTGTTTTAACGAAAACATTTTCATTTCTTTTTTTCTTTTACAAACTGCCAGACATGTCTTACAACAAGGACAAAATATACCACAATTATAGAAACACATAAAGGCATAGAAACATAGAACGGGCTTAACAATCAAAATTGTAAACAACTCTTCAGTATCTCTCCCATTACTATAACCGAGCACTCTCTAACTCATTCTTAAAAAAGGACTCATAATAAGGCCTATTAGTTATAGACACGTTTCGTGGACATACTGGTACCATCGAAGCTGATACAAAAAACATAGCATACAATGATGGAGTCCATAGTAAAACCCAAAGACTAGTTAGACATAGAGATCATTGGTGCTAATTTCCTACCTAAATACAGGATGCCCTAAGTGTCAAAAAGAAAGGAGGGGGCAAAAATGGGTTTAATCTTAGTTGTTTCATTTCTACAGAGAAGCTCCTATTTGTAAAGACAACAGCAAACTACTTGATATACTCAATCTGTATACTACATCTGTATATATGAAACGTACCGGAATTATATTGTTATGTTCCTTCAAAAGTTCATTTCTCAAGGGTCATAAAGTAAAAATGCTGGTGTAGCATATAGTATACTGTACTGCTGTTACTACGCTCTCTGCAAAAGAATTTATGAAGTGGTTAACCACCAGTAGCAATTCAAATTCCTTCACTCCCTATTAAAACACTCTTGGGTATTACCTCTTAGTCTGTTATGTCATGGAGTGTAGCGTTTCTATTTACTTCTGTCATGGTAAAAAATATCTTGCTTTCAACCGTATTCAAGTGCACCTCTGAAAAAGGATAGAAGAAAACAGAGGGAGTTAAGCTCTTTAGTTTTTAATCGTTATATACACGTATCTAAATGCGAGCTCCATATTGTAGAGCATTATGCCCTTACCTCTATTAGTCAGAGCAAAGTTATTCACGGTAGCATTCAGGGTAAGCAGGGTCTGGTAGCCAGAAAATGTTTTCTGCAAACGATGGCAAAAGAACCCCACAAAGAATGAGAAAGAATAAATATTACCACAACAATATTTCGCAGAACGTGAATTGGTTTAGAATGTAAATTCAAGTGGGCACTATGCTTTATTGCACGCCTATAAGGTTAACAAGGATTGCTTACTTAGAGTACGCTGTTCGAAATACTTGGAGAGCGTCCAGATTACTCAGAGAAAATCCTAAGTGCCCGTAAAGCGTCTCTGGTTACGGCGCACAAGATGTATAATTTCACGGTCTTTGGTTCCCGATGTCGAAACCTTTAAATATAAACAAAGATACCGCTCGCATTACCGAGGCTGTATTTTTCATGCTCTTCATGTGTTTTTCGTGCTCTTCATGTGTATAATCATAATTTCTAAAAGGAGACATATATTAGAGCGTGCGCCGCATCGTAATCTATCCTAATCTTATAGTTTTAAAAGTATACCATCGTTTCCCTAATGTAATCTTAATATTATTTTACATACGGGAGTCCGGCACTCATAATTTTAGATTGCAGAGCGCATACCTGTTATATACGTGATGTCGCGGCGTGTTCACTGACGACGGTTGAGTCCGTAGAGAGAAGCAAGAAATTGTAAGGTTTCACTTAATAGGTGCATTTATAGCGACTTCTCATAGGTGGAATGAAAAGACTCCACCCTCATTTAAAGTGAAAGTTCATGTATTGAAGACGATAAGCAGTAATCAGTGTCTTCATAACCTAGAAACATGACAGTCAAGATAAAAGATAAACCTGAGTGCGAAAACGATTCTAAGAAATAAGAATTCTATGCGGAGTCTGGATCATAGAGTAGATATAGTAAATAACTGCGGCGCTCAAGGATTCTCCATTACTGTTACGAATAAGAATGCCCCCTTTAATTTGTTGTACATGGATTCAATCAGGTAATAGCGTTTTCCCAGGGCAATTCCAAGTTCAATCCTCGGTCAAAAGTACCCAAAGTGAAGATCCAGTACACTTCTTTTTTCTTTCTTATTTTCTCGCCTCCTTTGTTATCAGATAAGTGTATTCTCTCCAGAATACACCACTTCATTTCAGTGGGTGAATGCTTATATTCCATATAGTGATTCACTAGAGGTGCCGAGAGCTTCTTCGTTTTGATGGCAGATCTATGTTCAGTTAGGCGGGTTTTAATCGCCCGGGAGGTCTCGCCTACGTATCCTAAGTGACAAGGACACACTATTAAATACACAACATTGCGGGTGTTACAGGTGCATAATTCCTTAGTCTTAATGGATACACCATTGAATGTCATAGTCTCATTAGTAAGAATAGAGTCACAGGACAGACACGAGCCACAACGTGATGTGCCACCAACTCCACTCTTACCAACGATAGACTTCTGTACATAGGGAATATTTACAGATTTCGCAAAGCGAGATCTAACGATAAGATCTTTTAAGTTTTTGTTCCGCCGATGGGCGAACATGGGCTTGGCAAGCTTATTAACATTTTGGTTGACATTCAAAAGGTGCCAGTTAGAGTTGATCAACTGCCTGATAGTTGCATTTAAAGTAGAGTGCCTGGTGATACAGACAAGCTTTTGTTCTTGGACCTGTTTCTGGGTGTTTATCAATGAGTCCCGGTCGAAGAACCGTGCTCTCTTATAAGCTTCTCTCACCAAACGATGTGGGTACCCTCGCTCCAAAAATTTCCTTTTCATTGCCACTGACTGCATGTCGTAGTCTTTGATGTTAGTGCAATTACGCCTCACTCTGAGGAATTGGGAAATGGGGATACTGTCTTTTTGGCACCTAGGGTGGTAGCTTTTGAAGTGCAATAAGGTGTTCCTGGCAGTCGGCTTCGTGTATAGATCAACTTCAAGGTGACCACCATCATTGCATCTAATATAAATATCCAGAAATTCCACTCTCCATTTATCAATGTGAGCAGAAAAATGCAGGTTCACGTCTGTAAGATTCATCCAGGTCAAGAACTCCTTCAGAGTCTGTTCCCCATCGGTCCATACAAAAAAGATGTCATCAATGTAACGGTACCAATGGGAAACAGACTCATAAAAAGGGGCGATTTCGTTATAAATGAACCTTGACTCAAAAAATGACATGTATACATTCGCCATGGAAGGTGCCATAGAGGCCCCCATACTTACTCCCTTGATCTGTAAGTACATATCATTTCCAAACTCGAAGAAATTTTCCTTCAGGACTAGTGACAGGCATTCTTTAATAAAAGGCTTTGAGCATGGGATGTCGTACCTGTCTATAAACCACATCGTTGCAGCAATAGCTTCGTTCTGTGGAATGTTGCTGTACAACGATTCGATATCTAGGGTGACTAGTAAGTCTCTATGTCTGTTGAAGGAGAGATTCTCTACTTTGGAGATAATATCTCCAGTGTCTCTAACATAAGACGGCGTCAGAGGGATAAAAGGACGTAAAATTTTGTCTAGGTATTTAGATATTGCCTCAAGTGGTGTCCCTAAGGTAGAGACAATAGGCCTGTAAGGTGGATCCAATTCATTCTTATGGATCTTTGGTAATCCATATATACAAGACACCTTTTTCTCAGAAGTATTTAGAAATTCGAATTCCTTTTCTGTTATAATGCCTGATTCTTTTGCTTTCAGAGTAATTCTCTGAATTGTTTTAATTATTCTCTCTAGGGGGTTAAGTTTGATTCTCTTATAGAAGGCAGTATCATTCAGCATGTCCAACATCTTTGTTTCATACATGTTGGCATCCAGAACGACAATTCCTCCCCCTTTATCGCTGCTCTTAACGATAATGGATTTTTTGTTTTTGAACTCACTTATGGATGCACATTCTTCTTTCGTCATATTATATTTTGGCTTAGGAATGAAGCGGAAGGCTTGTTCTAAACGGTTCATCACTACTTTTTCAAATATAGCGATTTCCGGGCCTGTCTGGTCCAAAGTTGGAGTAAAGTTCGAAGGGAGGGAAACTACATTAGCTATCCTGTTGTCTGATTGCGAATGCTCACTATTCAAGAAAAACTTTTTAAGTCTAATCTTCCGAAAGAAAGAATGGATATCCTGGTATACTTCAAACAGATTTACATAAGTATGGGGGACAAAGGAGAGACCTTTGGTCAACAGAGACACATCGTTAGCTGTCAAATTATGTAAGGATAGATTAAAAATAGGAATTACATCCCGTGTCTCCAATATTGTTTGTTCCGTGTCTCTAGATATTGCTGGGGCTCCTGTGGATATTGATGGTTGTGATATTGACCTCTCGATTGATTCTGAAATCTCACCTTTTGTCTCCCCCGTCGTCCCCCTTGCTGGCCTAAAAAAGGTTGACGCATGTTTCTTCGGCCATTTTGGGGATTATAGGGGCCCTCATCCTGATATGCTATATCATTGTCTCCATCTGATTCTGGGTCAGAGGAGTCAGAAAAAGTGTTAACTTTTTGATGGGGGTTATGATTAAATTCTCCTTGTTGGTAATCTGACTTGTAGAAACTATCAGTAAGATAAGGATATGTGCGTTCTATCGTGTAGAACCTTTTGTCTTTAGAAAACGTATCAGTTTTTATTTTCCTTAAATAGTCCAAGAAGGATGTGACGTCTTTCCTAACTGCTTCTAATTGTTTCTCTGCTTCTTCTAATGTTGATGCCTGCTTAATTTTGTCCTCTAGACTTTCTATTTCTTTTTTTATATCGGAAGCTATTTCTTTCGATGTTGATATAATTAGAATCATCAGATCCCTGGAGCAACGACTGGCTATCATACTCCATTTATTTAAAAAACATTTTACATCTACAAATAATCCTGGGATGTTACGAACCCTAAGTCCTAACGGGATTATACCAGCCTTTAGATAATTTAACATAAATTCCCTGTGAGCCTCTATCCTGGCTAGTTTCTTTTGTAGGGCTTGCAATTTACTAACATCTGAATTATTAAGGGAATTAGTGGTGGAACTATTACCAAAGGCTACACTTGTGCCTACCAGCGTTTCAAAGTCCTCATCGGAAAAGCCAAAGGTCTGAAGGTTAGCCATTCCTGGGGATTCTTTCTAACCAGTACAGATAAAGAAGAATTAGCACCAATATCTCAAAGGATATAGAAATAGTAAGCAGGATAAAACAGTTATATACAGGAAATTAGAGTGTACATGAGAGAGCTCAAAATGTGTTCATAACTGTGGTGAATTACACAAAGATATTAAAAGGGCAAATGGACAAATAAGTCCCACACGGCTAGCCGTGGGTAAATTATTGCATTAGAACAGGGTGTATTCTGGAGAGAATACACTTATCTGATAACAAAGGAGGCGAGAAAATAAGAAAAAAAAAAGAAGTGTACTGGATCTTCACCTTGGGTACTTTTGACCGAGGATTGAACTTGGAATTGCCCTGGGAAAACGCTATTACCTGATTGAATCCATGTACAACAAATTAAAGGGGGCATTCTTGGTCGTAACAGTAATGGAGAATCCTTGAGCGCCGCAGTTATTTACTATATCTACTCTATGATCCAGACTCCGCATAGAATTCTTATTTCTTAGAATCGTTTTCGCACTCAGGTTTATCTTTTATCTTGACAGTCATGTTTCTAGGTTATGAAGACACTGATTACTGCTTATCGTCTTCAATACATGAACTTTCACTTTAAATGAGGGTGGAGTCTTTTCATTCCACCTATGAGAAGTCGCTATAAATGCACCTATTAAGTGAAACCTTACAATTTCTTGCTTCTCTCTACGGACTCAACCGTCGTCAGTGAACACGCCGCGACATCACGTGTATAACAGGTATGCGCTCTGCAATCTAAAATTATGAGTGCCGGACTCCCGTATGTAAAATAATATTAAGATTACATTAGGGAAACGATGGTATACTTTTAAAACTATAAGATTAGGATAGATTACGATGCGGCGCACGCTCTAATGTATGTCTCCTTTTAGAAATTATGATTATACACATGAAGAGCACGAAAAACACATGAAGAGCATGAAAAATACAGCCTCGGTAATGCGAGCGGTATCTTTGTTTATATTTAAAGGTTTCGACATCGGGAACCAAAGGCCGTGAAATTATACATCTTGTGCGCCGTAACCAGAGACGCTTTACGGGCACTTAGGATTTTCTCTGAGTAATCTGGACGCTCTCCAAGTATTTCGAACAGCGTACTCTAAGTAAGCAATCCTTGTTAACCTTATAGGCGTGCAATAAAGCATAGTGCCCACTTGAATTTACATTCTAAACCAATTCACGTTCTGCGAAATATTGTTGTGGTAATATTTATTCTTTCTCATTCTTTGTGGGGTTCTTTTGCCATCGTTTGCAAAAACATTTTCTGGCTACCAGACCCTGCTTACCCTGAATGCTGCTGTGAATAACTTTGCTCTGACTAATAGAGGTAAGGGCATAATGCTCTACAATATGGAGCTCGCATGTAGATACGTGTATATAACGATTAAAAACTAAAGAGCTTAACTCCCTCTGTTTTCTTCTATCCTTTTTCAGAGGTGCACTTGAATACGGTTGAAAGCAAGATATTTTTTACCATGACAGAAGTAAATAGAAACGCTACACTCCATGACATAACAGACTAAGAGGTAATACCCAAGAGTGTTTTAATAGGGAGTGTAGGAATTTGAATTGCTACTGGTGGTTAACCACTTCATAAATTCTTTTGCAGAGAGCGTAGTAACAGCAGTACAGTATACTATATGCTACACCAGCATTTTTACTTTATGACCCTTGAGAAATGAATTTTTGAAGGAACATAACAATATAATTCCGGTACGTTTCATATATACAGATGTAGTATACAGATTGAGTATATCAAGTAGTTTGCTGTTGTCTTTACAAATAGGAGCTTCTCTGTAGAAATGAAACAACTAAGATTAAACCCATTTTTGCCCCCTCCTTTCTTTTTGACACTTAGGGCATTCTGTATTTAGGTAGGAAATTAGCACCAATGATCTCTATGTCTAACTAGTCTTTGGGTTTTACTATGGACTCCATCATTGTATGCTATGTTTTTTGTATCAGCTTCGATGGTACCAGTATGTCCACGAAACGTGTCTATAACTAATAGGCCTTATTATGAGTCCTTTTTTAAGAATGAGTTAGAGAGTGCTCGGTTATAGTAATGGGAGAGATACTGAAGAGTTGTTTACAATTTTGATTGTTAAGCCTGTTCTATGTTTCTATGCCTTTATGTGTTTCTATAATTGTGGTATATTTTGTCCTTGTTGTAAGACATGTCTGGCAGTTTGTAAAAGAAAAAAAGAAATGAAAATGTTTTCGTTAAAACACAAGTAGACATTCTGTAATCCTGTTTTTTTAAATTGTAGAATACGCTGATTTTGTCCTGATGAAGACACACTGGCTGTGTCGAAACGCGTTGGCAGATATTTCATCAACTCTGACAATCAGCTGGGGAAACCATCATAATTCACTTCTCCCTTTTAATTTGTAGAGAACACGACAATTGAATATTGCATTCTCTTTTTATTATTCCTTTATCAATTTGTGTATTTGATTTAATATGCCGATCAATTCTTATCATTGTTATTAAATTTTATGATATCATGATTATTAGTTAGTATATTTTTTTCTTTACTTGTGTTTTATATGATATGTCCCATTTGTGCCAGTTGTCTACTTTGTTGATGCCTGGATATATTCTTTTGCTATCAATTGCTTTGCCCTGATCCAGGATCTTGATCTCACTCAGGGGGTCCCTGTTCTAATGCAATAATTGTAAACCAGAGAGACCATTGCAACATTATCGTTTTCCCCCTTGATGTTTCTTGCGGGACTACATTCTATGGAGTCCCTGTGGGAGTTCTTTGCAACGGGGGCTGGGCTTTGTGACCCTTGTTCGGTATAGTCCGGAGGATCTCTATGTGCATCTGGGCTGTTGTGTGACTCTTTCAAAGATGTTGACTTTTGGGGGCTCTTGCCCCTGCCCCTAGATACTCCTTCATCTGCCTCTTTGTTTTTGCTCTGGGGGTCCACTTTTCCCTTTTTTGTCTTCCCCTGAAGTTTCTCCTGTGGTTTCTCTTCGCCGCCTCGAAGCTTCCCCGATCTCATGATCGAAAATGCTTGGGGTTAACTCTTGTGGCCACTGAGGATATTGCTGAAGGGTTCCCGGTTATCTCTATTAATCTATGAAGTTCTAGAGAGAGTGTTTTCCTGGTTGAAGCTTTGATTGTGGCCGAACCTGTCCAGCCTCGGCTGCTCTGTGTTCCGGCCCCTCAGTGCTCTGAGCCCCGGGTGCTTACACTTCCCCCAGGGCTTATAACAGGTCTACAAGAAAGAATAACTCGCAGTGACCGGCAGCGGTCGGCACTGGCCAGCAGCAACAGTCAGCGTTCAGCATTCAGCAGCTAGACTTTCCTTAGAAGACTCCCTTTTGAGCTTTTTCCAAACAGGCTCAAAAAGTAGATGCCTTGTAAGTTTTTGCCGAGTGGGACTTCTAGTCCTTTTATTGATCTGAGTCGTGTTTTTGTCAAGAGCTGAGAGGATTGGGAGATGAGAGCTCTCACTGCTCCACTGCTCCACGGGCTGCTCCTTTTCCCCCAGGCCTTTTCCGCTTTTTTGGGGGGGACGCCCTTCACTCTTCACCCCCACCTCACCACCCTGCCTTGGGCTGCTCCTGAAGGCAAAGTATAGGAACCTCCGTTATGCAGCGGCTCACCTCCCAGGCGTTCCAAGCCTGCCTGTCCGTCACCAGTCCTGCCCCGAGCACTGGAAAAACGCCAAACAAGGTCTCCAACGAGACCCAACGGCCTTCATCTGGGGCGGACGTCGTCCATGTTTTTCGCAGAAGCTTCTTATGTCACCACGCGATAGGGGGGGGCTGGCTTGTCTCAACCTAGTAGATTACTACTGGGCTTCGCACCTCCGTTTTGATGTGGAATGGACGACGACGGAGAGTGAGAAGGTGTGGTTTCATATGGATCGGGTGATGACGGGATGGGGCGCACTATCTGGGACTTCACATGGCTTCATCGGGCGGCGCGTTCTAGAAGTGTGTGTGTAGCTCTGCCCACTAGAATGGTGCTGGATGTATGGGATAAGGTGGCGGAGCGCAGAGGTCTAACGACGTTTCCTTCCCCACACACCCCTCTGGGGGGGAACTCATTCTTCCTGCCGGCTCATTGTACACGCGCTTTTGCAGCTTGGGCGAAAGGAGGATGCAGGGTGATATGTGACCTGTACGAGGGGGGAGTGTTTAGGACCTTTGAACAATGTAGGGAGGAGTACCGTGTCTCCCCGGAGACGAGACTGCAGCACGCTCAGCTGAGGCACTGGGCTTTTGGGACTGAGATGCAGCAGGCAGCTACCCGTGCATTCACCCCCTTTGAGCGGCTTGTCCGCTCCTTTGATGAATCCAAGGGACTGATATCCCGGATCTATCAGATTCTGCAGCACCCTCCAGTAGTGCCCTCTCACCCGTATCAAAGGCAATGGCAACTGACATCTACGACGGACATTACGCCTGCGCAGTGGAACCGGCTGTGGCAAGATATCCCCAAAATCTATCGCAGTATCCCACAGCAGGAGAATGCATATAAAGTTATGACCCAATGGTACTATACTCCGCTGCGGTTCCATGGGATGTTTCCTGCGTCTTCTCCCTTGTGCTAGAGGTGTATGACTGCGTCTGGGGACCAGGCCCGGACTGGCCTTTGCAGGCACCGGGCAATTCCCCGGTCGGCCGCGAGGGTGGGGGCCGGTTTTGTTACAGGGTCGTTTTTTGCAGCATAGCTGCAAAAACGACACTGTAACAAAATCGGACGAAAACCGGCACTAGCAAAGAGCGCGGTCGCACCCCCCCAACCCCCCGGGGGGAGGGGGGGCCGGCCGAGCACTTTGCCAGGGCCGGTTTCGGTTCCCAGTCCGGCCCTGCTGGGGACTTCATACATGTGTGGTGGGCGTGCTCAGTGTTGAACATATTCTGGAAGGAGGTCCTTAGCCACATTAGGGTGGTGTTGGGATTCCCTCTGCCTGAGGCCACGAACACGATCCTATTGGGGATCAAACCCGCCAATCTGAAAGCACTCACTCGGAGTGACTGGACTCTGGCGCTCCACGTGATGGGGCGGCTAAACAGCTTATAGCCTTGTAATGGAAACCAACTGAGGCTCCTTCAATTGCCGCTTGGTTCCTGCGTATGGCAGGTCATAGCGATGGAGCTCTTCACAGCGCGGCTGCAGGCAAGCGATACCCGCTTTAAGGCTGTTTGGCAACCTCTGATTAAATATCTCTGCGTGGTTAAGCGTGCGTGGTATATGCCCACCAGGCTTAGGACGCTGCGCCTCTTTGAAGATGCGATTGCTCTGTCTGATCCTGGCAGACTGCTCCCGTAAGCGCATTGCTCGCTCACCTGCTTGCTTGTGGTGCCCCCCTGGCCTTGGTCCCTGCTAACGTATGTGATGACATATGCCTTCCCCCCCACCCGCACACATCACTCTCCTATCTTCTATTCTGTCCTATTGTCTCTCTCCTTATCCTATTCTCATGGTTTTCATATCTGTTTAGATCTGACTGTTGCCTCTAGGCTTGTTACCTGTCCGATGTAGCTGTGGATCCCACGGGGTCCTCATGTACGCTATACCCTATTGCTCTGATTCTAAATATCATTCCACGCGGCCGGCCCCTCGAGGGTTGTAGGCTACATGCTGTGTTACAACTTGCTCTTAGTGGTATATTTTTTCAGGCCCTTGGAGAAATGTTTACTTACGCGGCCGGCCCTGTATAGGGTTGTAGGCTTAACGCTGTGTGCAGTCGGACTTGGTTTTTGTGTCTATGTCTGAAAATAAAATAGATCTGAAACAAAAAGAAAGAAGCCTGACACAGCTGAGGAGTCGGTACATTTTCGGGAAGAACTCGAGTGCTAATCTCCCTTTACAATCTGCTAATTGAGCAACGCCCATATGCATTCAATCAGAGCAGGCAGCGAGTTTGAGAGGAGCCGGAGTCACACTGTTATTATTGACACAGTGTCCACTCGGGCTCTGTGGAGACAATTGCACTGTAGGTGTTTGAGAAGGGCCTACTAAGGGGCACATCTCGTGACTCAGGGGAAACCTAAGAGAAGGATTCCTGCTGGCATAGCAGAGATGGGCGGCACTTGATTGGAGCCAGATCAAGGAGAAAGGTGGTGATGATACGGCTGTAGCACAGCAGTTGGGGGTGAAGTGGGGGTGGGGAATCAAGGTGTTATAATGTGGACATCAGAAAATGCGTTTCTAAAACACATGAACTAAATACCCTGTCTGCCTGCACAAGTGCGTCTATGTCCCTGTGCATGTTCTTGTTTGAGTGAGCGTTGCCTGCAGTGTGCATATCTGCACACCAATTCAACCTCAATCAAATGAAATGTGTGCCTCTAGCCCGTCCCTTAGCACTGCCCAAAGCCCCACCCCCATAGCCCTGCCCGTAGCCCCACTCCCATAGCCCTGCCCCCTAATCCCGCCACCTAGTCCACATCTCAATTGAGTACCTGCACTTATTTGTTTAAAGGGCCACAGTCCTGGTGTTAGTCGTCAGGCTCTTTCGTGGTAATGGTTTTTTTTAGCAATTGATAAAATGCTGTTGCTCCAAGAAGCGCTTTCCACAGAGAAGACTGCAATTGTAGCATCGACATTTCAAACAGGAGTCATCGCACAATCAATAGTGGCCGCTGGGGCAGGTTCACAGGGAGTTACTGCTGAGCCTCCCATGCAAATCTCATTTTATGACAAAGCCTTGTCTTGCGCCACCCCCATCTCACATTTGTGTCCAAATTGTCAGACCACCTTCGCCTGTAACTTTTTGAAACTTGAAATGTCTTTGTTGAAATGACAATCGAGTTATCAGCAGGTCCAATTGCATTGCCCTAGATCACACAGCTTGGACAGTGGTGGCCTGGGCCTGAACCCTGTTTTGTTTCATACATAAACAAAAACAATGCCCATCTGCTCTGCTGCAGGGATGTTCTGAGAGACTGGCGAAATTATATTTTGCCTTTTGCACGCTCCCATTCTCTAGAAACGAGGCAATTTCGAGGTAATTTACTATAATCTGCAACCTTTGATGGGCCTTTGCGGAGTTAGGGCAAATTACAGCTGCCTTAAAGTAGTACCAGCTCTTCGATGAAGTAATGAAGACCATCCGGCTTCAAAACAACTTCATAATGAAAGAGGGATTTGCACTGCTGGGTCAAGTGAAATGGTAGTGTTTTGGGGGCAAATCTCAATCCACCAGCCCCCTGTCGCTATCTTGTCCCTCTTTGCGTCTCTCCTTTCCCCCTGAGCGCCTTTAGCCCCCTCTCAGTAGCACAAAGCGCTACACAAATAAACAACAAAACGCTCCCGTCCACAACTCATCTTCTTGAGAATACTAATCCATGGACAGCAGTCAGCATGAATCTGCCAGTGGCCTGCTCCATATTTGGCTGCTCTCCAATCTATCTTTGCTCTGAGCCTCTGACCAATCCTTACGCCCCCTGTGTTTGTCCCAAAGGAGATAACCACTGGAAAAAATGCATATTCAGCAGTCACCTGGCCATGTTTTGTTTTATTGCAGCATTACTCGGGATGTTTGAAAGATCTGCTGCACTAAGGAAAAGTTACAATCAAGCGATGTGAAACCGTTTGCAGCCACTAACAAAATGAAACTAGCCGAGTAATGAAAACCAAAAACAAGGTGGAGGGGCCATCACGTGCTGTACAGTGTGATGGTCAAACAAAATCTTCTCTGAGTGTAATCGCCAGGCACGCAAAGGAGGAGCATTGACCCAAATGCACCAATAACAAGCTAGCATTTCTAAATGCCACAGGTAGTAACCAATGGCAATCGGGTATACCAAACCCCACAAAAGAGATATAACAGGTCGATCAAAGCTCAACCTAAAAAATTCACAGTGTGAGGAGGGAGCGAGTCCTTGGAGAGGAAAGGGCCTCATGCCAAGAACCATCTAAGAGACATTTCTGCCCCCTCTTGCCCATCCAAACACTTCCTGAACAAAAAGCTTGCCGAGGACGGTTCAGTGTCCTGGGGTGTTTCACACAACAGCCTCTTAACAGAGCTTGGAATCCACTCTTAGCAGTGGGTTCATGATCAGCTCCCCATCACATTACCATCTAAAGAGAGTTGATGTGTGACACACCATGGCACTGTGTGAGTTGGCAGCTCTGCAGCATGTATAAATGATGGCCCTACAGGAATGACACGGATAGTACCACTGAAAATAAGAATTTTCAAACTGCTAATTACACTTAATGAGCAAGTTAACTGTGCATAAGCAATATGGATATACAATCCTTATGTAAATGCTCATGAAAAAAGTGGCATAGATACTTAAATTTGCCTACACTGTTAAAAACGTAGATTTAAGCTGGAACTATCTACGCAAACAAAAATTGTCAACAAACATTTTCTTACCAATTTCAGTGTATGTGACTGTTTCATCAGTGCCAGCCTTGGATAGGACTTCCCCCCTAAAAAGTTAAGAATAGTAAGGTAAGTTGCGCTACAGTGAAGCAACCCTTGGGAACAAAAGTACTGCATAACACAATACCATAAACTGAATTTATTCTTCATGCAACCCTATAGTAATTAGCAACAATACCAGATTATTTAGGTAAGCAAAATTCAAAAAAATCTTTGAAAACATTTTCAGGATACTGATCCCACTTTAATTTCAACCTGCCCTCCTCAGACGTCATTACAATCACTGCGTATGTGTGTACTTTTAACAAAGATTCAGTCACCGGTGTATCCACTTAGAACAATGAAAATCTAATTTTACCCTGCTGGGATTTGAACCCATAAATTTGCATAGTTCTTACAATGAAACCAGTTTAATTACCCAGCTAAAAGCAGGCAAAGCCTCCAGGAAAAATACCTGGGAATAATATGTGGGATTCGGCACAAAAGCTCAATTCCTACATGTTACTGCCCAAAAGAACAAGTTACTTACCTTCGGTAACACTTTTTCTGGTGGATACAGTATCTGCCTGTAGATTCCTCACCTTTTGAATTACACCTTGCACCAGCATTTCAAGGAAACTTTTTCTTAGCTCTCCCATGTCGACGAGGACGTCACAATGGAACGGCTCCGCTCACAACTCTGTATGACGTCACCGGAGCCATAAGAAGTCCTCGTCGGTGTGCTGACATCAGTTCCACCATTTTTTCCATGCCTTCGAGGCGAATGGGTGGACCGACAACATAATTGCAGTATACACAGTATACAATATATACACAAATACACACAGTATAGAGTTAAAGAGGAAAAGCTAGAGAAACAAAGGATTTCCTAACAATAAACAGTATGGCATGCAATAGACATAGGAAAACAACCATGTCAAACAATGACAACTATTTTCAGTATACAAAGGTGGACAATGGGTAGAAGGGTGGGTCAGTAAGGAATCCACAGGCAGATACTACATCACCAGAAAAAAGTATAACAAAAGGTAACCAACTTGTTCTTCTGATGGATACATTTGCCTGTGGATTACTCCCCTTTTGAATTGAATCCCACAGCAGACCCGCTCCCGGAGGAGGGTATCCACCTACTCATACCAATCCTGCAACACAGAACAAGGAAAATGGCCTTCCCTCCTCATCTCAGAATCCAAGCAATAATGCTTCGTAAAAGTGTGGAGGGAGGCCCATATTGCCGCCTTACAAAGGTTCATTAGAGGAACACCTCTAGCCAAAGCAGATGTGGAAGACTTAGCTCTAGTAGAATCAGCTCTGATAACTTCAGGAGGCTCCTTCTTGGCCAGGGCCTAGCATATCTTGATACACAAGATGATCCACCTGGATAGCGTTCTCTTGGGGACGGCTTTGCCCTTCATATTCCCCACAAAGCAAACAAAGAGCTGGTCGTCTAACCTTGAGTCTTTGGTTCTGTCTAAATAGAAGCTGACCGCACTTCGAGGGTCCAATCAGTGAAGTCTTTCCTCCTCCTTGGAAGGGTCAGGATAGAAGGTAGGCAACGTAATAGACTGTCCCAGGTGGAAAGGAGAAACCACCTTAGGTAGGAAAGCAGCTCTGGTCAGTGAGGAATCCACAGGTAGATATTGTATCCACCAGATAAAGCATTACCAAAGGTTAGTAACTCGTTCTTCTGATGGATACATCTGCCTGTGGATTCCTCACCTTTTGAACTGAATCCCTAAGCAGTCCGTCTCCCAGCGAAGGGTGTCCACCTACTCATACCAAAAAGCCCTGCAGCACAGAACATGCAAAATGGCCGTCCCTCCTCACCTCTGAATCCAAGCAATAATACTTTGCGAAAGTGTAGAGGGAGGCCCATGTTGCAGCCTTACAGATGTCTATCACGGAGACACCTTTAGCCAAAGCTGAAGATGAAGTCTTTGCCCTGCTAGAATGAGCTCTAATAGCTTGAAGAGGCTCCTTCTTGGCCAAGGCATAGCATATCTTGATGCACAAGATGATGGTCTGGAAAGCGTTCTCTTATGGACAGCTTTGCCCTTCATTTGTCACACGTAACCAACAAAAAGCTTATTGTCCAACCTCAAGTCCATGGTTCTGTCCAAGTAGAAGCTGACCACAGTTCGAGGATCCAAGTAGTGAGGTCTCTCCTCCTCCTTGGAAGGGTGGGGGAGGATAGAAAGTGGGTAAAGTAAGAGACTGCCCTAGAAGAAAAGCAGTGACCACCTTATGCAGGAAAGCAGCTCTGGTCTTGAGAGCCATCATGTTAGCATGGATGGTTGTAACAGGAGGCTTAAAACTAAGAGCCTGAAACTCACTTACCCTCCAGGCAGAGGTAATAGCACTTAGAAAAGCAGTTTTGAAAGTGAGAAGCCTAAGGGGCAACTATGAAGAGGCTCAAAAGGAAAACTCATCAGGAAATTCAGAACCAAGTTCAAGACCCAATGAGGCATAATGAAGGGAGTGGGAAGAAATGAATTAGTGAGGCCCGTAATAGACTGTCCCAGGTGGAAAGTAGAAACCACCTTAGGTAGGAAAGCAGCTCTGGTCAGTGAGGAATCCAGAGGCAGATATTGTATCCACCAGAAAAAGCATTACCAAAGGTAAGTAACTCGTTCTTCTGATGGATACATCTGCATGTGGATTCCTCACCTTTTGAACTGAATCCCTAAGCAGTCCCTCTCCCGGCGAAGGGTGTCCACCTACTCATACTAAAAAGTCCTGCAGCACAGAACATGCAAAATGGCCGTCCCTCCTCACCTCTGAATCCAAGCAATAATGATTCGCGAAAGTGTGGAGGGAGGCCCATGTTGCAGCCTTACAGATGTCTACCACGGGGACACCTTTAGCCAAAGCTGAAGATGAAGTCTTTGCCCTGCTAGAATGAGCTCTAATAGCTTGAAGAGGCTCCTTCTTGGCCAAGGCATAGCATATCTTGATGCACAAGATGATGGTCTGGAAAGCGTTCTCTTATGGACAGCTTTGCCCTTCATTTGTCACACGTAACCAACAAAAAGCTTATTGTCCAACCTCAAGTCCATGGTTCTGTCCAAGTAGAAGCTGACCACAGTTCGAGGATCCAAGTGGTGAGGTCTCTCCTCCTCCTTGGAAAGGTGAGGGGAGGATAGAAAGTGGGTAAAGTAAGAGACTGCCCTAGAAGAAAAGCAGTGACCACCTTATGCAGGAAAGCAGCTCTGGTCTTGAGAGCCATCATGTTAGCATGGATGGTTGTAAACGGAGGCTTAAAACTAAGAGCCTGAAACTCACTTACCCTCCAGGCAGAGGTAATAGCACTTAGAAAAGCAGTTTTGAAAGTGAGAAGCCTAAGGGGCAACTATGAAGAGGCTCAAAAGGAGAACTCATCAGGAAAGTCAGAACCAAGTTCAAGACCCAATGAGGCATAATGAAGGAAGTGGGAAGAAATTAATTAGTGAGGCCCTTATTGAACCTCATAACTATCGAAGACTTGTACAACGAAGGCTGGTCAGGAAAACAAAGGAAGACAGATACAGCAGACAAGTAACCCTTAACAGTAGCCACAGCAAAACCTTGCTGGGCCAAGGAAGGCGAAAAGCTAAGAACATCAGATAAATGGACCTTCAGGGGATCAATCAAACTCTCTTCACACCACTTCACAAATCTGGTCCATCTACAAGAATAAACAATTTTGGTGGAGTGTCTTCCTGCAGATAAAATAACGCCAACCACATCCGGTGGGAGTGAGAAAGGACTCCGGTTGCCCCATTCAATCTCCAGGCATGAAGGTGCAGACTCTGGAGTTGGGGGTGTAGAACCTACCCGTGCAACTGTGGGAGGAGATCTGCCCTGAGAGGGAGACGGAGTGCAGGTTGTGATGAGAGATAAAGAAGGTCTGTGCACCACTCCCTTCTTGGCCAATCCAGGGCGATGAATATGATTTGGGCACGGTCTTGGTGAATCTTTCTCAGAACCTGAGGAATGAAAGGTATGGGAGGAAAGGCGTAAAGAAGCAGCAAGCCCCAAACTAGCTGAAATGAGTCCCCCAATGCTCCCTGCAACGGATACTGGAGCCTGCAAAACAACAGGCAGTGTCCGTTCTTCTGAGTGGCAAACAGTTCCAACCGAGGAAACCCCACATCCTGAAAATGTGGCAGACCACCTCCAGATGGAGACGCCCCTCGCTATTGGCCGAATACTGCCGACTGAGAGTGTCTGCATGCACATTCAGCACTTCTGCCAGATGAGTCGTAATCATGCAAATCCAATGATCCTGAGCCCAGGACCAGAGTCGCAGAGGTTGTCTGCAGAGGCGATACAACCCTACTACTACCTGCTTGTTGATGTACCACATTGCGGTAGTGCTGTCAGTCAGGACCAGAACTGACTAATCAGAAAGAGAGGGAAGAAAGGACTTGAGAGCCAAAGGTATCGCTCGCAATTCTAGAATATTGATGTAAAACAACCTTTCCTCTAGAGACCAAAGGCCTTTGATATCCAGATCCACCAGATGAGCTCCCCACCCCAGAGTGGAGGCATCCGTTATCACTGTGGCTACCGGTGGAGGAGGCTGAAACTTCTTCCCTTGAGACAGGTTGCCTGGAACACTCCACCATAAAAGATCCGCCGCAGTGTCTCTGGAGATTCTGACCACCTCCCTGAGATCTCCATTGTGCTGAAACCACTGCCTGCAGAGGCCTCACTGGAGTGTCCTCTTATGCCAGCATGCATGGTCGACCAACAGTATGCAGGAAGAGAACTGACCGAACAGGAGTAAGACCTTCAGGACTGAAACTTCCGCCCCTTCTTGAAACAACTGAATCATAGCATGGATATCTAGGATCCTCTGAGGAGACGGGAAGGCACGATTCACTGCAGTGTCCAGTAATGCTCCTATGAACAGGTTGTACTGGGAGGGCATCAGGTGAGATATTGGGTACATTTATTGAAAGACCCAAGTCAAACAACAGCCGAGCTGTTATCTGCAGATGATGCAGCACCAACTCTGGAGACTTCACCTTGAGCAGCCAGTCGTCCAGATAGGGGAATACCGGAATCCCCAACCTTCTAAGATGAGCTGCAACCACCACCATCATGTTCGTGAAGACTCAGGGTGCAGAAGTAAGTCCGAATGGAAGGAGTGCAAATTGGTAGTGTTGGGATCCAACTGTAAAATGAAGTTATCTCTGATGTGACCTCAGGATTTGGATGTGGGAATACGCATCTTGCAAATCGATCAACACCATTCAGTCTTCCTGCTGCAGCACCTGAAGAACCTGAGCTAGGGTCAACATCTTGAATTTCTCCTGTTTGAGGAAAACAAAATCAAGACCCTGAGGTCCAGGATCGGTCTGAACCGCCCATCCTTTTTGGGGATCAGTAAATACCGCAAGTAACACCCCTGACATTGTTCCTGATCCGGAACCACCTCTATTGCACCTTTCTGAAGCAAGGCCAGGACCTCTTGCTGAAGATGCAGCAGAGGGTGCTCCGAACACCAGCTCTGGCGAGGAGGGTAAAGAGGGGGAAACTCCTGGAAATGAATGGCATACACATTTTCTACATGATTCAAAACCCAAAGATCTGATGTAACAGATTTCCAGTTTTTCAGAAAATGGGACACCCGGCCTCCTACGGGAGCAACATGCTCCAAGATGGGGGGGATCTAGAGCTGCTTCCTTGTGGAACCGGTGGTGGAAACAGGAGGAGGAGTACGACTGGTGCAGAACGTCCCCCGGCATGCAGCCTCTTCCCTTCCCTATGTACGACTTGTACAGGGAGTTCTGCTGCTGCTGTTGTTGCTGACGGTCTCGAAAGGAAGCCACTTTCAAAAGCCATGAAACCTCCTTTAACAATAGCACCTAGGCTGGGACTACAGGCCTAAGGATCTTGCAGTAGCCCTGCTATCCTAGAAGCGCTGAAGAGCAGAATCCGCCTTTGTCCCAAAGAGCCTGGATCCATTGAAAGGAAGATCAAGCAGAGAGGCCTGAACATACAGACAAACCCCAAACTTCTCAACCAGGAGTGCCTCCTGGTAGCCACAGAGGAGCCCATCACCCTGGTGACTGAGTCCACTGTATCCAGACCTGACTGAATCAATGACGAGCTGCAGCCTGCGTATCAGTCAATACCTCCAGAAAGTGCCCTTGTCCATCATCAGGCAGTTTAGGAGCCACCTCTTTGGCTGAGTCCATCAATGCGTGGATATAGCCTCCCAGCAAGCATGTGGCGTTAGTAGACTTTAAAGCCATACTTGCTTAGGAGAACACCTTCTTGGCTGACTGCTCCAGCTTTTTGGAGTCCCTATCCCCCGGGGTGGTGGGGAAGGATCCCGCCAATTGTTTTCATGAACATGACATATGAACCACCAAGCTCTCTGGAGAAAGGTGGGAGGTTAGAAAAGCCGGATCCCCTGGAGCAGGCTTATAGCGCCTTGCAACCGCTCTTGAAACTGCTGGGGTAGACAAAGGCTTCTGCCACACCTCTAGAATCAGCTCCGTTAAAGTCTCATTGAATGGAAGTATAGGCTCAACTACCTTAGACGGAGAGTGCAAAACCTCAGTTAGAATATTAGACCTGACCTCAGCTGTGGGCAATTGCAGATCCAACAGGTCAGCAGCCTTCCAATGACAGTATGATATGGAGCCACGACCTGAGAAGGCATTGCCTTTGGGAAAGAGAGCTCCCACTTCGGGGAAGTGTCCAAGCCACTGGCCTCTTTTAGACCTTCGAAGTCATCCACAGACTCAAGGATTTCTCCCGCTTCATCTTGTTCCTGCTGCCCCTGGTACTCTTCTTCCTCCAGCAGCCTCTGAGCCTCCCTTCTGGAGCGCATCTTGGGATCTGCGTCACCAGGCACAGTGCTGGTGACATTAGTGCCAGCGTCGAAGGAGGACCCTCAGTAGTGGTCAGCGGCGTCGCTCGAAGCCGGGAAGGCGTCAGCCCAAAACCAGACGGCGCTGGAGAGTGCAGAATCTACATTGAAAATCTCGGCACCGGGAGATGCCATGATGGTGTCATCGGCATGAAGGGCATGAAAGGTGCCTGGGTATATTGCTGGGGGATGCCCAAATTGTATGCAAGGGGACCCATGGGGCCAGCTGGTGAACCGGATGGGTGAGCTGCTTTGGCAACCATGCCAAACATCGCATTGAGAAAATGAGATGGATCGGCACCCGGACAAAGTGGTAATTTTATACAAGAAAATGATTTACTCAATCCCTCCAAATTCAGGATTTTACCTGAACACAGTACAGAAATAGCATTAATCAAGGCCACCGAGGAGATCAGGACTGTGATGGACAGAGGGGGTGCTGCTGCACTCGTCCTCCTCGATTTGCCGGCGGCTTTTGTCACTGTGGATCATAACCTACTGCAACTGCATCTGGAAACTTTAGGGGTTAAGGGTATGGCACTGGCCCTGCTATCCTCCAAACTGAAGGAAAGGAGACAAACAGTGACATTGGACAAGTTTAAATCAGCACCTTACGTCCTTCCATGCGGAGTCCTACAGATGGAGCGCATCTTGGGATCTGCAACCCAGATGGGATGTCCTCTGGTGGCCAGTGGAAATGGGGGAACTCCCAAAACCAGTTCAAAAGGCAAAAAACCGGGGGGTACTGATTGATAACAAACTTATCTTATCTAAGCAGACCAATGCTGTTGTGTCCGCCTCCCAATTTCTGATCAAGAAATTGAAGAAGATTCTACCTTATATCCTCATTGACTCCAGAAGAACGGTAGTGACTGCACTTGTGCAGTCAAAGTTAGACTACTGCAACAGACTCTACCTGAATATGCAGAACAATACCCAAAATAATTTCAGATGGTACAAAACGCAGCCGCTAGATTTCTACTGAATGTCTCTAAATATGAGTCCGTAGCTAAGGAGATTCGAAGACTCCACTGGCTTCCGGTGGCTCATCGTATCAAATTCAAGTCGCTATGCCTAGCATACAAGGCCCTGAATAATGCCGGACCAATGTTTCTTAAAAACCTCTTCTCTTGGTCGCATCCGGCCAGACAGTTACGTTCCACAGGCAACAAACTTATGAGGATTCCAAGGATCCGGACCTCAAGTTGGGGAGGCTGAAGCATCTCGTATGGCACAGCAAAATTATGGAACACACTTCCAATTGATCTCAGAAGCGCTAGCTCACTTACCTCCCTTAGAAAGGGTCTCAAAACATGACTATTTCATAATTAAATGCTGATTTCCTAGGCTTACCACAGTTTTAGAGCCATGACACCTCTGGGTATTCGAGAGCTCAATACATTTTAGTAACATAACAGTCTCAGCCAAACCGAATCCATAATGTAGCAACATAGGATCTGCTTTTATGATTACCCCCACTTTTTGCCTGGTGCGATGCTGTTTCTGACTAGTCTGACTGAGATCCTGCTAACCAGGGCCCCGTCTCTGTGCTTTCTCCCTTAAATTGACTATGGTGAGTACTTAGGTACATCCCAGATTGGCTACTTGTGTACTATTATAACTCCACGTATGTACCCACGACATACGTACACCAGGGGTCTCCTATGGGCGCCAGCATGCATTATGTTACCTACGGGCCTGCCATTGCAGCCTGTGTAAGCTGGTGCTAGCACCACTTACAACAGATATATGTTTTCCTATATCTGAGGTCACTGGACTTAAAACCTATAAGTCACCCCTAAGGCAGGCCTTTTAGTCCTGAAGGGAGGGTGCTCGTTCTATGTGAGGGTGCCTCTGCATGAGCAGAACACCCCTACAACCTTCAGAGTTCATTCTCCCGGGTTAAAAACGCATCAGCCATTCTGATACACAGAGTGGCCATGCATCATTACGCGATGACCATCTCTAAACTGGCTGTAACAAACCCTGTCATGTTTGGTATCAAATATGTTTTAATCATACCACCCAATTCCATGCACTCTAAAGCTCCTCCGGTAGGGCATCAGTGCCCTGGGTACCAGTCTTCTAGACCCGGACAGCACACCTTGGCTACTGCTGACCACAGACAAATTCTGCCTTCCTACTGATGAGCCAAGCTCGAGCAGGGGAAGGCAGAACAATAGGTATCCTGTCACAGGGAGGTGTCACCACCTCCCTGGCAGGGTTTAGTGTATTGTGGCCGGGAGCAGCACTTGCCAGCGCCACTTAGTCTGCTTGATGGGCACATTTGATGCCCTCCTTGCATAGTCCAGTTCAAACCAGCTCAGGAAGCCGTTGGCTCCAGTTCGGCATGAAACTGTACAAAGAATATGGGAGTATCCTCCCCACTGTCCAAATCCCACCCCTGGGTGGGAACCCTAAATCATCCAAACCATTTCCTTAAGGTACTTAAGGGCTTACCTGTAGGTGGGTCCTTAGATTGGGAGTGGGACAAGATTCACATCAAGACACCACTTCTTCGACCATCTGGGCACTCTAGACTTTGCTCTGGGTATCGAGACTGCAACTGGGAAGACTCCTGCTGCTCCTGGTCTCGTCGCCCTGCTTGGGTGCTGCAATGTACATGCCTGTGCTCCATACAGACACCTTCCAAAGACCTGTGGTCATCCAAAACACCTGAAGGAATCTCCCTTGAAGTGAAGGAGTCAATTCCCTGCATATGCAGGCACAGCAACGAAGCTGACCGGTCTGCTGATCCTGGGCTCCTACGGACTCCAAAAGGCTCAGCAACACAGGTGGTGGTTCTTCCCATCCCTCGAGGCCTGCCCTGTCTTCTCACCGAGTTTGAGGCCAGTATCCCTCGTCGGAGCCGCAGGAACCGAACACTTGTGCTCGTCGTCAATTTGCAGTTGCAAAGGCTTGTTGGCTCTCTTCCTCAGAGATCTCCGGGCTCCAAGTAGCCTCCACCTCAAGCATCTCCTGTGACCGAGATCTTTGTTCTCCTTGTATCCCTTGCACCGTGGGCCTGAATCTGTGGTGAACTGCTCAAGGTCCTCTGGCGACTCCAGTGCCCCCGGCCTGTGGGTCCATTTGAGGGTCTTCTTTGATTTCAGCTGGCTCCCCTGATTGCTCGGGGTCTGTTCTGACTCCCCTGCTTGCGGTGAGTCACCTGGATCTTGCTAGTCCCGACACTGTACCTTCTTCGCTTTCCACATTGTTTGTGGTTGCCAAGGCTTGTTGGTGTTCCCGGCAGACACCAACTCCTCAACTCTCGACATCCAATGTGGGACAGCTCGTGAACGGCTCCTGGTCTTCCACAGCATTGCCTGGTCCGCACAGCTGTGGAAAAGTAGGTCTGTTATCTTGCTATTCACTCTGCCATTTTGTGCTATACCCTTCATGACTGACCTCTCTGTATCACAAACACTCTGGAGCTTCACTTTTGACCTGCCACATTCCTGCACGGACGCTCACACCGTGTTCGTGCCCTGGCCTGACCACAAACTGACCAGCACATGCGCAACCATTCGGCAGGGAATTTCCCAGATGCTTATCGCCTTCACCCTGTGCACAATGCCCTGCAGGGGCCCAACAACTACCATCTGCGGACTTGAACTCTACTTGTCGTATAAACATGCTTTTCGCCTACATCCTGCAGGGGCCTTACCGCTACCATCTGTGGACTTATCAGATTAACCTTTGTTTGACATATAATCATGCCTTTTTCACCTATGCCCTGCAGGGGCCAAACAGCCACCACCTGCTGATTGTATCAGAACTGACCACTGCTTGTCTGTAAATTATTGGTGTTTGTTATTGTTCACTTAGCACGCACAGGGTGGGTATGAAGGTTATATAAGGTGAGGAACCAAAGCACTCAACAGACTGCCTCCTCAGACAGCTATGGGTGTCTGTTGTTGATGCTTTCTCTCTCATGAGATTGTAATAAATATCCTTTCTCTCCGTGCTCCAGTGTTGGTCTCAGTTTGTATTCTGGACCCGTGGACTATAGGGTGACCCTGCACCTTTGGGTGGTCCCCCAAAAGACCCCCCAATCCACAATTGACACCCAACGTGGGGACCAATCAGCGACACGGCTGCCCGGTCGAGGGGTCCCGATGAGGAAGTTGAACGGATGGTGGTGGGGTATGCCTATGTGAAAAAGACCCTCGTCCTCGTAGCCACCACCCGACCTTCACCACATCCGAATAGACCCCCGCAAGTGGCTCCGGTCCTGATTTGGGCCCCCGATAGACTTGGACGATCTTTGCAGTAAAGAGACCGCCTGGAGAACGAGACAAAGGATTCTGGTAGGGTCGCTGGTTTGCAACTCCTTTTTATTATTTGTTTGTTTATCTGGTTTTCTTCGTTAAGAAGTCACTCTATGCAAAAAGTGATGTTGGGTGGGTAATGTGGACTTTTTGTCGGTACTAGAAATTTGTAGAGACTTTTTTTAACATAGAAAAACCTGCCTGCGTTTAGTAAACTTGCACACTGGTTTGGTTGTTGTATATCTCGATTGAGGGTGCTGGAAGATAGTCAGCTGGCTCCCCCGGAAGGCCCCTCAAGTAAGGATATGTACATAAAAAAGGAATTTCTCCCATAATGTATAAATACACGTCCAAGGATAAAGAGACTCAGTGGCCCATATATGGTTCTTTTGAATCTCACAAAATTGAGGCTGTAGAAATACAGCTCTTTAGACGAAGGTTACGACAAGGTATGTTTGACACCCTAGGCCAATGGAAAAAGGAGCAAGCTGAAAGAGAGAGAAGGGCTCAGGTGAGGCTACAGAAACAGACGTTAATAGAATTACAACAGGAAAAATTGCGTCCAACCTCGTGTGTACAGACAGAGAACACAGGCTAAATGCGTCTGTCCAGTATCCTGTGCGTTATACACCACTAGCGCGAGTAGACCCTATGAAGAGGAGCTTCTCCTCCATCCATTGCCACCACCGTACCATGTCCCTCCCCATCCCCCATCCTATCCCATGGCCGGCCGATGGAAATGTACCCTCCGAAAATGCCCGGCCCTTCCTCCCGATCCCACTTCCCCTCCCGCTCAATCTGACCCCGAGACCACATCTTCTGCTCGATCCCACACACCCCGCATTACATCTGCACAGAAACAGGCCTTGGATGGTCTAGTTTGCACCTGCCTGGAGGATCTTTTCACCTCTAGCCAGATCCATGCTATCCATGAGGCCTATGCACCACCTCAAAAGGGCTACTTCCTACAACAATTTGCTTATGAAGTATTCTCTCTTTATAAGAAACGCCACGTAGTTACACCAGCAGACCATGTTAGAGGATTGTATCGTAAGTTGACAGAGGGGGGAGGAAGTGCTGAGGAAAGCAACAATTTGTTAGCACTCAAGCTACAAATGATGGAGGGTCTAAGGCGAAACCAGGAGGAAGAGGAAAAGCCACTAGTAATGGAGGGTGCGCCTGGAGGTCGTATGGTACCAATAAGGGAAGCAGCTCCAGTCTTTGTCCCCGCTCGAGGGGCAGGTACTGCTGAGGGACTGGATAGTCCAGATGCCAAAAGTAGGACGTTATATAATTGGGTGTACACTCCGTGGCGTCGAGCTGACATCTTAGCTTTCAAAAAGGACTTGAATGACCTCCGGAAGAATCCTACGGGATTCTACGAAGGGCTGGACACGGTTATTACCGCTTATACGATGACACTGACTGACATAGATCAGTGCTTTGGGTTAATTCTGCCCCCAGATATTTGGAGACCCATAAGGAAAGTTGACGATGAGGCCTTGTTTAAACATAAGTGGGAGGATTTGACGACAATGGACAGGGACAGAAAACCATGTGAAAGGCCTGCAGAAGCTATTTTAGAGCTGCCAGGTAACATGTTAAAAAACTTTGAAGGCCACAATTCCAGCTAGGAAAGTAGATTGGACAGCCATCACTGCTTGTAAACAAAAATCTGAGGAAACTACATCTGACTACTTCTCCCGCCTCAGCCAGGTGTTTATTGACTATAGTGGACAGGACTCGACAACTGAGACAGGTCGACACTTACTAGTTCAGACTTTGTTAAAGGATTGTTGCCACCCATCTCCACAAAGTTAGAGAATAGCGAAAGCACGTGGCCTGCTGCAACACCAACACAGTTCTTGACTATGGCCCAATATTATGAACATCTGCAGAATAAGATAGAGGAGGAAAAAGATAAGAAAAGAAAAGAACTCAAAGAAAAAATAATGCTTTCCCAAATCAGCATTAGAGGGGAGGAAACGGTAGAGGTCCACAGTATAATTATATGCCCTTGACTGCTGGAACACACCCACCCCCACGTCAACTGTCCCAGGACCAATGTGCGTATTGTAAAGAAACAGGCCACTGGCGCACAGATTGTCCTCTTTTGCAGCAAAATACAATGGGTCGGGGAAGGGGACTGAGTAGAGGTAGAGTCCCACCCTCCAACGGACAGCGCCCCAATGTCTTCGATAACAATAGACAGGCTTTTGCACGCGATTTTTCAGTTGACAGCTTCCCCGACAATGAATTTTCATGAGGCAGCCTGGGAGAGGGAAAGGAACCAGTGGAACTTCCAGTTGATCAATCAGGCCCTTATGTCACAACTTCAGTGGTTGGAACTCAGGGCAAATTCTTGGTCGACACAGGGCCCTCTAGAAGTGCCCTCTCATATAAGCTGATTCCTAGGGCGCCCCAGTCTGGCTTATCGGTCACATCTGTAGGATTTGTGTGAGAAGTTGGCCTGATGTATGATGTCCACAATTCTGTGGGCACCTTTTATCAGTCCAAACAATCCCTTATGGTGGTGGTTGTAAGTCAACCTTAAAAAGACAAGCTATCCTAGGGGTAGCATGGACTAAGCAGCCTTCAGGCTAAACTCAAGAGGGCATGTAAAGCCAGCTGTTTTACCATATGCAATCCTGTAATATCAAATGAAAGGACAGCACACAAGTTATATATTATAAAAATATATGTATTTATTACTAGAATAATCCTCTGTACTCTTTATGAGTATAGAAGCACTAGCGGTTAAACAAAAGCACAGTTTAACATATGAAAGTTGCACGTTTATGGATGAGGCCTGTGGCCACACAAACCATATATCAAAAAAGTGGTATAAGTATCACTTTACGAACATTGGTAAGGCCTGGGGCCTTGGGAATCACTGGGACTGCACTGGACTAACAGCAGTTAGGACGGGAGTAGCCCACGGGATTCGGGTGCAGCGCTAAAAGCACACGCATGCACCAATGCAAAGTCAATGGTGCGTAAAAGTTATCGAGTTACAGTTTTACGAGTCTTCCGACTGGACTAGAATTACCAAACTTTAGACTTAGACACTAGAGGTGTAAACCACTACAGGAGCACCAGCGTTCATGAGTTACCTCACCCACAGGAAGTGGGTGCATAGGTCCGAGGACGTCACAATGGAACGGCTCCGCTCACAACTCTGTATGATGTCACCGGAGCCATAAGAAGTCCTCGTCGGTGTGCTGACATCAGTTCCACCATTTTTTCTATGCCTTCGAGGCGAATGGGTGGACCGACAACATAATTGCAGTATACACAGTATACAATATATACACAAATACACACAGTATAGAGTTAAAGAGGAAAAGCTAGAGAAGCAAAGGATTTCCTAACAATAAACAGTATGGCATGCAATAGACATAAGAAAACAACCATGTCAAACAATGACAACTATTTTCAGTATACAAAGGTGGACAATGGGTAGAAGGGTGGGTCAGTAAGGAATCCACAGGCAGATACTACATCCACCAGAAAAAAGTATAACAAAAGGTAACCAACTTGTTCTTCTGATGGATACATCTGCCTGTGGATTACTCCCCTTTTGAATTGAATCCCACAGCAGACCCGCTCCCGGAGGAGGGTATCCACCTACTCATACCAATCCTGCAACACAGAACAAGCAAAATGGCCTTCCCTCCTCATCTCAGAATCCAAGCAATAATGCTTCGTAAAAGTGTGGAGGGAGGCCCATATTGCCGCCTTACAAAGGTTCATTAGAGGAACACCTCTAGCCAAAGCAGATGTGGAAGACTTAGCTCTAGTAGCATCAGCTCTGATAACTTCAGGAGGCTCCTTCTTGGCCAGGGCCTAGCATATCTTGATACACAAGATGATCCACCTGGATAGCGTTCTCTTGGGGACGGCTTTGCCCTTCATCTTCCCCACAAAGCAAACAAAGAGCTGGTCGTCTAACCTTGAGTCTTTGGTTCTGTCTAAATAGAAGCTGACCGCACTTCGAGGGTCCAATCAGTGAAGTCTTTCCTCCTCCTTGGAAGGGTCAGGATAGAAGGTAGGCAACGTAATAGACTGTCCCAGGTGGAAAGTAGAAACAACCTTAGGTAGGAAAGCAGCTCTGGTCAGTGAGAAATCCAGAGGCAGATATTGTATCCACCAGAAAAAGCATTATCAAAGGTAAGTAACTCGTTCTTCTGATGGATACATCTGCCTGTGGATTCCTCACCTTTTGAACTGAATCCCTAAGCAGTCCCTCTCCTGGTGAAGGGTGTCCACCTACTCATACTAAAAAGTCCTGCAGCACAGAACATGCAAAATGGCCGTCCCTCCTCACCTCTGAATCCAAGCAATAATGATTCGCGAAAGTGTGGAGGGAGGCCCATGTTGCAGCCTTACAGATGTCTATCACGGAGACACCTTTAGCCAAAGCTGAAGATGAAGTCTTTGCCCTGCTAGAATGAGCTCTAATAGCTTGAAGAGGCTCCTTCTTGGCCAAGGCATAGCATATCTTGATGCACAAGATGATGGTCTGGAAAGCGTTCTCTTATGGACAGCTTTGCCCTTCATTTGTCACACGTAACCAACAAAAAACTTATTGTCCAACCTCAAGTCCATGGTTCTGTCCAAGTAGAAGCTGACCACCGTTCGAGGATCCAAGTGGTGAGGTCTCTCCTCCTCCTTGGAAAGGTGAGGGGAGGATAGAAAGTGGTTAAAGTAAGAGACTGCCCTAGAACAAAACAGTGACCACCTTATGCAGGAAAGCAGCTCTGTTCTTGAGAGCCATCATGTTAGCATGGATGGTTGTAAACGGAGGCTTAAAACTAAGAGCCTGAAACTCACTTACCCTCCAGGCAGAGGTAATAGCACTTAGAAAAGCAGTTTTGAAAGTGAGAAGCCTAAGGGGCAACTATGAAGAAGCTCAAAAGGAGAAATCATCAGGAAAGTCAGAACCAAGTTCAAGACCCAATGAGGCATAATGAAGGAAGTGGGAAGAAATTAATTAGTGAGGCCCTTAATGAACCTCATAACTATCGAAGACTTGAACAACGAAGGCTGGTCAGGAAAACAAAGGAAGACAGATACAGCAGACAAGTAACCCTTAACAGTAGCCACAGCAAAACCTTGCTGGGCCAAGGAAGGAGAAAAGCTAAGAACATCAGATAAATGGACCTTCAGGGGATCATTCAAACTCTCTCCACACCACTTCACAAATCTGGTCCATCTACAAGAATAAACACATTTGGTGGAGTGTCTTCTGGCAGATAAAATAACGCCAACCACATCCGGTGGGAGAGAGAAAGAACTCCGGTTGCCCCGTTCAATCTCCAGGCATGAAGGTGCAGACTCTGGAGTTGGGGGTGTAGAACCTACCCGTGCAACTGTGAGAGGAGATCTGCCCTGAGAGGGAGACGGAGTGCAGGTTGTGATGAGAGATGAAGAAGGTCTGTGCACCACTCCCTTCTTGGCCAATCCAGGGCGATGAATATGATTTGGGCACGGTCTTGGTGAATCTTTCTCAGAACCTGAGGAATGAAAGGTATGGGAGGAAAGGCGTAAAGGAGCAGCAAGCCCCAAACTAGCTGAAATGAGTCCCCCAATGCTCCCTGCAACGGATACTGGAGACTGCAAAACAACAGGCAGTGTCCGTTCTTCTGAGTGGCAAACAGTTCCAACCGAGAAAACCCCACATCCTGAAAATGTGGCAGACCACCTCCAGATGGAGACGCCCCTCGCTATTGGCCGAATACTGCCGACTGAGAGTGTCTGCACGCACATTCAGCACTTCTGCCAGATGAGTCGTAATCATGCAAATCCAATGGTCCTGAGCCCAGGACCAGAGTCGCAGAGGTTGTCTGCAGAGGCGATACAACCCTACTACTACCTGCTTGTTGATGTACCACATTGCGGTAGTGCTGTCAGTCAGGACCAGAACTGACTAATCAGAAAGAGAGGGAAGAAAGGACTTGAGAGCCAAAGGTATCGCTCGCAATTCTAGAATATTGATGTAAAACAACCTTTCCTCTAGAGACCAAAGGCCTTTGATATCCAGACCCACCAGATGAGCTCCCCACCCCAGAGTGGAGGCATCCGTTATCACTGTGGCCACCGGTGGAGGAGGCTGAAACTTCTTCCCTTGAGACAGGTTGCCTGGAACACTCCACCATAAAAGATCCGCCGCAGTGTCTCTGGAGATTCTGACCACCTCCCTGAGATCTCCATTTTGCTGAAACCACTGCCTGCAGAGGCCTCACTGGAGTGTCCTCTTATGCCAGCATGCATGGTCGACCAACAGTATGCAGGAAGAGAACTGACCGAACAAGAGTAAGACCTTCAGGACTGAAACTTCCGCCCCTTCTTGAAACAACTGAATCATAGCATGGATATCTAGGATCCTCTGAGGAGACGGGAAGGCACGATTCACTGCAGAGTCCAGTAATGCTCCTATGAACAGGTTGACTGGGAGGGCATCAGGTGAGATATTGGGTACAAGACCCAAGTCAAACAACAGCCGAGCTGTTATCTGCAGATGATGCAGCACCAACTCTGGAGACTTCACCTTGAGCAGCCAGTCGTCCAGATAGGGGAATACCGGAATCCCCAACCTTCTAAGATGAGCTGCAACCACCACCATCATGTTCGTGAAGACTCAGGGTGCAGAAGTAAGTCCGAATTGAAGGAGTGCAAATTGGTAGTGTTGGGATCCAACTGTAAAATGAAGTTATCTCTGATGTGACCTCAGGATTTGGATGTGGGAATACGCATCTTGCAAATCGATCAACACCATTCAGTCTTCCTGCTGCAGCACCTGAAGAACCTGAGCTAGGGTCAACATCTTGAATTTCTCCTGTTTGAGGAAAACAAAATCAAGACCCTGAGGTCCAGGATCGGTCTGAACCGCCCATCCTTTTTGGGGATCAGTAAATACCGCAAGTAACACCCCTGACATTGTTCCTGATCCGGAACCACCTCTATTGCACCTTTCTGAAGCAAGGCCAGGACCTCTTGCTGAAGAAGCAGCAGAGGGTGCTCCGAACACCAGCTCTGGCGAGGAGGGTAAAGAGGGGGAAACTCCTGGAAATGAATGGCGTACACATTTTCTACATGATTCAAAACCCAAAGATCTGATGTAACAGATTTCCAGTTTTTCAGAAAATGGGACACCCGGCCTCCTACGGGAGCAACATGCTCCAAGATGGGGGGGATCTAGAGCTGCTTCCTTGTGGAACCGGTGGTGGAAACAGCAGGAGGAGTACGACTGGTGCAGAACGTCCCCCGGCATGCAGCCTCTTCCCTTCCCTATGTACGACTTGTACAGGGAGTTCTGCTGCTGCTGTTGTTGCTGACGGTCTCGAAAGGAAGCCACTTTCAAAAGCCATGAAACCTCCTTTAACAATAGCACCTAGGCTGGGACTACAAGCCTAAGGATCTTGCAGTAGCCCTGCTATCCTAGAAGCGCTGAAGAGCAGAATCCGCCTTTGTCCCAAAGAGCCTGGATCCATTGAAAGGAAGATCAAGCAGAGAGGCCTGAACATACAGACAAACCCCAAACTTCTCAACCAGGAGTGCCTCCTGGTAGCCACAGAGGAGCCCATCACCCTGGTGACTGAGTCCACTGTATTCAGACCTGACTGAATCAATGACGAGCTGCAGCCTGCGTATCAGTCAATACCTCCAGAAAGTGCCCTTGTCCATCATCAGGCAGTTTAGGAGCCACCTCTTTGGCTGAGTCCATCAATGCGTGGATATAGCCTCCCAGCAAGCATGTGGCGTTAGTAGACTTTAAAGCCATACTTGCTTAGGAGAACACCTTCTTGGCTGACTGCTCCAGCTTTTTGGAGTCCCTATCCCCCGGGGTGGTGGGGAAGGATCCCGCCAATTGTTTTCATGAACATGACATATGAACCACCAAGCTCTCTGGAGAAAGGTGGGAGTTTAGAAAAGCCGGATCCCCTGGAGCAGGCTTATAGCGCCTTGCAACCGCTCTTGAAACTGCTGGGGTAGACAAAGGCTTCTGCCACACCTCTAGAATCAGCTCCGTTAAAGTCTCATCGAATGGAAGTATAGGCTCAACTACGTTAGACGGAGAGTGCAAAACCTCAGTTAGAATATTAGACCTGACCTCAGCTGTGGGCAATTGCAGATCCAACAGGTCAGCAGCCTTCCAATGACAGTATGATATAGAGCCGCGACCTCAGAAGGCATTGCCTTTGGGGAAGAGAGCTCCCACTTCGGGGAAGTGTCCAAGCCACTGGCCTCTTTTAGACCTTCGAGTCATCCACAGACTCAAGGATTTCTCCCGCTTCATCTTGTTCCTGCTGCCCCTGGTACTCTTCTTCCTCCAGCAGCCTCTGAGCCTCCCTTCTGGAGCGCATCTTGGGATCTCCGTCACCAGGCACAGTGCTGGTGACATTAGTGCCGGCGTCGAAGGAGGACCCTCAGTAGTGGTCAGCGGCGTCGCTCGAAGCCGGGAAGGCGTCAGCCCAAAACCAGACGGCGCTGGAGAGTGCAGAATCTACATTGAAAATCTCGGCACCGGGAGATGCCATGATGGTGTCATCGGCATGAAGGGCGTGAAAGGTGCCTGGGCATATTGCTGGGGGATGCCCAAATTGTATGCAAGGGGACCCATGGGGCCAGCTGGTGAACCGGATGGGTGAGCTGCTTTGGCAACCATGCCAAACATCGCATTGAGAAAATGAGATGGATCGGCACCCGGACAAAGTGGTAATTTTATACAAGAAAATGATTTACTCAATCCCTCCAAATTCAGGATTTTACCTGAACACAGTACAGAAATAGCATTAATCAAGGCCACCGAGGAGATCAGGACTGTGATGGACAGAGGGGGTCCTGCTGCACTCGTCCTCCTCGATTTGCCGGCGGCTTTTGTCACTGTGGATCATATCCTACTGCAACTGCATCTGGAAACTTTAGGGGTTAAGGGTATGGCACTGGCCCTGCTATCCTCCAAACTGAAGAAAAGGAGACAAACAGTGACATTGGACAAGTTTAAATCAGCACCTTACGTCCTTCCATGCGGAGTCCTACAGAGCTCATTTCTTAGCCCATCTCTTTTTAACTTCATGTATCAGAACTTGCACCTTTGAACCAAGACTTCGGCTTTAGTCTCACTTCATACGCCGACTACACCCAGATTGGGGTGGCAGCATATAAAGGTCAAGCCTCCCCATCATCGCCGTTTCAAAACTATATGATGGAAATAAAAGGTGGATTGGAAAGCACTGTCTCAAACTTAACTTTGAGAAACCGAAATAGTGATCTTTGGGATCTGCAACCCAGATGGGATGTCCTCTGGTGGCCAGTGGAAATGGGGGAACTCCCAAAACCAGTTCAAAAGGCAAAAAAACGGGGGGTACTGATTGATAACAAACTTATCTTATCTAAGCAGACCAATGCTGTTGTGTCCGCCTCCCAATTTCTGATCAAGAAATTGAAGAAGATTCTACCTTATATCCCCATTGACTCCAGAAGAACGGTAGTGACTGCACTTGTGCAGTCAAAGTTAGACTACTGCAACAGACTCTACCTGAATATGCAGAACAATACCCAAAATAATTCCAGATGGTACAAAAGGCAGCCGCTAGATTTCTACTGAATGTCTCTAAATATGAGTCCGTAGCTAAGGAAATTCGAAGACTCCACTGGCTTCCGGTGGCTCATCGTATCAAATTCAAGTCGCTATGCCTAGCATACAAGGCCCTGAATAATGCCGGACCAATGTTTATTAAAAACCTCTTCTCTTGGTCCCATCCGGCCAGACAGTTACGTTCCACAGGCAACAAACTTATGAGGATTCCCGGCTTGGGAAAGGCTTATTTGTGTAACGCTGCGCTCTGCTAATCACCCTGCGCTGAAGCGAACATACTAGCGAAGTAGAGCGTGTATTTTTAAATAAATAACCCGTTTTTGCCTATTTTAGTTTAATATCGTTTTTTCTCATCCCTGATTTTAATCGCCCACTTGCGCATACCAGCACTTTAATTGTGCCCTTCACCGCTGTTTTAGCGGATTTTCCCCGGGTTCTTCGTGGCTCCGCCATCTTGGGGGTAGCTGGGGACGTCTGCTAGCGCCATCCTGTTGAGCGCTCTAGTGTTCAGGCGGCCAGGCGAGGTGAACGCCCTACTTAAACCTGTAATGAATACGCGCAGCGGGCGTGCCGGACTCGAGCCAGAGTCCTGCCCGTCTGCGCCCGTCAGCGCTAAGGAGGCGCACAAGGAGGTAGGCTGTGCCCCATGTTGGGCTTTTTGTAATGACTCCTTCGGTTTATGTGGTGATCCATCGCGCCCGCATAGCAAGATCTCAATGCAGTGTCATGAGGTCTTAAATCCAAATACTTGGGATGGCCCCGTTTGTTGTCGTCAGTGTAAGACTATGTTTAGCCCTGAGCCATCTGCCCTAGTGATCGATGCGGTAGTTCCAAATTCCACACTTTTATGTGGTGGACTTATTAATGCTCGTTCACTGTGTAAGAATGCTCAAAACATCAATGATTTGATTATGGAGGCAAATCTAGATTGGCTCCTTATTACAGAAACCTGGCTTAAACCTTGGTGTAACCCTGACTTAGCTGTGGCACTCCCGCAGAACTTCTGGATACAGCGATTAGATAGGCCTCTGAAATGGGGTGGAGGCCTGGCAATCCTTTATCGTGACTCACTCACATGTACCACACATGAGCTGCCAGATATTAAAGGCGCGGAGGCCATGGCCTTCTGTTTAGGTCTACATGATTCTTTTACCTTCTCTGGTGCCCTAATTTATCGTCCCCCTGGTTCTCCTATCGAGTTTTTAGAGAGTGTGGGAGATGTACTGAGTGATTTAGTGCTTAGGTCTGCCCACTTTACCCTTCTAGGGGACTTGAACCTTCACTTAGACTCTCCGATTGAGCCGGGAGTAAGTTGCTTTATGGACACTATCAATGTCCTAGGCCTTACCCTTCTTACTCTAGAACCCACTCACACAGCAGGACATGTCTTGGATTGTATCTGTTCCAATTCAGAAAGGCTAGTAGTTAAATCTCCTTGCCCTCAGATTTGGACTGATCACAACTTAATTCCGTTTGACATCTCTCTGAAGCGTAATGTTCCTGCAAATAATAGGAATAAAATAGACGCGCTAATTAAACCAGAGTGGAGGAACCTCTCCACTAGGCCAGATCTGGTAGAGACCCTAAAAGAAAGTAAGCCCACTCCAACGGGCCATACTTCTACTGATTATCAGCAATTCTGTAATTGGATAACGACAGTTGGAACTCTCCTAGTCCCAACTCGTAAGAAAAATGTAGGTGGTCCAAAAAGCAAAAAGAGTGCCCCGTGGTTTTCTCTAACCCTAAAGAAAGAGCTAGTGGAAGTGAGATCTCTGGAGCGTAGGTGGCGTAGGAATTACGAGGCGGCCGCCCGCGATGTCTATTTACTAGCCAAAAGACGATATCATGCAGCAATTAAGCTAGCAAAAAAGGCTTACTACCTGCATGCGATAACTATCTCTGGGAATGGCCAAAAGGAAATTTTTAAGATAGTGAATTACTATATTAATCCTCCAGCCCTTCTACAGGAAATTCCCCCGTCCCTATCTCTTTGTAATGCCATTGCCAACTATTTTGAAAACAAGATCTTGGACATTGTGAAGGTTTTTCCACCTGTGTCTCCGCTGGAGGCGGCTAAGACCACAATAAGCTCTTCAAGTCTGAAGGTATTTGCCCCTATTTCCTTGGATGACACTAATAAAGCCATTTTAGTAAGTAAATCTGGATCCCCTTTTGATCCATGTCCACCTTCAGTCATACAGGCCCTAGTGGAGGTGGCTAATCCCATCATCAACAGCATCATCAATTCGTCCTTGGCCACGGCAGAAATTCCCAGTGACTGGAAGCTTGCTGCAGTCAAGCCCCTTCAGAAAAAGGCTATCCCTGACCCGTCCACCCTCTCCAACCTGTGCCCTATCTCCCTGCTCCCTTTGGTGTTCAAACTGACAGAAAAATGTGTTAATAACCAGCTTACAAATTTTCTAGAGGAGAATGACATCCTGCACCCTAACCAATCAGGGTTTCGTTCGAAACATTCTACCGAATCAGCTTTGCTGTTTACGGTTGAGACCCTACGATTGGCGGTGGACCAGGGTAAGAAGGCCGTCTTGATTTTACTCGATCTATCGGCGGCCTTCGATACGGTCTCACACACCATCTTAGTGGACCGTTTAGCCAACGCGGGTATAGGAGGGGTGGTATTGGCGTGGCTTAGAAATTTTCTGAGCAACAGGCGCCAAATTACGGTATTGGGCCAGTATCAATCCGAAGCTAAAGTCGTCAGCTCAGGGGTCCCTCAGGGCTCGAGCTTGAGCCCGGTACTTTTTAATCTGTACATGGTGCCCCTGATTGAGCTAATTGCGAGTTACCAGATTAGCACAATATCTTATGCTGATGACACTCAGCTCATCCTGGTCCTGGATAGGGAACTGCCGGGGGCCGAGGAGAATTCGAAAAACTGCCTTACGGCCACATTTGAGTGGATGACTAACAATCACCTCAAATGTAATTCCGGTAAGACAGAAATTTTGCCGTTTGGCTCTCAAAATCTGTTCTCCCCGAAAGACTGGTGGCCTGATGATGCTGAAGCCCCTCCAAACACTATCTCTTCTGCCCGAAACTTGGGCATCAAATTCGACGACCAGTTGTCCTTTAAACAACAAACGGTGGCCGTGGCTGGTACGTGTTTTCATATCATTAGATCTCTGAGGAAGTTTTTTGATCTGCTTCCCTTGTCAGCAAGAAAAACGGTGGCAGTTGCTTTGATTACATCTAGACTGGACTACTGCAATGGCCTGTACGCGGGAGCAAATAAGTCCGTGCTCCACAGGCTGCAGATGGTCCAGCACGCAACTGCCCGTTTGGTGTTACGCTGGCCTCGTAAGTCATCTGCCTCGGCCGCGCTTAGGGCTCTTCATTGGTTACCGATCTGTAAACGGATCCTGTTTAAGATTCTTCTGATTACATTTCGAGCCTTCCAACAGATAGGGCCTAGATATCTGGCCAACGGCTTTACGCGCTATCAGCCGACGCGTTGTCTGAGGTCTGCAAATCAGAACCTGTCAGTGACAACCAGATTTAAGCGGGCCACTAAAGGTGGGAGATCTCTTTTTCTTCTGGGCGCCAAGGCCTGGAACAAACTTCCGCCGCAGCTCCGATTGATGTCAAATGAGAGCAATTTCAGGAAAGCGCTCAAAACTTGGTTGTTTTCACTCACTGACGCCGCGTGTAGAGCACTGGTGTAGAGTGTATTGTTACTAGTTTGCCTTCATTCCCCCTGACCCTTTTCATCTGGGTTGGTGTTAAGCGCCAAGATACTCTCTGGAGAGGTAGCCGCGCTATAAAAATGCACTTTACATTACATTACAGGATTCCAAGGATCCGGACCTCAAGTTGGGGAGGCTGAAGCATCTCGTATGGCACAGCAAAATTATGGAACACACTTCCAATTGATCTCAGAAGCGCTAGCTCACTTACCTCCTTTAGAAAGGGTCTCAAAACAGGACTATTTCAGAATTAAATGCTGCTTTCCTAGGCTTACCACAGTTTTAGAGCCATGACACCTCTGGGAATTCGAGAGCTCAATACATTTTAGTAACATAACAGTCTCAGCCAAACCGAATCCATAATGTAGCAACGTAGGATCTGCTTTTATGATTACCCCCACTTTTTGCCTTGTGCGATGCTGTGTCTGACTAGTCTGACTGAGATCCTGCTAACCAGGGCCCCGTCTCTGTGCTTTCTCCCTTAAATTGACTATGGTGAGTACTTAGGTACATCCCAGATTGGCTACTTGTGTACTATTATAACTCCACGTATGTACCCACGACATACGTACACCAGGGGTCTCCCATGGGCGGCAGCATGCATTATGTTACCTACTGGCCTGCCATTGCAGCCTGTGTAAGCTGGTGCTAGCACCACTTACAACAGATATATGTTTTCCTATATCTGAGGTCACTACACTTAAAACCTATAAGTCACCCCTAAGGCAGGCCTTTTAGTTCTGAAGGGAGGGTGCTCGTTCTATGTGAGCGTGCCTCTGCATGAGCAGAACACCCCTACAACCTTCAGAGTTCATTCTCCCGGGTTAAAAACGCATCAGCCATTCTGATACACAGAGTGGCCATGCATCATTACGCGATGACCATCTCTAAACTGGCTGTAACAAACCCTGTCATGTTTGGTATCAAATATGTTTTAATCATACCACCCACACCGTAAACGGTGTGGGATATGATTCCATGCACTCTAAAGCTCCTCCGGTAGGGCATCAGTGCCCTGGGTACCAGTCTTCTAGACCCGGACAGCACACCTTGGCTACTGCTGACCACAGACAAATTCTGCCTTCCTACTGATGAGCCAAGCTCAAGCAGGGGAAGGCAGAACAATAGGTATCCTGTCACAGGGAGGTGTCACCACCTCCCTGGCAGGGTTTAGTGTATTGTGGCCGGGAGCAGCACTTGCCAGCGCCACTTAGTCTGCTTGATGGGCACATTTGATGCCCTCCTTGCATAGTCCAGTTCACACCAGCTCAGGAAGCCGTTGGCTCCAGTTCGGCATGAAACTGTACAAAGAATATGGGAGTATCCTCCCCACTGTCCAAATCCCTCCCCTGGGAGGGAACCCTAAATCATCCAAACCATTTCCTTAAGGTACTTAAGGGCTTACCTGTAGGTGGGTCCCTAGATTGGGAGTGGGACAAGATTCACATCAAGACACCACTTCTTCGACCATCTGGGCACTCTAGACTTTGCTCTGGGTATCGAGACTGCAACTGGGAAGACTCCTGCTGCTCCTGGTCTCGTCTCCCTGCTTGGGTGCTGCAATGTACATGCTTGTGCTCCATACAGAAACCTTCCAAAGACCTGTGGTCATCCAAAACACCTGAAGGAATCTCCCTTGAAGTAAAGGAGTCAATTCCCTGCATATGCAGGCACAGCAACGAAGCTGACCGGCCTGCTGATCCTGGGCTCCTACGGACTCCAAAAGGCTCAGCAACACAGGTGGTGGTTCTTCCCATCCCTCGAGGCCTGCCCTGTCTTCTCACCGAGTTTGAGGCCAGTATCCCTCGTCGGAACCGCAGGAACCGAACACTTGTGCTCCTCGTCAACTTGCAGTTGCAAAGGCTTGTTGGCTCTCTTCCTCAGAGATCTCCGGGCTCCAAGTAGCCTCCACCTCAAGCATCTCCTGTGACCGAGATCTTTGTTCTCCTTGTATCCTTTGCACCGTGGGCCTGAATCTGTGGTGAACTGGTCGAGGTCATCTGGCGACTCCAGTGCCCCCGGCCTGTGGGTCCATTTGAAGGTCTTCTTTGATTTCAGCTGGCTCCCCTGATTGCTCGGGGTCTGTTCTGACTCCCCTGCTTGCGGTGAGTCACCTGGATCTTGCTAGTCCCGCCACTGTACCTTCTTCGCTTTCCACATTGTTTGTGGTTGCCAAGGCTTGTTGGTGTTCCCGGCAGACACCAACTCCTCAACTCTCGACATCCAATGTGGGACAGCTCGTGAACGGCTCCTGGTCTTCCACAGCATTGCCTGGTCCGCACAGCTGTGGAAAAGTAGGTCTGTTATCTTGCTATTCACTCTGCCATTTTGTGCTATACCCTTCATGACTGACCTCTCTGTATCACAAACACTCTGGAGCTCCACTTTTGACCTGCCACATTCCTGCACGGACGCTCACACCCTGTTCGTGCCCTGGCCTGACCACAAACTGACCAGCACATGCGCAACCATTCGGCAGGGAATTTCCCAGATGCTTAATGCCTTCACCCTGTGCACAATGCCCTGCAGGGGCCCAATAACTACCATCTGCGGACTTGAACTCTACTTGTCGTATAAACATGCTTTTCGCCTACGCCCTGCAGGGGCCTTACCGCTACCATCTGTGGACTTATCAGATTAACCTTTGTTTGACATATAATCATGCCGTTTTCACCTATGCCCTGCAGGGGCCAAACAGCCACCACCTGCTGATTGTATCAGAACTGACCACTGCTTGTCTGTAAATTATTGGTGTTTGTTATTGTTCACCTAGCACGCACAGGGTGGGTATGAAGGTTATATAAGGTGAGGAACCAAAGCACTCAACAGACTGTCTCCTCAGACAGCTATGGGTGTCTGTTGTTGATGCTTTCTCTCTCATGAGATTGTAATAAATATCCTTTCTCTCCGTGCTCCAGTGTTGGTCTCAGTTTGTATTCTGGACCCGTGGACTATAGGGTGACCCTGCACCTTTGGGTGGTCCCCCCAAAAAACCCCGAATCCACAATTGACGCCCAACGTGGGGACCAATCAGCGACACGGCTGCCCGGTCGAGGGGTCCCGATGAGGAAGTTGAACAGATGGTGGTGGGGTATGCCTATGTGAAAAAGACCCTCGTCCTCGTAGCCACCACCCGACCTTCACCACATCCGAATAGACCCCCGCAAGTGGCTCCGGTCCTGATTTGGGCCCCCGATAGACTTGGACGATCTTTGCAGTAAAGAGACCGCCTGGAGAACGAGACAAAGGATTCTGGTAGGGTCGCTGGTTTGCAACACCTTTTTATTATTTGTTTGGTTATCTGGTTTTCTTCGTTAAGAAGTCACTCTATGCAAAAAGTGATGTTGGGCGGGTAATGTGGACTTTTTGTCGGTACTAGAAATTTGTAGAGACTTTTTTTAACATAGAAAAACATGCCTGCGTTTAGTAAATTTGCACAATGGTTTGGTTGTTGTATATCTCGATTGAGGGTGCTGGAAGATAGTCAGCTGGCTCCCCCGGAAGGTCCCTCAAGTAAGGATATGTACATAAAAAACGGTATTTCTCCCATAATGTATAATTCATTATGGCATAAATACACGTCCAAGGATAAAGAGACTCAGCGGCCCATATATGGTTCTTTTGAATCTCACAAAATTGAGGCTGTAGAAATAAGCTCTTTAGACGAAGGTTACGACAAGCTACGTTTGACACCCTAGGCCAATGGAAAAAGGAGCAAGCTGAAAGAGAGAGAAGGGCTCAGGTGAGGCTACAGAAACAGACGTTAATAGAATTACAACAGGAAAAATTGCGTCCAACCTCGTGTGTACAGACAGAGAACACAGGCTAAATGCGTCTGGTCAGAATCCTGTGCGTTATACACCACTAGCGCGAGTAGACCCCTATGAAGAGGAGCTTCTCCTCCATCCATTGCCACCACCGTACCATATCCCTCCCCATCCTATCCCATGGCCGGCCGATGGAAATGTACCCTCCGAAAATGCCCGGCCCTTCCTCCCGATCCCACTGCCCCTCCCGCTCAATCTGACCCCGAGACCACATCTTCTGCTCGATCCCACACACCCCGCATTACATCTGCACAGAAACAGGCCTTGGATGGTCTAGTTTGCACCTTCCTGGAGGATCTTTTCACCTCTAGCCAGATCCATGCTATCTATGAGGCCTATGCATCAACCTCAAAAGGGCTACTTCCTACAACAATTTGCTTATGAAGTATTCTCTTTTTATAAGAAACGCCACGTAGTGACACCAGCAGACCATGTTAGAGGATTGTATCGTAAGTTGAGAGAGGGGGGAGGAAGTGCTGAGGAAAGCAACAATTTGTTAGCACTCAAGCTACAAATGATGGAGGGTCTAAGGCGAAACCAGGAGGAAGAGGAAAAGCCACTAGTAATGGAGGGTGCGCCTGGAGGTCGTATGGTACCAATAAGGGAAGCAGCTCCAGTCTTTGTCCCTGCTCGAGGGGCAGGTACTGCTGAGGGACTGGATAGTCCAGATGCCAAAAGTAGGACGTTATATAATTGGGTGTACACTCCGTGGCGTCGAGCTGACATCTTAGCTTTCAAAAAGGACTTGACTGACCTCCGGAAGAATCCTACAGGATTCTACGAAGGGCTGGACACGGTTATTACCGCTTATACGATGACACTGACTGACATAGATCAGTGCTTTGGGTTAATTCTGCCCCCAGATATTTGGAGACCCATAAGGAAAGTTGACGATGAGGCCTTGTTCAAACATAAGTGGGAGGATTTGACGACAATGGACAGGGACAGAAAACCATGTGAAAGGCCTGCAGAAGCTATTTTAGAGCTGCCAGGTAACATAGTAAAACATTTGAAGGCCACAATTCCAGCTAGGAAAGTAGATTGGACAGCCATCACTGCTTGTAAACAAAAATCTGAGGAAACTACATCTGACTACTTCTCCTGCCTCAGCCAGGTGTTTATTGACTATAGTGGACAGGACTCGACAACTGAGACAGGTCGACACTTACTAGTTCAGACTATGTTAAAGGATTGTTGCCACCCATCTCCACAAAGTTAGAGAATAGCGAAAGCACGTGGCCTGCTGCAACACCAACACAGTTCTTGACTATGGCCCAATATTATGAACATCTGCAGAATAAGATAGAGGAGGAAAAAGATAAGAAAAGAAAAGAACTCAAAGAAAAAATAATGCTTTCCCAAATCAGCATTAGAGGGGGAGGAAACGGTAGAGGCCCACAGTATAATTATATGCCCTTGACTGCTGGAACACACCCACCCCCACGTCAACTGTCCCAGGACCAATGTGCGTATTGTAAAGAAACAGGCCACTGGCGCACAGATTGTCCTCTTTTGCAGCGAAATACAATGGGTCGGGGAAGGGGACTGAGTAGAGGTAGAGTCCCACCCTCCAACGGACAACGCCCCAATGTCTTCGATAACAATAGACAGGTTTTTGCACGCGATTTTTCAGTTGACAGCTTCCCCGACAATGAATTTTCATGAGGCAGCGTGGGAGAGGGAAAGGAACCAGTGGAACTTCCAGTTGATCAATCAGGCCCTTATGTCACAACTTCAGTGGTTGGAACTCAGGACAAATTCTTGGTCGACACAGGGCCCTCTAGAAGTGCCCTCTCATATAAGCTGATTCCTAGGGCGCCCCAGTCTGGCTTCTCGGTCACATAAGTAGGATTTGTGTGAGAAGTTGGCCTGATGTATGATGTCCACAATTCTGTGGGCACCTTGTATCAGTCCAAACAATCCCTTATGGTGGTGGTTGTAAGTCAACCTTAAAAAGACAAGCTATCCTAGGGGTAGCATGGACTAAGCAGCCTTCAGGCTAAACTATAGAGGGCATGTAAAGCCAGCTGTTTTACCATATGCAATCCTGTAATATCAAATGAAAGGACACCACACAAGTTATATATTATAAAAATATATGTATTTATTACTAGAATAATCCTCTGTACTCTTTACGAGTATAGAAGCACTAGCGGTTAAACAAAAGCACAGTTTAACATATGAAAGTTGCACGTTTATGGATGAGGCCTGTGGCCACTCAAACCATATATCAAAAAAGTTGTATAAGTATCACTTTACCAACATTGGTAAGGCCTGGGGCCTTGGGAATCACTGGGACTGCACTGGACTAACAGCAGTTAGGACGGGAGTAGCCCGCGGGATTCGGGTGCAGCGCTAAAAGCACACGCATGCACCAATGCAAAGTCAATGGTGCGTAAAAGTTATCGAGTTACAGTTTTAGGAGTCTTCCGACTGGACTAGAATTACCAAACTTTAGACTTAGACATTAGAGGTGTAAACCACTAAAGGAGCACCGGCGTTCATGAGTTACCTCACCCACAGGAAGCGGGTGCATAGGTGCCAAAGTGTGTCGGGTTTCGTCGTGTAGATCTCTAGAGCCTGGAGATGAAGATGCTGCAGGCGGCCAGGAGAGAATAGTCCGGTGTGATCCACGGGTGGATCGAAGATGTAGAGTACCTGAAAGCAGAGGGGACAGAGTCTGGGTCACTAGCCAGTGACCAGGAAGGAACCTGGAAGGAACCAAGTGATGTCGGGCGCAATCAGGTGGTTGTCGTGAAGCTTGTCTCCGCTGCCACGTGGACTCTGGGGCATCGAGGATGTCCAGGAGTGGATCACGAGCTGTCCCACGAAGGCTCTCGCTGTCTGCGGTGTCGGCTTCCGGATCGGAGTTAAAAAGCCTTGGCAAGGGCAACCCACGCAGGATTCGGAGATCGCTTCTTACTCGGACCAGCAAGGTCAGAGCAGGTGCTCCTTTTCAGGGGAGCGAGGGCCAGTCTGGAGCAACCCGACTAGCAGAGCAAATTCAAAGGTTCGTCGGTACTGGGGCCACTAGCCAACGGGCAAGCGACCGGACCAACGCGTCGAGCAGGAAAATGCAAAAAGGCCCCACGCAGCACTCGATGAGTGTGGGGGGGTGAGCTTCGGCGCAAAAGCTGCTCGGGGCCGGGGCTTCTCAAACCCCAATGCACAGCTTCGAGGGAGCCTCGGGAGCTGAACGGTCAGCACTTCGTAGTTTTTCCAAGATGGCCGGCCCCACGCTTCAGGTCGCCTCCACGGGTCTCAGATTCGCTGGGACTGTGGATTGGGCTGTTGGAAGGCAGAAAAGCTGGGTCTTGTCGATCTCTGTTGCTCGAGTTCTGGCGGGAACTACAACAAAGCAAACGGTGAGGCGCTGGATGGTGCCTGTTTGCACAGGGTGGTCACTCCTTGACCACAAGGGAGATTCTTCAGTCTTCCACGTCGAGTGGGATGTCGAAGGGTCCAGAGTTTCGTTTCATAAATGTCAGTCAGGATAATCTGATGTGCATCAGCACAGCTCCTACCTTTATTCCAAATCAAGGGGCTGGATTACATGCTAGGTCCCTCCTATGGGTGGGACCCAGGAAGGGGGTGGTTACACCCCTTTCCGTTTGTCCAGTTTCGCACCAGAGCTGGGGCTGGAGTCCCCCAGAACCGGTTTGACTGGATTTTGCATGGGACACCTTGTGTGCCCCAGGCAGTGTCTAGTTTCTTTCAACCCTCCCTGCTCCAATCCACTATCTCCTGTCAGGGGTGGTGTAGCACCTCCCTGTGACAGGAAACCCTTTGTCCAGGCCTCCCCTGCCAAGTTTCGGTCAGCAGCAGGAGGTCAGACTTGTGTTGGGGCAGCAGCATCCATTTTGTGATGCTGAGGCTCTGGTTAGGATTAACCGTGTTTTAAGTAAAGTAACATGTCTTCTCCCTCTAGAAGGGTGGAATGCTACCCCTGTCTCCAGAACTGGCGAGGGGGTAGTATTCCAAAGTGTATGACACCTTACACGACATGTTTTGATAAAGCCAAACCAAAGTTAGCAATAACCGCGAGGATTATAATGCACTTAAGAGTATATGGTATGGCAATATCATGGAACAGCAGTAAGGAAATGGTTCCGACCTCTGCAGACAGGCTCAGCTCATGCTAGAGCACCATCTCACATAAAACCAAGCACTCTGCCTCCAGGATTGTTAAGGCCTGCCATAGGAGTGACTGATAGGTATATATGTGTCCAGATATAGGTTTAGATACAGGTATACTATATCTAAGCAAGGGGTGATTACACCACCTTGCCCCAGCTGAATGATCAGCCAGTTGTGTCGATTTAAGTGCCAGCCAGGGGTGGCAAAAGATATGCTGCAGCCCCTGGTAGGCCTTGGATGCACCTATGCCCTGAGCACCTATAGTGCATGGTACAGGGGCTGATAAGGTGTCCAGTACCAAATTGGTGATGTACCTATAGTACATGTATGTGAATTTAGAGAGAGAAAAGCAGGCTGTGGGTCTGATTAGCAGGCCCACAGCCACATTAAGTCGAAAACCAGTGAAGCAAAAAGCAAACATTGGGGTGACTTAGGATAGCAGACCCTACTCTCCTACAATCTGACAGAACGCCCTCCACCAACCCCCTTTCTACTGAGGTGCCCCTGGACATACTGGGGAACAGAGTGATGACCTCTTTTATGCTCTCTCCGAACTGCCCAGACAATTTGATGGGCATTGATCTCTTAAAGCATTTCAGAGCCAATAATCGCTGTTCTCCTCAGAATGTGCGAGTCATACTGATTGACAATGATTGCCCCCTTGGTTATGAATCCCGCCTTTATTGTCTCACTGATTCCGAACAGTAGGATTTGTCCCAGCTACCGGACACCCTGTGGGCCATCACGGACACCAACGTGGGGGAGATTGTGATGAATCCTGTCCCCATAACAGTAAAACAGAATACACCTCTTCCTCGTCCCTCTCAGTATAAAATGTCTGCAGACGGCGAAAAGGCTCTCATGACTATAGTACAGGATATGATTGCAGCTGGGGTAGTTGAGGAAGTTTTGCAATAGCCCCATCCTTCCGGTTTTGAAACGTACGTCCACTTCTGAGAAAATATACAGTTTTGTCATTGACCTCCGCGCAATTAACAAAATAGTGGTCCCACAATATCCTGTGGTCTCTGACATAACAACTATATTGACAATGATCCCCTCAACTGCTACCACCTTCACAGTAATATATCTAAAAAATGCCTATTTTTCCATACCGATACATCCTGATTCACGCTATCTTTTTAGTTTCACCATAAAAAACAGATCGTACAGATTCTGTCGGGCTCCTCAAGGGTATACTGAAAGTCCTAGCATCTACAGCCAGGCCCTTAAACAACAGCTCAACCAAATACAGTTACCACCCGGCGCTGTTCTCATCCAATATGTCATTGACGTTCTGTTGGCTGCAGACACTCAGGCCCTGGCTTGCACTGCCTCTCCTACTACACTACGCTTTTTGGCATCACAGGGCCATAAGGTATCCAAGAATAAGCTACAGTATTGTAGACAGCAGGTGACCTACCTCGGCCATCTGCTGTCTAAGGAGGGACGTACTCTCATACGTGACCGCATCCAAACAATACTACACCTTTCCTCTCCCACCACCCAAAGAAATGTTCGTGCACTAATTGGTCTCACTTCCTTTTGTCGCCAACGGATAGCAAATTTTTCCCTCATAGTTAAGCCACTCCTTGCTTTGCTTACAAAAGACACACCCACACCTCTTCCTTGGACACATGAACACGACCAAGCCTTTCAAGACTTGCCCCGCGCTCTTTGCTCTGCACCAGTATTGGGAACACCTGATTACTCAAAACCCTTCTGCCTCTACATCCATGAGCGCTCAGGATGTGCTCTCTCGGTCCTCACCCAAATTCACGGCACCAAACAACACCCATGCGCATACTTTTCGGCCACCCTAGACTCTGTGGCCCGAGGTCTGCCCTCTTGCCTTAGAGCGGTTGCAGCAGCGGCCGTCTCTATCCGACAAAGTGAAGGGATTGTGTTGGGATCTAGATTGACGATATTAGTTCCACACACAGTCGACATATTACTGAATCAGACAAAGACACAACACCTCACTAGTGCATGACTAACAGGATACAAACTTACGCTGTTAGCACCCCATATCAGGCTAAAGAGATGTGCGACCTTGAATCCTGCCACACTCCTGCTCACACCAGTTCCTGAGATCCCAGACATTCCACATGACGGCCTCTTTCAAACAGAAGAACAGACTAAGGGACGGGTAGACCTAAAAGACACCACTCTCACGGAACAGGATGGGCAATTGTGGGTGGACGGTTCTTGTATTAAACTATCAAATGGTACCACATCTACTGCCTATGCCGTCACCACTACCAATACCATTGTTGAGACTGCACACATACCTCAGAAATCGGCCCAGGCTGCAGAACTTATAGCTCTCACCCGCACTTGTATCCTTAGCCAGGATCTCGCTGTCACCATTTATACCGACAGCCAGTACGCCTTTGGAGTAGCCCACAGTTTTGTTATCCTTTGGAAGGAGAGAGGGTTCTTAACGTCACATGGTATGCCCATTCAGCATGGTGACTTAGTCACTGCTTTTCTCCAAGCCTTGGCACTACCCAGAACATTAGCTATTGTTAAATGCAATGCACACAAGGTCACAGACGAAATAGGATTAGGAAATGCCTTTGCTGATGAGACAGCCCTGGCTACTGCACAAGAAAGAATACATACCCCTATGTACATAGTAAAATCCCAAGAAGAGAAGTGGCATGATGTTAGACAACAGATCTGGGACATCCAGTCCACTGCCCCCTCTGAAGAACTTCAAAATTGGGAGAAGGAGGGCATGCTCGATGAATAAAATTGTTGGCGATCCAAAGATGCAAAACTTTGGAAATTACCAAATTCTTAGCTCCTCCCATTGTTGAAAATGACGCATTTGCCAGCACACGCCCATGCTGCCATCATGACAAAAATATTACAGGAAGTGTGGGATAACAACCAACTCTGGTCTACTGCCTCCAGGCTGGTCCAACAGTGTTTGGTTTGTCTCAGCTACAAAGGAAAAGGGACTCTGGTACCACGTGCAGGATATGCCATCCCTACATCACCCTTCGAAGTCCTGCAGATGGATTATATCCAAATGGAACGATGCAACAACCTTAAATATGCTTTGGTGGTTGTGTGCGCGTTCAGCAAATGGGTGGAGGCCTACCCGGTCAGAGACAACACTGCCCTAACTACTGCCAGGATATTATTAAAGGAGTTCTTTCCCCGCTATGGCCTTTGCCGAGTCCTCTGGAATGACAGCGGAAATCACTTAATTGGAGAAGTAGTCAGGTACATATTAGCGGGATTGGGGTTTCAACAGAAATTTCATGCCGTCTTCCACCCCCAATCGGCAGGCCTGGTGGAAAGATACTGTCAGGAGCTGAACAGATGCGCCTACTATGTTATCACAATTCGGATTACATCTCCCAGCCTTCTTGTGTGCAGTGGGAGGAGCATATTCTATAAAGGTCAGCAAGAGTGCACAGGAAGTGCGCGTAATTCTGTCTTGGTCTTGGTCAGTGTTAGAAATGGGATCCCCGGCTGGCCAAGGCTCGCGCCAAAACCAGTCAGAGACCACCACTTTAAGTCAGGACAAGGGAGGTACACACCAAGATAACCCCTGCTCACCCCCTTGGTAACGTGACACGAGCAGTAAGGCTAAACCCGGAGGCAATGTGAGTTAAGCGTTTGCGCTTGCTCCCAGCAACAACACCCACGGCCCACCACAAAGGAAACACCACACAAGGTTATGTATAAAAATAGCCTTTGTATTACACCAAACACATTAGATAAAAACACACACTTTACAATGTGCCAACAGGCACGGGCAGAATTTACAGGGGACATGTACAAGACAGGGCCACCTGGACCACTGTCAAGAATAAGCACTTTTAGATTGTAGAATACTTGTAGAAATTAGCACTTAGAACATAGAATATAAAATTACTGTAGCACAAAATAGGAAATAGAGCACACAACCAGTAATCACTGGTAACAGGTAAGCACCACCTACGCAACCCTAACCACCTTAGGAGAATGTCATGCAGGGATTCTGGGCTTCACTAGCACACCTGTACTAGAAAGAACAACCACCTAAGTATCACTATATATGTAGGGGGATAAGCAAGAACACATTACACACGATGCATCACAACATTCAGAGGTGTAGGGAAGGAAAACACATGATGCATAAAAACACATTCAGAGGTGCAGCACAAAATAATACACAGAAATTACGTAAACCATAACCTGTGGCAGTCCCCAGGCCAACTGACCTCTCAGGGGGCTAGGACGCCCTGTGTCCCAATGTCAGGGGGGCCTAAACGGAGCAGCTGCCCACTAAGTGCTGGGCAGCTGGAGAACTGATGGGGCCAACACGATGGAGCCTTGTGGGCTCAAGCCACAAAAACACTTGTGGCCCTGTGAGCCTCGCTGGGCTCAAGAACACCTGGGGGCTGGGAGCCTCGTGCTCCGAAGACAGAATACCCAGGGTGGGGGGACCGGCCTGCTGCCTGTCGGGGCCGCTCTACCACCCTGAAATGCCCCTAGATCGTCGGAGTCCCTCTCCGGGGACTCGATATCAAATAAATGCCCCCAAGAGCTTTGTGGGCTCTAAAGAAATGCGGCCGTCGTTGGAGTCCCCCCTCTGGGGACTCGAAGTACAGTATGCCCACTGAGCCTCGTGGGCTCTACAGAAATGCTCCCGCTACGTTGGAGTCCCGCTCGGGGGACTCGGGAAGAAAAGGGACCTCCTGTGGGAGCGGCCCTCTGACCAAATGGGGCAGCTCGACCCATATTCCAACACGGGACCTCTCTCAGACACTGCCGCGTCCCTGGAGCTTCCCCCAGCCCGTGACACTCACCGGCTTCTCCCTGGGGACTACGCTTCGGTCTGCCGGCTCCTCTGCTGTGCTCCGGGGCTCTCCCTTGCTCTTGGGAGCCCCGGGGGAGAGACGCCGGCTGCTGGATTCTCCTTTGGGCAGCGCAGGGCTCTCTACGACACCGGAGCCCCGCCTGCACCTACAGCCACCTGGTTTCCCGCGTCGCGGCACTTCCGGCCTCTTCCCCTTTGGCCTGGCGGCCCGCCCACATCCTCAGCGGGGCTGCCCGACTTCCTGCGAAGCCCGGGTCGCGGCGGTGAAGTCTCCGGGGCACGACGAGGGGTAGGCTCCCTCAAAATCAATAATAAGGCGAGGTGGGCACTCGCTTGGGGAAATCACAAGAAATAGCGGCAAGGTCCCTGGCGGGGTGGGCACCTGCCAGGGGACTTAAGATATCGGCAATAAGCGGTGTGGGCAGCCGCCACAGTGAAAATAAAGTGCTCTGAGCGCTAGAGGCAAATCCAGCGCTCCTAGGCGCTGTAGGGCTCCAGAAAGTGAAAGTAAAGCGCTTCTCATGTGCTGATGCCCCCAAAGTCCAGCACAAAGTCCTTCAGGAGGTGGGGGGGGCAAGGCTGGGCCCAGAGCCAGCTCACAGGGTCCTCCTAGGCAGGGAGGCAATCCCCAGTGGCGGTCCTCCTGGCTCCCAGCAGCAGCCCCCCTCTGGAAAGGATTCAAGAAGAGAACATTTACAAGTCCCTTTTTATACATTAAATCCCTTTGTCTCAGGGTGCAGGGTGGGGGAAAAACCAGTCGCAGCTGGTTTTGGAGCACTGTGATGTGCTCAACCACCCTTTCCTTTCACTGGCCAGGCTAGGGACATTAGACGCACCACAGGGGGCGGAGCCAGCATTGTGTGGGGTCCCAGGTGCACCACTCACTCACATCACACATGCTAATCTCTCCACTCATCACCGGGGCAGACCCATCCAGACTCCTGGAGCCAGGCTCACCAGCCAGCTCCAGCCAATCACACGCCAGCACACTCACTGCACAGACAGGCACACTTCCAGAAGTTGCACTTCCATATTAGACACAAACACGCTGCACGCATCATTGCGCAGCATTCAATCACACGAGTCCGCACATACCAAACTCGAGCCTGCACACCCCACGCATCAGGAACTACCAGGGACACATACATTCCCCATGCATTCCTATGGGAGGGCAGGCCTATCTCACCACACGCACTCAGAGTGCGCACGCACTTTCCACTGGGACACAGTGAAAGTGCGCAGAAACCAAAAATCACCATCCCCAAGGTCATATACAAAAAGCAAAAAGTTCAGGGGTGAACCTGCCAGAAGGGCCAAGTCCAACAGTCAGGCTTGATAGACTTCTGTTTCTCTGTTCTGAATAAAGACTCTCGCTGTTCGAGCGCCTTCCCCTGTGATTTCCCCTAGTGTTCGCGCTGAGGCGCCTTGGATTGCCGGGGGCAGCGCTGTTGGAAACGCCGCCACCCGGATTGCCCAGCTGTTGTGTTTGCGCTGACGTTAGCGCTTGGATTGCCGGGGGGCGCGCTGTTGGAAACGCCACCACCCGGATTGCCCAGCTGTTGTGTTTGCGCGGACGTAAGCGCTTGGATTGCTGGGGGCCGCGCTGTTGGACACACCGCCACCCGGATTGCCCAACTGTTGAGTGTGCGCTGACGCAAGCATTTGGATTGCCGGGGGCCGCGCTGCTAGAAGCGTCGCCACCCGGATTGCCCTGCTATCGTTGTTGCACTGACGTAAGCGCTGAGGAATAACGGACACCACGCTGAGGTAAGCGCCGACGCTCGAAGAGCTTCGCGACTTTCGCGCTGTTTGTTAAGCGCTTCTAGGTCACACTGTAATGAGCTCTTCCAAGAGAATCTCATTGTTATTGGTGATCTAGTTCTGACCTATTGTTTAAGGATCAACCCTTCCCAAGGACTATGGGTTTATTATTTTCGTACGTCATGAAACCTGCAAGGAACTGATTCGGTTATTTCATTGGTGTACTGGTGTACTGTGTCCCATTCCGGATTATATTTCCTTGCTGTCCCTATCCTGCTGTGGGGAGGTTTACTGAGTTGGTTTGGGCCATTCCTTGCTTCTATGACAGTAACCTATTTGGGTATGTATGAGTGTAACATTGGCTGATAGTTGGTGTGATAGGGAGTATAATATCTCCTGGCTTTTTGTTGTAGATACACCATCTTATGGAGAGAAGTATCTCTGTTGATGACCAAACATTGGTATACTAGAGGGCATGGTCTTCTGCAGCTAAACCACAGGTATTAGTCAGTTCTAGTGAGATCATATGAGAGTAGAAGGATATAGCACCTTGTATTTACACTGTGTTCTTTTGTTACAGGTATCCTTCTCCCCGCTGTTCCTTCCCTAAACCCTTTTTTCCCCTCACCTGATTGCCTCATTACTCTGTGTGACGTGTCCAGAGTTGGGGACGTCGGGAGGTGGACCCCTTTGTGCATCATACCGAATCCAGGAAGCGGACGTGGATCTAACAGATACAATGCCAAGATCAAATCTAAACTAGCCAAAATAGTGGGAACTACGAGGCTAAAATGGCCAGATGCGCTACCACTGGCTCTTCTATCAATAAGATCTGTCCCGCATTCCCGCACCTCATTGACTCCATATGAGGTGGTCTTTGGACGCCCAATGAACATCTGGGGCACACACCCCACTACCACATTGTCTGATGCCCCTTGTGAATTGTTGAGTGATTATTTGTCTGTACTTACACAAACTTTGTCCTCCATTCATCAACAGGTCCAGGAAGCATTGCCTGACCGATCCACCGGGCCGGGAGACACTATCCTACTCTGGGATCATGTGTTAATAAAGAACTTTGCCCGCAAGAAGAAATTGGAACCTCGGTGGAAGGGTCCCCTGCTAGTCCTCCTCACGACTAGAACGGCTCTACGAGTGGAGGGCAAGAAATCCTGGATACATGCCGTACATTGATGGAGGGTCCCCAGCATCACTCAAACTGATCCCATCTTGTCCACCTACAAGGAAGTTTTAACGTGCGAACCCCCTGTGTGTGGTCTCCCAGGACAAGAACTGGAATTATTCAAAGATAACACTGTGCCAACTAAAGAAAGATTTAACCTCCGCCCACGCACAGCCTCTGGAGCTCCAGCGACCGGACACGGGAGGTGAGCCACAAAATCGCAGGGTGGTAGTATTATCTGGAAGGGTGGATTGGTACTCCAGGTAGGGGGTACTGAGAAGCCTAGCCAGGAGAAGCAACCACCAGCTACCGGCGACGCAAAGGGCTCACCTTTTCTCTCCAACAGCGTTCGAGCACAAAAGAAGACTGGTTATGATCAACGAAAAAACAATGGAACTTTCCAACAAGAAGATAGCACTATGTAACAAACTGCATAATAACAGGTCAATAGCTTTGACGACAGTTCTCCTCCTCACTATTATCTTCGCCATCCTCTTCTGGATCATAGAGGAAGGGGCACCAGCCACGGATACCATATTGCCCACTGATGCCACGCCTCCTGAGCACTCCCATGTCTCCTTGTCCCCTCATCTCCAAAATAGGTGACAAGAGTTTTGGAACAACACCTTCCTCCAAATGTTGAATTAACATAATGAGGTATTGAATAAAACAAACTGTTGGGTCTGTGGTCTCCTGCCTCACTCCACGGAGAATAACATACCCATCCTCCCTTACTCTTACTCTATACACGCCTCTTGCGCTAGCTGGATGTCGCTCATCATGGGTGCCCATCGGTACAGCGGCCTTGCCGACAACACTCTCCAACAATTGCAAGATGAGTTCTGGCAGAACAAAACGGGCAATGCTGTTTGTCCAAAGAACAATTCTACACACATTTCTGAGGATGAGAAGGAGAAGGAGGAAATGCTGGTATTCGACTACCAGTAGAATACGCTTCTCCAGCTTCAAAGCAAGGACACCCGCCAAGCGGAACCCACCGCTAGCTGTTGTTCGCATTCCTGGACTAATGTGTATCAGAGGCTTAGGTATTGAGTACGTTGGGGACAGCTCTTGTGCCGTGACAACAACTCTGAATAAGACATCTCCACCGTCCCTTGTTGCCTCCCCAAACACCTACTTCGTGTGTGGAACAAAGGCATACACTTGGCTTCACAAGAACTGGGGAGGCACATGTTACATAGCTTTCCTCCTTCCCCCTGTCTACATAGCTTCTTCTCTTTATCATCGTGTCCGCCGCAGCAACGATGTGGGTGAACAAACAGAAACAACCTCTCAATAATTCCTGGATGCCATGATGGCATCCTTCCCTTCTGGGGACCAATGGCAAACAGCAGAGCCATTCGCCACCTCACCAGAGTCATGGAAGCCACGTCAACATCACAGCTGGTATTTTGGCCAACAACACTGCGGAGCTCCTAGTGGTACGCCTCGTCACTCTACAAAATCGCATGGTCCTTGATGTCATCCTAGCTGACTGCGGAGGAGCATGCCGCATCATCGGCATCAGCTGTTGCTTGTATGTTCCGGATCATACATCATCTGTCTACTAGGCTATTTCCGCACTCCATCGAATAGCCTCTGACCTGCATCAAGATACAGACTCATGGGATGGAAGGTTCTAATGATCATCCTGAAACCTCTTGCCCTGGTTCACTTTTGTTGTCTTTACCTTCAATGTGGTCCCCCACTCTGTGGCCTCTACGCAAATGCTATCAAGTCAGTCCCCGTAAATGCACAGGTCGAGAACGATAAAATAAGGACTGAACGCGAGACACAGCCATTTTGTGCTATACCCTTCCTGACTGACCTTCTCTCTGTATCACAAACACTCTGGAGCTCCACTTTTGACCTGCCACATTCCTGCACGGATGCTCACACCCTGTTCGTGCCCTGGCCTGACCACAAATTGACCAGCACATGCTCAACCAGTCGGACAGGGAATTTCCCAGATGCTTATCGCCTTCACCCTGTGCACTATGCCCTGCAGGGGCCCAACAACTACCATCTGCGGACTTATCAGATTGAACTCTACTTGTTGTATAAATATGCTTTTCGCCTATGCCCTGCAGGGGCCTCACCGCTACCATCTGTGGACTTATCAGATTAACCTTTGTTTGACATATAATCATGCCTTTTTCACCTATGCCCTGCAGGGGCTAAACAGCCTCCACCTGCTGATTGTATCAGAACTGACCACTGCTTGTCTGTAGATTACTGGTGTTCGTTATTGTTCACCTAGCATGCACAGGGTGGGGATGAAGGGTATATAAGGTGCGGAACCAAAGCACTCAACAGACTGCCTCCTCAGATAGCTATGGGTGTCTGTTGTTGATGCTTTCTCTCATGATATTGTAATAAATATCCTTTCTCTCAGTGCTCCAGTGTTGGTCTCAGTTTGTATTCCGGACCCCTGGACTATAGGGTGACCCTGCACCTTTGGGTGGTCCCCAAAAGACCCCTAAATCCACACAGCTGTAGCTCCAAGGTCACTGTCGACTCTCCTGCAACACCAGACATCGGTGGGCATTCGAACTCTGTGCCCCCTGGTCACTCCTCAGTGGCATAGACTCTGTCCCTTTTGCTTGCAGTTACTTCTCAACTTGTATCCACCTTCGGATTCCACTGGACACTTTCCACTTCTTCGCCAGCTGCATCTTCCTGAAGCTCTCCATTGAATTTGACGGCGGTTTCTGACGCCACTTTGCACCTTTGCACCTGGCTTCCCTGGTGTAGGTATCCTGGTTCCTGGGGTATCCACGGATGCGGTGGCTCTCCAACCTTCTATCTTTCATGGGGTTTCTTCAGGGTCCACTGGGAAGGATCCTTCTTTAAATTTGCAACTGCGACTTAACCATTGAGTTGAATTGAGCATGAGGTCGTGTTCCCACTCTGTACACGGCCTTAGTTGGGCTCCTGGTTGCTTACTTACTTACTCAGGTGGTTCCTTGGGTCCACAGCACTTCTACGTCTTCTGGGTATAGTCTTGACTTGGGTCTTGATTCGCATCCCACTATTTTAGTATATAGTTTTGTCCCCCCCTTGTGACCACTGTGTAATACGTGCTTCTTACCTGTTTTCTTTGCAAAGTATTGTGTGCATTTTGTATTTCTCAGGGTAGGAGATATTTGTACGTGTTAGTGAGTGTCTTATAATGAATACATATTTTCATAAATAGACGGTGTTGTTCTTTTTCATTTAATCTATACCAATAAGATTATGCTCTGGTAAAACAAGCTTCTTAACACTCCTTCTGGACTAAGCCTGAAGGCTGCTTCACACAGCCACTACTTAGAGAGCTTTCTAAATGTGCCTAAGACCACTAAAATCACCTTAAGTGTTGTCTGGATTAGTGCAGGGTAATACACTTACATAACTGAAGCCCCATATACTAAACCAGCTTCTCATACACACGACCCGCAGAGAACGAAGAAAAACAAAGCAAGAAATAACGGTGAATTTTAATGAGTCAAACGAAGATTTAGTGATAAACATTTCCACCACCCAGTTATCAATGTAAGACATATTAGTCCTCAATAAAAGGACCAGGATTGTACCTACATACCACACTAACCGCTTGGAGGGTGAAATAGCCCTTTTTAAAGTCAGGACGCAAACGACGTTTGAGTCTTTTCCTTAACAATTTGCCTCCACCAGAATCCAGCAGTACCAACAGTTCAAGCCGAAGAGATTATTCATGCCTCCAACTTCACATAAGACTTTGGATGCTTTTGAAACTTTACTCAAAAAGGATTTACACCACATTCATTTTCAATCAATACGCAGGGAGATTATCATACATCAAAAACAAAATGTTTTGATTAAATTAAGTCAGAACTAGAACATTACCTCCCAGACCTCGGACAAGGGTGGCGCTTTGGTCGGTATGGACAAAACATATTATGAAAGCAAGATTGCTGCACATGTCATGGACCAAGATACTTACATTCCGTTGCAGAATGATCCTACTTCAGCATTTTTAAATACATTTTTAAACATTCTGGATAAAAGCTGTGGAGTATGGCTGGATTACGGAACACACTCGCAGATTTTTGTTACCAGAACACCCATGGAGACCACATCTCGATATGCTGCCGAAAATTCATTAAAAAGCACAAGCTCCACCATTGAGACCAATAGTTTCTGGATGTAGTTCAATAGATGAACCTATAAGCAAATACCTGAACAAATGTTTTCAACCGCTAGTGGTAATCATACATTCATGATACTACTGATTGTCTGAATCAACTCATTGAATGACTTCAACTTAGAGGCACACTAGCTCTGCACCATTGATGTTTCAGCTCTTTACACATTCCCCATGAAGAGGGGATTGAAGCTGTCGAGTGGATGTTACTAAGACATGAAGGCATCAAAGTCAATAAAATATTTATTCTTGAATTGCTACACTTTTGTTTATTTCATAGCTTTTTTACCTGGAAAGACACAATATTTCTGCAAATGGGAACATTCATGGGATTTTTAGGATCCCCTTCCTATGCTAACATCTTTACGGACACATTTTAACACCAGTTTATTTTTTAGAACACTTCTTCGTCTGACAACCTAGTTCTATACATGTGATATATTGATGCCATCTTGCTTGTCTGGAAAGAAACTAAAGCTCAGTTTGAACACAATATAGATGTATTGAAAAATCAGAGTCCACGTATTCAATTTGCCCATAACATCAGCAATTCCAGTATACATTATTTGGACATATACTTGGAATTGACATCTTCTGGAATATCGACTTGTGTTTACAAAAAAGTGACTGATAGAATCAATGCTTTACATTACAATAGTTTTCATACTCCCTCATTCAATCAACATTTACCATTCTCTTAATTCAATCATATTAAAAGGAAAACATCTAACCAAGATGTATGTGGTTCCACACAACAACCATAACATTGCTCAGTTATGCCTTAGAGTCATGGAAAAAAATCACTGCAAACCCAAACATTAACATACGGAAGATACTGGCACACAGAGAAACTTTTTGGATTAAACACTTGGACAGTTTTTTACCTAATGGTTTGAATGATAAATTAGAAATGCTCTGTTTTTTATGATCATGCATCTACAGTTTTGGTGAATATGTTTAAATTATTCCACTATCAGTTGCATTGTGCACTATGTTAGATACACTGTTCATTAACTTTGTATACATTCGGATCTAGTCCTTGGTGATTAAATCTGGCTTCACTGTATTCGTTTGCATATTGTTTACCAAATTTGGGGACTAAACCAAATAAGTCAGACTTTTATCATCCTCATACAACAGAGTACAACTTGTATTAGTGAGGTTTTATGGTTGCTTCACTACACTGTTTCATGTTAACAAACACGCAATGTTTTGTATTGTGAGCACTGTAACATTCATGTGCAACAATCGAGTAATGCTTGAGATTATGTATACTGTTTTATGATAATGAACGATGTCAAACCCTGATCCTCTTCGTTCTACTTTTATCCTGTACCTTTTGCCATCAAGGGAGGAGTGTTTTATAATTTTTTTCTGAACATCGGGGGGGGGGGGGTGTCTGTTTTCACATTGTTGGCACTCATGGATTTAGTTTACGACACTTGCCTTCGTATTCACAACTTCAAATAATGGGTTGTTGGGGGGCGTGACTAGCGACCGTGGAAAATGGCCGAAGCCTAAAGGAGCTCTGGAGCCCGCCTGCACTGCCCCAGTAATCCTGCCATAGATCCTGCAGTCTGTGCAACGAGGTGCATAGAAACCGACACCACATCGCCTCCGGTTCCCGCTGGTAGAATCGGAGAGGAAAAACGTCCCACCGGAGCTGAACTAGAGTGGGGGGGCGGAGTCGATGCCTAGCCCCAGCGGAGGAGCCGGGAGTCACAGTGAACGCCGCAGCCGCACACAGCAGTGACGCAGACGGCGTAAGATCGCGGACACCACCGGACCTGAGAGACGGCTCATCACGGACGGCGCAGAAGAAACAAAGTAAGGCGTACACGAAGAAAAGATTGTCGGCGCAACTGGGAAAGACTAGGAGACGCTGTGGACCCCTTCCCATGACCCTGCAAAACGGCCTCACGGTGCATGGTGGAGGTAGATGGGAAGCGCTGGCCTGAGGCCCCCTGTGCCACACATAGTGCGAATAGGGAGCGGAGAAGTGAGGAGCGCCGATAAGAGAGGTGCAGGCTCCCTGAAAGTGGGGCCCTGATGATCCACAATAAGCGCCGACGGTGGATGGCGATGGAAGGGGTGGAGAGAGCGTGTGTGGCAAAGAGCAAGAGACAAGGTTATGTCGCTGAAGGGAGACCCCAGGCAATATATGGAGGACAGGGGACTCTGGACTCCATAGACTGTGCTATACTGTAATAAGCTCCTGACACCTGGACAAAGAGACGCGCTGGACTAAAGCACTCTGCTGAGTTGGGGTGGCGGGTAGTTTTAAATCTGCTGGGCAGGGAAGCAGGGAGGGGGGTGGAGGGACGGGATCAGTTTGCGGGTGTTTTCTCAGCTCGGGTTGCAACCCTTTTTTGTGATGTTACAACACAGATAAATGTAGAGCAAGACATGACGGACTGTAACAGAGGAGTCCAGGAGAGACGGTCCACTTTAGATCATAATGCCAGACACGAGCCAGGGTGACAGGGATACAGTTACACATACCCACAGCGCCCAGGGACAGACGTCTCCACTTTCGGTAGCCTCCGGGAATGTGAATGGGTTAGGGGACAAAATTAAACGGGTGCTGGTGCTACAACACCTGAAGCGGAAAAATCTGGTGGTGGCACTGCTTCAAGAGACACACCTACAGGGGACGACTGTTAAAGCCTTAAAGAGATGGGGATTCCAGATGGTGGTACACTCGGAATTTACATTCGGGTCTAGAGGGGTAGGGATCCTCATAAATAAGCGCTTCCCTTTGGTAGTCACTAAAACATACCATGATGACCAGGGACACTTTGCGGAAATTACAGGTCAGTGGGATGGTAGTTCTTACAACATAGTGTCGGTATATATTCCGCCAGCATTACATCAAGCTGCTTTCGTAGGCCTGGGGAAATTCCTGCTTGCACTTCCTTGTGGAGAACTAATTGTTGGGGGAGACTTCAACGCAGTTATGAATTCAACAATAGATAGACAATCCCCAAGAGACGCTGGTGGGTCCTCCCATATGCTACAAGACTTCGTGGAGGCGCTTGGGCTGATAGATACATGGTGGACCAGTCACCCAATTGATAGACAATTTACATTCCACTCTGGGGTTCACAATAGTCTCTCCAGAATTGACTACATTTTTAAGTTAGCCACAGGGGTGCTAGGCATGACCGACATTAGACATCTACCTAGAGGCATATCTGACCACTCACCAGTCCTCGTTACTTATGCACCACTTACCCCGCAGACTCGTAGGCTATTCACTATCAGACCAGGATATCTCCAGGATCATAGATTGCGAAGATCACTCATTCAGGTCACAAAGAGTTATTTTGCAGAAAATCACCACTCAGTCCCCTCACCGACGACTCTCTGGGAGGCTTATAAGACTGTACTCCGTGGCAGCACCATCTCACTAATCACGGGTAAGAAAAGGGAACATCAGAAACACACTGATAACCTAGAGCCAGATGTGACGCAGGCAGAATGGGCGCATGCATCTAGCAATGCGGAGGAGACGACCCATGCGCTACACATAAGAGGAGGCCTCTAATATATTAACCAATACTCAGCACAAGATATCTGGTCAGGGTGACAAAGCAGGCCGACTGCTGGCCTGGTTAGGGAAGAAAGAGAGGGCAAATAACTGGATAACACAGATGCGGACCAAGGACGGAGATTTAGTGACTGCACCACAACAGATCTCCGAACCAATAGCGCAGCATTACAAGACGATATACACGCCAGTAGCCGTTGCAATGATAGAAGATAATCTTGCCTTTGTACACGATATACAGATACCCACACTTGATGCAGATGCCACAACTGCTTTAGAAGAGGACATCACGCCAGACGAGCTTACACAGGCGATCAGGCCACTGCACACCGGGAAGGCACTGGGGCCCAACGGGATCCCGGTTGAATTTTATAAGCAAGGGGCCAAGCACCTAGTGCCCCATTTATTGGCCATGTTCACCGAAAGTTTCACAAGTGGTATCTTACCAAGGGATCAGCGCCTTGCTACCATAGTTGCAATTCATAAGGCCGGAAAGCCGGCGCATGAATGCACGTCCTACAGACCGATCTCTCTCCTCAATGCGGAGGCAAAAATACTTGCTAAAACACTTGCCACTAGGTTACAGCCGTATCTATCCGAAATTATCCACGCAGACCAGTCGGGGTTTATGCCTCACCGTAACACAGCGCTCAAATGGAGCGCAGGTCAACCATAACAGAAGACGCGGCCATACTTTCTTTAGACGCACGTATGGCGTTTGACCTGGTGGAATGGCCCTTTCTTTTCGCGGTTCTACAGTGCATGGGCTTCGGGCCATAGTTCTGTACATGGTCAGCTTATTGTACACGCAACCAATGATAAAAGTAGTAGTTAATGGCTATCTGTCGAAAGAATTCCCACCGGGGAGAGAAATAAGACAGGGGTGTCCGCTGTCGCCCCTGCTTTTTGCGATAGTACTGGAGCTGCTGGCGGCATGGATCAGGTAGGACCTCACAATACAGGGAATAAGGTGGGCGGTTGGCTGGGAAGATTGTATTTCGCTATATGCGAATGACATTCTTTTATATTTGACATCCTCAACGCGCTCCATTTATTGTTTATTAGATATATGTGCTGCATATGGGTGCGTGTCCGGATACAACATTAATTGGGACAATTCATTGCTGTATGCCCTGCAGGGTCCCCCGCCACGGCTGCCGAGAGTGTGCGCTCTGCAAATAGTCACAACTGAATTTAAGTACCCGGGGATATTTGTAGCACACAACCGCGCACAATTCACCGAAATAAACTTAACTCAACCCCTGGCGCGATTTAAAACATACGTTAAACATTGGCGCACGCTACCCTTAACACTCCTGGGCCGAGCGGCACTTTTTAAAATGGTGACACTCCCAAGATTTCTGTACGCGCTACAGAATACCCCGTTCCCTGTCCCCTCGACATATTTTGGAGCAATCAATGCGGAGGTAACAACGCTGCTCTGGGATGGGAAAACGCCTTGCATAGCACTTCAAAAACTTACTAGGAGTTCTTATGATGGCGGGATTGCTCTGCCGGATATTAAAGCATACTATTGGGCTTCCCAGTTAGTTGCGATTAATTACTGGCTGCATGTTCCTCAGGGAGACCTGGCGTTCAGGCTGGACAGACATCTTCTAGCACCGGCAGGGCTAATGAGCACCTTATACAATAATCAGAAGAGGGACAATATCACAGGACCAACACTACATACAATACGTATATGGTTTGAGGCACAGCAAGCACTTGGATGGGAGGGGGTGGTCACGAGGGTCATGCCACTGTGGGATACAAAGAAACTTGGGATGCTGGGCAACACCAAGGGGTTCCGTAATTGGGACTCAATAGGAATATCGGCGGTTGGCGACCTGTGGTAGAAAGGAGGGGTGGTCACCGGGTGGTCACCGTCGCTCATTTGCAGGCTACATATGGTTTAGCGGAGACAGAGAGGTTCCGTTACATACAGAATAAACATGCGTTGCAGTCCCGACTGCAGCCAGAAAAAAATCCGGAGGACTCCTCTCCGCTGGAGGATAGACTCCTGACCGATCACCTTCAGGAAAAAGCAATTTCGCTGACATATAAGAAAATAGTAAACAATAGACCAGACTCCACGGAGGCCCTAAAGGCTAAGTGGGAGCAGGAGGTAGGAGATATTGACGAGGCGGAATGGAGGGAGGCACTGGCTTCCCCTAAAGAAGCTGCTATTCCATCAAGGCTTAGACTAGTGCAGCTAAACATTCTGCACCGCACATACTACGCTAGGACACTCCTACACAAAATAGGGAGGGTGACACGCCACACTGTCTTAGGGAGTGCGGGGAAACGGGGACGTTTTACCATACCATCTGGAGCTGCCACAAGATTGTGGGATACTGGATGGCAGTGATGAGGACACTCTCCCAGGTTACGCGAATCACTGTGTTGCCAAGTCCGAGATGCTGTCTGCTTAACATATGGGACCCAACGGACCTAAACACGACAGCCCAGGATTGGGTGACTTTAGGAATGACGGTAACAAAAAGGAACATATCACAACACTGGGGTTCTAGGATTAGCCCCACTCTAGCTCAGTGGTGTAGGGATATGGACATGGCAATGGTCACAGAAAGATCAGTCTATATACATCGAGGCTGCCCGAAAAAGTGGGAGAAGGTCTGGGTGGATGGAACACCTTCCGAGGAAGCATATGTGTACCCCCGCAGCCTGAGGACTTTGATTCAGATGCAAGTATTTAAACAATGTATGCTGTACGACCTCCTGAAATATGTCCCCGTGGATTGGGGAAGGCTACGAAGAGGGAGCATAGGTGTGATAATTCATGCGAACTGTACAGGAAAATGTGTGATTCTTGTAGTAACGTATTTACAAGCTATGCAAAATAGGTTGTCACTGGAATGCTCTACAAATCGTTTCAATAAAAATTGTTTAAAAAAAAAATAATGGGTTGTTGGTCTTTCTTCAGTGTTGATTACTATTTACGTCACAGGAGGCATATTGCTTTAAGAAGGCACACGATCAGCATCAAATCTCTTTCATGAAGAATGCCACATTTACGGGGTTTAGGGGAGGCTTCTCTGAAATCACTAGAAAGGTATAAATTAACTGTGCACACTGATTCATTTTAAAACATACTAGGGTTTTTATGTCCTAATCGCATGTCATTTTTTAATTAGGACTTAGTGTTTATATTTCTGATATTATGGAACTGCGCTGTGTCGTGTAATGTGCAGAACTTCTGGCTCAGTGTGTCGGCGTTTTGTGGTAAGTACACAAACTCTGTTAGTGTATGGTGTTTGACTCAGCTCACCACGTTTAGCCATATCTCAACTGTGTGTTGTTGAGGACAACTTGTGCCGAACAATTGATTAGCTTACTCAGTAAAAGTATTTTCTGAATGCATGTTGGGATATTAAGTCCACTGTTTTCCAGGGCACTTTTGAATGAATCTCACAGATGCATACAGGATTTTTAGAAGCACGCCTACCAGGTGGGCCTATGGCTCAGATGACGTCATACAGTCGCGACCGGAACTGTGCTATTGTGACATCCTTGTCGATGTGGGAGAGCTATGAAAAAAGTTTCTGTGGAATGCTGCGAAAGGGTTAATTAAAAAGGTGAGGAATACACAGGCAGATGTATCTATCAGAAAATATGGTATGAACAAATTTCTTCGACTGGGGACACTATGGCAGGGCTGCAATGTGTGTCAGTGAGAACGTGGTCTTTGGGGATGTATGAACATGTATGCAGTGTGTGTGAATGATGTGAGAAGTTGGCCTGGCATATGCTGCCCACTAGTTATAGTGGGCACCTTACACCAGTCCAAACAACCCTTATTGATGATAGGTTTAAAGACAACCTTTATTGAAAACTATCCTAGTGGTAGCTATGGAGAGCAGACTTCAGGCTAAGTCTTGAAGTAGTGTAAAGCAGCTTGGTTTACCAGATTATAACCTCTTGAATGACCAAATGAAAGGAGAACCACACGAGGTATATATAAAATGAATGTATTTGTTACTAAACACTCTCTACTAACCTCTTTATGAGAGTAGAGAACAAGATACACAACATCAACACTTTAGAACTTCAGTAAATAGCACAATATACAATGTGCCCCAGGGGGAGACATAATCATATATTAAGAAAGTGGTATAAGAACCACGAGTTGACAAGACACAGTGCCTAGAGCACATAGAATCGCTGGAACACCAACGAACCACCCAAGGTAGTGACACAGGGGACCCACGGGGGACGTGTGCAGTGTGAGAACACAGCCGCGGGCTCTGTTAGCTTCTATGGGGAAAGTCGCGGTCGGACTTTTAAAGTTTAAGTACACTTAGGAGAGAACTTTGAGCAAACTCCTTTAGACTTAGTGGGTTCTAGGGCCAACACCCACTGGAGCACCGGAGTATTCGAGTAACCTCACCCAGGGAAGCCGGGTGCATAGGTGTCAAATGGTGTCGGGTTGCGTCATAGTTTTCAATGGCGACCTGCTGCAAAGTGCTGCTGCCATGAAGTAGAAAAGTGTCCGGAGGGATCCAAGCCTGGATCGAAGATGTGAAGAACCTGAAAGCAGAGGGAACAGAGTCTGGGTCACTTGCCAGTGACCAGGGGCACGATAGACGAATGCCCACCGATGTTGGGTGATTTAGGAGCGAAGAGGTGTAGCTCGACTGCAGCCACGAGGACCAGGAGGCGTCGACGATGACCAGGAGCTGGATTCGGGCTGTCCCACAAAGGATGTCGAGTGCTGCTGCATCGGTGATTGATTTGAACACAACAAACCTTGGCAACAGCAACCCACGTAGGAAGAGAAAAGATGCTTAGGTGCGCACCAGCAAGGCCCGGGGGACTCCCCAAGTGGTGGAGAGTCAGGGCACATCTTGAGCAACCAGGTAAGTCCATTGAAAGTTAAAGTTGCCGTCACAGGGACCCACCATTCGACAGACCAGGGATCGCGAAAGGACCTCGAAAGGAATCACACAATACCAGCCCATGGGACAATCGGTGAGTGTAGGCCAGTACTCTTCGGTGGAAACGCTGCTCGGGGCATGGAAACAAGTAGCCCAAAGCACAGCCTCAAGGATCGGCAAGAAGCATATGCACTTGCAAATGTGCACGGTGTCCAGGGGTTTCGGTTACACGGTCCCCACAATGTCTCAGTTTTCCTGGGAGCTCGGGTCGGCCTCTGGGAAGTCTGGGATCCCATCTCCTGTTGCAAATTCCTCGGAGTCCAGGGGGAGCTTCGGAGATGCAAACCGGTCAGATGCGTCTTTAGTGCCTGCCAAGCAGGGGAGTAACTCCTTTACTTCAAGGGAGATTCTTCAGTCATCTAGCTTCTTGTAGATCATCGAAGTTCCAGGATTATGTATCAGAGTTTCGTCCAGGTAAATCTAAAGACCTGTAGTCAGGGGTTCCTACTTAATACCCAGGGAAGGGGTGGGACAAACTCTGTTGACCCACGTATGGGAGGGTCAGGATATCATTTGTCCAGTTTTGTGCCAGAGCGGGGGCTGGTAGCCGCTGCAACCGGTTTGAGCTGGACTATGCACAGGGACACCAAATGTGACCCAAGTGCAGACTTCAAAACACTCTTGGAGTGCACCCACCCAGCCCCAAATACACTAACGCCTGTCTGGGAGGTGGTTACACCTTGCTGTGACAGGAAACCTATTGTCCAGGCCTCCCCTGCCGGAGTTTCGTCCAGGAGCAGGAGGCCAGACTTGTGTCTGTGGCTGCAGCATCCATGTTGTGATGCTAGGGTTCTGTTAAGCTGGTACCAGGTATACCGGTGGGGCCATGTTTCTCCCTCGAGGAGGGTGAATCATACCTCCGCTGCCAGGACTGGCGGGGAGGTATAATTCCAAGGTGTTTGACACCAACCACAACATGTTTCCTTGCAGCCATTCCAAAGTTAGCATTTACCAAGAGGTTATAATGCACTTAAGAGTATATGATGTGGCTGCATCACAGAACAAACCTGGATAATAGATTTCGAAGGGTGCAGCGCGGCCCTGCTCATGCATGGGCACCCTCTCACACAAAACCCAGCACCCTGCCTTCAGGATTGATATGGCCTGCCATAGGGGTGACTGATAGATTATATGTGTAGTGATTAAGGTAGATATAGGGAACCTATAGCTAAGTAAGGGGTGCCTACACAACCTTACACAGGCTGCTGTAGCAGACCTTTTATGTCATTTTGAGTGGTCTCTCAGGGGTGGCATAATACATGCTGCAGCCCCTGAGAGGCCTCTGGGGTACCTATGCCCTGGGTATATAGGTGCCATATAATCGGGACTTATAAGGGAACCCCAGAATACAATCTGTGGTGTACCAAAAGTACATGCAATCATTTCAGAGAGGAAGCAGCTAGGCTGGGATCCTGGATAGCAGGGCCCCAACCAGACTAAAGTAAAAAAACAGTGAAACATCAGCAAATAGTGGGGGTAACTATAAGAAGCAGATCCTACTCTCCTACAAATGGGATATATGTGCATGGCTGATTGAGAACATATGTAGTATGTACTTGAGGTACAAGACATACCTTTCACCATATGTGGTACTTTTGTATGTATAACACAAAACACAACCACTTATTTAAATGGGAGAAATTCAAAGTGCAAAGTTTTTCATAATATGCAACATTTTTCTACATTTTAAATGTCTCCCTCTTAACATAATGGCTACATTTTTAGTTAGAAATATGGCACTGTGTCTACCAGCCACTGGGAGCAAGATGCCTGCTGTGTATAAAGGCAATACTTTGAAATGTGAGAAAATGAAACTGAAGAGTTAACTTTACATTTATACGGATTCCATTAAAGTCACCATTTAAATTTTAACACATTTCTGAGTTTCACATTTACAAACATTGGGCATCTAGCGTCCAGTGGCTTCCAAATAAATAAATAGACACAGTACCCTATTATAACAGAATATTACAACAATTTGTTTAAACAGAAGGGAAGAAACATGCTTTTTAAAACACTAATACACAGTTGCCGTCATTGAAATTGGAGTAAGATATTAAGACTTAATGGTTCTAATAAATATTTGTCTTCACTTTAAATTTCTCAGAGGTAAAAAAAAAAAAAAATGACCGTCTTCTTCAGTTATAAATATGGCACAGTGTCTACTGGCCACTGGGAGCAAGAGGCCTAGTGTTTGAAAATGCAACACTTTTGAAATGGGAGAACATTAAAATGAAGAGTTAAATTAATCATTAAGCTAACTTTTCATTTTAATTTTCTCCCATTTAAAAGCATTTAGAAACATCATTTTGTTCTCCCCCCTAATATTGAGTTGAGTTTGTATTGAAGAGTTAAATGCCTCGGTGCTTTAGTTCTTCACCTCGGTGCCCCAGCCCAGGTCATAAATCTGACTGAGCACTGCTCATTATCAGCTATTTGCAGCCTGATGATAATGTAAACATAAACACAGCCTTTCCTTAACTTTAAAAAGAAAATGTGGCCCTTTGTTTATTTTAAAATGAACTCAAGGTGGTGAGCTAATCTGAAGCTATGTGTGAGATACTGGTAGCTCGCTATCAACTGGTTAGAGTCACCTGGAATAAACAGTGCAGAAGATCAAAGAGCAGGAACAGTACAAGAAACTACAAAACTGTTACATAACTCCATGACCAAAATTAAAATCTGAAACAGGAGAAATAATCTGAGAAGGCTTGAAGTCCAAGAAGATAACATTTTTTTTGTTGCAGTTTTATATAGCACTAACTTGGACCAAGGGCATTAGAGTGTTTTACACGAGTACCAGATTCCATTCCACACTTTCAGGCATGAAGAGATGAGGGGCCCGATTTAGGTCTCGGAGGACGTTACCCGTCACAATGGTGCCTGATATTCCATTCCCCGAAATATAAATCCCATATGATATAATGGGATTTATATTTTGTCAGATTGATACCTGTCACCGTTGTGACGGAGTAACCCGTCTTGCAAGATCTAATTCAGCCACTAAGGGGGTCATTACGATGGTGGACAGACTTCAGCCATTGCCCCGGGGATTGGGACCGCCCGCCTATATAGCGGTGGTCCCGCACCACCAATTACAATGCGGCCACCCTCATGGCAACTGCAAAAGGCAGTTTTAACATTGCGGCGGGTGCTGCTGGTTGCAGCACCTTCCGCAATGTTAAAAATGCATATTTTGTTTGTGGCAGACACCATGCAGTGCCTGCCACCTGGTGCAGGGAAATGTAGGTGGACACCCCAGTTGTCCCCAACTACAAAACTAAAGTGCCCCTGCCCAAGGGGGGCCCGCAACTGGCCCCCAAAGTTAATCCTCATCAACCTTTCCATGGTGGAGGAACCGCCATGGAAAGGCTGGCGGGATGCTAGGCACCGTCACCATTCTTCAGGTGTGGGCCGGATCCGACAGGCAATCGTAACGATTGCCTGTGTCAGACCCTTGGCGGACGGGCTTTACGCCCGCCAGCACACCGCCTGCCATTCTTATCTGGCGGATAATGGCCTTACGATGGTGGTGAACCCGCCACCGGCAGGCTGCCGGTGGTGGGTTCACTGCCATCGTAATCAGGTCCTAAGTGATTTGCTTAGACTCACAGGATGTTGCGCTGATGCTGGAACTTGAACCTGGTTCTCCATGTCCAAAGTTGGCAGCACTGACAGTTAGGTCACACTCCACAACTTGCCATTTACTTATTTTTATTTTCTAGTTTACAACATTTTACAATATTCCGCATTAACATACCATTGAAGATATCACAAGTTAGCGGTTCTTATCCCAGGGTCTGTGACTATTTGCAGATTAATAAAGTAATTATAAATAAAAAAAGCAAAATTGCAGAATTTAAAATGCTCCGTAACTGTGCCGGAATTGAGAACTGGAGCTTAAAATTAAATTGGTATCCCTAGATGAAAGTAGGGGGGCAAAGCGCGTATAAGGAGAACAAATTACAAAAGTATTATGCTAAAGTGAGCATAGCGCTTCAACTTTTAGTAATAAAACTACATGTAATGAGCTTCAACATTCCAATTAAAATTACGAATTAGATTTTTATGTTTGTTTCTTGAATAATTAAATGTGTTCATAATGTGTTTGTTTCATGTACCTCTTTCTGTGTTTTTTGTTTTTTTTAGATTCACACAGTAGACATTGTTCAGGCGTGGGTCCCCTGTTTCCAATAATTATTTAGTGGGGGTCCAAAGAAGCCAAAAGGTTAAGGAACGCTGTCCTGAGTCATACATTTAATATAAAGACCAGCACTTTGTATTTATTTAAAAAGGAAGAAAACCAACGATTAGATATTTTTATTACAGAATATCATCTTTCAGGTCACAGGAGGTCTGCATGAAGCCTTACTGGATCAGTCTTAAGAAATGACACATTGATGGTATAAAACATGCATCTTCAGAGATTTAAAGAGCAGATGTTTGCAAACCACTTTTATCAGTATATAAATAAAAAAAAATTATATGTACATGGTATTAATTTTAATAACGGACTTTGTATCAGGTGAATTAAATTTTAATTTGAGAGAACCAAAATTTAAGGGAAAGATAGTTTATATGGAAGTCAATATACAAAATAGTGATCATGACATTGAAAAAGAGACAGAAAAAAAGAATAGCGAAACTTTATATGAGGATAGAGAGGGAATTGAGATTATGTAGTAGAGGAGTATATATGAGGTGTGAAGTGAGTCTGTAGTTTATCAGGCTTGATTTGGGATTTGTGTCTAGAAATAGTAGTTACTGTGTTAGAAAACAAGCAGAGTGGTAACTGTGGATTAAGTACTGAATTCTCAGGGTGTGGCTTGGTTCTCGCTGGTATCTTCTGCTGTATCGATAAATGTATTACCAAACGTTATTTCTTCTAAGGTTTTCAAAAGTGTAAAGACATTAAAAAATATATGTCCTTCACATGCATAAAGTACACACATTACTGCTATAAATAGTGTGCCAACGTAGTCTTTCCAAGGGTATTTTGGTATGGTTATTTACAGATAAACCACACCAAGTCCATGTGAAATTAGTAAGTAAAAAAATGTATTCTTTACACCCAGCCAGTCGCTCGGCCAGCTTCAACTGCCACCCCGCATATCATGTTCTCGAATTTATGTCTTCTAAGGCTCTAGTACGAGCAATCGTGGCCCTTACTAAGACATCACACTTCTCCTTTCCCAACAAATAATACATAACAATATTTTAACAAACTTGCATGTGTGCTTAAACAACTAATTCATCTATCATTTTCTGAACCTTGTACAAATTTCATACTCAACAAAAGGAAACAGAATAATAGCTAAGTCCTCGGTTATTAGCTCACCACAAAATCTTTAAGATAAGACGGAGCCTTGCACACCCTGAAACTTATTCTTCTATTGACGTATTTTTGTCACGCTGACTGGAATGACTCGAATTCTGAAGTACCTCATGTTCTAGAGACATTCCTGGAATTCCACACACTTTCGCAGCCCTATTCAAATTCCAAACACTGCCATCATATGCTTTGATTGTATATTTAAAAAACTTTTATCACTCTTCTCTTCTGTGTAAATTTGGACCACTGGGCACACCCTATAGGTGCTCTACTTTTCACAATATCACCCACTTGTATTGTTATTTTTTTATTTGAAGAGTTTTATATAGCCCTGCCTAGACCCGGAGGTATCAGAGCGCTTTACATGAAAACAGATTGTACATAGTTACAATAGCATGCAATAGTCACAGATATGAGTCAATAGGAGCATGAGGATGGGTCGGGGGAGGAATGAGACAAGGGTGTAGGAGAAAAAAGCAAAACAGACAAAGTCCATGCCTTTAACCCTTGTACTTTTGTCAAAGTACTCCTTTCTCTTACTCTAAGACTTAATTTCCTTATCCCGCCAATCTCCTAGACCATTGAATTTTACACCCGTGTCCCAATTCATCCAAGTTGGACATTACTTGGAACTAGGAGACTGACCTTTGAATAATTCAAAAGGTGAATTCTCAGTTGTGGAATGAGGAGACATGGTAGGCCATGATGAGCTCTTGTAATACACTCTTCCAATCCATATTATTCATCTTTGTCAACTGTATTTGTTCCTTCAAAGTTTTATTTACCCTCTCCACAGCTCCATTAGTTTCCGGATGATATAGCCTCCTCATGGGCTCCATACCACAATCTTAGAAAACTTTCTAACTCATCTGAGCAGAATTGAGGACCATTATCCATCAACAGTGATTTGGGAAAACGTTCATGGTTAAAAATCTCCTTCAAACCCCATATCATGCTATGAGATGATATGTCCTGGACACAGCGTACTTCCACCCACTGAGGAAAAAGATACAATAATGCTATCAAGTAAGGAGTTCGATGTTTATCTCTAAGTGGTTCAACAATATCCATGGCAACCTCCTCCCATTGATGTTTTGACAACCTCCTGCATTTCAAGGGAATCTGCCTGGTGAACAGATTATTATCAATAATAAAGCACTGAATAGAATCACACACAGATCTTTTCACCTAAGTATCCAGACCAAGCCACCAGAAGTTAGCACGCAATCTCTCCTTGGTCCTAACAATTCCTAAGTGACTTTCATGTGCCAAATAAATGTGTTTACTTCTTAACCCTAGCGGATGAATGAGCCTAGTACCTCTTAGCACAAGGCCCCTATTTACAGCCAGTTCATATTTGACCAAAGACCATGGTTTCTACAAACTTCCACTTTTATTCCTCTTCATGGCATTGAAGACTGAATACAACACACTGTCATTCCCCAGTTCAGTTACCCATTCTTCTTATGAAATTACACCCAAACTGACCTCACAAACACACACACACTTACATTCTCTTCCAACAACACATTATGTACCTCCTCGCCATCTTCTTCCTCAAATTTTCTTTTGACGAGGTGAGAAAGGCAATCTTCTGAAAAATTCTTGGCCCCTGGAATGTATTCTACTGTGAAACGGAAATCCTGTGGAAAAATTACCCATCTACTTATCCTGGCAGAAATAGCATCCAACTCTTTCTCCATGAATACCTCCTGCAAGGGTTTGTGATCTTACCCAACTTTAAAATAGGTCACCCACATAAAGTTACTGAATGTATTCAAAGCCCAGCAAATTCCTAGAGGTTCTCGTTCAATTACAGAGTTATTTTTTTCTGAATGTCTCAAACGTCTGGATGCACACGCAATCAACTCCTCCACATCCTTCTTCTTTTGAATCAAAACAGTTCCCAAACTTTCAAACTAGCATCAGTTACTATTATCATCTTATTTATTGATACAAATGCTTTTAGGCTTGGAACATTTTTTAGATGATTTTTCAACTCGACAACAGAGATCGTGCATTCACCGTTTTCACAGCATAATGGTGCACAAATTTGTTATAAAATTCTGTTATACCTAGAAAAGAGATGAACTCTTCCATGTTTTTTTTTTTTGTTTACAAACTTCACTAATTCCTTTTTCGGCAAAATACCCTTGAAGAAATAAGGTGATCTAGATAATCCACCTCTTCTACACAAAATGCAATTTTTTTCCCATTCGAGTAAGATCCGACCTCATCAGTCTTGCAAGAACTAATCGTGTCCTTTCATCATGCTCCTGCTGATCTTTACCAAAAATAACTAAATCATCTTGGTAATACTTTAGTCCATGGAGACACTTTAACACTGCAGACATTACTCTCTGAAAAACCAATGCTGCTGATATGAGCCCAAAAGGTAATCGCTTGAATTTAAAAGTTCCCATCTGTGTTATGAAAGCCATCAGATCTTGCGAGGGCAAATCCAACTCAACTTGGTGATATGAAGAAGTCATGTCCAGTGTAGAAAACACTTTTGCCCCTTCTAAGGTTGTCACCAGCTCTTCAATGTTAGGGAGTGGAAATTTGTCCACCACTACCTCGTGATTGAGAGAGCTCAAATCAACACTTAGTTGAATGTCCCCATTCTGTTTCTTTGCAATAAATACTGGTGCTAACCACACTGTTGCCTCCACTGGTTTGATCACATCCAAATCAATAAGTTTCTGAATCTCATTTTTCACTATCTCTAGCATACTAATGTGTCGTACCTTAGCCACAACCGGAACAACATTTCTTTTAAGATTATATGAAGTTTCAAACCTTTTAAACATCCCAGTTTCTCTTGAAATAATGGAAGAAACTCGTCCCCAAAATTGTTAGCAGGCTGTTGAACCTCCTCAAGTATAACATGTGGATTCAAATTGGGGTCCAATTTAACAACTAACAGCCTCTGGTGTGCCCACCCAGTCAAGCTGGTCCTTTTGGTGAAACAAACGTTCCCTTGACAAGTATGGCTTCCAAGTTCAATTCTGGCTATGAAGTTAGTTATATTCCATATATGTACCATAATATAGGCCTCAGTAATTTCATTACCCTTCACTTATATTCTTCTCTTCATTACACTTGTAACGGATTACAGGGACTGACCTTTTACCTAGATACAACACTGCATTCAGAAAGCAGGTTTTCCCTAGTTTGAAATTTCATACATTAGGCATGAGGATTCTTGGAAGCACAGCAGGACTACCATCTCCTGTATAATATCTATGTATAAAGTTCATGTCCGACGTCTCCTTAGGCCGACACAGTACTACAGCAAGGTAAGACCCCTGAGGAGACTTATAGGTATATATACATCACATCTTGCTAAGATAGACAGAGGAGACAGAGACGCTAAGGTTCCGGCATGCAGACACTATAGCCCGCAGTGGTCTAACATCCCTCGTGGGGTGTCCAACTCGAGACCAGGATGGGGTCCCGCAGTCTCCCACTTCAGGTAATGGGTTTGACTAAATCCTAGAGGGATTCTAGGCTTAACACCTATACACAAGCTAGGTACATTTAGGTACATCTAGTTAGGGAGACATCGTAGGAGTACACATTTTTTATCATGTGTTTTATATACTCAAATGTATTCATGATTATTGTAAGATGGTAGAGCTAAACCATCCCTTTACCTTTATAGTACTGCTAATCATTTATATCTTATACTGTCTAATGGTTGTTGCAGCTCATCTATTATACACCAGGGTAACGACTGTTCAATAAATACTTATTAAAAATGCCCAGCCTGTGTATTTAGTGTATCTCTCTGAAACAGACTAAGTAAGCATGAATGACTGCGCGAAGAACAGGTTACTTACCTTCAGTAACGCATTATCTGGTAGAGGCTCTATCTAGCTGCAGATTCCTTACTTTTGAATTTTCCAGGAGTCAGGCTGGATCCGGAAACTTTTGCTGAGCAATACCCCTTGCACGTGACGTCAGGTGGCTCCATTCGGCTCCGCTTGATGTCAATGGCGTTGGTAGCGTCGGTTATGACGTCACGGTGCCTACATAGGCGCCACCCAGGCCATCATAGGAACCTGAAGGGCGGATTGGGACAGGCCCACTGAGCTTCCAGTCATTGACTGTCAAGGTCAGGACAGCAACAGCGGACATTCACTCTGCCTTAGTGTGCCCCCAGGGTCTGATTCGGTTGCTTGGGAGTGGGCCACCCGAGTAAACTCGTGAATATAGGACTGGAGGACTCCCTGCCCGAACTAGCTGATATGCAAAAGAAGGATGGTCATTATTTAGGCATCGCTTTTTTCCTCTGCCACTGGGGCATGCTAAGCATGGCGACAAGCCCACTGATGAATATTCATATAAGCTCTCCTTTGTTTGGAAAGAGTTTGACTTTCCCACAATGGATACAGGCAGTAAAGATTTAGGCGACACCCCCCCCCCTCGACTCGCATCTACTGGCTCCTCTAGTCTCATAGCAGCCATTTTGAGTAGAAGCCGGCCTACCCAGAAGATCACTTTGGACCTGACGAACTCTAGACCACAACATACGCCAGCGCAGTCACCTGGGGCAGAAGAGTCAGAGTGGTGAGGAGGCTCGGCATCCCCTGCCTAAACCTTTGATACCAGCTATAGACTGGGTAGTCCACGGGCTTGAGTTTGGTCCCCACAGTGGTCCCCCATTGGGGCGGGGTGGAAAGGCAGCAGCCAGATCCATAAAGGCAACCTTAAAGAAATACTCTCCAGGCTGGCTGGCGACTCTTCCAGAGACCGCCCCCCCCCAACGTCTAACTCAACTCACACGCAGGAAGACGACGCGATGGAGGAGCCTGTGACCCGTTCTTGCCTCAAATCCTTCTTCATGTCTATTAGAGAGGGTCTGCAGGCAGTCAAAAAGGACCTTTCCAATGATATCAGGGAGACCCGGAGAGATCTCAACTCCCTCTGGCACCATGCGGTCACCTTGGAGGAGCAGGGAAATGGCCAGGTAGAATACGTGGAGGCCCTGCAACAGGAAATCATTTGCCTCCGCGACCAACAGATTGTTTTGCAGGCCTATGGTGAGGATTTCAAGAATAGATCCGTCGGAACAACATCCGAATTAGAGGCATATCATAGAAAGCGGAAGGCAAGGATCTCATTGGATTTGTTACGGACCTCTTTCATACCATCATGTAAGCCCCTCCAGACATGGAGGAAAAAAAATTGGATCGAGCACATAGAGTTGGCCTCCAGCGGTCAGAATCCGACCCCCCCCCCGACATTTCGGTCTGTATTCATGACTTCCAGTTAAAAGAAAATATTTTCCACAAGGCTCGGGAGAAACATCCCATCACCTTCACGGACCAAATACCAACACTCTATGAGGACTTGGCAGCGGTTACCTTACAGAGAAGACGAGCTTTCAGACCAGCAACCTCTCATCTACGGAGCCTGGGGGTGGCCTCGTCGTGGGGGGCACCGGTAGCACCTCATCTCTTGCCTAGATGGAAAACTCTTTCAATTACGATCCTTGAAGGAAACAGGTTGTGTGCTAGGCACAGACTTAGCTCCTGATGATTCCTCATCCCGCGCCTCCCCATCCTGTTCAGCGAACTGCCGCTCTTATTGGCATGGACACAGGGTGGAGAAGAGGGGTGTCTTAACAGGCCCAGCAACGATTGCCAAAGGACAACAGTCAGCATTGGGTTTGATCCCCATGGCACTGGCTAAGACCGACCACCCATGACACGGCTGGGCACATAAATATCACTAATTGTATTGCTAGGGGGGCTGGGTGGAGATTCGTAGGACGGGGAACTACGGCCACGGTTTGGACCCTCTACATTGGACATTTGGAACTGTAGGTCCAATTTCTTGACTTAGTACTTATGTTCCCATTTGCATTCTTACTTGTTTCTTTGTGGGGTTCTCATCTTAGTTGGGGATCACACTCATGTTCACAGCAGTCACAATGCAGTTCATATAAGGCACTAGCAAGACCCGGGAGAGGCAACACTGACCCTTTCACTGGTCACAGAATGACACTTGAGGTAGCTTTTAGCTTTATCTTGAAATAGAATGTTGAACACTATCTTTAAGGTCCTTACCCTTAATATCCCAGTCAAGCGCAAGGCAGTTTTATCTTATCTGGAGAACTCATGGGCAGATATATGCTTACTCCAGGAGACACATCTCCTTTCAAAGGACTATCACAGGCTCAGTTTGCGCATCTTTCCACATGAATGAATGAATGAATATGCATTTGTACAGCGCATGGCTACCAGAAGGTCTCCCAGTGCTAAAGACAGAGTCATCACCAAACTACAGCTGAGCATTCAAGGGAACAGAAGGGTTTTCAGGAGCTTTCGAAAGGAGAGATAGTTGGCTTCAAGACGAATATGGTCTGGTAGCTGGTTCCAGCATTTCGCCGCAATGAATGAAAACAGGCGTCCACCACTCCGAACTGTTTATCCTAGGAACAGCTGCAAAATGTTTCTTCCCGAGCGCAAAGATCTTTTAGGGTGGTAGGGAGAGATGATCAGTGGGGCTTTAGCAGAGAGAGTGATATGGGTAATGCACAGTGCCTTAAACAGAATTCTTTCGGCAACCGGAAGCCAATGCAGGGAGATAATGTGAGGTTTAGCAGATTCCTGGTTATGGGCCTGCATAAGGAGTTGTGCAGCACAATTTTGAACGGTTTGCAGTTTTTTAATGGTAGAACATGGAGAGCCAAAAAACAGCACATTGACGTAATGAAGCCGAGAGATAATCAAGGCCTGCACCAATAGTCTCCTAGCATTGAAAGTAAGTATGGGCGAAATTTGCGAATTTGCGTTCCGCAAATTCACGCGAAAGCGAATTCGCGGTCCGCAAAATCCGCGAATTTGTGCGAACTTGCAATTTTTTTATTTTTCGCATGTTCACGGGGTGTTTTTTTCAGCATGGCTACCGCAAACTTACCCATGCGGTCGTTTTTGGGCGCGACCATCTTGTTCGCGGGAGGAAAACAACTCGGCAAACTCAGAATCAAGGTAAGTCAACGCAGCGCGCGCGAGATTGTATTTTTGAAGCGCGAACAAGCAAAAAAAATTTGCGAACTTGCTAATTGCGGATTGTTTGGCAATTTCGCGCAATTCCCGGAACGCGAAATTGCCAAAAATCCGCAACTTTCGCAAGCGGAACGAATTTTCAGCCCATGCTTAATTGAAAGGCAGCAGGGGGAGAATGTTCCTAATCATTTTCAGGATACCATAACAAGTACCTGCCACCCTTCGCGCCTGCTCCTTAAAATTCAGATTGTGATCAAGCAACACACTGAGGCTTTTTATCTGATCTTTGGGGGGGAGATGGCACCCAGACATCTGGGCCAGAGTACGCTGGCATTCAGGTTAGTAGTCTTACCCAAAAATATCAGCTCTGTTTTAGCTGCATTAAGTTTTAGGAGACCCTTTCCAATCAGTTGGACAGGTTAGTCTCCGTATTGTCAATTTGATTGAGAGACACAATCAGCTGAGTGTCATCAGCATAGGAGACAATCTGGATACCAAAGGGCTTTACCACCTCTGCCAGTGGGCTCAAAAAGACATTAAAAAGCATGGGGCTCAGGGAGGAGCCCTGAGGTACCCCGCATCTCAAAGGCATCCTTTTGGAGATGAAGTTGTTCTCGAAAACCTGAAATGGCCTGTCAGCCACGAAGGACTTTAGCCATTTCAGTAGAGTCCCTGTAACTCCTACCTCTCTGTGTCTTAAGATAAGTTGGTGATTGACCGTGTCGAAGGCAGCACTAAGGGCGAGCAGGACAATAGTCGTTGAGCCCCCGACATCCAGAATTTTCCTGGCTTCTTCAACTACAGCTAGCAAGGCCGTCTCCGTGCCCTGTTGAGGTCTAAAGCCAGTTTAGGAAGGGTGGAAGCGTTCATTTTTCTCCAGAAATGCAGAGTGAACAGAGTTGACATACTTTTCACTCATTTTTGCGATCCCCGGCAGGAGCGAGAACGGCTGATAGTTAGCAAATACTTCTGGGTCTAAGTTTTTTTTTTTAAAAGAGCTTTGACCATGGCCCGTTTTCATGGGGAGAGAACAAGCCCAGAGGAAAATGAAATGTTAATAAGGTCCAGGATAACTGGGGCGACAGTATCGGAGACCTGACTTAGAGTGGTTGGGGGTACCACATCGCTAGGGGAGCCTGATTTTGAGGAGTTGAGATTTTTTTTAAGGAATTCATATCCATGAGGGGAATTTTGTGTCAATGAGAGGATCTACCAATCGGGGTTGGTCCTTGGAGAGGGGAATATTTCCAGAAACTGATAAAGGGGAAAGGTAGAATCTTCAATCTTTAAAAAAACATTTTTGCCAAGTTATTACAGTGTCCTGTAGTATCATCAGATGGCAAGGGGGGCGCAGGGGTTTAAGAAGAGATTTCACAATCTTAAAGATTTCACGGGGGAATAGGCAGCTGAGATAATCTTCTTTTCATAGTAGAGGGATTGGGCATTTCTAATTTCTGCCTTATAGGCTATGGTGGCTTCTCTATATTTGTTTTTTTTTTTAAATGGAGAAGTCTTTCCTCCAGCTTCCCTCAAAGCGTTTACATAATTGTTTCAGCTCTCTGAAAAAGAGAGTACCAGGCTCAACAATTCAAGTCTTTTTTTTACTGGTCATCCATTTTTTTGGAACCAGTGTGTCTAACGATGATTCCAACCAGTAATTGACTTTATTGTTGGCGGTTTCAAGGTCATTATCATCATCATCATCATCATAAATCTTTATTTCGGTAATTTTGTCACCATAAAAGATACACACAATTCAATGCATAATATTAAAAGAATAAAACGTTAAAAAACATCAGAATCCATCCGGTTACATACAAATTTTCCAAAAATACAGAGTTTCAGATTTTATGGTACAGTCAATCAGTAATCAATGACCAGCCTTAAGGCACTGTCTCCTCAGAGACCACATTGCACCTAAGTATTTAGCCACAGCAAAGACAATGTAATCAGTAAAATCTGTTTTCAATACTCTGAACGCGGCCAAGCACTCCGCAAACCCCAGGCTCCTACAAATGGGCACAATCCATTTCCTGCGGGAAGCATTATAGGCCGGACAGAAAAAGATTATGTGGAGCTCTGATTCATTGGCCACTCTACAAGCCGGGAATAAACTGGTTGCTGAATCACTCCACTTACTAGTTAGTGCTCGCAGTGGAAGGGTCCCATGCCTCCACTGCAAGTAGAGTTTCCTAAGTAGAGCAGGATATATTTTATCCAGGGCTGGTTCAAAACTGTATTTATCCTTAATACATAAAAATGACTCCGTAAGTGTTCCCAGAGTAGCCTGACGACAGAGTGGCGCTAGTTTACTGTCACAATAGTCCTTTGCCAATCTCTTTTTGGGAATTAGTGGGCATGTGGTTGAGGGATCAGACCAGAGTGTCGGTAGGCCTAGGCCCTCCAACTCAGTTTTAATAAATTTAAACCATTTGATTTTCCCAGCATTAGGCATGGCTAGGACCTCTTGTAGTCCCTGCCTATAGCTGATCAGTTCCGGGACTGCCCACATCCTCCGCCAATAAACCAAGGGACGCAGTGCCAGTTCTTCACTTAGAGGTCGCAGCCCTAGGTCTAACCTTAGTGGAACAAGGGGTGTACTGGACGGAAGTCGGACCACCTGCCTAATGAACTTGTTCTCCTCTCTCACCAATTCTGGGGAAGCTACGTGACCCCATAGCTCACAACCATACATGGCAGCCCCCCTTGCCTGTGCCTTGTAAATCTGGAGTGGTGGGCCGACGGGTTTAATGGATGACCTATTGTTTCCCATGAGCCTCAAAACCCCTCCCGCATACTGGGCCAATTTAAGTTGTGCTTTCTGTTGGTGTGTGGACCAGGTCATATTGTCATTTATCATGACACCAAGATACTCAAAGGTGTGCACCCTTTCAAGTCTGCTCTGGCCAATAGTAGGTGTGAATCGTAACTTTTGTGGGGGATTAAAGACCATAAATTTGGTCTTTAAGGTGTTTATTTCTAAACCATGTTCCCCACAAAAATCCACAAAACCGTTTAGAACGCGCTGTATCCCCATTGGGGACTTTGAGAGCAGCAGGGTGTTGTCGGCGAACATAATCGCCGGCACCCTGCTGCCTGCCAACTTGGGAGCGTCTGAATTGACAACCCCATTGAGGTGAGCGATTACCCCGTTGACATAGAGGCAGAACAGGGTCGGTGCAAGCACACAACCCTGCCTTACCCCCCTGTCAACGGGGAATCGGTTTGACAGCGCCCCCTCCTTACCACACCTCACCTGGGCAAAGTTGGCAGTATGGAGACAGATAATCATCTCCAACAGGCCCGCAGGGACCCCCAGTTTGGCCAGCACCTCCCAGAGTTTTCTGCGCGGGACCAGGTCGAAGGCCGCCCTCAGGTCCACGAATACAGTGTAGAGGCTGCCACCCTCCAGCTGTACCGTTTTCCAAAAGATGAGGGCAAGCTGAAAGACCTGGTCTGTGGTGGAGATCTTCTTCCTAAATCCCGCCTGGAATGGGCTCAGAATATCGTAATCCGACATCCATTCCGACAAACGATCCAGGAGTAGCCTAGTAAAGAGTTTCTGGGAAACATCTATCAGGCTTATTGGCCTATAGTTGGCTGGGAGCAGAGGCGAGCCCCTCTTAAATATAGGGACTATCTCTGCCCCCAGCCAAGTTGGGGGGATCGTCATGCCGTTCAGGATTGCGTTGAACAGCACCATCAAATACGGGGCCCAGATCTTAACTTCATGCCTAAAAAGGTCGCATCGAAGCTTGTCCAGGCCCGGCGCCTTTTCAGCCGCCAGGCCCAAAATTGTCATATTAAGTTCTCCCAGGGTAAACCCATCCATCTGGGATAGCCTTTCGGCGGGTTGGACCATTACTGGTTCATGTGGGTTCCCCAATTGACCCTGGTCGGGCGCACTATATAAGGATTTAAAGTGGTCCTCCCACACAGTTGCAGCAATATTTGCATTTACTGCCGCTATCGGTTCAGCTGAACCGTGCTTGACGATCTGCCAGAATTTACGGGCGTCTTGCAATGCTAAGGCAGCCGACATTTCCGACCAATTCTCCTGGTCCCATTCTATTTTGGCATTGGAGATGATAGACTTATAGGCCATCCGCTTAGCCCTGATCTTACTGGGAGTTTCCCGAATTTTAAGAGACTCCAGGAGATCAGCCTTTGCTCTTCTACAAGAAGCATTGAACCATGAGGCTCTTCTCCCCTTGGCCTTTTTCGTCCTGGCCACCGGGTTAAATACTTCTGCTAGGTTGGTACAGAGCTCGGAATGAATATCCCCAAGCACACTGAACTTATCAGGAGTGGGTGACTGAGGGAAGAGATCCCCAACTTTTTCAAGGGCAGGGACTACTGCCTCATATAGCTTCTGAATATTTTGTGGGTTTTGCACCAGTAATGGCCATCTGATTCTACGTCTGTTACTGGTAGCAACTAGACCCTCCGGAAATGCTAAGTTTTTATCTGTGCTTGCTGTTGGCATACCCTGGACAGCGAATCTCAATGACAATACATTATGGTCACTGTCAGTCCTTATTATTATTGTAAAGTCCCTGACTTTGGGCCAGTCCTTTGTCGGCACCAGGATATAGTCTATCCGTGATTCATACCCTGGTCTATTGATGGTGGGCTGGGGTGGGATGTCTCCCTTGGCCCGCCCGTTACAGGCCCTCAACGAGTGGGATAAGGTGAAAGATATTATTTGAGTGGCTAAAGGTGACCATGATTTTACAGGTGGACCCGACAAGATGGGTATCTCCCAAAGATCATCCTCTTCGTTGGTTACCCCTTCCAGATGATCCGGGAGGGGCTCATACTGTTAAAGTCCACCCCGATCACAAGTGATGGACAGAGGGTGGTGCAATCAATGAACACAGACAAATCCTCGATAGTTCCCGAAGTGCCCGTAATGCCAACCGGTCTAGAGTATACATTTATTAATGCTACTTTCACACCCGATGCCCACTCTAGGACAACACACTGAAAGTCCGGTGAGTTGGTTTCGAGGTTTCTCACCCTACATCCTAGGTGAGAAGCTACCCAAATTGACAGACCGCCGGACGGTCGACCCTTCCCGCCCCATTTTGCCGCAATCTCAAAGGTAGCGTACCCTGTACGGGAGTGTTGTTCTCTAGCCCACGTTTCCTGGAACAGACATATGTCGTATTCCTCAATAAATTCCACCCATTCTGAGGAATCTAATTTATTAGCCAACCCAGCCACGTTCCAGGAAAGTATCGAAAGTGTTCTGGGTCCCCCCACCTCCTCGGTAGAACTAAAAACCAATGGACACCTGCTTACCCTACACTGACTGTAGTTGGAAGAGGACAAAGCCTCTAATACCGGTGAACAGGTTGCATTAAGCACCTCAGGGAGGGCATTATCCTCGTTAATATGGCCATCTAGGCCTGGGTTGGTGATATCATCTTCTTCTTTTGTATACTCATTGGGTGTGCCCCCCTCGGGATGGTCATCGGCCTGCTCCTCTATATGTTTAATCTCACCCGTGATTTGTTTGCCATCTCCAGGGAAATATGGTGATGGTGTTAGGGCCGAGCGTGGCGGGGAAGAATGTGAATATGATGAAACAGAAGCAGAACAAAGTGAGGGGTAGGACAGGAAGCTGTGTAAGTCTACCGGAAACAAAATATCAATTGCCCTATGGTGAAGTCAGTCCACATCCTCAAGGCACCCAAATCTGTTGTAAGTTGGAGCCCCATACCACCCTCCATATGTGTCTTGCCAGTAATTACATGACCCTCCCTGCCCATGGTTTCGTACCGGCATCTTGTTCCAATTCCAGTTTCCCCCCGATTGGGAGTGAAGGCGCGGGAGATAAAAGTAAGTTAATGGTCTAGTTGCTATAGACTAATTAACTCAGTGGTCGCTCCATGAATGAATGAAGTGTGCAGTATTGGGATCTTCGAATGAGACGATAACACAATCACCTGAGATGGATTTGTGCGAGGTGCCTATCCAGGGGACCCGTCGCACCATAAGAATTTTGCTTCTCAGGTGATTGGGTAATGGCCTATTCACATTGAGCCAGTGGGTGACCTTATTTTTTAAAGACCCAAAGTCCTCCTGCTGTTGATGTGGAATTTCTGGCACCCCCGTAAGGACTACTACATACGTTCTTACATCTGGGGGAAGATCAACATAACCCCTATAGTGGTTTTTAGGAAATTTTTGTCTCGGTGGGATAGAGTAGTAAGTATCACGGTCTTTAGCCCTCGGGGCAGCCACTACTTTCGGAGCCGGGAGAGATGGAACCGGCAACTTATTTGCACTTCCCGCTACTCTGTTGACGTTGGTACTTACAGGAACCTTATACCGGGGTTTTGGGACGGGTTTAGTCACCTGAGGTACTGGTGGAATGTCAGCGACTACTGAAGGAGTGTGGGTCACAACAGGTAGGCTAGTTGGTTTATTGCCAGGTATAGTCAAGGTGGCAAGATTTAGAATACTTTTTTCAGTCTTGAGGAGATGGGTTTCTGTTCGGGAAAGTCTAACTTCCAAAGGGGTAAGAAGTTTTTTTAGCGTTTCCCACACAACCGTTAAGAAATCCACATCCTTCCCTTCAACCATACAAACTGGTGCCCCACCATTCTCACTTTCTATTACGAAATTCTCATGTTCCCCCATCGGCTTCACTGGACTAGATTCAGATGCTAAGGGGCAACTATTCACCACGGGAAGGAATGAATGGGATGGCTGAGCTAGTACTTGAGAGGGTAACTGAGCCTTTGCAACCTTAGCCTTTTTCCTAGAATAGGCAGTAGCGATGTTACGCTTTCGTTTCTGGTTGGAACCCTTTAGGGAGTTAGGAGAGATTCTCGCACTCTTGGCCTTACAATTGGCAGTTAGTAATGTCTCCAAAGGTGGCCCCTCTACCCCTCCCACCCTGAACAGTGATGAACTAGGATTTGGGGGGGCAGCCTGTGGAGACCCGACCTTCTCCACTAGGGCTGGAGGAGATGAGACTGGTGGATGGCGAATAACTGCCTGCGTTAGATTTAATGCTTGTCGCATTGTGCGGTCCGGAGTTTTGGCAAAGGCAAAGTGACCCAAGGAGGATCTCTTAGCATTGGCCATCTCCTGGGATAGCCTTCTAGCTACATCCAGTTCAATAGAAACCCTATGCTGCATCTTACTGATCTCCATATCTATGGCAGTGTTGGTTCTAGTAAGAAAGTCATCAAGTGTTCCATTTTTCAACTTCCCCTTTGCTGCCCTGCTTCTGTACTCACGAGTGGACATTGCACCTTGTCCTTGGCGTGTGCGACTAAAAAGTCTATTTCCCACACAAGTGAAATTAGAGCCAGGGAGTATAGCCCGGACCGGACTCTCTCGTACTCGAACGGCCTCAAACGGCCCGCTCTTTGCCCGGTCTTCGCCCGTGCTTCCGTCCGCGGGCGTCCCGCGTTCGCGTCAGGAGGCTAGGCTAAATAGGAGGAGGGGGGCGGGAAGAGGCACCAGGTGCGCGGGATGTTGTTGCGCAAGCACCTCTGGTCCTCGCAGTCCCGCTCCCGGTAGCTAGGGCGTAGTTTCCTCTCGGCAAAGTAGTGACCGAGCACACGGGCTCCCAGGTCAGAGGGCAAGTTCAATTTGGAGCAAGTTTTCCAGGACAGGGAAGTCTTCTGCCACCACACGACTGCGAGCGGCTCCCGCAAAGCGGGGGCCGCGAGTCGTTTTAAAGGTCCCAGGGAGGAGGGGGCGGGAAGAGGCACCAGGTGCGCGGGATGTTGTTGCGCAAGCACCTCTGGTCCTCGCAGTCCCGCTCCCGGTATCTAGGGCGTAGTCTCCTCTCGGCAAAGTAGTGACCGAGCACACGGGCTCCCAGGTCAGAGGGCAAGTTCAATTTGGAGCAAGTTTTCCAGGACAGGGAAGTCTTCTGCCACCACACGACTGTGAGCGGCTCCCGCGAAGCGGGGGCCACGAGTCGTTTTAAAGGTCCCAGGGAGGAGGGGGCGGGAAGAGGCACCAGGTGCGCGGGATGTTGTTGCGCAAGCACCTCTGGTCCTCGCAGTCCCGCTCCTGGTAGCTAGGGCGTAGTCTCCTCTCGGCAAAGTAGTGACCGAGCACACGGGCTCCCAGGTCAGAGGGCGAGTTCAATTTGGAGCAAGTTTTCCAGGACAGGGAAGTCTTCTGCCACCACACGACTGCGAGCGGCACCGGTCATTATCTAAAATGGGTCTGGTATTATCAATGGTTGAAGCCCAGGAATCACTGGAAAGTTTAGACCAATTCCTGCTCCACTATTTAACCCTTTCACGTGGCTGGCTACCGACCTGATGGATCCAGAGAAAAGGGACCAAATAGTGGTCTGACTACGGCAGGGGAATGTGCTTTCCCACAACAGGGCTATTGCTGTTGGAGAAAAGCAGGTCAAGAAGATGGCCTGTTTGGTGGGTGGGGCCGGACACTTTCAGCTTAAGTACCAGAGCACCCAGATTATCAATTACCTCCTCAGCGTCAGGTGAAGACGTGATGTCAAAGTGGATGTTTAGGTCCCCCAGCACAGAAAAATTAGAGTGCGAACTAACCGACTTGGCTATAACTTCTGGGAGATCTCTACTGAAGTGACCAATAGTTCCTGGAGGCCGGTATATTAGGACCCCAGAGAAAGTGCACGTAGAGGAGAGACCAAGTGATAAGAAAAAGCTTTCACAGTCAGGAATCAAACTAGCTGCAATGCGACAGTTAAATGTATCTTTATAGATAATAGCCAGGCCCCCTCCTCTGCTTAATTCCCGGTCTTGCCTCTGAATCTGGTATCCAGGGGGCAAAGCTTGAACCAGCACTGGATCTGATGTGCTGGTAAGCCATGTTTCTGTGAGGAACAAGGCATCAGGCTCTTGTTCTTCCAGCAGAAGTCAGAGTTCAGTGGCGTGCTAGGTAATGAACGACAGTTCAAAAGGCACATTTTAAAAACAGTTTGGGAGGATGAAGTCTTAGCGACCGAGACTGTGGTCGGGGAGCCTAATTCAAAGTAACGTTGGGAACATTTATAGCTGATATTAGTTGGCACCATTGTGTGGAAGCATTTATGTGGAATAGTCTCTCTGAGATGGTATAGTTGATCTGTGGTATAAGAGAGCTTACCTATTATTGGAGAACCAGGGGTTCTGGCCCCTGGGCCCGGTCGGGCGCGTACAGGCGCAGACGGGCTTGCCATAGGTGCCCCGGCTGCGCGGCCGCGCCAATCGCCCCTTATAAGGTGTGGCAAACGCGGAAGCCGTAGCAGCTAGACTGCTGACCTAAGTACCAATGCCTCCCTTGTTGCCCCCCACGGAACATCAGTTCTTCTCTTCTGCATCCACCAAGTCGTAAGGAGTGGCTCTTCTGGTGGCGCACTCTTTTAAGGTGAAAATTGGTTCGAAGGTGGCAGAAGTAAAAGGCTGGCTCCTCGCATTTCACCTCACCTTTAATGACTGGTCTTTTGTGGTGGCTACCATTTACGCCCGAATGAGGGACAAGTGGCTTTTATGCGTTCTGTGCAGACAGAGCTGCTGTCCACAAGGAAAGAAGGATGCTAGTGCAAAGGGACGATAATCTAGTCCTGGATAATGACAGGACAACACAGAGGCCCGGCCACTGGCGAGGGAGGGGCACCGGTGGCTTAAGGACATCGGGGTTCCAGGATCTATGGAGAGCGCTTCATCCACATGCACACAAATGTTCCTTCTTTTCCCATGTGAATAAAACCTACGCAAGACAAGATTACTTCCTGGGTACAAAAGACATCTTCACACGGACCTCTGAATCGGTGATACTTCAAGCTGCATTGTCAGACCACGCAGCGATATCAGTTACAATGACACTTCCTTCAGCGGACCCCCCCGCACGGACTAGGCAACTGAGGTACACACAACTGCAGTGCCCTAAGGTGGTGAAGCAGATTCACCAAGCCATCAGTGATTATCTTGCATTAAATGACACCACAGAAGTCTCTATCACTGCGCTCTGGGAGGCGTTCAAAACAGTAGTCTATGAGGAATTCATTGCTATTTCTGCTGCAGATAATAAACGGCACAGGGAAAAGAGGGAACAACTGTCCCAGCAAGTGAAAGAACTGGAAGGTATCCATCAACTCACCGGTGCACCGAGAATTTGGCGTCAATTGATGGCCGCAGGGCACAATTGGCCAGCATAGATCTTTTTTTATAAAAACTTTTTATTAGATTTTCCGACAGTACCAAAAAACATCTTACTTCCATTGCTACCATATGCAATAATCACAATGTACAGAAGTTGAAACCAGCGAGTACAGTTGAAAAGCAACTCTGCGCATACTGAAGCAAAAGAGAGATAGGAAAAAACAAGGATCCCCAAAAAACGACCCCCAACCCTCCCCATCTCCCCCAAACCTCAACCAGGTGATAAGGGTACAGCTTACACCCCACCAAAGCGACTCAATAGGGACATGTACAGTTTAGTGGTCCGTTACCGTCAGAAAGCATCAGCATAAACAAATAGGGCATCTCAGCTCTAAGTCCAAGAACAGCATAGTCCCAGACCATTTAAAGTGTAGTAAAAATTGACACATAGAGATATCACATGGAACATAACACCTCAGAATAAATCAGGATGAGCCATCAGATACGCCGTTAAGGGGCCCCAAAAATCTTTGGGGCGGTAGGATTCCGGCACCTCTTCCTCGTACACTTGTAGCTGGTCCCTACAATAGACCAGCTCCTTAAGCCACAATTTTATAGTAGGCGCTGAGCTCGACCCCCATCTCTGGGCCACCGCCCGTTTTGCAAGCAAAGTTGAAACCGCCACTAGGCGTCAGTTAGCCGACTTAAGTTGTTTCACATGCCCCAGAAGAATTAACTCAGGCATGCAGGCCACAGGCTCCAGCACCACTTCCGACAAGATACGGGTCACTTCAGTCCAGAATGCAAGCACCCTCCCACACAGCCATGCAACATGATAAAAATCTGCATAACCTACACCACACCGCACACAACTCGCCGTGTCTCTCAGGCCATACTTATGAAGTTGTAGAGGTGAATAATAGACTTGGTGTAGAAATTTGAAGTGAATGATCCTAAGTTTGCAGTTGGCTGTAAGTCGGCCTGTCAGTTGACAGCACGCCGTCCATACCTCCATTGAGATTGGACTGCCTATTGTGACCTGCCAGCGCTGACGCGACGGGTTGTGAGAAGTTGGCCTGATGTATGATGTTCACTATTCTAGTGAGCACCTTGTATCAGTCCAACCAATCCCTTATGGTGGTGGTTATAAAGTCAACCTTTTAGACAAGCTATCCTAGGGGTAGCATGGACTAAGCAGTCTTAGGCTAAACTCAAGAGGGCATGTGAAGCCAGCTGTTTTACCAGATGCAATCCTGTAATATCAAATGAAAGGACACCAAACAAGTTATATATTATAAAAATATATGTATTTATTACTAGAATAATCCTCTGTACTCTTTATGAGTGCAGAGGCACAAGCGTTTAAACAAAAGCACAGTTAAACATACACAAGTTGCACAATTTTGGATGAGCCCGGTGGCCACTCTAACCATATACTAAAATAGTGGTATAAGTACCACCTCTCGAACAATGGTAGGGCCTAGGGCCTTGTGAATCGCTGGGACTACTCGGGACTAGCAGTGCTGAAGTCGGGAGAGGTCCACGGGACACGGGTGCAGTGCCTAAAGCACACGCATGCACCAATGAAAAGTCAATGGCGCGTAAAAGTTAGAGTTACTGTTTTGGAAGTCTTCCGACTGGAATAGAATTAAACCACTTTAAACTAGGACACTAGAGGTGTGAACCACTACAGGAGCACCGGTGTTAGATTGTTACCTCACCCACAGGAAGCGGGTGCATAGGTGCCAAGGTGTGTCGGGTTTCGTCGTGGAGTTCTATGGAGCCTGGAGATGAAGATGCTGCAGGCGGCCAGGAGAGAAGAGTCCGGTTGGATCCAAGGGTGGATCGAAGATGTAGAGTACCTGAAAGCAGAGGGGACAGAGTCTGGGTCACTAGCCAGTGACCAGGATGGAACCAGGAAGGAACCAGACGATGTTGGGCGCAATCAGGTGGTTGTCGAGAAGCTTGTATCCGCTGCCACGTGGACTCTGGGGCATCGAGGATGTCCAGGAGTGGATCACGAGCTATCCCACGAAGGCTCTCGCTGGCGGCGGTGTCGGCTTCTGGATCGGAGTTAACAGGCCTTGGCAAATGCAACCCACGCAGGATTTGAAGATCGCTTATTACTCGGACCAGCAAGGTCAGAGAGGTTGCTCCTTTTCAGGGGAGCGAGGGCCAGTCTGAAGCAACCAGACTAGCAGAGCAAATTCAAAGGTTCGTCGGTACTGGGGCCACTAGCCAACGGGCAAGTGACCGGACCAATGCGTCGAGCAGGAAAATGCAAAAGGGCCCCACGCAGCACTCGATGAGTGTGGAGGGGAGATCTTTGGTGCACGAGCTGCTCGGGGCTAGGGCTTCTCAAACCCCAATGCACAGCTTCGAGGCAGCCTCGGGAGCTGCACTGTCAGCACTTCGCAGTCTTTTCAAGATGGCCGGCCCCACGCTTCACGTCGCCTCCACGGGTCTCAGATTCGCTGGGACTGTGGATCAGGTGTTAGAAGTCATGGAAGCTGGGTCTTGTCGATCTCTGTCGCTCGAGTTCCGGCGGGAACTGCAACAAAGCAAACCGTTGGGCGCTGGATGGTGCCTGTTTGCACACGGTGGTCACTCCTTGACCACAAGGGAGATTCTTCAGTCTTCCACGTTGAGTGGGATGTCGAAGGGTCCAGAGTTCTGTATCAAAGTTTCAGTCAGGATAATCTAATGCTCCTGGGCACAGCTCCTACCTTTATTCCAAATCAAGGGGCTGGATTACCTGCTAGGTCCCTCCTATGGGTGGGACCCAGGAAGGGGGTGGTTACACCCCTTTCCCTTTGTCCAGTTTCAAGCCAGAGCTGGGACTGGAGTGTTCCAGAACCGGTTTGACTGGATTTTGCATGGGACACCTTGTGTGCCCCAGGCAGTGTCTAGTTTCACTCGCCCTGCCTGCCTCAATCCACTATCTCCTGTTTGGGGTGGTGTAACACCTCCCTGTGACAGGAAACCCTTTGTCCAGGCCTCCGCTGCCAAGTTTCGGTCAGCAGCAGGAGGCCAGACTTGTGTCTGTGGCAGCAGCATCCATTTTATGATGCTGAGGCTCTGGTTCGTTTTAACCGCATTTACTGTTACCCACATGTCTTAGCCCTCTAGAAGGGTGGAATGCTACCCCCGTCGCCAGAACTGGCGAGGGGGTAGTATTCCAAAGTGTATGACACCTTACACAATATGTTTTGATAAAGCCAAACCAAAGTTAGCAATAACCGCGAGGATTATAATGCACTTAAGAGTATATGGTATTGCAATATCCTGGAACAGCTATAAGAACATGGTTCCGAAAGCTGCAGACAGGCTCAGCTCATGCTAGAGCACCATCTCACATAAAACCAAGCACTCTGCCTCCAGGATTGTTAAGGCCTGCCATAGGAGTGATTTATAGGTGTATATGTGTCCAGATATAGGTTTAGATATAGGTATACTATATCTAAGCAAGGGGTGATTACACAACCTTGCCCCAGCTGAGTGATCAGCCAGTTGTGTCAGTTTGGATGGCCAGCCAGGGGTGGCAAAAGATATGCTGCAGCCCCTGGTAGGCCTTGGATGTACCTATGCCCTGGGTACCTATAGTACACTGTACAGGGGCTGAGAAGGTGACCCAATATCCAATTAGTTATGCACCTAGGGTACATGGAGTCCGTTTTAAAGAGAGAGCAGATAGCCTGGGACCATAGTCAGGTATCCACCCTCCTACATAACCCCCCCCCCAACGAAAGGAGATAAGGCTATCCTTGACCAGGTACGCCTATATTGCCTGAGTGGCCATATAAGGAGGAACCTGCATTGGCATGGTTACCCCCTATCTCATGGTCCACTAAGCAATCCCTCACCCTAGGGGTATCAGAGGGTCTCCACCATAGGGAATCACTACTTGTGGTATATTTTGGCAAAGTAAAAGGCTGGTGTTGAGATGGAGTACTGAAGTGAGGCTCCACTAATGTAGGGCTCAGCTTCCTCCAATCATCTTCCACCATGTGTGCCTTTCTTTCCTTGACTGAGTTGCACTGTGCTCTCAGGGTCAACCTCTGACTGCCTACAGCTGGAGGCTGGGTCCCGTTTGTTGGCTTACTGGAGGGACAGGTCAGGTTTGGGGCCTTTGGGTCCCATGTTTGGCTGTGCCCAACAGTGTCCATCTGGGGGAGGTTCCTATCTAGGTGTAAGGGAGATCCCTCAGGAGTTTTTAAAGTTTTCACCTTGTTAGGGCTGCTAGCTTTGGTGCCCCGAATCTGCTGATGGGGGTGTTTTATTGGACAGAGGGCCCTTTGGGGCTCACTGACCTCCTTGACCTCTGTAGCCCTGGGCTGACTGAGGCAGGGTAGAGAGGGGCAGGTTGCCTGCTCCAGACTGGGTCCCACCTTGGAAGTATCCACTGACATCAGGGGCTCTGCCAGGCTAGGATTGACTACCTCTGGGGCAGTTTCTTCACAAGGGGTAAGATCAGTTCCCGGAGGAGGCTGATCCTTTCCTAAAGTCTGGTGGGAGGGATATTTCTCTTCCTCCTCAATGCTCTCTGTTTGGATGGAGTGATCCATAGTTTCAGGCTTCACAACACATGAATCTGTTTGAGTTTGGGCTGTGGCCATCAGAGCCCCACCAACCTTTTCAGGAAGGGACTCAGTTTGGGTATGGGCTGTTACCATCACAGCCCTGCTAATCTGTCTAGGGAAGGAGTCTGCTTGAGATGGGGCTGAGACTAGCACAGCCCTACCAACCTATTCAGGAAGGACATCTTGGATTGGGGCTGTGGCCATCACAGCCCCACTAACCTTTCCATGGAGATTTACCATTTTAGAATGGGTTTCTTGTTCCACCTCAGCCCAGGCTGAGATTTCCAAATCATTCCCCAGTAGACAATCTACAGGGAAGTTTGTTGACACTGCCACTCTCTTTGGACCAGTGACACCTCCCCAGCTGAGATTTACTACTTCCATGGATGATTGGTTTGCACTCCATCAATATTGGTCACCTGGTATGTGGCACCAGGTACAAGTTGCCTTGAGGGGACTAGATTCTCAGTCACCATAGTGATACTAGCCCCTGTGTCTCTATAGGCCTCCACTTTCTGACCATTGATGTGGGGCTCCTGTCTGTACTTGCTCAAAGTGTTTGGGCAAGCGGTGAAGTTGGCAAACCCCATGCCATTTTCACAGACAAGAGTAGCTGTAGTTGGGGACCTGGTTAAGCCAGAGTCCACCTGAGTTCCAAAAGTAAACCCAGCCAAATTCTTGGGGGTGCTCCCACCACCTGGGGGATTACTACTAATAGTAACAGGGTGTGTTGGAGCTTTACTTGGAGGAATATTTTCTTTATTGCTATTCTTTGGACAACAGCTATCTGTTTTCCAGTGGCCAGTCTGCTTACAGGCATGGCAATAAGGTTTCTTTGGGTTAGAGGAAGTGTTTTGGGACCCACCCCCATTACTGTCCCATTTCTCCCTGAGATATAACCTCCTGATCAGACCCGAGCTACTGGTTGAGTGCCTAACAGCTTTACCCACCCTAAGAACTTAGGGCCAAATCCTAGTTTAGTGAGCAATGCTTGCATTTAGTCCCAGCCCACAGTGTCGAACACCTTTACTATGTCCAAAGCTATCAATGCCACATCTGTCTCAGTACTGTTAACAGAATGTATCATATGCGTAATCTACTGAATATTCATAAGGTGACTTCTGGTGGGGATAAATCCACACTTATCCTTGTGCACCAAAGAGCTAATTACTCCTTTCAGTCTGTTCACCAGAAGCATAGCTAACACTTTCACATCAGTGTTCATCATAGACAGCGGCCGATACCATGATCGCCTTGCCTATAGACTAGGGAAATTCCCTCTCTCTCCCTAGCCCCTCCGAAAACCTCCAACAGTTTGTCTGCCAGCGCTCCCATATATATGCATAACAAAATTCGGGGGGCAGTCCATCCGAATCCAGGGCTCGATTCCCACGACAAACTTAAGACACAATCCTAAACTTACTACCATTTTGGTATTTCAGAAGGCACTTACTCATGTCGGTATTCACAGAAGGCATTTAGGTGTCCTAAAGTTAGGAGTCCTAACTTTACTACTCCTAAACTCAGAAAGATCCTAACTTTAAGACTTTCGGTATTCACAGAAGGCATTTAGGAGTCCTAAAGTTAGGGGTCCTAACTGTACTAATCCTAAACTAAGAAAAATCCTAACTTTAAGACTTTGGGCATTCATTGAAATGACTTCTGTGAATACCGAAATGAGTAAGTGCTTTCTGTGAATACCAAAATGTGTAAGTGCCTTCTGTGATTACCAAAATGATTTTAAGTTTAGCATTTTGTCTTGTTAGTTCTGTGAATCGGGCCCCAGTGTTTTTCACCAAGACACATCTTTCATAACCTCAATCAATTCTTCCTTCATCAGATCATTTTCAAGGTCCGCTAATTGTTCCCTGTGACTCTGGGCAGCTGCTGTGCACTTATAAAGGCCCTCAGCCTGGCAGGTGGAGCCCTTTCTGCGCTACTATACAGAGTGGTCAAGTTTGACAGGAGCGTAACATTAATCGCGGCCTGAGTCACTACCATCTCCCCCTCCTCATCATTCAGCATCATGATTGCCCCAGACGGACGTTCACGGAGCAACAGCCAGGTCAATAACTTGCCCGTTTTATCCCACTCCCTATGGAGCCGTTGCCTGTGGTCTCTTTTTAGGTCTCACTGAGACAGCGCATGCGCTGATCTGCGAGATCTGCGATCCCTAAAATTTTAAAAAGCAAGTGTAAGTGCGGGTTTTAAATAATCAGCGCACTTAATAGTGGTCAACATGTTTCTGCATTATTATGAACATAGTTTCAGAATGCATTCTTCAGGACCGAAAAATAAAAACACTGCTGGTTAGATTAGAGAAATTAAGAACAATATCACCTGACCTTCAGGTGTATACTCAACCGTATACCAAAAATGTTGGTTGAGAGGCTTCACCCCACCTGGCTACAGCGCAGGTTTGAGGAGCACCGCTCTGTCCGTCGGTGTCTCCTGGCAGTCAACTGTACTGCTTGGGGGGGCAGAATAATGCAGAAACATGTTGACCACTATTAAGTGCGCTGATTATTTAAAACCCGCACTTACACTTGCTTTTTTAAATTTTAGGGATTGGGAGACACTAATAAATGTTGTTTGTCCACCTGGTCACCTAATTTTATCTTTTCTCACTTAACACTTATCATTTCAACACTGCCTTTTTCAGTAGCCACGTCTAATTTTATGTACCACATACAACACCCCTCACCTCACACATATCGGCTACGGTAACTTCTGACCGGCCGTTTTGTCTCCTGGGTGAGGAGAATCCAAATGATGAGAAAGAGGGCGGTACAGTGTGGCTTCTGATGGAAACTATTTCTCCAGATGCTCTTGAGCCTTAACGTGGCCTGCATTTTGTTTCATTTACACTGGTGTCTTTTGTGTAGCATTGGTATTTTGATCTACTCTGTTTTGACTCTCTCTTGTGACCCCCAGGTGTACTTTGTTGTGATAAGTCTGTTTAAACCATACTGTATACGTTTATTAAGGATATAAGCAATGGACATTGAAACCGTTCCCTTCAGGGCCCTGTAGTCATGTCCTTAACTTTTCATGTAAAACCACTCGCTGAATTCTGAATAGTGAGTGAGAGATTGTTAAGGTAACCATGTTGTTTCTGCTTACATTTAACATGCTTTACTTAATCTTGCACTCCCTATGAGTGTTTGCTTTTACTTTTTTTTCTTTTTTCAGGCAGCATATTACTCTTATCAAATGCATAATTTGAATTAAGTCGCATCCTGGTGTTTATGACGGGGCACAACTGGGTTGTAGCTGAAGGCAGTGTGAGTTTTCCTCAGTGGGGCAGTATGGTGTTCAGTGGGGGAGAGGGTGTGGCACTATGGCCAGAGCTGTCGAATTTGGAACCGGGGAGCCGGGTTCAGCCTTCATGACCAGTCCTCCAGACCACTCTCCTGAGGGAGCACATTTCCATGCTAGACATTAGAAAGCCCCACTAGACCTTAGAAGCCCATGTGTCTTAGCACCAGCAGGTGGACCTTTGCAGTGGCAAGTGTGAGTTAACCTTGAAGGCCTGTATACCACAATCCATACTGAAGTTCACCTCCAGCTTTGCGGCAGGCCTACGAAGCAGCACACCCTAGTGCAACAGTGATCCAGTCACTGTGCCTCTGTCACTGAGATCACATAAACCTTGAGCAGGTTAGGGCAGTGCGAACAGTGTGATCGCACTGGATACCTATTTCGGGTGGGTGCGTAGTGTTTGCAAGTATATTATGGTTTTTAAAAAACTTTTTGCCTCCTTTCTGGCCTCCAGCAACTTTCAGAAACAATAAAAATGTCATGATAACTTCGGTGATTATTGTTCTTCCTAGAGAGAGATAGGATTTTCGTCTAGTGGAAGGGTTAAGGTGCCACAGAGGGTTAATATACCTGCTGCAAAGAACATGTACCATGCAGATCACAAAGTGCACATAATGTTAACTAGGTTAGAAGGTTACTGCTTGTGTCAGAGAAATCCTTTTGTTACTTGCAGTTTATAAGTTAAAATCCTAACATAGAACAGTGAGCAATTAAACTATACTGCCTACTAGTATGGTTGTCATGTGGCTTCTACACCTTGTAGTCCTTTGTCTTATGTAACATTTCCTATACAGTGATTTACACACGTATAAATGATTGTCTCTGTGTAGTGTCAGAGGCGTAGGTGATCTTTGGGGGCACCAACAAACATTGTTGCACAGGGCGCCACCAGCACTAAAGCCGGCCCTGCCATCGAGACCAGTCTGCCTCACCCATTGGTACCTCCATTGGCCTTGTTTCAGCAGTAGTAGCTGCAACTCACCAAGGATCGGCAATGCAGGATTTGCACACACCCCAAACTAAGGGGCCTATTACGATTGCGGTTTTTCCGCATCCTCCGGGCCGGCGGAAGACACCGCCGGCCCGGAGAATGCGGAAAACCCGCAGCAGACCCACCAAAGACCCACCGCCACATTAGGATGGCTGGTGGGTCCTGGTTTCCGTCCGCAGCTTTTACGCCGCGGTTGGCTTACAACCGCGGCGGAAAAGCTCTAATATGGTGGCGGTGTCTCTCAGACACCGCCAGCCATTTTAGGATGGGCTTTAAAAAATGCTTTTCCGCGGCGGGTTTTCAGCCGTGGAAAAGCATGTGGAACTTCACTGCGGGGGTCCGTTGCGGGCCCCCTGGGTGAAGGGGGGGTGGGGGTGCACATGGGGGGGTACCTATGGTACCCCCCTGCATTTGTATGCAGAAATCGGCAGGCACCGCACGGTGCCTGCCGCTTTCTGCATACAAATGCAATGTATGCATTTTTACCATTGCGGCGGGTGCAGCTTGAAGCCGCACCCGCCGCAATGGTAAAAATAGAGGATGTGACCGCCAGGGTGGCGATCACATCCTAATTGGACAGGAGGGAACTCCGCAGGCCATGCGGAGGTTCCCTCCTCCCCTATGGACTTGAGTCCGTCCGCGATCATAATGGGCCCCTAAGTGTGCGACCTTCACACTCTATGCTTCATGCACAAGCACTTTTAACATGTGCTACCTGCTCTGGGGCCACTGGAATTATGCAGCAATGGGGGACAAAATGATGCAGCAGTGTTTACTAAATTATGCAACAAAAAAAAGGCAGCAGCCTAATGCAATATATTTTCTTATACTTTATTATTGAGACATTTTTACACATGTTAAGTCTCTGTAAAGAATCTGCCTCATTAGTCTCAGTATAACATACAAATGCAGCACTGAGAAACGTGATCAGTCAACCTTTGCAAAGTGCCGTCCACTTTGCAGCAACTCAAGTCACGTTTTTAGTAACTTTTTATCCGTTTGAGCTACAAAAATGATTAGTTAAAACGGCAAGATTATGCAGTGGATGATGTATTATGTGACAAATATGGCAGAGCCATAATTATATAGAAAACATTTGCAAACTAGGATATTTTGCCATTCATGTTTGAACTGCTCTTGTGGAAGAAGGGAGCAGAAGTGCTAATGAGAGAAACTGCATGGCTTGGAGACAAATGGCTTGTGATTCCACTTTTAAGCGTATTTGGGACATTGTGTGTTTGGAAATATTTGTTCCACTTTGTGATGTATTTAAGTGCCAATAACTCCTATTAAACCTTAAATAATCAAGTGTATCCATTGGTTGAATTAAATAACACAATAAGCTTTAACTGGTCGGTGAAATGCCAAACAAATTCTAAAAATTGGGATGTTTGGCACATTCTGGTCACACCTCTGACTTCGCCCAGTGATCTAATCCTTGGGTTATCCCAGCCTCAGAGTCTCCGCCCACAGTTCCCCTACTTTTTTCCCCCCCTTCGACCACTGGGTACAATCATGGACTTGACAGTGCAGCAAGGAGATGTTTATCTACTCTGTGTGGTGAGGAATTGTAAACTCCGGAAGTTTAACTCTTCATCACCCTGGGATTAGGCTCTCTTGCGCGCATTCAGTCTCTTTCGTTTTCCTGTCTCTCTCTCCCCCCTTCCTTCACTGCCTCTCTCCCTCACTCTAGTCCTCTCCTCTTTCTCATGTTCTCATCCTTTCTTTATCTCACACTTTCTCTCTCCATCTCTGTATCCTCTCCCCGTGTCTCTTTTTTGCTCTCTGTGGCATTGTCTGTCTAAAGCACACACACTTGTCTTTCTCCGTTTATCCATTTCCTCCGCACACCCCGCAACTCTTGCCTTTTCTTCCCTATCAAGTACTGTTTGAACGACACAAGTAAAATATGATATCTTTATTTAAAGTGTTAAGAATATTGTAACATTTACATCCAGAAAGTCAGATTAGAAATATTTTTTCCTTTAAGGGCAATAAAAAGTTTTACTCAAATCTATATCCTAGAAAACATTATAATTTCTAATATTGAAAAGTCTTTTCTCCTAATGGAAATTTAATGTTAAAGTTTCTGATCAAAGCATGTATTTTCAACACACGCTTTTTAACCGATGTGTGTAATTTTTAGCTCCATTTAGCTTTAGAGCCGTGTGGGTGCAATACAGATTCCATATGCTTTTCTCATCCGTTTCTGGCAGCCTGCTGTAAATCGTGTAGACAACTTGTCCTCAAATGGAGCTAATCACCCGGGACACCAACCCTTATTCCTTACAAACTTGCCACAGACAGTCTCAAAGCTCTTCCTGCAATGCCCCTTGACCGGTCTTGATGTTCTGCTCGCTCGGTAAAAAGACAACGATTCGAACAGCTAAACATGTCAAGGCTGACTCGGGAACTATGGGGCATGTGTTTGCCAAGGACAACTGTCTGGCTTCTCAGGAAAGGAGCAGTAACTCATTTGCCTGGCCAGTTTTGCAAGATTTTCTTGTCTGATTGGCATTTTTTAGTGCTGCCTGTTGGGTACTGCTTTGAGACAATTTCTTAAGATTAGGTGTCTGGAGAAGAAGTATCCCCTGTGTCCGATAACTCTCTTTATGGTGTATAATCTAGCTTCTGCAGATTCTTCACCCGCCCCCTTCTCTCCTTTTGAGGTTGGGCTAGTACTAGAAAGGTTCCATTGTAGGTTTGGGTTTATACTTACATCTGTCTAGTTTCCCCCTCCTTAGGCTTTGGTTGGCCGCCAGGAAAAACAAGCATTGGCATAGCCAATAGGTCTTTGCCTTTGGGACCTTATAAGTGTTTAGCCATGCAACAGTTAATGTTGATGCACCAAGGATATTGTGCTGCATAACTAAAAACGTATAAGGTCCCAAAAGCGAGACCTATTGGCTATGCCAATGCTTGTTGAAAATTTATCAAGTGTATCCCAGACTCTCCCACCATCCTTCTTGTCTCCAATAGCTCAAGGGTCCGGTCATTATCTCACAACACAATGTAGGGAGGGGGGGAGGGAGGGGAGGGGGGGAGGGAGGGCGGGGAGCTATCACGAAACTACAGGTCCAGTACCATTGCTCCCAAGAACTGACTTAGTATTCACTAAGGGGTAACTGTTCCTAAAGAAAGAAGAGAAGGCAACCTATTGTGGATGACAAAAGTGTCAGAGTAGTCGCTCTCAAATTAGTTTGGTTTTTATGACAGTGAGGGAATTGCTCCTTTTGAATATAGTGCCCTCACACACCCTTGCAAGTGTCATGCTTCATCATTTAGGAACAGTTACCCCTTAGTGAATACTCCTGTCATTATCTGCCTGCTAGCTACCCTGGAGCCTCGCTAACTTCTCCTACTGGCCATGAAGTTCTTTTCATAGCTGTCTGGGTATACTATACGTTTTTGTCATGCACACTCTGCGAAGTACCACCTTAAGCACTTTCCACTCAGTGGCTTGCGCGGCTGCGGTCCCTCAGTTTGTCTCCAGGTAGCACTCCAAAGACTCCCCTAATGCAGGGCAGAAAGCTGAATCCCTGAGGGCCTTGGGACTGAGGTGACACATAAGAGATGCCATACGTACGTCCATCTTAGCTTGGACGTGGTTGTCCGTATAACCTGCTTATATACTTAATTCATCTTTGTCATGCAGTTCTTAATGTGGATTTTTTAATGTAAACTTCTTACTGTGAGTCCAGCTAAGAGAAGCACAGGAGTCACTTTTTATAATCATGCCGAAACTATGTAAATAATGACTGAGATACATAGTAATTTCATCCAGCAGACAATGAGACTATGTTTTACTTGTAATCATGTTCTTGTAACCATACTTGCTTACTAGTTGAGTGGATGCAACGATTATGGTTACACACACAGGTAAAGCCGCTATGGGCTTTTCCTTTTAGATTTTTTCATCTTCTATTCCCCTTTTACCAAGATTCCGGTTATTTCTTTTTGCTCATTTTGGGTGACACTCTGCACATTACCTATACTCTCCTTCCCTGACCGCCTTCAGAGCACTTTAGACATAGAATACACATATACTAACAGCGTGTATACGCTGCTCCTGCCACTTAGAGTAGAGTTTGTCTTCAAGATATGTTTCCAGAAAAAAATGTTTGCTATAATTTCGCACCTTGGATGTAGAACAATCTTGCGACTTATCTTTATTGATCGCGGATAGCACTATCGTACTTTACCGGGCCTTTTGTCACCTTGCTGGTTAGCTTCCAGTAACAATGAGGTTCAGCCTTTGAATGTCAGTTTCACGTTTTCGTTCAGTGATTGATATCGAGTAGTGACTAGACTTTTTTTTTTTTTTTAAATTTCTTTTTATTGTTGCATCCGAAGTATCACATACGAAAAAAATTAGCACACGGTAGAGCGTCAACATTCCGCTCAGGCCGTCAGTCATGCAACTTTTCTTTGGTGTTGGATGCCATATCCATCATGAACACTTTGCTTTTGAACTAGTAACATAAGCAAAACAGAAGTAACCAAAATAGTCCCCAAAAACAAAACAGCAGCCCACCAACCCCCCACCCCCCCTCCCTCACCTGAGCCCCTCCCTACTGTGCTATAGAGCTCTCGTCATTCTCATAGACATGATCTAAGCATTAGAGGAGACATAGATCGAGCATGGATCCCCGGCATGCACACTGTCCCGCCCAGGGTCTCCCTGACCTCTTATTGCCTGTCTGCAATGTCTCAGTCTAGGCCGTGATACTGTCTCCACTTAGCCCATATCCTCCGAAATTTTTTGGGGCAGCCCCTGGCTTTGTAGGTCACCCTCTCCGCCGCCATGTACAGATCCAGCCCTCTCCTCCATTCCTCTAAATCTGGGCATTCGGGTGCCCCCCAATGCCTTGCGATGTCCCTTTTCGCCACCACAAAAGCCAGTACCAGAAAGATAACCAAGGGGCGGGTTAGGTCTACTTCCGTTGTCACGCCTAGCAGCGCCAATCTAGGGTCGCGCGGTATGGCCACCCCCAGTACCTCCTCCAGTTCCAGGAACACACCTTCCCAGTATCCTTGAATGACTTCGCAGCCCCAGAGTGTATGGAAAAAGTCGCCATTTTGCCGACGACACCTAAGGCATGTTGTGTCAGGTATCCTACCCATTTTAAAAAGTCTCCCCCTGTCAAAGTAGGCTCTGTGGAGGACCTTAAATTGTATGAGACGGAGTCTGGACTTAATCGCCACCTCGCGAGGGTGCATAAGGGCGAGCTCCCAATCCAAATCCTCCATGCCTCCCACGTCCGCCTCCCATTTGTTTCGTAGACCCTGCAGGTCCCCTAGGATATTGTTGGTCAGAGTTTTATACGTTAGGGATACTGCTCCTCCTTGTATGTGTTCCTGTAGCAACCTGCCCTCTAATGGAGTGTATTCTGGGATGTCAGTAAGTGTGATATTTTGTGCCCTCCAGGCGTGCTTCAATTGAACATATTTGTAGTACTGGGTGTTGAGCAGGCTAAATTCATCTTTGAGCGCCTGGAAGGTTTTCAATTCCCCCATTGCTATCAGGTCTCCCAGTGCGGAAATGCCGATGTCGTCCCACCTTCTAAAGCCTTTCAGCTTATTAAGTTCGCCTAGCCACTTACAGCACCACAGTGGCGTCTGTCGAGTGGGTCTCTTGTCCCAGCCCATAATTTTTGTCGCTCTATGCCATGCCGTTATCGTAATCCTGGTGGCAGGTAGGAACTGCTGCCCCACCGTCTCCCCATAGAGGTAATGTAGTACGGTCTTATTTGACCATTTAGATCTCTCTAGTGCATATGTAGGGTGATCGGCTGCCGCATGTAGCCACTCGTTAATCGGGGCGAGGTGTTCCGCCCAGTAGTACGCCTCTAGGTTGGGAAGCGAAATCCCCCCGCTATATTGGTGTCGCTGTAGTGTTGAGAGCGCCACCCTCGGCTGTTTCCCCAGCCACAGGAAGGCACGCAGGTCTGCGTGGATTTTATTCAGGGTCTTAGCCGGTAGAGGATAATATTCGTTCTGAAGCGCATAGAGAAATTTGGGTAAGAGGACCATTTTGTACAGTGCGGCGCGGCCTAATATGGTGAGTGGGAGCTGTCTCCATCTGTCCATCTCCGTCACTGCGTCTACCATTATTCGGGCTAAGTTGTTAGTGAAAGATCGTCCCCTATCTAACGTGATGAATATTCCTAGGTATTGAAAGCCGTCAGTCGTGTGGATAAGTTGCTCTGGCAGGCACTCCCGCCGCCCTTTACCTTGTGGATCATATAGGACCGATTTGTGCCAGTTGATCTTGTGGCCCGCCCGCGCCCCGAAGTCGTCTAGCTCTCTGAACAGTGCTGGAATTGTCTCGTCTGGGTCTGTCACATATAAAAGTACGTCGTCGGCATACAGAGATATTTTCTCCTGCGTTGCGTCCGAGTCTCCCCACCTGAAACCCCTAATTTCCCTATTCTGTCTAATCCGTATCGCCAAGAGAGTAGTGACTAGACTTAGCCATTTTCCATTATTATGTTTCTTTCTTTCTTTTTTATGTTTATTCTACAACTTTCGCTAAATATACGGAGTCATTTAATTAGCCATAATTAATGAGTTACGGTCCTTTTGACTTGTAATTTGTATATATAACAATAACATTACAACATCCGACATTGGTTCATTCCACACCCGGGAAACGAGTGTCGGAGCGATTTCATTCGAATAACGATGGACTCTACTATCCGCACGTCACTGTTCGTTTCCTCACTTCCGGGCCCACTTTGCCTCGGGACGTGAGTACGCGCTCTAGTGTTTCCGGATATGGCGGCTATTTAGCCACTTCCGAGAATGCTTGTTTGTGTCCCTCACTGCGGACGGAGCCGACAGGATGCCTTAACACTTCTCTCACAAGTAAGTTCGTCACGCCCTTGGACCTTTAGTTAGCGGTAGTACTTGGGGGACTTCGTCTGTGGTATTTTCAGCAATTACCTAGGGGAGACATCTGCCTCCTTTTTTGTCCCTCATTCAGATATACTCGATTGACACACACTCTTGTCTCTTTGACGCCGATGCTCACGACAGCAATCATTCCTGTGAGTATTAACAGTACACTCCGTCACATCCAGTATCAGTAGTTTTAGGTACATCGGAGACTGTAGTTAGACTCTTCACTTAATTTTTACATTATACATACATTTTCTCATAGATTTATGTTCATTTCGGAAGGGCATTGAGTACTGGCGTGAACTTTGGAGGAACCACTTTATCCAAGAGGTCCCCAGCTCCTACAAATTCAGTGGGACCGAGCACAGTGGTGCCGGTTTGGAATTATCACCGGCCCCACGGTGAGAGACTTTTGCATTAGAGAAGAGATCCCTTCTTTACTCTTTCTTCAGGATGGCTCCATTCTTATAGCTTCTTTTTCTTTTCATTTGCAATTTCCACAGATTACCCCATACAATTCTTGCACCGGACAGGTATTTCTAACGTTTATTTCGAACGTTGATTTCCTTTTCTATTTTTCCACTCATTGTTACTACTCACATGACTTATGCAGATAGTGAGTATCTCCTTTTAATTTTCACCAGCCCTTACTTACAGTCCTCGCACAGCACTAACCACCAGGGATCTGCATTGTTGAATGCACCTTACCGGTTTGGAATTTTCATCCATTTAAGTGGTAAGAGCGTACAATAGCTTGACTCCCGTATTTTGACCTCGCCTTTTGTTATTTCTTCCTGCCATGGGCCTACATTAATGTTGTGCTCATTCCTTTTTTTTCCCCTATGGTCACCATTCAGACTACTCTTACCAATGGTACGACCATACAGGTATTTGGCCATTTCTGATATTGTCCTTGACCCTTTTGGTCTATCATTTCCCTTTGCGTGCCCTTTGGGTACAGTGTCTAAACCTTATATCCAACCAGTGTGATTTTTTGGGTCTAGCCATAGCCGTTCTTACCTGGTGTGAGCGTGTTTTATATTTCTTTTGAATATTTCACAGAAATATGTTAGTGCATTTTCGTAACTGTATCACAACAGCAATGCAGTACGTTTCCTAATCAGTACAACTGTGGGGACTTTCCCCATTCACAATATGATGGGTTTCTTTCTGCAATTTGGTTTCCACGCGTGCTAGGGTGATGTATTGTTGTGGGATAGGGTAATCCCAAACACGAACCGGAGAGCTTACTTGATTCAAGAAGCACACATGGGAATGGGTCTGAGGCACCAAGAGATATTGAAATCTTTAATAGAATTACAATCACAATACTGGTGGCCGGGGATGAGCGTGCAAATTTATAACTTTGCAATGAATTGTCAGGACTGCAACAGAGATCGCAGTTGTGAACCGGACCAGACACCAGCCCGGACACCTCTATTAGACAGCATTAGGCTATCTATACGCAGACATCCAGACGGAGAAATGCGATCCCAAAATTATTAAGACGAGAGTCATTTAGATGAGACCCAGCGCTCGGCTGACGCCAGAACTGTTATAAAAGATTTGCAAGTCTTTATCGGCACATACGCAATTGGCATGCTACATTCTGACCAGGGTCCTGCGTTTAGCTCTCGAGCGAACAAGGAGGCCATGGCCAGCATGTGCATTGCATTGCGGTACTCTAGTACATTCCATCCCGAGGGAAATGCGGTAGTGGAGAGAAAAAACCGTGACATAAAGCAATCTATAACAACGAGGGTATTAGGTTCGAGTGACGGGTGGGTCAAACATCTAATAAGTGTCCAACGTAGTCTTAATAATCTGCTAAGAAATTCTCTAGGAGGTATCACTCCATACGAACTATTGCTTGGTACTATAATGATCATTCATGATCTCGATTGTCAGACTTCAGTGGTGAAACAAAAACCTTTGATATCAAAGATCGTTTGGTTGTTTTACAGGACTTGAATGAAACAAGAAGAAGTCTAAGTAACACAAAGCTAAAGCCAACGGCCACTGAAGAAAAAGCACCTGTCCCAGCAAGACCTGTCTGGATTCCAAAGTTTGGGGATCTGGTCAGAGAAAAGATCGCGGTAAAGAAGGAATTTGGGCCTTCTTACAGAAAAGCAGTACCTGTCTTAGCTGTCAGCGGAACAAGATCAGTAGTACTACCGCCCCTTGCTGGTAAAAAGGAGAACAGAGTTGTATCCATCGACCTGGTAAAACCACAATCATGTGGCCAATAATAAGTATTAGGTCCAGAGGACTCCCAAGAAGTAGCAGAAGATCTAACCTTGCTTCAATCCAAGAGGTTCAAACTGAAAGACTAATCACTTTTGATAAACCTGCAGTGAATAAAAAAGGACTATGCAACAAAGCCATGGAACTTGTGCCTCTTGAAACCCAAATTGCAACAGTTCGTCAAGAAACACCTGTCTACAATGATGTAGCCTCTGAACATACATATCCAAAGATTAATGAAAATCCGGAAGCAATTCCGACAATTGACAGAACTGCATCTGGCTACTTCATCAATTTCGATGACTTTTCTGATGATCCAAGTGAACATGAAGAAATGCCAGCAAACAAAACTTTCAAAGAAAAAAATGACTGAACTCTTTCATCAACTCAAAGAAACATATCTGATTTCACCATGGATTGAATTATGGATTGTGTTAGGTGTACTTTTCCTCCTACTTTGGCTCATCTTGGTTTTAAGTTTGGTTAGGTTAGGTTAGGTTAATGACATTTGTTAAGCGCATGGTTGCACAAAGAACAGTGCGTCCCCGCGCTGACAGCCCTATCTACATCTCATCAGCTGGAACCCAGAAGGAGAGCCTGGCCTGCTATGCTGGAGTTAGCTTGGGGAAGAGGTTGGTTTTCAGCCTCTGTCTGAACCTGGTTTCAGACGGCTCCATCCTCAAATCGATGGGTAGGTTATTCCAGTCTTTGCTGGCATGATGTCTAAAGGAACGACCTCCCATCCTTGCTCTATGTATACGAGGCGCCACTAAAAGCATGCTGCCCATCGACCTCAGAGAACGTGAGGGACGATAGACTGGAAGCAGGTCCTGAAGATAAGGAGGTGCTTTTTTGTGAGCTATACGGTGGGTTATACACATAGTTTTAAATTTGATTCGTTCTTTTGGGTAGATTTATTGAAGGAAAACATAGTACATTCGACACAGCAAGTCAGAACATCAACTTGGTCCTAAAGCCACACACATCTCCTCACATTTAAAAAATAGAACTATCATCAGTGAACATCACAGCCAATCCTATACCGGGTGGTGTAGCATGGGACACAACTGATTACGAAATCTATTGAGCTCTTGAAATATCCACACCAGTTCAAGGTTTCATTAAGTGACTTTGTATCACCAAGTGCTTTCTCTGATGATTGGGAATTTGAAAATATTAATAATATGATGTCAGATTTAGAAATGTCAGCAAAATTCACAGAACACAATTATTTGCAGGGTTCGTCGAATTATGAAGAAATGTATTGCTTGAATCATTATGGGCATCACTATTTGCATAAATCTGCTAATCCTAGAAATGTTTTTACTTATAATCAATGGGAACATTGTTCAACACCGCCAAAAGGCAGTTCGAAAACATTTTATGAGAAATTCCCATACTTCTCAGGGTTTAACAACACAGATCCAGAAACGTTTTATTACAAAATGTTAAATAAGACAGGAATGAAAAACATGTTGACAAATACTAAATTGATTTATTCTGATCAATTTTATGAAAAAATGTCTACATTTGGTTTTGAATTTTGTAAAAATAATATTGAAATAAAAACCATCTGGGGTACGAAAGAATGGCAGGTACAAAGTATAGAATCATTATTTAGAGCCTGCATGATCCCAGAACAAATAATGTTCCTGAATTACACCATTCAACAAACAACCTGTCTTGGCCTGGCCAAGATAAAAGACTTAAACAAACCGTATATTCCAAAACCAATGCCTGATAGTAATAGCACTACAGATGTGGAGATAGACGTATCCCATATTTTACACCAAAACAGAACAAATCCTGATTGGAGAAAATGGTTGATCTGGCCCACAGACACAAATAACTGTCAAGATAGATTCCTGAATAAAACACAGGGGTTCAAACAGGCCAGGCCAGGCCAGACCCAAGATATTCCCAGAGACAACATCCAGGGATAGTTACAACATACAGTGTAGGAAAGCTATGTCTCGAATGGCTACAGAAATCCACAATGCCTGAAATTAAGCAACACTTGACTTTACTTAAAGAAGGTGCTGACTTGCGAGATTTCATACTGGGACCTCGCAAACAGCGTCAAAAACGTTTCATATACGCCGGTATATACGCTGCTTACAACGAAGCTTGGAAAGTAATGCGAATTGAAACTGCTGAAGAAATACGAGAAATTGATCGTATTCATTTGGAAAAATCACTGTCTGTAGTGGACAATGGGTTAACGACTCCGTCCTCCAGAATTTATTCACTGGACAGCATTGTATCATCTGCTATTGATATAATAGAACAGGATATGCGAATGTCATGGCATGGCATGGCATGCCATGACATGGCAAGTCCCAATTACGTTCTATTATACAGTTAGGCTGGACGTTACAAAACCTACGTTCAGGCTACTTGCCATGGCGTCTAATCAACACACCGTCATTATTTTCTATCTTTAACCTTACAGATAAACAAATCTCTTTGGCACAAAAAGGAGCAGGCTATACGGTGCTGAGCATTGAAAAACTAGAAAAATTACCATTGACAATGTCAGAACGGCCTGTCATTGAATGGATAATACATGGTACAATTACAATTCAGATAACGAATTTTCAGTTTCAGTATTGCCAAAAGTATATACCAGCAGGCCTGAATGAAAGGTTGGGTAAAGGATACATCAAGTCAACCTGGAATTTACCTTATACACATAGATGTTATAGTGAAGGGAAAAAAGAGGTATTTCTTAGTGGTAATAACTGTTAAAATTCACTAAGCAGTACACTTCTGTCAAGGTATTAACTTGCATGGAGCCTGCGAAGGTTCATCAAACAACCTTTCATGTCACCTGCACGGCACCCCTGCAACACAGATAGAGCCTTTTTTCAGACAGCTTTCCAACGGCAGCTACGTTATAATAAGTGACCACAGCTGTTGTGGCATGGTGCCAGGAATAGCCTATCTCGTGAGCGTTACTTCCAGGGTCATTTGCTGTATGCAAGTATTGTATCCAAACAGCAAACCAGACAAGGAGGCAGCAATATGGCCTTCTCCGAATATCTCTTCTATTCGAATTGATACTTTAAGCAGAATGAAGTCTATTCTTTTACAGACAACTGTGCCTTTAACCTCGTCCAAAGAGACGTATGATCTGCAAGTTGCAAGGACAGTGGTAGAGATACATACACTATTATCGACAAATTGCCCCGTGCATTTCGTAGAAATGTTAGGTCAAATCTTAAACATGTCTGAAACCAGTGGCATCGCACATGTATTTAAGACAATTTTTTCGGGACTATTAGCACCCTTTGAAGCAGTCCTGAACATCTTCCCGAATTTCGTGCACTCTGTGTTCGGCGGCCTGCCTCTTCTCCTGGGACTTGTAGCAGGAATTTTATTTTTGTTCCTTCTGCTCCGATATGGCAAGTCAAGTCACAGACAAAACCCAGGCAACAATGGAAGAAACGATCCTAGCGATGAGATACCAAGAAAAGATTATTAAGGTCCTCGACTTGGCGAAGCTAAGAGATCTGAATACTTCCTGGTTTCTTTCATTCAGACCAATCTGGCAAGATTGCATCTTACCTGTTCTACGATGCCTGCTATGCGGAGAAGAATGCATATTGGACGTCTGTCTTACACTACCATCAGCAGTACCTATGGATATCGATACTTTGCTTGGTTCGGTAACGGCTCATGCAACGTGTTGTCCCCAGCGGCTACCTATTCTGATGATGGCATTCTTTGAGACCTCACCATTACGATTAGGTGGCGGTGAGGTACGAGATGAAAGCGGCACACAGGTACAACCTTCTGTGAACATTGCTGATCCAGACATCGATGATGGCAATGAATCTCACATCTGCACTATTTCTGCTTTTTCGAACTTGGTCGAACTTTCTCCCACTGTTGTAGACAAATTATTTGACACCCTATCTGAGTTAATGTTCTCTCCTAACATCGAGAATAACTGAGCACACAGCATTCCCTGAACTCTGAATTCGGCATTCAGCTTTTGATAAACATCACTTTTTGAAAACATGTGAACTATTTTTCTTCCATGAAAGCAAAATTATTTTTCCGTTCCCAAAATATTTACTTTTTTTGGCACATGATACTCTGCTTAAAGTAGACCTATTCTAAGAGAACAGAATTTCTATTTTTAAGAAACTCTAGAGACAATATTTTGACTAAGCCTCTAGCACATATATAGTTGTCTATTGTTTCCGCGACTCTGGAGATATACTCCTTATTCTGGAGGGAGCAAAGTTGTCATGTTTATGCGGTTGTCAGAAACAAATCCCTTCTTGTCTATTCAGGAAAGTTAACTCCTTCCTGTTTACTCGAGAAAGTTTCTAGTGACCTCCGAGCTAGCTGGCATTCTTAATTAAAACTAAGTCTTGTATAAATATGTGATGAAATGGTCTCGACCTTCTTTTCTGTATTAAGAGCCATTTCATAAATGTAATTTTCGCAAATCATTCAGCCAATGTACCATATATGCATTATCTGAATGTTACCACTGCTTGAAAACGCACAGTATAATACTCATCTTTCGTGTATATACCATATACCATTTCAAATGCATTTTTTGTATTTTGGGGTGGGTTGGAAAACACATGCATCGTTATATGTTTAGTATTGCTTAGTATTTAGTAATGATGGACATTATACCTGGAGTGGGGGTTGTGAACGTATCTAGGACCCTATTTAAATATTCCCGATTCATGCCCATGTGTGGTTATAACAAATCATATCCTTATAAAGGCATAAGAATCATATCCATATTTAGTCATAGCCAATGCAGTCCAAATACGGTAAGGCTACTCCCATAGACTCCTAGAAAGTACAACACGTTCTTTAAACAAACCAAGCCTCCAGCAGCCCGGGAATTCCCCCTGCTTCTGTTTTGATTTGTCCAAGAACTCCTGGAGTCCTGAAAGAACTGCGAGTTCTTAGTGACGTCTTATGTCCAACCTTACATCAAACTCGGCACCTTCCAGGTATAAATATACCAACAGCTGCCCTAGCAAACACACGGTGGTTGGGGGCAGATCGAATATCTACTTACCCGAAGCCCTGCTGTAACGAGTGCCGAAGGAAGCCGACCCTCCCATTGACGCACTGAGAGAGACGCTGTCTTTTCTCCTGCCGAGAAATCCAGCTCCAGTGTTTCCAGTCACCCTTGCGGGATACTGGGAGATCGAGTCCTGAGAAAGAGATACAAGACCTCCTTCATTCTATAACCAAGGTACGGAGCTGATTAGATCCTTAGAGAATTCTTGACTCAGATTCTTGGCAAAACTATCTTAACTTAAACTGCAGCTCACTTACTCCTTCCCACGTACTAGGCTTATGTTAGGTACACCGGGGTAGGCGTATCTTAGAAACACCAGTTGAGTATGTTTAGTCATTGTTTTCTATATGTATATATTTTATCCGTTTTAAGTATCTTATGGCTTAGAAACCATATCAATGCTTTTACAGTATTATTTCATAATACTCCTTTTACTGTACGCACTTTACTTTATGACAAGTATTGCACTTGTGGCAATTCACTTCTCTTGCATGAGAAAGAAGACTGCTCAATAAATAACCACTTTTATTGAAAACGCCCGTCTCTCTATTTCTCTGCACTCCTGGTGAAACTAAGCATGCACGATTGACTGAGTGAAATAGTTGTCTATTGTTTCCGCGACTCTGGAGATATACTCCTTATTCTGGAGGGAGCAAAGTTGTCATGTTTATGCGGTTGTCAGAAACGAATCCCTTCTTGTCTATTCAGGAAAGTTAACTCCTTCCTGTTTACTCGAGAAAGTTTCTAGTGACCTCTGAGCTAGCTGGCATTCATAATTAAGTCTAACATATTCAATAGAGACCTAGTCGACCTAAGTCCTACGTCTAAACTATCGTTTATGTTATTCCAATGCGCAGAGCCAATTGGGAATATAGGAACTACACTACAGTATAGCCACATAAAACTAGGGATGAGTTTGTTCTCCAACAGTATTCCATTCTGTACCTACTCTAAATAGACAACCTTTGTATCATTCCCAGCCCTGAAGAGTCAGGAAACCACCTGTTTCCCCGACGAAACACGTGTCAGCTGGCTGCGCTGTACAAACTGTATTAAAGATCAATAGACACCATCCAAGAATTCTGTGTTGTATTGCTTGAATTGACATTTTGGTTACAACCTTTTGTGAAACTATATGTGTGCACGGGATACGAGTAAAATGTACATGGTGTAGTTTTGTGACTACACAGATTAGGAGGTTTAAAGGTTTCCCCTTCCCAATTAGCACCATAGCCTACGCATACACCCATAGACACTTACGATAACTAGCTGAGCGCCATACTTCCTATATACTAAAACCTGTTCACCAAGCTTCAACATAAGAGATGGTTCCCTAGCTCAGACATACTTCATTAGGACCAAGGAATGGTCTGACAGATAACGGCCGAGATGCGCAACCTTCAGTCGCGAATCCACTCAACAAGCTGGAAAGCAGAATCCTATCAAGTCTGCTATACATATTGTGAGTGGAGGAGTGGAAGGTATACTACTGACCACTGGGGTGGAGGGCTCTCCAAATGTCCACACAATCCAATCCTGCTATGACTTCCACCAAGGTGCTCATCATTCCGCACATGGGATTGGTCATTGGAGGTGACCGATTCAATGCCCAGTCTAAGATAAAAATTAAAATCACCTGCCCAGATGAGAGGGTTATCGGCATGTGATGCAAGTACCACAAGCTCCGTCCCCCAAAAAGTTTTATCATCACAATTGGGTGCGTAGACATTAAGAGAGACAAATCTCTGCCTTCCAACTGACACAAAACCAACAAATAATGACCCCCCAGATTGTCATGAACCTCCTTAAAGCAGTGAGGGACCCCCGGTGGAAACCAGAGCGCCACACCCCAAGAGTAAGCCAAGAAGGTGGAGATATACAGCTGAAACCTCCACTCCTTTCTAAGCTTCTCTGCATCCATTAAATACATTTCATGTAGAAATGTGATGCCCACCCTATAACATTGCAGGTATGTATGAACCCTGCAGCTCTTAGTATAGTATTGTAGCCTCCTACTTCCAGGACACTATGTGTGTTTCTCCAGCCATATGTCAGTTGAGAAGGTTCTTTTTGCTTACCCCTAAGATAATGAGGTCCACCCGATCCAGAGTCCCCTGGTGCGTTCCATGGCACGCCCATGTGCCCTGGTTGCGTCAATAGTGCCCATCTCTCTAAATGGGCAACTTGAACCATCCCCCCAAATCATCCCAGTCCCACCCACCCACCGGGTAAACACCCTCGACTGTAAGTGTATGATGTTTCCCCATATCATCTGCCACGAAGTATCACTTAAAACTCACCCTTCCTTGTGGCATTTCCACTCCCCCCCTCAACCAAGCACCAACTAATTGGCGGAAACCCACCACCAACAACAGCTGCAAAAATAATTTGCGAGAGCAACCTCAATTGCCAATCCTCCATCACCAGAGCTACTGGGTCATGAGCGTGAGCTTCGGGTACTCTAGAAATGACTCTAAGTGCACTTGACAGAAAGGTTGAATCAACTGAAGAAAAATGTAATAAAAAATTAAACAACAGCAGGGCTCCCCCCTTCTTTCCCACCTCACCAACAGTACATGTCCCCCACTGTAGTATACAACTCTCCTTTCCTGAGGCGGGCATTCCGAAAAGAACACGGTCCTCACCGCCAAACAATTCAAGTACAGTTATACCCTCCTGGATGAAATTTCAGCTTCAAGCTGCCCAGTGGCACCAATCGAGGCCTCCAGTGACTGGGTTTTCTGGTCCCTCCGCTGCCTCTGTATCAGCAGCATCTAGTGTGCCATCCAGTTGCACCATAATTCAGGATCTGCCACCATGCTGCGGAATTCAATAGCAACGCCTTTCCATTGATCCAATGGGGTGGCTCCGTTTTCTGCTTTCCGGGGGGGTTGGTTGCACATTACACCCGCACCTCGATCACAGGTCGGTTGACCCAGACATCCCAGGTCCCTAGCTAGCCCCACACCTCCTCAGGTCTCCTAAAGAAATGGGTCTGACCGCAATGCATCACCTTGAGCTTGGCTGGTAACAGGAGCATCTATTTAACATTCAAATTGCATAGCTTCTGCTTGACCGAGAACTAGGAGCAACGTCGCTCCAGCGCCCTACATATGTAGTTATAAAAAAGTCTGATATGTGTCCCTCGAAGCGAGGGTCTCCATATTTGCTGGCCTACTGCAGCACACTTTCCCTGTCCTTGTAATTGAGAAGCTTCGCAATGAGTGCTATTGGGGCAGCCCTCGGAACGGGGTGAAGAAACAGCACCCAATGGGCTTTCGCTAACGCACAAAGCGCTAATAAAAGTCCACCATGACATCCCTAAGCCATTTCTCCAAGAAGGCCTTTAGCTCACCCTCCTGCCACTCCAGAAATCCCAGTAAGTGGAGGTTACACCTCTTCTCTCAATCCTATGCATCTTCCACTAACATATTCCACCAGCACTCGAACTGTGGTCTGTAAGCCATGCACCTTTCCTGGTCAGGCTCTCCACCTTTTCCTCCATTGTCAGAGAACGTTCTGTAACTTTCCACAAATCTGTTCACAGCAGGTTCACCTCTATTGAAATGTAGCCCATTTTATGTTCAAATGTGTGCTTTTGATGGCGGTCAGCATCTGAGCACCAGAAGGCTCCAATGTTGAGGCTGCGCCTAGCCATCCCCCTGTTCAGCCTGGCAGGCATTCCCTTTTGCAGCACCTGTAAACTGATCCATCTGGGTCTGCTGTGACTGCCTGGCGCCCTTATCATGCCCCATGGCTAGCTTACCTGTAGCCGTCTCATCTGCAAAACTATGAAGGTTGAGGAGACAGAGAAACAAGCACATGCACTCCTTTGTCCATTGGCACACACTGCAGTATGGCAGAAGGCTGTGTGCATCTGCTATAGTTATTGCAGCATTTCTCACCACACAGCATTACCCCTCATACCCAGGCGAACAAGTTCATTACCTTTGGTAAGCTTTTTCTGGTGGATACAGTATCTCTCTGTGGATTCCTCACCTTTTGAATTACCCTTGCGCCAACATTCCATTGAAACTTTTTTCAAAGCTCTCCCACGTCGACAAAGACGTCACAATAGCACGGGTCCGCTCGCGACTCCATATGAAGTCATCGGAGCCATAAGACCTCGTCGGCGTGCAGACTTCCGTGCCTACGAGGCGAATGGGTGAACCAACAACATTTTGCAAATTTACACAATATACAATCTATACACCAATATATACAGTATATTATTCGAATGAGAAAAAAGACTGGAAATGCTAGAGATTTCCTAGCAACAATCTATGAATGATTTAAAAAGGCAATGAAATACCAGCCATGCTATAGTCAAAATTATTTTCGGTATAGGAAGGCAGACAACGGGGAGGAAGGTGGGTCATTGAGAAATCCACAGGCAGATTCTGTATCCACCAGAAATAGCGTACCGAAGGTCAGTAACTTGTTCTTCTGATGGATACATCTGCCTGTGGATTCTCACCTTCTGAATTGAATCCCCAAGCAGTCCCACTCTGCGAGGAGGGTGCCCGCCTACCTATACCCAAAAATCCTGCAGCACATAATTAGCAAAATGGCCGTCCTTCCTCACCTCTAAATCCAAGCAATAATGCTTCGTGAAAAGGTGGAGGGAGGTCCAAGTTGCTGCCTTTCAGATGTTTACAATAGGGACACCTCTAGCCAAAGCCGAAGAAGAAGACGTCACTCTTGTAGAATGAGCTCTAATACCTTCAGGAGGCTCCTTCTTGGCCAAGGCATAGTAGATCTTGATGCACGAGATGATCCACCTAGAAAACATTAGCTTGTGGACAGCACTGCCCTTCATTATTCCCACGTAACCAAAGAAGAGCTGGCCGTCCAGCCCTAAGTCCTTGGTTCTGTCCAGATGGAAGCTGACCGCCCTCCTAGGATATAGGCGGTGAAGTCTCTCCTCCACCTTGGAAGGGTGAGGGAGAGGATAGAAAGTAGGTAAGGTGATAGACTGCCCTAGATGAAAAGGAGTAACCACCTTAGGCAGGAAAGCAGCTCTGGTCCTGAGAACCATCTTATCTGCATGGATGGTTGTAGAATGAGGCTTAGAACGAAGAGCCTGAAGCTCACTTACCCTCCTGGCAGAGGTAATAGCAACCAGAAAAATTGTTTTGAATTTAAGAATCCTCAACGGACAACTATGAAGAGGCTCAAAAGGAGACCCCATCAGGAAAGTTAGAACCAAATTTAAGTCCCACTGAGGCATAATAAAAGGAGTGGTAGGAAATCTATTAGTGAGACACTTAATGAACCTCTTAACTATGGGGGATTTAACCAGCAATGGCTGGTCCGGCAAACAAAGTAATGCTGATAAAACCAACAAATAGCCTTTAACAGTCGCCACAGCACAACCCCGCTGGGCCACGGATAAGAGAAAAACTAAGAACATCAGACAAATGGGCCTTCAAGGGATCAACTGATCTCTCTCCATACCTCCTAACAAATCTGGCCCATCTACAGGAATAGTCAGATTTGGTGGAGTGTCTTCTGGCCGATAAAATAACATCACCACATCCGGTGGGAGAGAGAAAGAACTCAGGTTGCCCAGTTCAAGCTCCAGGCTTGAAGGCACAAGCTCTGGAGGTGGGGGTGTAGAACCTGCCCCTGCGACTAAGAAAGGGAGTCTGCCCTGAGAGGGAGGCAGAGCAGAGGATGTGATGAGAGGAGAAGGAGAATGACGTCTGTGTACCACACTCTTCTTAGCCAATCCAGCGCGATCAATATGACTTGAGCCCGGTCTTGGCGAATCTTCCTCAGAACTCTAGGAATCAGGGGTATGGGAGGAAACATGTAGAAGAGTTGCGAGCCCCAATCCAACTGAAACGCGTCCTCCAATGATTCCTGCATCAGATACTAGAGGCTGCAGAAAGAAGGGCAGTGCGCGTTCTCGCAAGTGGCAAACAAGTCCAGCCAAGAAAACCCCACATCCTGAAGACGTGATGGACCACCTCCGGATGAAGCCGTCACTCGTGATTGACCGAGAATTGTCGACTGAGACAGCCCGCACATACATTCAACACTCAGGTCAGATGATTTGCAACCACACAAATCTGATGTTGCTGAGCCCAGGACAAGAGTCACAGAGCCTCTCTGCAGAGACGATACGACCCTACTCTTCCCTGTTTGTTTATGTACCACATTGCAGTAGTATGGTCCGTCAGGATCAGAACCGAATGACCGCAAAGGGAGGGAAGAAAGGCCTTGAGAGCCAAACGTATCGCCTGCATTTCAAGAAGATTGATGTGTAGCAATCTCTCCTCCAGAGACCAAAGACCCTTGATCTCCAGATCCCCCAGATGAGCACCCCACCCTAGAGTGGAGGCATCCATAATCACTTTGGCCACCGGAGAAGGAGGTTGAAAGGGTTTCCCTTGAGACAGGTTGCATGATACACTCCACCATAACAGATCCGCTGCAGTGTCTCTGGAGATTCTGACCATATCCCCGAGATCTCAGTTGTGTTGAAACCACTGCCTGTGGAGACACCACTGAAGTGCCCTCAAGTGCCAGTGTGCATGGTTGACCAACAGAATGCAGGAAGGGAACAGACCGAGCAGGCATAAGACCTTCAGGACTGTAACAGCCGCTCCATCTTGAAACATTGGGATCATATTCTAGATATCTAAAATTCTCTGAGGAGGCGGGAAAGCACAAATCTTAGTAGTATTCAGTACTGCCCCTATGAACAGGTTGCACTGACAGGGCGCCAGGTGATATTTGGGTACATTTGTCGAAAAACCCAAGTCGAACAACAGCCAAGCTGTCATCTGCAGATGATGGAGCACCGACTCTGGAGACTTCGCCTTGAGCAGTCAGTCGTCCAGGTAGGGGAATACCGGAATCCCCGATCTTCTGAGATGAGCTGCAACCATCGCCATCGTAAAGACTTGCAGTGCGGAAGTAAGGCCGAATAGGAGGACGGCAAACTGGTAGTGTATAGACCCTACTGTAAAACAGGGAAACTTCTGATGCGACTTTAGGATATTAATGTGAAAATACGCATTCTGCAAATCGATCTACACCATCCAGCCTTGATGCTGCAGTGCTAGAAGAACCTAAGCTAGGGTCAACATCTTGAACTTCCCCTGTTTGAGGTAAAGATTCAAGATCCTGAGGTCCATGATCGGCCTCAACCGCCCATTCTTTTTGGGGATCTGAAAATACCAGGAGTAGCATCCCTGACCGCTTTCCTGCTCCAGAACCACCCAGTCATATTGACCGCGGGCTGTGAACGAGAAGGAAACAATTCGTGGCAGTTCGAAGTGCAGGAATTTCGAAACGGAAGAACAAACGCAGTAGAAGATATTGAATGAGCTACTTATCCTTGGACTAGGAGATCCATTCCCCATTGGGGCTAAAGCATACTGCCTTCAAGAATCAGCAGAAGACAAGTCTCGGTGCGCCCCCTCTGGATCCCCAGAGGCGACCTGACTCCTTCCCGCACCCCCCAGTCCTGATGAAGACCCACTCTGACCCGTGAATCAGGCTTTACAAGGGTCGAAACGTCGACAACATAAAACCCCTGGACCAACAGAGAGTATTCCATAGAACCCGCCAACTACAGTGGCACAGAGGAATAACTCAAATTGAATACTGCTTTGGCCAACATTCTGCCCCCCACCCCCCTTTTTCCTTCACTTATATATAAATCACTGGTCACAACTGCACGATAGATCACTGCACTAATAACACAATCACCCTGTTCTGATGCGCCGTTTTGTAAGATATACTTAATTTGTAATGTGTATATTGAAACAGGGCACTTATGAATGCAACTGAATTCATAAAATAATTTGTTTATACCCTACCTTGTGTTTTGGATTTGCATTCGGCCTATACGGAGCAATTAACACTGCAGCTTGACAAATCATTGTATGAATTTAATTTTGAAAGCTTGAATTACTCGTTTCTACCCGACAGAACTATTTTTTATATAAAAATAAAAAAAATAAAAACAGAACCACCTCTATCGCACCTTTCTGTAACAAGGAAAAGACCTCTTGCTGCAGAAGCAACAGATGGTCCTACGAACACCAGACCTGGCGATGAGGGTAAGGAGGGGGAAACTCCTGAAAAGGAAGAGCGTACCCATTTTCTACAAGATTTAAAACCCAAAGATCTGATGTAACACATTTCCAATTTTGCAGAAAATGAGACAACCGGCCTCCTACGGGTCCAACATTTTCTAACAATGGCAATCTAGCGCTGCTTCACTGCAGATCCAGTGGGGGGAACACAAGAGGAGGAGGAGGAGGAAGGGACCAGTTGGCGAGCGGCCCCTTGTAGACAACCTCTTCCCTTCACCCTGTAAGAATTATTCAGAGGGTTCTGCGGCTGCTGCTGTTGCTGCTGGGGACGGCCTTGAAAAGGAGCAGCCTTCCCAAATCCTCGAAATCTTCTGTAGCCAAAGATTCTAGGCTGGTACTGTAGGCCTAAAGATCTAGCAGTAGCCCTGCTATCCTTAAAACGTTGCAGAGCTGAACCTGGCTTTGCCCCCAAAGAAACTCAAACAAAAGAAGAGGGTCGGTGGAATAAGAATAAACCACACATAGGAGCAAAGAGTTAAAACTGACCTGACTTAGGTTAGTTTAGAAAGCCCTCACTCACCGACCTGGTCGGTGACATGCTTCATCATCGGGCCCAACTAAAGAGGCAGAGTGCCTCTTTAGTGTGCTGCGACGCCAGAAAAACTGCGGAGCAGGTTTTGTGTGAAGGCTTATAGTGAAAGTAAGATAAAAGTGTCTCAAGTGTATCAAACTTTATTTATAGATCACTAGGACACGGTTATAAAAAGGAATTATGTCCACGATTAATTTTATGGTTAATTCCATTTACTTATAAAATCAGTCAACATGTTTCTGCCTCTGAAACGGTGTTAGTTTACCAGGCATTCATCAGGACCTTTAAATGTGCTAAACCCTGGCGGTATGAGCACCCTAAGGCTCACCCTTACCTAGGGGCGTGAAAGTGAAAAAAAGTAAAAAAGTGAAAGTGTAAAGGGGGGTGGGCAAATGCCCAGTCCCTATTACTCCTGGTTTAGGAGGATTACCAAAATCAGGTATCTGCACTTGTAAAAGGATTGCGATTTGCACCATGGGTCACGGGAGGGGGGTGGAGGCGTAATTGGCACACCGCCCTCGACGCCAGGCACCCTCTTGGAACCTGTGACTCCCTCGTACCGGACCCCAACGATGAGCCTGGAGCCATCAAAGGGAAGATCCAGCAGAGTGGCTTTGAACGTCTGGTAAAAAACCAGATCCCCATAACTAGGCATGTCTCCACGTCGCCACCGAAGAGTCCATCACTCTGGCGACTGAGTCAGCTGTATCTAGACCAGACTGAACCCGCCGACTGTTTGGAAGAACATGAAACTTGAACCACCAAGTTTTCTGGTGAAGGATGTGAGGTTAAAAATGCTGGATCTCCAGGTGCAGCCTTGTAACGTCTTGCTACTGCTCTGGAGACTGCAGTGGCAGACATTGGCTTCTGATACACCTCCAGAATTGGCTCAGTCGAAGCTTCATTGAATGGGAGCAAAGGCTCTATCACTGAAGAAGGGGAATGCAAAACCTCTGAGAATGTTAGACCTGACCTCAGCAGTGGGTAACTGCAGATCCAAAAGATCAGCAGTCTTCCTAACATGTGATATGGAGCCACGCCTTGATAAGGTAGAGCCTTGGGAAAAGAGAGCTTCCACTCTGGAGTAGTGTTCAATCCAATGGCCTCCTGAAGACTTTCGAAGTCATCCACAGACTCAAGAATTTCTCCCTCCTCAGCAAGTCCCCCTCTCCCACCAGTCTCGGTGCCTCCCTCCTGGACTGCATCTTTGGGATTGGCGGTGACCTCGGAGCCGGCATTGAAGGAAGTCCCCCAGTAGCTGCCAACGAAGTCGGGAAGGCGCAGGCCCAAAGCCTGACCGCGCCAGAAATACCTTCGGGATCGGCGTCGAGAACCTTGGAGTCGGACAAGGCCATGACAGAGTCATTGGCATGAAGGGCACTAACTGTGCCTGGGCAAAATGCTGGGGAATGCCCAAATTAAAGGAGAGCAGTCCCATGGGGCCAGCAGGCGCACTGGATGGGTTAGCCACTTTGGCAGACATGCCAAACATTGCATTTAAAAAATGCGAAAGATCCGCACCTGGTCCCGAAAAAGGTGGGTATGGATCCCGAGCTGCTTGGTCTGGCTCAGTTCGAGGCCGTGAGGTGGGTTCTGACAGTGGAGCCAGAGACACCGGAGCTGGAATAGGCAAAGCCGGAGAAACATGAGACGCCTCCCTGGGCGTAGTGTTCAATCCAATGGCCTCCTGAAGACTTTCGAAGTCATCCACAGACTCAAGAATTTCTCTCTCCTCAGCAAGTCCCCCTCTCCCAGCAGTCTCGGTGCCTCCCTCCTGGACTGCATATTTGGGATTGGCGGTGACCTCGGAGCCGGCATTGAAGGAAGTCCCCCAGTAGCTGCCAACGAAGTCGGGAAGGCGCAGGCCCAAAGCCTGACCGCGCCAGAGATACTTTCGGGATCGGCGTCGAGAACCTTGGAGTCGGTCAAGGCCATGACAGAGTCATTGGCATGAAGGGCACTAACTGTGCCTGGGCAAAATGCTGGGGAATGCCCAAATTAAAGGAGAGCAGTCCCATGGGGCCAGCAGGCGCACTGGATGGGTTAGCCACTTTGGCAGACATGCCAAACATCGCATTTAAAAAATGCGAAAGATCCGCACCTGGTCCCGAAAAAGGTGGGTATGGATCCCGAGCTGCCTGGTCTGGCTCAGTCCGAGGCCGTGAGGTGGGTTCTGACAGTGGAGCCAGAGACACTGGAGCTGGAATAGGCATAGCCGGAGAAACATGAGACGCCTCCCTGGGCGTCGGCGAACCCCTCTGCGCCGGAGAATATACCGGAGTCAACTGAAGAGAAGGAGAGGGTGAAGGCGCGATTGTCATTTTTTTCTATGACGCCCTGGACTGGAGAAACCGACCTCGATGACTTTGAAGAACGCCGCCTGGACCCATGACGCCACTTCTTCTTGTGTTTTTTGGATGACCTCGAGGTGTGCGGGGTCAGCGACTTCAACTTTATCCTCTTGCAGCCTCTCTTTTCCTTCTTCGCCCAGGCCATAAATAACGTCACCTCCCTCTCCTTAAGAGCCTTTGGATTCATCCTTCTACAAGACAAACATCCTTCGACATCGTGATCCGATGACAGACACCAAAGGCAATCTTCGTTGCGGTCCATGATGGACATATGACGCCCCAAACTCCCTACAAGGTTTGAACCCTGACTTTTTCTGTATAGCGATCACACTGCTACAACCACAGATAGACTGTGACAAAGTAAACACTACAAAGAAATAGAGAGTCCCAGAAAAAACGGTACGCGTCGATGGCACGGAAAAAAGGGAACGGACGTCAGCATTCCGCCAAGGGCTTCTTATGTCTCCGATGTCGTCATACGGAGAAGCGAGCGGAGCCGTGCTATTGTGACGCCCTCATTGACGTAGGAGAGCTTTGAAAAAAGTTTGTGTGGAATGCTGGTGCAAGGGTAATTCAAAAGGTGAGGAATTCTTTGCCACTAGGCGGCCCCTTCTGGGCCCCTCGATTGCACAAATGTGGTGGGCTCCCATTACGAGGGTGCTGCCAGGGCATGCAGGTGGGGGGAGAAACCTGCTTCAGCCGACCATTGCAATTCATCACAAGGCCGCAGGATCCCTCAAGCACTGTTGGGCTGCAGTCATGCCCTCACTACTCATCTAACTGCTCCACACAATGCATTGTATGCCAATGGACCGCTGGGGTCCCCTTAAGGTGTTTGCGCAATGTCCACAGCATACACTGATATCCTTTAGTCAGTTCCAGCTCTCCGTGTTGTTTCTAATGAGTATTCGTAGGCCTCATGGTCCTGGCCTATGCAGACCCCCAGCGCCTGTGCAGACCCCCAGCTCCAGCTCATGCTGGCAACACCGCTCTCCTCTGCTCAAATGCTCCTCATACGCCGCCCTATTGATCAGCCAGAGGGTACAGTGCGCAGAAGTCTGCCCCTGTTGGCTTCGGGCGTAGATCAGCCTAGCACCCAATGCCGGCCGCCATCTTAGTGCTACCTGGATTAATCCTTTCTCCTGTTCGGCTGCAATCTCAATCCAGCACCCATCTCTGCTCATCACGACTCACAGCCGATGGCCAGGGTGTTCCTACAAACCACCCAATGCCACTAAACTGAAGGAGTGGGCCAGAATGCCAACGAATGTCAGGAGGAACTGCAGGGCTCTCCGTTAGAGTGTGCAGTCGGCCATCTTGCTTGGGCACAACCCCATTCGTTATCGAAGTAATTGGATACCCCACATATGGGTAATTGGGCTGGAACCTGGGAGTTGGAGGTGTGGTAAATAAATAAATAATACCCTATTTTTGACTAGACTTATAGCATAACAGATAGCTCAATAAATAAGAGTCAAGATTCGAGGTAGTAGGAGTTTCTGCAGGTTTATTACAGCATAAGGACAGGATCAGGACAACCTGCATAGGAACAGAATGACAGGGCCCAGCAGGACAACTGGGGCCCAACAGGGGAAAAGAGGCCCAGCAGCTGCTGGGCTAGGTCTGGGATGAGCGCGCTAACATTCAATAACAAAACACAGGCATATATACATAGCGCGAACACATAGCATTACATTGCAGTAGGCGTAGCAGTGGGTGGAGCAGAAGGCGTGATGCGTAGCAGTCGCGAAAGATAACAGTAAAAAGAGGTGTAACTGGGAGTATACATAGACATGTGATGCAAACGTAACAGAATATGTCATGAATGGGCGGAAACATAGGAGGGGGCTACCTAAGGAGCCGGGACCTCTAACCTAATGGTGCGCGAAAACTGGCAATGACGTGTTACTAGGAGAAGCTGGGGGCTACGAACTCTGTGCTAGGAGCAGAGACTAGAGTCTGGAGGGTCGGAGCGACATGTACCTAAACCCTATCTGGTATCTGATGTTTAGGGAACATGTTGATATAAACTAGAAGTCATGAGGGGAAAAGCTAACTTGATTCTAAGACTGGACCATGCATTATTCTACATGTAGTGCGTGATGAAGAATACTAAATGACTATTAAATACAGTATTTCTCTAACGTGGAGACGAGAAGGCTAGACAATGACGGAAACTATTGATGCAGTTCAGTAGCTTAGGAATGCAGAAGAGGAGGACTGAACTGATAACTGGAACTATAACATACTTTTGGCAGACTCAGAGGCAGAGCCAAGCTGCACCGGGCACTGCGAGGCAGGAAGTAAGTGAAGGGTCGAGGATACAGGTGGGGGCTGTATCGCTCCTCAGCGAGGCTTTCAGGAGACAGGAGCTGAATCTGATGTCCGGGCCCTTTTGAGGCCTGGAAACGGGGACTTTATAATGGAATAACGTGCACACTGGGAAACGTGGCAACATTACTTTACATAGGCCTGATATTCGTAGTATTCACGAGGACTGGAAAATGACATACCAGAGGTGGACACAACTGTAATTGCGTCATTAATCGGACATGGGGAATAACATATGCATATTGGTCATGCACACATAACATATGATGGATGAGGCGTAGGGACACAGAACATGGCAAAATTTACTTTTCCACATTCCCTCCTTGTCACTACGTTTCCATCAGGAAACATCAATTTTCATGATACCATCTATCATTTCATACAGTACCATTTGCTCGTCTCGAATTGTCTTGGAACGGGATTTAGAACGGGGCTTGGGACTAGGAATACAAGAGGTAGCACACATGCTGCAAATCGCAGGGCCACATTGTATACAGAGGCAGCAGCTAAATATGATCGCTACTGCAATACCTAGAAAGGACAGGACTTTCCATCCCCATGCGGAAATTATATTCCAGAACCAACCGGACCATGTCCAGGTGCCTGGATCTTGGTGTAACAGATGGGCAATTTTATGGAGTCTGGTTATAGCTGAATAAACAGACGGTGCGTTATTTGGAATGAAAATGCAGCAACTAGATCCGATGACTCTACAAGCCCCGCCCCTATCGGCCAGTATGACGTCAAGGACGAGACGATTTTGCAAAACGACAAATCTCATAGCAGATTGTTCCTCGGTTAGGTTACCTAGAGCAGAAGCAGTCTCATTAACTACAGCTTCAAGGGTTCTTGTTAACCTACGGATCAGTTTACTATTCTGGACAGGTCCTACAAAGAAGAAGAAACCTTTATTGAAATCTGTATACTGTTCTAGAGTAGTTTCAGTATAATCGACAATTGGGGACTCCCTTCTATGTCTAATGTGTACTAGATGTGTGTTTCTGTGATAATCAGATGGGGCTAGAAAAACAGGTGGCAGTAGGAAAGCAATGTAACAGGTTCCCTCCCAATCGAGGGGCAGACGGACATATGCAGTTTGACCACAAATAAAATAAGAATGACGTGAAGCTTTGAAAATAGATTTCCCACTGTCACTATACTTGATAACAGTAGTACATTCACTATGACCTATATGTACAGAACCATAACTACGGACACATAATTCGCCTTTGACAGGTAGTACTGAAATAGCAGGTAAGTCTGGAGTAGTATCAGACTGAACATTCAGGACCATGAAATTCGACGAATAATTACCTAAATTATATACTTCGTTTTCTAGATCTAAACCTGTTCTGTGGGGGAAACCTTGCTTGTCTGGAAAACATGTACTGTTAAGAAAAGACATATCTGTTGAGGATGACGTTAACGTGGACCATGCTCCACACGAACCATTGTGTGAGAATGGATAAGGAAAGAGTGGCAGAACTCCCTTCGGTGTCTGAAAAGGGGGGAGTCGACCACATACCCAACAATTAGTGGCATTGCTGGTCTGGTGTGAATAATGTAACATACGGATGAATGTGTTGTTGCGCATAGCGAGGCGGTAAGAATATTCGTGAGGAGGCAGATCACTAAACGTGTGCTCTACTGTAGCATTAGTAGACATATTTACATGAGGAACTGGTAAATACAGGAAAAATGCGTAGCTGGTGCAGGAAATCATTATGCTGAGAAACAATATGAAACTTAGAAAAACGATACATTGAAGTGAACTTCGACTGACTCTCTCACTATGGGGGTCTATTTTATACATGTCAGAAACAATCTAACCGTTTCACCTAGGGGAGGACTTATACAATCAAACTGACTGACTTAGTTTACTAGACCTGAGCTTTAACTTATACTCCTGTTGCGGAGTTTTCTCTAACAAGGGAGGGGTTGTAATAATGTCTTGTGCGGGACAGTCCTTTAAGACAATGTTTTGGCAGTCCTTCGAATCCTGGAAATCCTTGGAAATGTTCTTGGAGACTGGTTTCAATCCATTGAAAAGTTTTACATGAGAAAGGTGGACCCACCCCTTCCTGCCTTCCAACTTGACGGCAGTACGGGTGGTCAAGAGGACCTGACGTGGCTCCTTCCAACGTGGTTCCAGCGGACTTGATCTGTCGAAATTCTGGACCATCACAAGGGAGCCTGGAACGATCTCGTGCGGTGCCACCTCGGTATTGTCTGGAAATGCGGCGGCAACCTGTGAACGACATGAGTTGAGGGCAGACATCAAGGAAGCTAGGTAATCTGTCAGCATATTACATGAAATATCGGTAATACTTCGGGGTCTAGGAGTACCCCACATGTTAGGGGGGCGGCCGAATACGACCTCATACGGGGACAAACCTGATCTGGAATGTGCGACCATGCGCATATAAAACAAAGCGACTGGCAGAGCTATTAACCAGTCCACACCTTTGTCTTTACAGACTTTTGCAATGCGGATTTTCAGAGTCTGATTATGTCTCTCTACGAGACCGGCTGCTTCTGGATGGCGTACACAATGGAACTTCCACTGGTACCCTAACAAAAGGGAAACGTGCTTCATTAACTCTGAGGAGAATGGCTGACCGTTATCAGAATATACGACTCTAGGGAGTCCGTATCTAGGGAAAAATTCACGAACCAACTGCTTGGCAGTGGTCGCGGCTGTGTAATCTGGGACTGGATATGCTTCTGTCCACCTGGACAAAGCGCACACCACTACAAGGACATACTTGAAACCTCGACATCGCTCCATCTGAATATAATCCATCTGGAGGACCTCAAAAGGGTGGTCAGGGGGCTGGAAACCACCTTGTTCCACCGGGACACTTTTACCTGGATTAAACTGACAACATATCATACAGGTACGGACTTTCTGCTTGGCTGCAGCTCGTAAATGTTTATTGAACCAAATGTTCTGGATACTGTCTAACATAGCTTTTTCTCCTAAATGTGCTGGACTATGTGCGGTATTGATAATGACTTGAACCATAGAATCGGGGAGAAACCATGTGGCTCTACCCTTCGTTAACCATCCTTGATCTGTCTGGACCCCTCCTTGTTCAGACCATTTCTTGATTTCAGCGGGAGTAGCATGTAACTGGATATCTATGACATCTTGTGTAGGGTCCTTAACTGTCATGCATGTAATCGGATCTGGAGTACGTGTCTGATTAACTGGAATGTCTGGAGTCTGTGCTGTAAGCTTGGCTGTGCGGTCTGCTAGATCATTACCCTGGGAAATAATGTCAGTGACTTTCGTATGTGCTTTGCATTTCATGATAGCAATAGATGTCGGTAAATGTATGGCATCTAACAGGGCTTGAATAAGGAGACCATGCTGAATCTTCGTTCCATGAGAAGTCATGAAACCTCTCTCCTGCCAGAGTACTCCGAAGTCGTGTACAACTCCGAATGCGTAACGTGAATCTGTGTAAACATTAACTTTCAGGTTCTTGGCATGTATACAGGCTTGTGTCAGAGCGACTAGCTCTGCTGCTTGAGCGGACAGGGTGTCAATACGGTGTGTTTCAATAACTTCAGTGTCAGTAGTCACTGCATACGCGGCGACTAGTTCTCCTGTACTAGTTCTCATACATGAACCATCCACATAAAGTGTCAGGTCAGGATCTGATAACGGAATGTCTGTCAGGTCTTGTCTTGGCTTAGTCGTAATGTTAACTACTTCCACACAATCATGTGGGTCTGGATTTGAATTAACTGATGGTAACAGTGTAGCAGGATTCAGAACGTTGCAGCGTCTGATTTCTATGTGTGGCTGGAACAGTGTTAATTCATAACCCGTTAAACGTGCAATTGTCAAGTGCTGAGTTTGTGTTCGGTTTAAAAGAACTTCTACTGAATGTGGGACTTGTACAATCAGGGAGTGTCCTAAAACTATGGAATCACTTTGTCTGATAGCTAGTGCTGTGGCTGCAACTGACTTGAGGCACGCAGGCAACGCCTGGGCGACTGGATCTAGTGTGCTCGAAAAATAAGCACAGGGCTTGTATTGACCTGCTTGATCTTGTGTGAGAACAGACAATGCTGTACCTTCGCGTTCAGTAACAAAAAGTGTAAACGGCTTACTGTAGTTCGGTGTAGCTAGAACTGGAGCTTGACATAGGGCTTTCTTTAACTCGTTAAAACTAAGTGTATGTTCAGATGTCCAAGGGAGGACAGTCGATACGGCTGCCTCCTGTGTCGTTAACTGTATCAGTGGCTTGGCTAGAAATGCATACTGGGGAATCCATTGTCTACAATAAGAAGTAAGGCCGATAAAGGCACGTACCTCCTTCTGGGTTCTGGGCTGGGGAAGACTCGCTATTAACTGGATACGGTCGGGTGTCAACTGCCTACCCCTCTTGGACAGCAAGTGTCCTAAGTATACCACTTGCTGGACACAGAATTGAAGCTTCGAAGGTGACACCTTGTGCCCCATCTCGGCGAGAAAATACAGAACTGTAAGGGATGCTCGCTCGCAAGCACGTTCAGAACGGGCTGTGATCAGTAGATCATCGACATACTGGAGCAGGGCAGTGTCAGTTGGCATGTGAATATTGTCTAGTTGTCTCTTGAGTGCTTGACTGTAAATACTAGGGCTTTCCGTGAAACCTTGAGGAGCGCGTGTAAACATATAGCTCCTTCCATTTAAACAAAATCCGAAAAGAAACTGGCTGTCTGGATGAATTGGAACACTGAAAAATGCATTCTTGAGGTCTATGACAGTGAAAAACATGGCTTCGGAATCAATGGCTGTTAACAGGGAAGAAATATCTGGGACAACTGGGTACTGAGGAATGATACATTTATTAAGCTCTCGTAAATCAATCACTAATCGATATACTGGCGGTGCATTTGGATCAGTACGTTTCATGACTGGAATGATCGGAGAATTACATACATTGGAGTCAGTTTCTACAACTACTCCTTGAGCCATGAGCTCGTCAATAATTTTGGATAAGGCTGCTACAGCCTCAGGTGGCAATCTGTACTGTCTGATTCGTGGTAACACTACACCTGGTTTGAGAGTCACACGATGGGGTGTGATTTGCATATAACCTACATCAGTTGGACCTTGCGCCCATAAATGCTGCGGAACATTAGACAATCTTGAATCAAAATCTCGTAATACATAGTGACCCTTAAAGTCACGTAGGAACAGACGTATTCCCTCTGGGGAACAGCAAATAACTGCACCTAACTCTTTCAGTGTCTTAATGCCTAACAGATTTTCTGGACATGACTTAGTAAGTAACAGATCAGTAGTACGGGACAATGGACCTACCTCTAGAGTGACTGGCTTAGATATCTCATTAACTATGGGTTTTCCTGAAAATCCAAGGGAAACATTTCTTGAGCCTGAGAGCGGAGCCCCTGGAACTTCGGCATGACTAATTGTGGTCCTACTTGCCCCTGTATCGATCAAAAACTTTCTGTCTTTCCCTAATACTTGACTGTGAACATAGGGACCTTCTTGATCTACAGGTATCTCGATGAGAGGCAAGCCTACCTCCCTCTCTAGGCTGTTTCATGAATATGACTGGTATTCTGGATACTCAGACTGCGCATACTGGTACATCTGTGATGTAACGTGCTGTGTTGCAGCAATAGGCTGCGGTACTGTAACTGTCTGTTGTGCATTCTGTGGCTGAGGAATCTGTGAAGCTTGTTCTTGTCTAGGCGGACGTGGTCTTTCTTTAGTCTTACCAGTAGCTATGTTGTGTTTCAGAACTGCACACTCGTTTATAAAATGACCTGGCTGTTTACAATAATTGCAGTTCCCTCTAACGGGAGCTGCAGGATGACTGGCTTGATTCGGACCCCTCTTCTGACTGTCTTGAGGAACAGATTGTGCAACTAGCACTTTCATTTTCGTGTCTTTCATACGTTTTCTTTCGTGTTCTTGCTCTTCTCTGATTCTATTCTGGTGATACTGGAGCATCTGGAGCATCTGGGACGGAGTATTTGCTTGCCAGGTGCTTTCGACTTTCAAAACTCGATTTTTAATTTGTGGGCTTGAATTCTCGACTAATTTAGTAACAAAAAGATGAGGGTATGACTCACTACTTGTCTTGAGACCACTGTTGATACTGAAACATTTCTCAAATCTAGAATAAAAATCACTAATATCTTCATCTTGTTTCTGTTTACAGGCTGAGATTGCATCCCAGTCTTCTTTCCTAGTTGTCAATAATCTGGGTAAAACTTGAATCAATAATTCTGGTAATTCTTTACATTTATCTCCAAGACCGGTACCTGGTACTCGTGCCTTGTCTTCAGCTTCTAGAGCTGTCCAATCGATCTTTTTCTCTCCCACCTCCCATTCTTTTTCCTTTAACTTTTCATACACCCCTGCGGGTAACAGGACTTTTAACATTTTAATGATGTCTGGGTAAGTGTATTCTCCCATACGGAGCATGTCTTTTAATTCTCTATGGAACCCTGCTGGATCTTTGTCATGACAGGGGATTAATTTCTTCATTTCAAGAAGTTCCATCTTTGAAATTGGAGTGTATACAAACACTCGTTGCATTTCGCCACCCGCCCCTCTGACTGGGTGGACTTCTCGTAACGGATTCTGTCTGTCTATGTAAAACGATTTACTTTCTGGAGGTGAGACATGAACAAAATGCGGGTTCAGAAACGTTCTATATTTGTGGCGCTGTTCTAGAATGACACTAATTAAATCGGTACCTAGACCTCTCCATCTATACTGGAGTAACTCGTTCAAGATATCGTGCAACGGACCTGGATCAGAATGTTGACCCTCATACAGAGTAATGAGGTGCTGGATCATATACATACCCACCAGTCGTTGCTCGGCTGGGGGCAGTTTCAGAAACATTTGTGCCACTATTTCGTCTGGAAAAGTGGTAGAATCAGTAATCCATCGGACTGCTGATCGGGCTAGTTCTTGTTCATGCATGGTACTTAATTCACTGTAACCGACTCGTGATTTCAGAATGTGATCGGTAGCTTGAAATACTTGTTCTAGAGAACCTTGTTCGGGTGCTAGATGAAAAATAGACTTGGGTTCTAGACGTAAATGGCGATCTGGAAATCTGGATTTTCCTACATACGCTATTCTGGCGGGATTCTCGTTCTCTTCCTCTTCAGGATCAGAGATACTTTCTTTCTCGCTTACTTGTGCTGCTTTACGCTGGTCGTGTAACCTTATTATTTCTTTACGAATTTTCTTGTACATACTCTCCATGGCACTGACGGTCTTGTGCTTACCCTCGGCTATATTATCACTCCACCATGTCAGGATTCTCATTTCGGCGGAATCTTTAGACGGGTAATCTTGTTCTCTTATTAGACAATTGATCAGGAACTTTAATATCATGAGCTGAATCTCGGCTTTCCTTTGAGACATAATCTCGCCAATACTTTCTGGATCATCCCCTGTACGGATGAAACGATATATTCTGTCTAGATCTTCTTTCATATTCGGTAAGGTGACTAGATACTCGGTCACTCTTCTTATACGTAAGGAATATAAAACCATAGTATATTCGCCTGGAACTGGATCATAGACACATTCGTTAAGGGCTTGCCTGATTTCTGTGACAGACTTATTACTTTTAGGAGTACGCTGTGATGCTTGAGCATGTAATTCGAGTGCTGATAAACGCTTGTGTGGCGGCGGGGTTTGAGGAGTAGCTCCTCCTGCGGCCCCTAGACTGGAGTCGTCTACTGAGGCTCTACGTCCTGGCAGAGTGGGAAGTGGAACTGTAGGCTGGACCGGGGGTACCGTAACAGGTACTCCGGTGTCTGGAGGAGCGGGAAGTGCCTGATTTGCAAGGACTGGCGGAGCACGAACAGGATTTGCATATTCGGGAACTGTGTCGTCCAGATAGGACGAAATAAAAATATCAGCTACGGTCGGTTTGTGACGTAGCTTGGTCGGAACTAATGGTGGCGGGAAATTACTGGATGCCTCTGGGGTCGCTTTTGGCACACCTTCGGCAAGGAGAGGATACATACCCTTAATAAGGGCATGCCTCTGTCTGTCTGACTGTTCGGCTTTGACTTGTTCACCTATCTCGATCAATTCTCTTTCTTGGGCTCGTTCTTGGGATTCTCTACATAACTCTGACTTTCTGACTTCCTTTTCCGTTCTTCTATGCGCTTCCTTACGCCATAACTCGATGGCATCTTTCTGTGACTGTCTGGCTTTCTTTTTCCATAATGCTTCTTCTACTCGCATGATACATTCGGCATCCCATGTACCCGATACGGGCCATCTATACTTTTCTTCTAACTGTTTGGTATACTCTACCCATAAATCTAGATACAATATGGCGCTTATGCCATGTTTCTGATACATAAAGTGACCTGGACTGTCCCTAGGCGGGACAGGAACTGCTTCCTCTAATAAACCTTTTCTAGTTTTTAACTGACGTAACTTGGAAAATATAGGCATGACTGAACTGTAATCTGGACACAATACAATACACAATAAAAACACGAAATCACATCACACTCATACCACAACAGTAAAATACATGAAGGACATTATAAATAACAGTTCGAACAGAATATTACCTGGTATACTGAGAACAGAAACAGAACAGAATTTCTCGAGAACGGAACAGACTAGAGTTACTGGATGCACTGCTGTAACAGTACGGAACATACCGGTCTCATAAAGAGACACGTCAGAACCCGCATCCACCGAAGTGGACACTTCGTTTGTGGGTCTGGGCACCACCAACCCACGGACCAGGAGTCAATATAGATTGGTCCTGTCTAGATACTACCCCAGCAATGGTACTCACCGGGCAGCACGGAACGGAAGGCCTCGGACGGGACTGGACGACGGACGACGAACTTCGGACTTCAGTTACAGGTGGGCCTCCGGATACCTCGGACCTTGGACTCTCGGCTTGGGCTCTGGTCGGGACTCGCCGCGTTCCTCCACCGTCTCGTTCGGATGCTGGACCGCCTCCTCCGTCTCCTCCGTGGGCCTGAGGGATACTTGGAGCAGAAATATCTGCCAGTGCACGGTATGGTTCCGTCACGACTGCAGAGGGTCAGGGGGTCGGCGTGGCTTCACCGACGCGTGGGGAAAGGGCAAGTCCCTATTCGGGCGCCATTATGTGGTAAATAAATAAATAATACCCTATTTTTGACTAGACTTATAGCATAACAGATAGCTCAATAAATAAGAGTCAAGATTCGAGGTAGTAGGAGTTTCTGCAGGTTTATTACAGCATAAGGACAGGATCAGGACAACCTGCATAGGAACAGAATGACAGGGCCCAGCAGGACAACTGGGGCCCAACAGGGGAAAAGAGGCCCAGCAGCTGCTGGGCTAGGTCTGGGATGAGCGCGCTAACATTCAATAACAAAACACAGGCATATATACATAGCGCGAACACATAGCATTACATTGCAGTAGGCGTAGCAGTGGGTGGAGCAGAAGGCGTGATGCGTAGCAGTCGCGAAAGATAACAGTAAAAAGAGGTGTAACTGGGAGTATACATAGACATGTGATGCAAACGTAACAGAATATGTCATGAATGGGCGGAAACATAGGAGGGGGCTACCTAAGGAGCCGGGACCTCTAACCTAATGGTGCGCGAAAACTGGCAATGACGTGTTACTAGGAGAAGCTGGGGGCTACGAACTCTGTGCTAGGAGCAGAGACTAGAGTCTGGAGGGTCGGAGCGACATGTACCTAAACCCTATCTGGTATCTGATGTTTAGGGAACATGTTGATATAAACTAGAAGTCATGAGGGGAAAAGCTAACTTGATTCTAAGACTGGACCATGCATTATTCTACATGTAGTGCGTGATGAAGAATACTAAATGACTATTAAATACAGTATTTCTCTAACGTGGAGACGAGAAGGCTAGACAATGACGGAAACTATTGATGCAGTTCAGTAGCTTAGGAATGCAGAAGAGGAGGACTGAACTGATAACTGGAACTATAACATACTTTTGGCAGACTCAGAGGCAGAGCCAAGCTGCACCGGGCACTGCGAGGCAGGAAGTAAGTGAAGGGTCGAGGATACAGGTGGGGGCTGTATCGCTCCTCAGCGAGGCTTTCAGGAGACAGGAGCTGAATCTGATGTCCGGGCCCTTTTGAGGCCTGGAAACGGGGACTTTATAATGGAATAACGTGCACACTGGGAAACGTGGCAACATTACTTTACATAGGCCTGATATTCGTAGTATTCACGAGGACTGGAAAATGACATACCAGAGGTGGACACAACTGTAATTGCGTCATTAATCGGACATGGGGAATAACATATGCATATTGGTCATGCACACATAACATATGATGGATGAGGCGTAGGGACACAGAACATGGCAAAATTTACTTTTCCACAGAGGGGGGGCACTTATGCACAATGGGGGGCTGGTACATTGATGGGAGACTCTGAGGCTTTGATGACCTGGTTGATGAATACATTACCCTCCACAACTTCTTACTATATATGACCATGGCATCATGCTACGTGGGATGTGAGGACGACAGACAAAAACTAGCCACACATGGAGCCCTTGCACACATTTTTACCACCTCTTGGCAGTCCCACATGATCACGTTCCTTAACAATGCTTTATTGACAAACAGGATAAATTATACTGCCAGCCCTACGAGACAGATGGGCAGGAGACACAGGGCACGACCTCACAGATGTGGAATGGCAGCACATTTTAAAGTACCCCCCTGCATGTCACGCAATTCCCAGTTTTGTCTGATTCAGGTATACTTTCTTCATAGGGCGTACTTAACCTTGAAATGTATTAATCTTATGACCCCAGGGGTGTAGGCAACCTGCTCCAGATGTTTGGAGATTGAAGTGCATGTCTATCATATTGTTTGGGCCTGCGCCACCCTGACACACTACTGGGAAACAGTGATCCAGTATATCAATATTGCTACAGGGAGTGGTATGGCATTATCCCCGATGGTCTGCCTACTGGGCCTCTTTCCCAAGTCTAAAACTAATAGGATCTCCTCAAAATTTGCGGAATTAGCCCTGGTCCTGGCACAGCACCTGGAAACGCTCTACTGGAAATGACTCAAAGATCCCACACTTCAGGGGTGGAGCAGAAAACTCTCCAAATGAGGCACGTGAGGGAGTGCTACTGAGAACCAAAGAACAAAACGGGTTGCACAGTCCAGACTACACACGGCATGAGATTTGATACTTTGCGACATCTCAAAATAAATGTTGAGGGTCACCTGCTCCTGCTATCAGAGGACGAGTCCTCCAGGGAAGATCATGCCCACTCTTTACCAGGCCGCGACACTGACTCCTCACACCGGAACACCCCTTCACCACCCATCAACAAGGCAAAAGTGGGTCCTCACCGCACTGCCTCAGGCATTGGGGAATCCTCCAGCTCTGATACCAACTACACCCCACCCCAGAGTTAGATTGTTCCCTGTCTACTGATTTTATTAGCTCCCTTGAATCGTGCATTCATATAATTCCTCACAGGGCTCCATGTCATATATGTGAAAGAACAGAAATATATTCTATGCTAGGACAGCTTACATGAGGAAAACTGTGTTGGAAATACGGATACTATGGTTGGAGATCGGGCGACAACTTTACTGTGTTTTATGGGGTATTCCAGTACAAACAACCCACTAATGTACCTTCTGAACAGTGAACCCTAATATGCATCAGCTTCACCTTAATAAAATAGGTTTTATTTAAAAAAATGTTTTAAACAAGAGGGTTGTGACTGAGTCTGTAGCTTTCCTACTCATACATTTGCCGTAGATTTCTGATTTGGTTTATTAGAAGGTTTATTCCAGCACAAACAGAATAGAGTAGGCTAGTATTAGTCAAATAAACAAAAACACAAATTCTTCGTTGCCACACCAGCAATGGCAGTAATTACAACACTGATGAAGTCGAAAATTTACTAAACAGTTCATGCTTACCAAGGACTCACAACACTACTGTGTCCCCAAGCAACATATGGTGCCTTTTCATCTCTTGCTGGCGAGGCAGTGGCCACATACACTTGGTTATCAAGAGCCCTGCGTTTACAAAAGAGAAACCAAACAATTGGGAATATGTTGTATCCCAGTTTATAAGTACAGCTAATTCATGTTACTCATACAAAACAAATGACAAGCATACATGTACAATGTTCTGTGGTTCAACATAGAATGTTGGGAAACAGAAATGGCCCCGTCTGTATTACCTTAGGAATACAGGGGGCTGTGTTCAAATGGTAACGGCAAATCGGGTAACTCAAGATGTCTAGGACTTCTGCAAATTTCGGAATGTAATGTCTAGAATCTTTGGATTAAAAAATTTGGAATGACTTGGGGATTTTGTCAATTAGCCTATATACTAAACCTACGGCACAAAATACACTTCTGAAGCCATCATCCCCGTAACCTGAGAGACAACCTTCCTTTTGGCCAGTTCTTTAAAATTAAATGTAACTGTACCAAAAGGGATGATTACTTTGTGGAAGCCAAAATGCTCATGTCCAAATTGGTTATGAGTGGTTATCCTCATCGTCTTATGAAACGCTCTCTAAAAATAGCCTGGTACTATGACTGTGATGCTTTGTTAATGGTTGACAATGCTGCCTCCTGAGAGTGGTGGACTGGTGCTGCCAGACTTGTTATATAATCAAGCGGCGCAGCTACGTACACTAGTGGAATGGAGCAGGTGGGAGTCTGAGAAGCACTGGCTCTTTCAGGACCAGGCAGTGGCGGGCCGCCCGCTTCAAGAGGTTCCCTTCCTGCGCAGGCAGCACCGTCCCCCCAATCTCTACGCATATATTACAAGGACCCCCGCTGGAAGTGTGGGACCTTGTGAATATTAAGCAGGAGTTGACGTCCTTCCCATCACCGCTGACGCCCCTACTGGATAAGCCGGATTTTGGACCCGGCCAAGATACAGCGGCCTTTGCACGGTGGAGCCCGGCGGGAAGTCGGGTCCTGTTCAATTTGTACACAGCGGAAGGGGTCATCCCTTTTGATGCTTTCCGGCGCGAATTTGGCATGCCAGAAGAGGAACGGCTCCGATATTTCCAGGTGCGACATTGGGCGCTTAATGGGCAGATTAGGGGAGGGGCGGACCGCAGACTCAGCACGTACGAATACTGGTTGATCACGTGGAAAACGGATCGAAAGCTCATATCGGGCTTATACCGCATGCTGTTAGGCAGATTTACACACATCTACAACTCATGGAGGGCACGTTGGGAGAGAGACCAATAGAGAGCAATAAAGAGTGGGAGGGCATTTGTTACAGGGCTTGAAACTCCGCCTACCACATGGGCTTGACTGACACCCTCACCAAAATCACCTCATATTGGTACTACACCTCTGAGAGGCTCAGTGAGATTGATCGCACGCGGGATGCGTCCTGTTGGCGTGGATGTGGAGAGAGGAGTACGTTGGTTCACCTTCTATGGGACTGTACTCATCTGCAGGAATATTGGAAGCTAGTTTTAGACGAAGTAGACTCACACTTCGACACAGCTCTCCCAAGATTTCCTGCCTATGTGTTGCTGGGACTGCCCAATTCCATTACTTATCCGCAGCGTGCCCGCCGGGGTCGATTGATGGCCATAGCCCTGGGTTCCGTGCTGCAGAACATTCTAGCCCATTGGCATACCACACACATCCCCACCTTTCAGGGTTGGTTACATCGTCTCTGGAATGTTTTGGGAATGGAGAAGCTGGCCCTGATTGCTAAGGGGGAAGGGGACAAATACCCAGATTTGTGGCAGCCCTTCGTAGCACTATTGGCCACGGAATTTAGGGAAGTGACCTGTCCCAGATACCTACGCCTACTGAGACTATAGCAGGGAGACGACTCGAGAACATCCGGTTAGATGATAAGGCAGAGGCAGGAGGATAATGGACCTGGAACAGGGGTGGTGGGTGGGTAGTAAGGGGGATGGCGGGGTTCGGGGAAGGGGGTTTGGTTGTTGTTTTTGTGTTTGGATATTTACATGCCTATTCAGACAGACCTTTCAACTGCGGCAGTAGGCCCATAGCGATGATGTACCTACTTAGTGCTACTGTCAGTCCTCTTTTTGTGTGGCCTAGCGCCACATTTCTGTCATGGTCATATATTGCACGGACTACTGCTTGTGTATGTCTCTTTATGTCAATAAACAGATTTAATACTAAATAATGAACAATTATTTTTATTTTTATTTTATTTAAGATGTTTTCTATAGCGCTGTCCAGACCCACGGGTATCGGAGCGCTTTACAGTGGAAGCATAGCAAATAATCATCAGATACATGACATAAGAGCGATATAACAACCAACGAGTGTCAGAATAAAGAGTAGCATATTGTAATGTAGAGCCTTTATGACTTCAAGATTCTTCAAGTCTTAGGGTTGGAGCATCTCTCGATGATTGTAAAAGGGTCAAACATAACTATCCAAGCCTAGAGTTTGATGCTCTAGCCTCGGATGGTCGATGTTGTCGTTTTCCTTTTGCTTCTCTAAGAGTAGTGAAAATCTTTTCAAAAGAGTATAAATCAGTTACCGAATGTTTCAGCTACTGTTACTGCCAATAGTCCTCCTTAACAACTCAGAAAAATCTTGGCAATATTACTCCTTGGCTGAGCCTTCTTGAAGCCAAATATCTGCATTGAAGTACTCACAGGAGTGGAGCTAGAAGCCTGAGGTGGTTTTGAATTTCTAGGTGCAGGAGAGCACCGAGCAGACATGCATCCAAAAGTATGGCCAACATTCCTAGATCTTTCTGGAGGCTCCTTGGAATGGATGAGTATGAGTGGATGATGAATTGACTCTTACACCAAAGCTATACATTTGTAGCAAGAACTATTTTCCATTTACCTGCTCCTTTGCAGCAACTCCCAATGCGCAGGTCCTGTTGTCATATTAAAGGCACCTGGATATACCAGAAGCTGGCAACCTAAACACAGTAAAGCACAACAAATCAGCAACACATTTCACAGCACAAGGATACTTTTAAATATCAAAACTCCTTATAGGAGACCATCAAAGCTTTGTATTTAATGAGTCTGAAATATTAATTTAACTGTGGAATGTGCCATGTTTTATTTGGAGTAAAATTAGAGGTGCCTTTAGATCTGTGTTGCCTTGTTATAAAATAAAAGTGAGTAATTTTAATCCTAAATTGATAGCTCAAGTACATACAGAGGATATCTCTAAACTATAGAGAAGACAAAATAAGTTAAGTCAATTGATTGCTAGGGAAGTGATAACTCAAGGGCATAGGACAATGATATCAGCCAGCAAAACTGACTTTTCTCTGAAGATTAAAAATGTAAATGTCAGCATGTGTACTTTGTATTCTCTGTAAAGTATGTCAAAACGGTTACTGGTGGAATTTCTCTTTTGGGTTTTCCAGCACCTCTGTAACCTAATGTTAATGGCTTTCAAAACCCTTCCCAATTCCCTTTGTAAATCTTCACCCATGCTTCTGTAGCCTGTTCTCAGTGGTACATAATTGCATTTATCTATGTAAAATGGGCCACTACTGTCGGATGAGGCATATAAACCTCTGCAAAAAAAAAAAAGTCAAGGTCATAAACTACAAAATAAGTGATTCATATCAACTTTTTTCAATGGCGCTGCTGCACCTGAAAAGTGTTAATGAACTTTACACAGAACAAAGAACGGTTATACATATTTTACAGAAACATCGAATAGTGGAGTAAATAAATGCAGAATTTGATCAGTTGAAAGGAAGAAGTTAGTTTTCAGCCATCTCCTGAAGGACAGAGGTTCTGTTGCATTCTTAGGTGAGGAGGAATGGAGTTCCAAAGATTAGTTACTGCAGTAGTAAAGAATTGTTTCAGGGCTAAAATGGTTTGAATTCTAGGGTTTCCATGAATGAAGCCCCATTGTCTACTGGAAATAGACAGCAAGCTGACCAGATACAGTGGATGTTCTTGATGGAGAGCCTTCTACAGAAAGCAACATAATTTAAATTCGATCCTAAAAGCAAGTAACATTAGATAACTTGAGAGCTATACTGCCTGAAAAAAACACCTACTTCGCTGATTGCTCCATGTGTTTGGACTCTCTCTCTGCCAAAGTAGAAGGGAGCGACCCTGCCAACTGCTTTGAGGAGCACAAAGCCTGGACTACAAAACTTTAAGAAGATGAGAGGACAGGAATGCAGAATACCCTGGAACCACCTTTTACCTCCTTGCCACAGACTTGGACACCGCAGGAGCAGTCATTGGCTTCTACCACACATCAAGGATGGCCTCATTCAAAGCCTCGTTGAAAGGGAGCAAAGTGTCCGAGACAGAAGAAGGGGAATGGAGCACCTCCGTCAAAATATTAGACTTCAACTCTGTTGTGGGTAGAGTCAACTCCAGCAGATCCGATGCCTTCCTGTTCACAGAGTGATAAGAAGTCACTTCCTTAGTTGGAAGACCACTTAGAGACGAGAGCTCCCTTTCAGTAGCTGTATCCAGGCCACTAGCTTCCTGCAGACCTTCGAACTTCTGATCAGGGTCCACAATCTCCCCTTACTCAGCCTCCTCATGTTGTTCCTGGTACTCCTCCTCTTCCATCAACCTATGTGCCTCTCTTCTACACCTCATTATTGGAACTGGCGTTGGAGGTGCCAGATGCGGCGCCAGTGAATTCGGGATTGGCACCGAACGGGTCTGCCAGGACAGTACTAGATGCTGGTCGAGGTCGAGACAGCACCGGTTCAGAACCAGAAAACACCGGGAAGATCTGCCCAGGGGTACTCATCCCTCTAGAGATTGTACCAGCGTCAAGAATTTCGGGGTCAGGAGAGCCCAACTCCCTGGAGCCATCGGCATAAAAGGCAAGAGAGGTGCCTGAGGGAAATGAGGTGGCAAACCTCCCAGGGAGTATGCCAGTGGACCCATGGGGCCACATGGGGCACCTGTAGGGTTTGCCGCTCTGGCGAAGAAGCCAAACATCGCATTCAGGAAATGTGACGTATCCGTATCCGTAGCCGGTAAGGCAGGATACCTTGGATCCGGTATAGCAGGCTCTAAGACCAATAGAGAAGGTGACACATTTGGCTCCAGTTGTGGTGCCCGAGACCCTGCAGCCAGAGATGGAGTGGAAGAACAGTGGAGGTGTTGCCACTCTTGGAGCTGGTGGAGTCACCGCTCTCGGAGCCAGAGACGGGCTGGAGACACCGCAGGAGAAGGAGACGGAGACGGAGAGGCTTCATTATTCCGATGATGCCAGGGAGCCGACTTTGGCGTCTCATTGTGGGAGGGATGGGCGGAAATAGAAGCTAGGAGGCTTGATTGGTTTGTCAATGATTATACTTTATTGCAATTTTCACTCAGAAAACAAAACTGTTATTCTGAGTGAGAATCTGGTCCCTTGGGTGTCGTCCCTGGTTCTTCTTTCTCTGTTCTCACCTGGGTAGTCTTTGTTGAACAGCCAGCCGTCTCCCATGAAGCTCAAACAAACAATAGAGAGGATGGTAAGTAGTCCGCACTGAGTCTGAGATTATTTTTTATTAAGGATCCACCACCACACCAGATGTGAAAAAGTTTGAAAACTACCCGGTGTTCGAAACAGCGCACGTCTTTCTATTGAGCCTAGAGGCCAGAGTGCTTAGGTCCTGCGACCTGTTCCTTCACAGGAGCATAACTACGCCTCAAGAAAGAGAGTGATGAGGGAGGAAAAAGCAGGTACGTTACTATGGCAGAGGGAAAAAAAAGTCTCTTAACCAAAATGCGGGCGGTATTATACCTGTGAATCACCCCAAGTGCAGGCAAACAAGCAATGCTCCTGTGACCTACCGCAACCCCCACCCCACCCACGCCCGGCTCATGTACAGCATCACTCACAGTCCGAGCCACAACTCTCCTGAGTTGTGGCAGTGTTCTCGCCTTTCCTGGGGGAATCCACCACTCTTCAGACCACTCCTCGTCTTCTTCTTCACCGACCTGGACTCCGCCGGCCTCCTCGATCCCCCGCAATGTCTTTTCTGGTCCTTCTTTTTTGGCGTTCCACAACTCCTCAGAGTTCCGCTTACCGGTCTCCTTCACGTGACATTCCTCTCCTTCATGTTCCGCCTTTTCTTTATCCGGCGGGCCGTCTGATTTATTGTCTTCTTCTGGACCTCCTCCGTTTTTCTGTAGGGAAGAGTTCCCGAACCATGGATTAACCAGAATATCTCCTGAGCAGTTCTTGATTTTTACGGCTGAGACTTCCGTCCAAGGTAGGAGGTGTGCATTGGGGTGGACGTCGTAAGGGCCCACCCGAGATCCCCCTTCCCTAACTTTGTCTACAAGAAATGGATCTAGTGGATACCTTGAGAGAAAATCTGCATGGGTTTGTTCCTTTTCTTTCCGATGAAGGGTAGTAAATCTAAAGGGTTGCAATGCTAAGAACCACCTTAAAATCCGTTCATTATGCCCTTTATTTCGTGAGAGCCACTCAAGTGGCATATGGTCTGTGTACAGAGTAAATTCTTGGCCATCCAGGTAATATCTTAGGGAGCAATGGTCCATTTGATGGCCAAGGCTTCTTTTTCAACTACTGCATAATTTGTTTCTCTGGGGAACAACTTGCGGCTCATATAAATAATTGGCCTCTCATTCCCTTCTGAGTCATGTTGGGACAAGAAAGCTCCTAGGCCGTATTTCGAGGCATCTGTTTGCAGGATGAAGGGCTAAAGAGTACGAGTTTAGTTGTCAGGGCCTCTTTTCGTTGGTGAAAGGCTTGTATTAAAACTTTGGCCGAGGGTTGTCTGAGCTCTTTTTCTGTCTTTTTATCTTTTCTGAGCAGATCAGTCAGTGGGAAGCTATTTGGGAAAACAAGGGTATAAACCTTCTATAATAGCCTAGGATTCCTTAGAAGGCCCGTAAATCTTTTTTCATAAGGGGAAAGGCTAGTCTGGATATGTCTGCTACCCTTTCTTCTTGTGGCTTAATGTATCCTTTCCCAAAAAGATATCCCTGGTATTTACCAGAACGATCAGCCAGATGGCTTTTAGCAGGATTGATAGTCAGTCCTCCCTCCTTTGGAGCTTGGATTACTTTGTACAAATGGGATACATGTTGTTCCCATGTATCACTATAAATGATGATGTAATCAATGTATGCAGCTGCGAAATCTTCATACGGTTTGAGCATGCGATTCATCAGCCTCTGAAAGGTAGCAGGAGCTCCGTGCAGGTCAAAAGGGAGCATAGTAAAGTGATATAAACCCCCAGGCGTAGAGAAAGCGTTTTTTCTCTATCTTGTTCTCGTAGGGGTACCTGCCAGTATCCCTTGCATTGGTCAAGTGTACTTATATATTAGGATTTGCTCAATATTTCGATTATTTCGTCTACACTGGGTAAAGGGGATGCATCGAATTGGGATTTTCTTTTACTTCTCTAAAGTCAATGCAAAACCTAATAGAGCCATCTGGCCTGGGTACAATCACAATGGGGGAACACCATCCACTGTGTGAAGGTTCAATAATACCCATTTCCAGAGTCATACCTTTTTTCCTGGGATGGTAGGGATTTCGTGATGTACTAGGGTCGTCCTCCCAGGGTTTAGTGAAAATACGTCCTGGAGTGGAGACAGTTCCTTACATAGCTCCTGTCTGAGGGGTATTGGTAGGTCAGTATCAATACTTTGTTGGAATAGTGGGGCAACTCTTCAATTTTTCCTATCATACCTGGTTTAGTACCTTGCCATTTTTTAAGTACGTTTATGTTACAGATCTGGGTATTCTTTTTATTTTGGTGATCAAGTTCCAGGCTGTAAGTAACCAGGGTTACTTTGTCTATAATTTTAATGGGGTCCTGCCATTGCCCTATTAACTTATGGTATGATGTAGGCATCATCAGTACAACCATGTCCCTGATATTTAAGGATCTTTCAGTGGCCTTTTTGTCATACTGCTTCTTTTGGGCTTCTTATCCTTGCTCCAAATGGGTCCTCACTATACTCCTGATTTGGTGTAGATGCGACTTTAGATTCCATACATACTCGGGGAGGGGTTTAACTCCCGCCGCTTCCTCCTCCCATTCCGTTTTTGCCATGTCCAGCAAGGTAGGAGGCCCTCTCTCGTATAGAAGTTCAAAAGGGGAGTACCCACTCCTCTTCTGTTGCTTGCACCGCATGGCAAAAAGCAATATGTCTTCCCATTTACGGGTTTCTAACTCAAGTAGTTATTTTAGGGTGGTCTTAAGGGTGGTGATATATCTCTCCACCAATCCGTCTGTTTGAGGATGGTAGGCCGCCGAACATATTTGCTTTATGTTTAGATGTTGACATACTTGCGTCATTAATTTGGAGACAAAAGGGGTTCCCTGAACTTTTCTAATCTCCTTTGGGAATCCCACCCTGGAGAACACAATGATTATTGCCTTTGCTATTTTGGTTGTATTGGTGTGTCTTAATGCTATTGCCTCCAGGAATCGTGTAGCGTAATCTACGATAACCAAGACATACCGACACCTACTGCGTGAGGGTAAGAGGATTCCAATCAAATCCATTCCTACCCTCAAGAATGGCTCTTCTATAATTGGAAGGGATAGTAAAGGGGCTTTTGGGGGTATATACCTGCTGTTTGGCATGTGGGACACTCCCTGCAGTATTTTCGTACTTGATGGTAAATACTGGGCAAATAGCATTGCTCTAAAATAGTTTCTCAGTTTTCTCCCCTCCAAAATGTGCTCCAAGGAGACTATGAGCGAGAAATAGAACTTTTTCCCTAAAGGCTTGGGGAACTAGTAGCTATGTTCTCTGCTCTTTTCTTCCCTTTCGATACAGTAACCCTCTTTTTATCACAAACTGGGGACCTACATGCTGGTCATCTTCTATCTCCACTGCCTGGTTCCAGGCCTCTTTGAGTGTGTGATCTTCAGTTTGTGCTACATGGAACTTCTGATCCTGCTCTCAAATGCAGCTGTCTTTAGTTTTCACCACTGCAACTTGGGTCCATTCTTTCTTTTCTTTCCTTCTCTGTCCTTTACTTTTCTTCAGTTTAGCTGGCGGCCATTCTTGATCAGTAAGGAAAGCAAATGGGGCGGTTTCTATCCATTCCTCTTCACATGACCTTGTTTCTTTTAATAAGTAATCTATAGTAGGTCTCATTCCTAAGCTGCTCGAAATCCTGGTCCTAGGGAACGACCACCCTTGGTCGTTCCCTAGGACCAGGATTTCGAGCAGCTTAAAGTAAAGTAAAGTAAAGTCCACATTTGTAAAGCGCACAATCACCCGTAAGGGTCTCTAGGCGCTGGGGGGCCGTCGGGAAGATTAAGCGAGCTATTGCCCAGAGTCACATGGTGCTGGGCTGACCTGCCGCCGGAGCCGGGGATCGAACTGTGGTCCCCAGATTCCAGCGTCAGTCGCCCTGGCCGCGGCGCCACACCTCTTCCTAAATGAGACCTACTTTGAGTGATACCGGTTGGACAGTGGGGTCATGTAATGTAATGTAATGTAATTGCCCATTTATATCGTGCAACAATCGCTCCAAGGAGTATCTAGGCGCCCAAGTATGGCCAACCGATGTAATGTTGCCTTGCTGCTTGACTTGACCAGATCAGGAATCACACTAGGTCTCTGGCAATTGTGTCTTGGAGTTTGAAAAACCAGGATTTTAGTTGTGTACGGAACTCTGTTTCACTGTCCAATGCTCTCAGATGTGCTGGGAGAGTATTCCATGCTTTTGCACCTAGTACCGACAGGGACTTACCCCCTCGAGTTTTGAGTCTAAACCCTGGAACGGTCATCAAATTTGCATTTGAGGATCGTAGGGCTCGTGTTGGACAGTATCTCACAAATTTTTTCCTTAGGTATAGTGGGCCTAAGTCGTGGACAGCACGAAAAGTAATTATCAACACTTTGAACAAAACCCTTTTTGTTATAGGTAGCCAGTGTAGTGTGTTAAGGGCCTTGGTTGCTGATGATCTTCTCTGCCATTTTAGAACCAGCCATGTTGTATCTGGACTTCTGTGGTCGAATACGGCTTTTGGTCCCTGTGCACACACTGAATATATACAACTCCATGAGTGGTTTATACCCCTTCTGGGATTACTTTGGGTTGTATGACACTCTGAAGACAGCCGGTGTCAATCAATGCCTCCCTGGGTTCCCCGTTGACTGAAACCTGTCAACAATAGGGGAGGGTTTTAGGTTCCTCTGGCATACACAGATATGAACTAGTCAAACCCACCTCCATGGGTTCCTCCTTTTGGGGACAAACTCTTGCGATATGTCCGAGCATTCCCCAGTGGAAACACTGGGGCCCTGGGTGGGGTGGTAGGGATCTTGGAGCAATAGGTAAAGGCCCTGGTAAAAGGGTCAATGTTTCTGGTTTTTTCAGAGGGGGGAGCTCTAGCTGTTCTATTGGACAGTCCCCTATCTTGATGTCTCCACAGAATGTCCTCTATCCCCTTCTGACTCTCTTGTGCTCTACTAAAAGCACTGGCAATTTTAACCGCCCGTTCTAGGGTCAACTGAGTGTGTTGTTGCACCCATTTTTTAATAGGGGGTGTAATGAAGATAGGTACTGCTCCATGTATACTTTCACCATGATCTCTTCTTTAGTTGCTATCGTGGGTTTTAACCATATCTCTTACCCTGCAATATAAGGCTCTTTGGGTTTCCTGGGGTCCCTTTCATATCTGCCTTAAAAGGATTCTCTAAGTTTCTTTGTCGATTCCCATACGTTCTGGTATGCTTTTCTTTACCTCATTGTAAGGGGTCATACCTAATGGATTGGCTGCTTGGTAGGCGGCCTGAAGGTCTCCTGATAGAAGCAGTCCGAGATACTGCCCCCATTTATCTAGGGGCCAGGCTGTCGCCCTGGCCATTCTCTCAAAATCTGAGAAAAAACAATCTGGGTCTTCCCCACTAATGTATTTTTGCATTACAACGGAGGGAAGAGTGGTATGGGCCCTCTGTTGACCAAGAGTCTCTGCCAGCTTGCCTATGACCATCTCTTGAGTATGACCTTGTTCAGTGAGAGTCTTGTATAGTTTCTCCCTGTCTTCTTTGGTGACCGCCAATAAAATTTCCATGATTTTCCCTAATTTTTCCTGTCCGCCATTTTATTCATACCCGCCACCAATCCCACTTCTGACACCACCTGTGGGAGGGATGGGTGGAAATAGAAGCTAGGAGGCTTGATTGGTTTGTCAATGATTATGGTTTATTGCAGTTCTTGTCACAAAAGTTTTTCTGAGTGAGAATCTGGTCCCTTGGCTGTCGTCCCCTGGTTCTTCTTTCTCTGTTCTGATCTGGGTAGTCTTCGTTGAACAGTCAGCCGTCCCCCAGGAAGCTCGAAGAAAGAATAGAGAGGACAGTAAGTAGTCGGCACTGAGTCTGAGATCATTTATATTTAGGATCCACCACCACACCAGGTGTGAAAAAGAAGTTTGAAAACTACCTGGTGTTCGAAACAGCGCAGGTCTTTCTATTGAGACTAATGGCCAGAGTGCTTAGGTCCAGTGACCTGTTCCTTCACAGGTGCTTATCTATGCCTCAAGAAAAGGAGTGATGAGGGAGGAAAAAGCAAGTATGGTACTGTGGCAGAAGGGAAAAAAATGGCTCTAAATCAAAATACTGGCGATGTTATCCCTGTGAATCACCCCAAGTGAAGGCAATGCTCCTGTGTTCTCCCGCAACCCCCTCCTCACCCAGGCCTGGTTCGCGCACAGCGTCACTCACCATCCGAGCAGCTTATCTCCGGAGTTGCAGCAGCGTTCTCGCCTTTCCTGGGGGGGAATCCACCACTCTTCGGCCACTCCTTGTCTTCTTCTTCACCGTTCTGGACTCCGCTGGCCTCCTCGATCCCCTGCATTGTCTTTTACGGTCCTTCTTCTTTAGCGTTCCGCAACTCCTCAGAGTTCCGCCTACCGGTCTCCTTCACGTGGCGTTCCTCTCCTTTCTGTTCCTCCTTTTCTTTATCCGGCGGGCTGTCTGATTGGTTTTCTTCTTCCGGACCGCCTTTGTTTGCCTGTAGGGAAGAGTTCCCAGACCATGGATTAACTGGACTATCTCCTGAGCGGTTCTTGATTTTTACAGCTGAGACTTCCATCCGAGGTAGGAGGTGTGCATTGGAGTGTATGTCGTCAGGGCCGACCGACACTCATCTTTCGGCGAACGATGCTGGGACCTATGGCGCCGCTTCTTCCTATGCTTCCCCGACGACTTTGAGGTAAGCGGAGTCGGTGACTTGGATCAGGACCTCGACCTTTTCCGACCCCTTTTTTGCTTCTTGGCTTTGGCCATGAACAATTTGGCCTCCCTCTCGTTTAATGCCTTGGGGTCATTGCATATAACACATGGTGTCCCAACTGGTATAATTTTGAAGACAATTAGTAAGGATATGAATACAACATTATCCGAAGTGAGACAAGGAGACTCTATTTGATTGTAGCATGTGCTCATGGCATCATTTATATAAACAATTCAAATTATGGGTCAAAGCAATTAGCAGTTGTATCAGCACTGCAGGTATACAAAATTGAAAACAACCCAAATTGTACTAGGTGCTCAAGTGTGTGAGTAAAAAACACGGAAGCGACGCAGGTGACAATGTGGTCAGCGTGGACGGCGCGAAGTGAATTGTGCATGTATATGTACAGTGCATAAAAGCCAGAGTGGTTCCAGATGGTTTTAAATCGTTATTCTGATGTTGTTTTTTCGTGAACCACTTTGCGGGGGCGCCTATAGTCTTGCTGAGAAGTCGACGGCGTTTTGATCCACTTTATTTGGGATCATCATCAGGACTGGGTGGGTTGATAGCAGTGCTGGGTCAGGAGTTGTCGACGTCTCGGTCGGCGTCTGGAACGTCAGGATAATTCAGAAGTTTAGTCAGCGAAGGTCGTGTCGATTACACGATCGGTCTGGAGGTGCGGGGGGTCCAAAGGGCAGAGCTGGTCCGCGATGGCTGGAAAATTTCAGGTACCTCGTGGGTAGTCAGGTACGAAGATTTTGACAAAGCCGATCCAAACGTGATCGATGCTTTTGGCAGAATGAATCTCAAGTACCTTGTAGTCGTGCGAATCGCAAGCTGTCCTGGCGTACATTCACCCCAGTACAGAGATCTGGGCCTAAATCCATCGTTGATTTGCATATGGCCATGTTTGAACTGGGGTGGTGTGGAGTGCAAAAAAACAATGGATTTAGGCCCAGATCTATGTACTGGGGTGAATGTATGACATTGTTCTGCATTCTGTCCATCAACTGTTGTTTTTGCATTTGTCACCCCGAGTGGGACGGGTATGCTCAGACGTGAGTCCCGTGCTCTCCACACCACTGGAGTCAAGCTATCCTGGCAGATGACGGCTGATAGCCAGAAACCGGTCCTAGGATGCTTGACTACGGTCCAGGGAAGACATTGCTTGGCAGTTCGGGCTGAACTGTTCCCATGAGGCACAGGGTCAAGGCTGATTTACATATGGCCATGTCTGAACTGGGGTGGTGTGGAGTGCAAAAAAAGATGGATTTAGGCCCAGATCTCTGTCCTGGGGTGAATATATGACATTGTTCTGTATTCTGTCTATCAACTGTTGTTTTTGTATTTGTCACCCCGAGTGGGACGGGTATGCTCAGACGTGAGTCCCATGCTCTCCACACCACTGGAGTAAAGGTATCCTGGCTGATTACGGCTGATAGCCAGAAACCAGTCCTAGGATGCTTTATTCCGGTCCAGGGAAGACATGGCTTGGCAGTTCAGGCTGGACTGTTCCCATGAGGCACAGGGTCAAGGCTGATATGCATATGGCCATGTCTGAACTGGGGTGGTGTGGAGTGCAAAAAAACGATGGATTTAGGCCCAGATCTCTGTACTGGGGTGAATTTATGACATTGTTCTGCATTCTGTCCATCAACTGTTGTTTTTGCATGTGTCACCTCGAGTGGGACGGGTATCCTCAGACGTGAGTCCCGTGCTCTGCAGACCACTGGAGTCAAGCTATCCTGGCTGATGACAGCTGATAGCCGGAAACCGGTCCTAGGATGCTTGATTCCGGTCCAGGGAAGACATGGCTTGGCAGTTCGGGCTGAACTGTTCCCATGAGGCACAGGGTCAAGGCTGATTTGCATATGGCCATGTCTGAACTGGGGTAGTGTGGAGTGCAAAAAACGATGGATTTAGGCCTAGATCTCTGTGCTGGTGTGAATGTATGACATTGTTCTGCATTCTGTCTATAAAACTGTTGTTTTTGCATTTGTCACCCCGAGTGGGACGGGTATGCTCAGACGTGAGTCCCGTGCTTTCCACACCACTGGAGTAAAGGTATCCTGGCTGATGACGGCTGATAGCCAGAAACCAGTCCTAGGATGCTTGATTCCGGTCCAGGGAAGACATGGCTTGGCAGTTAGGGCTGGACTGTTCCCATGAGGCACAGGGTCAAGGCTGATTTGCATATGGCTATGTCTGAACTGGGGTGGTGTGGAGTGCAAAAGAACGATGGATTTAGGCCCAGATCTCTGTCTCTGTACTGGGGTGAATGTATGACATTGTTCTGCATTCTGTCCATCAACTGTTGTTTTTGCGTGAAAGAGTATAGTGGTGTCATCACCTTTCAACAGATAGACAGAAATGTTTCATGCTCAACATTCTGCAGGGAATGACTGAAATGGTTATTGCCCAACTGCCTTAGATTAATGTACAAAGAAGTCACCTAAACTATCTTACAAAGAATCCATGCTGGCTTCAGAATGTGTTAAAATATAATCCATCTGCACATGAAACAATCCCTATGTAGCAATTTACATTAGAGAGAAACCAAGAAAGGTCACTCTGCTTCACATGGTCTGGTTCTAAGCATTTCTCCTATTTTACACAGCTGACATATTTCTGCCAAGGAAAACTCTGAGGCCAAAGGTAAATAACATTTTAATACAGAACTCCAGTTGTAGTGTATAGGAGGCTGGCTTAGTATATGGTGCACACATATTTAAGTGATGCACCTTGCACTAATCCAGGCAACCCTTATGGTGGTTTTAGTGGTCTTTGATAACCACAGAAATCTCTCAAAGTAGTAGCTGTGGAGAGCAGCATTCAAGCTTCTCTTTACGGAGTTAAGCAGCTTATTTTACCAGTTAATCATGTAGTGTAGGTTAAATGAAAAAGAACCCCACAGTGTGTATATAAAAATATGTCTATTTATTTCACAACGCTCACTAACACATTGATATTTCTCCTACCCAGACATATCAACACAAACACTTCAATTGCAATAAGATAAGTAGCACAGAATACCTTGGTCTCCAGGGGGAGACCAAACCATATATTAAGAAAGTGGAATGCGAACTGCAGGAGATGATGGGACTTGGACCAGAAGACCCAGAGGAGCCGGGGACACCAGAAACCACCCAAGGTAAGTGCCCAGGAACCCCACGGAGGCTGTGTGCAGAGTGGGAACACAGCTGTGTGCCCAATGGAAGTCAATGAGAAGTCACAGTTGCAGCTTTGCATAAGGGCCCTTCCCAGAGGACCCCAAAGAATTCCCTGAGAGGAAGTAAGGTTGGAGAGCCACCCCACCCGTGGATGCCCCGGAGACCATGTTACCTACACCAGGGAAGCCAGATGCATAGGGGTGAAGAAACCTCGGAAACTTCTACAGACAACAATGTAAGACTTGGGGAAAAGTGCCTCTGGAAAATAAGGTGAAGAAGTATGGTGGAATCCAAGGGTGTTTTCTGGAAGTGAAGAACCTGCAAGCAGAGGGGACAGAGTCTATGCCACTCAGGAGTGGCCAGAAGGCACAGAAGAGAAAAGCCCACCGATGTCAGATGGTTAAGACGAGTGAACTGCGACCTTGTCGCTGCAGCTGGGAGGACCAGGCGATGCTGGGGAAGACAAGGAAATGTACTGAGCTGTCCCACGTCGGATGTCAATGACCAGGGGGTTTGTGTCCGGGGGAAGCACCAACAAGCCTCGGTAGCTGTTATACACTGTATATGAAGGGTTTTTATAGACTCAGCGGGCCTGCCAAGGATTTTACGTAACTAGTACTTGATGTTAGTACGTGGTTATTGTGAGAAGTTAGCCTGGCATATGATGTCCACTAGTTCTAGTGGGCACCTTGCACCAATCTAATCAACCCTTATTGATGGTGGTTGTAAAGTCAACCTTATAGAAAGCTATCCTAGTGGTAGCATGGGCCAGCAGTCATCAGCCTAAGACTTCAGAGAGCGTATTAAGCAAGTTGTTTTACCAATTATAATCCCTTGAGTACCAAATGAAAGGACACCACACAAGGTATATATTAAATATTAATATTATTTATTCTAAACACAACCCCTCTGCACTCTTTGTGAGGTCAGAGGTAAAAATACAATACAAGTCACTGAGGTAATATACGATAAGTTGCACAGTATACGTTATGCCCTAGGGGCCTCACAAACCATATACTAAAATAGTGGTATAAGAACCACAAGAGAATTAGAAAGCAGGCCTGGGTCCTGTGGAATTGCTGGGGCTACTCTAAACAACCAAAGGTTAGGATGTTGGAGGCCCACGGGAGACGCCTACAGTGTCTAAACACAGGCGCGGGTTACCTTTGACTTTCTATGGGAAACGTAGAAGTTACAAATATACAATTTAAGGAAACTTCCGGATGGACTACAATGGAACCCTTTTAAACTAGGGCACTTTGAGAGTCAAGACCCACGGGAGCACCGGAGTACTCGTGTTACCTCACCCAGGGAAGCCGGGTGCATAGGTGTCTTTTCGTGTCGGGTTTCGTCGTCGTTTTCAATGGAGTGCTGCAAAGAAGTGTCTGGGTTGATCCAAGGGTGGATCGAAGATCTGTAGAACCTGAAAGCAGGAGGGACAGATTTGGGGTCACTTGCCAGTGACCAGGGCGGCGATACCAAGATGCCACCAGATGTTGTGTGATTTCAGGTGAAGATGTGAAGTTTGTCACTTCAGTCACGAGGATCAGGAGGCGTCGACAACGACCAGGAGCTGGATTCGAGCTGTCCCATGAAAGATCTAGTGGACTGCGGTGTCGGTATCCGAACTGGATCCAACAAGCCTTGGCAAACGCAACCCACGCATGTCGAGAATGGCTTCGGTGCAGACCAGCAAGGTCTGAGGAACTTCTCCTTTGTAGGGAAGTTGGAGCAAGCCTGGAGAAACCAGAAAAGCAACTTAGATGTAAAAGAAAGTCTTCAGGGGGCTCACTAGCCAACGGACTAGGAACCGGGAAGACGCGTCGAGCTGAAATGCAAGAGCGGGCTCCACAGGACACTCGTGGAGTGTGGAGGCCTGAGCTTCGGTGCAAATGGTGCTCGGGTCTAGGGCTTCTCGTACCCCAATGCACAACTGCGAGATACCTCGGGAGTTGATGCAGTTAGCAAAATACAGGATGTCCAGGAGTTCCGGTCCCAAGTCTCTCGTGTCCGCCACGGGTCTCAGCTTTGCTGGGAACGAAGGTCGGGGTCAGAGATGTCTGGAAGTTTATGTCCTGTGTCGCAGATATTTCGGGATCCGGCGAGAGCCTTGAAAATCCAGACCGGTAAAGTTGCTGTTGGTGACTGTTTGAACAGGGTGGTCACTCCTTGACCACAAGGGAGATGTCTTCCAGTCGAAATGGAATGTTGGAGGTCCAGGATTTCTGTTTCAGAGTTTCGTCCAGGGTAATCTAAAGTCCTAGGGACACAGCTTCTATACTTATACTAAGTTTAGGGGCTGGACTACCCTTGAGGTCCCTCCTATGGGTGGACCTGGGAAGGGGGTGGTTGTTATACCCCTTTCCCTTTGTCCAGTTTCATGCCAGAGCTGGGGAAGAGTGCCCCAGGAACCGGTTTGAACTGGGAAATGGATGGAGCACCTTGTGTGCCCCAGGCAGTGTCTGGAAAGCATTCACTGAATGCAGCCCTCCTTGCCCCAATACACTAAAGCCTGTCTTGGGAGGCGCTGGCACCTCCCTGGACAGGAAACCTATTGTCCAGGCCTCCCCTGCTGGAGTTTCGTCCAGCAACAGGAGGTCAGGCTCGTGTCTGTGGCAGCAGCATCCATTTTGTGATGCTGAGGCTCTGTTTAACTTTAACCGGGTAAACCAGTAACTATATGTCTTTTCCCTCTAGAAGGGTGGAATGCTACCCCCGCCGCCAGGACTGGCGGGGGGTAGTATTCCAAAGTGTTTGACACCTTACACAACATGTTTTGATAAAGCCAAACCAATGTTAGCATTAACCGTAAGGATTATAATGCACTTAAGAGTATATGGTATGGCTACATCATAGAACAGCTATAAGGAGATGGTTCTGAAAGCTGCAGAGGGGCTCAGCTCATGCTAGAGCACCCTCTCACATAAAACCAAGCACTCTGCCTCCAGGATTGTTAAGGCCTGCCTTAGGAGTGACTTATAGGTGTATATGTATGTATGTATGCATGTATATATAGATATAGGTATTGTTGGACCTGGCCCTTTTGGCAGGTTCACCCCGAGACTTTTTGCTTTTTCCTAGCCTGTTTCTGGAACCTGGTGTTAGTGATTTTAGGTCTTGGCGCACTTTTTCACTGTGGTACAGTGTAAAGTGCTTGTGCTCTCTGTGTATGTATAGTGAGTGACCTGCCCTCCCATAGGAATGAATGGGGAATATGTATGCCCATGGTAGTTCCTGATGTGTGGGGAGTGCAGGGTCGAGTTTCATATGTGCGAACTCGTGAGATTGAATGCTGCGTAATGGTGTATGTGGCATGATTGTGTCTAGTCTAGAAGTGCCACTTTTAGAAGTTGGCATATTTGTGTAGTCTGTGGCTGGCGTGTGATTGGCTGGTGAGCCTGGCCCAGGAGTGCCTGGGCCTGCTTGTGGATTGACTGTCTGGTTTGAGGATGACGGGGGCTGGGGAGCCCCAGGAGGTTGTCTGAGTCAGCCCGTGGATGAAAGGCAGCATCTGCTGCGAGGTAAGTGGGTGGAGATAGCACCTGGGAGTGAATGAGGCTGTGCCTGCCACAATGTTGGCTCCACCTCCCCGCTGGGCGACTGTCACCTCTGTCCCTGATACTGAAAGGACTTCCCTATAACCAGTTCTAGCTGGTTCTCACACTGCCTGCACAAAGACTTCAAAGACTTTTCTCTGTATAAGAAGGGGCTGTGTCCCCTTCCAAAATGTTCTTGTTTCTGACTTGAATCTGCCAGGGGCGTGCTGCTGCTTGGGAACAGGGGAATCCCTGGGCCCTGCCCAGCCCCTGGATGCCTGGAGGACTTCTGGGGGACCCCTCTGCCTTGCCTGGGCTGATTGGGGGACTTTGCTTTGCCCTGGATACCTGATGTCCTGGACTCTGGAGACCTTGTACTGGGTCCCCTTTGCTTTACTTTGCTAAAGGAATTTGCTGAGACTTTCTTGGGCTTATAGTGCCTGGGAGCGCTGTATTTGCTTTCTAGTGCTGAGAGCGTTGTGCTTTTAGCCCCCTAGCGCTTAAGAGCGCTTTGCCTTTCGCTTACAGCACCTAGAAGCGCTTTTTATCTGATTAATAGCCTGGGAGCGCTTTACTTTTCCTCAGCGCTTGGGAGCGCTGTATGTGCTTAGAGCTGGTGCTTATCCGGCCTTGGTCACCCCGTGTATTGAATTATCTAGAGAGTGCCTACCTCGCTTTGTTGTGGATTTAAAGGGAGCCCACCCCTGGATGTTGCTCGTAAAGATTGCCGTCCTCAGCCCGGGGCCGCGGGCGGAATATCGAAGGGGCCGCGCACTGATTGGGCCGCTGTTGGAGGCTGGTCCCGGAGAGCCGCGCTGTGATTGGCGGGCCCCGGGAAGAAGTTGCCGCGTCACGAGGGGCTCGTTTGGAGAGCCGCGTCCTGATTGGCCAGGTCTGCCTTCCGGTCTCCCGTGTGCAGAGGGAGACCGGAGATACTGCCTGTCCGGGCCCTGAGGCGAAAAGAGGGGAAGCGGAAGGATGGGCGGTTGCGGGGCTCCCGTGTGCTGAGGGAGCCCCGAGTGTGGAGAGCCGCTGATCGCCAGAGAACCGGTGAGTGGGGCAGAAGAAAAGGGAGGGGCGCCGGGACACATTGTCGGTGTCCGCCCCCCTCCAGTAGCGCGAGCTCGCGCTTATTGTCAGTATGAAGCCACGAGGGCTTCAAGGGCGGCCCCGGTTGGCAGTGGGTCGCCCCAACGTGGAGGTAGAGCCCAGAGAGGCTCTGAAGGGGCATTTGTCCTTTTGAGTCCCCCAGAGGAGGGGGCTCCACCGAAGGCGCCAGTTTGTTCGTCGAGCCCCAACGGGCTCACGCAGTCCCCCTTGATGTGTGGAGAGGCCCGTGGGGCCTCGCTTGATGCCGAGTCCCCAGAGGGGGGGCTCAAACGGCCATATATAGTTTCAGAGCCTGTGTGGCTCCAACGTTTGGGGCACGTGACATGTCCAGAGCCTGTGTGGCTCCAGCAGTGGGCGCAGTTTGCGCCTAAGGGTCAGTGAGGGCCCTGTCACAGTTTTTGATGATTCCCAGCTGCCCAGCAATTAGTGGGCAGCTGCACCGTTTAGGTCTTGGGATGTTCCCAGGTGCCCAGCAAGTAGTGGGCACCTGCACCGTTTGGGCCCCTGACATTGAGACACAGGGCGTCCTAGCCCCAACAAGGCCAGTTGGCCTAGGGACTGCCACAGGTAGTGGCTTATGTAGGTTTTGCGCAATTGCGTGGTTTTTCCTTGCACCTCTGAATGTTTTAGGCGTCATGTGTCTTTGCGCTATTGAGTTGTGTTTTCCTTCCTGGCACCTCTGAATGTTTTTGATGCATCCTGTGTCTTGTTATTACACCGCTGAATGTTTTAGGCATCATTTGTTTTCTTTCCCTGCACCTCTGAATGTATTTTTATGCATCATGTGTTCTTTCTTTCCCTGCACCTCTGAATGTATTTTTATGCATCATGTGTTTACCTTTTTCCCTACATCGCTGAATGTGTTTTCATGCATCATGTGTAATGTGTTGTGCTTATACCCCTAAATGCTGTGTGATACTTAGGTGGTTGTTCTTTCTAGTACAGGTGGTCCTAGTAAGGTCCTGGTCCCCTGCGTGACATTCTCCTAAGGTGTTTACGGTTGCATAGGTGGTACTTACCTGTTCCCAGTATTTACTGGATGTGATTTATAACTGTTATTTTGTGCTATACTTATTCTAAGTTCTAGTATTTCTATTTCTACTAAGTGCTGATTATGACAGTGGCCCATGTGGCCCTGTCTTGTGAACAGTCCCTTGTGAATATTGCCCGTGCCAGTTGGCACAATGTACATGTGTGATTTCTATCTGACGTGTTCTGACAATACAAAAGTTATTTTAATATAACCTTGTGTGGAGTTCCTTTTGTGGTGTGCCTAGGATGTTGTTGCTGTTGTGTGCTGGCGCAAATGCTTTATACACTGCCTCCGAGTTTAGCCTTACTGCTCGTGCCAAGCTACCAAGGGGGTGAGTAGGGGTTATCTTGGCATGTGACTCCATTGCCCTGACTAGAATGGTGGTTTCTGCCAGGCTTTGGCGTCAGCCTTAGCCTACCAGAAATAGCCAGTTCTAACATTGGTGGCAGCGGTGGGATTTGGACTTGTGTTTGCACAGTGCCACAGCGACAACTGGCTACATTACAAAACTCTGCATGTTTTTTTCAGATAGTCACATGTTTGGGATTATTGTTTGTGATTTTGTTTTTCCTCAAGAGTGTCATTTTCAGATGGTGTTCCTGTGCTTTATGTTTAGTGGCAGATGAGAGAAAATGACAGGGCGGGACGCCAGTAAGGGGGAGGTTCCCATAGATTAGGAATCCCTTGCTGGGCCCAGTGGCCAATCCTGTTCCTAATCCTGTGTGGGTAGATGGAAGAAAGGGAGTGTGGAGGAGAAATGACCTGCTTGGGAGGGTGGTTATCCCCTGAGTGTAGTGTGTGTGTCTGGATTCCCCATTATGGTAGGATCCAGTGGTGGCAGCTTAAATGTGTCCAGTGCGTGAAGTCCCATTCCCAGTTCCCAGATTATGGTGCCTGGTGCTCAGTAAGAGGGGTACAGGTTGAGAGTCAGGGACAGTGAGGAACTATCTCACCAGTCTGGAGGGGGAGTGTGTGGATGAGTGCGGTCTTGAACTGGAGGAGTTGGTGTGAGTTTTTTTAAGGAGCTTGCACGTGAGGTGTACCTCTGGTGGTGTGCAGGAGGTCCTGCAGAGGCACTGGACAAGGAGGTGGACGTCTGGCGGTGTGCTAGGTGTCTTGCAGAGGCATTAGGGGGTGATTCTAAAAGTAGTGGCTTGTGTATCTGATGATCCTGTGTAGGTGAAGAGGTTCATGTGTAGCCCAGCTAGGTCCCATTAGGATGGTAGGGGTGTAGGGGCTCACGTCCTGTCTCAGTGGAGGCTGAGTGAGTGTGGGACGGTGTTTCCCGCGTTGGCCCGAAACCCTGTCTCAGGGCCTGGAGGGTTCCCTAAGAGAGCGCCAGGTCAGGGGCCTAGGCTGTACTTACAGGTCATTTGAGGAGGATCTTCCTGTGTCTAGAGGACGGGGTGTCTGTAACCAGAACTCCGGCGGTCCTGGTGTTGAGGGGTACCACTCCTAAGTGGAGGGTGCAGAACTCTGGAAGGGGGTGCAGAGGGACGGTGTACTTCTGACCCTGGTGCAACCTGAGGGTTTAGATCCTAGGTTGGGAGATTGGGAAACTTCTCGTTCACGAAGGAATCTCTGCCAAAGTAGATCAGCTGAAGAGACTGAGGGGGCTGCCCTTGCTGTGTGTTCTGGGGCCCACCTGCAGTCTGTTGTTTCTACTAAGGTAGAGGAAAGGGGGCTTTGCTGTGTGCTGTCCCCCCCATCTGCTTGAAGAGGGACTGTGCTGTGTGCTTTGTACCTCAGAAGTGGAATAGTTTCCAGGTGGTAGACCAGTGATGGAGTGAGGTCCTGATCTGGTAGGAGAATTGTGTTCTGGTGGGTGCTTCCCTGTGAGGGTGCGGAACCCCAGAAGTAGAGGTAGGATGGGGCATGCTGCCCGTGACCTCTGGTCAGCCTGGGGGTGTGGACCCTAGGTTGTTGGATCAGTGGTAGTTGTAGCTACCCTGAGAGGGAGAGTGTAGAATGGCTATTGTGTGCCAGGGGTTACTGCCCCACACTCTGTGGTTTGGACACGACCTGTGATATTTGGATGTCCTAGGGCCTGGTCCTGGCTGTGGATGACTAGTGTGTACCAGTGGGGTATCCTAGTTGGGTCAGAGAGTTCTTGTTTGGAGGAAACCATGTGGGTTCAGAGTGGCGCAAAACCGGAAGGTGTCCCTGCCGTGCGGGCCCGTGTCCGTGTTTTGTCACCCAAAGCAAGGAAGCCCATCAGTGGAGTGATTGGTCTACCCTGCGTTTTGGCTGGAAGGGGGTTGTGTTGGACCTGGCCCTTTTGGCAGGTTCACCCTGAGACTTTTTGCTTTTTCCTAGCCTTTTCTGGAACCTGGTGTTAGTGATTTTAGGTCTTGGCGCACTTTTTCACTGTGGTACAGTGTAAAGTGCTTGTGCTCTCTGTGTATGTATGGTGAGTGACCTGCCCTCCCATAGGAATGAATGGGGAATATGTATGCCCATGGTAGTTCCTGATGTGTGGGGAGTGCAGGGTCGAGTTTGATAAGTGCGAACTCTTGAGATTGAATGCTGCGTAATGGTGTATGCGGCATGATTTTGTCTAGTCTAGAAGTGCCACTTTTAGAAGTTGGCATATTTGTGTAGTCTGTGGCTGGCGTGTGATTGGCTGGTGAGCCTGGCCCAGGAGTGCCTGGGCCTGCTTGTGGATTGACTGTCTGATTTGAGGATGACAGGGGCTGGGGAGCTCCAGGAGGTTGTCTGAGTCAGCCCGTGGATGAAAGGCAGCATCTGCTGCCAGGGAAGTGGGTGGAGATAGCATCTGGGAGTGAATGAGGCTGTGCCTGCCTGCCACAATGCTGGCTCCACCTCCCCGCTGGGCGACTGTCACCTCTGTCCCTGATACTGAAAGGACTTCCCTATAACCAGTTCTAGCTGGTTCTCACACTGCCTGCACAAAGACTTCAAAGACTTTTCTCTGTATAAGAAGGGGCTGTGTCCCCTTCCAAAATGTTCTTGTTTCTGACTTGAATCTGCAAGGGGCGTGCTGCTGCTTGGGCCCAGGGGAATCCCTGGGCCCTGCCAAGCCCTTGGATGCCTGGAGGACTTCTGGGGGACCCCTCTGCCTTGCCTGGGCTGATTGGGCGACTTTGCTTTGACGTGGATACCTGATGTCCTGGACTCTGGAGACCTTTTACTGGGTCCCCTTTGCTTTACTTTGCTAAAGGACTTTGCTGAGACTTTCTTGGGCTTATAGCGCCTGGGAGCGCTGTATTTGCTTTCTAGCGCTGAGAGCGCTGTGCTTTTAGCCCCTAGCTCTTGAGAGCGTTTTGCCTTTCGCTTACAGTGCCTAGAAGCGCTTTTTATTTGATTTATAGCCTGGGAGCGCTTTACTTTTCCTCAGCGCTTGGGAGCGCTGTATGTGCTTAGAGCCGGTGCTTATCCGGCCTTGGTCACCCCGTGTATTGAATTATCTAGCGAGTGCCTACCTCGCTTTGTTGTGGATTTAAAGGGAGCCCACCCCTGGATGTTGCCCGTAAAGATTGGCGTCCTCAGCCCGGGCCGCGGGTGGAATATCGAAGGGGCCGCGCACTGATTGGGCCGCTGTTGGAGGCTGGTCCCGGAGAGCCGCGCTGTGATTGGCGGACCCCGGGAAGAAGTTGCCGCGTCACGAGGGGCTCGTTTGGAGAGCCGCGCCCTGAGTGGCCAGGTCTGCCTTCCGGTCTCCCGTGTGCAGAGGGAGACCGGAGATACTGCCGGCCCGGGCCCTGAGGCGAAAAGAGGGGAAGCGTAAGGATGGGCTGTTGCGGGGCTCCCGTGTGCTGAGGGAGCCCCGAGTGAGGAGAGCCGCTGATCGCCAGAGAACCGGTGAGTGGGACAGAAGAAAAGGGAGGGGCGCCGGGACACATTGTCGGTGTCCGCCCCCCCTAGTAGCGCGAGCTCGCGCTTATTGTCAGTATGAAGCCACGAGGGCTTAAAGGGCGGCCCCGGTTGGCAGTGGGTCGCCCCAACGTGGAGGTAGAGCTCAGAGAGGCTCTGAAGGGGCATTTGTCCTTTTGAGTCCCCCAGAGGAGGGGGCTCTACCGAAGGCGCCAGTTTGTTCGTCGAGCCCCAAGGGGCTCACGCAGTCCCCCTTGATGTGTGGAGAGGCCCGTGGGGCCTCGCTTGATGCCGAGTCCCCAGAGGGGGGCTCAAATGGCCATATATAGTTTCAGAGCCTGTGTGGCTCCAACGTTTGGGGCACGTGACATGTTCAGAGCCTGTGTGGCTCCAGCAGTGGGCGCAGTTTGCGCCTAAGGGTCAGTGAGGGCCCTGTCGCAGTTTTTGATGATTCCCAGCTGCCCAGCAATTAGTGGGCAGCTGCACCGTTTAGGTCTTGGGATGTTCCCAGGGGCCCAGCAAGTAGTGGGCACCTGCACCGTTTAGGCCCCTGACATTGAGACACAGTGCGTCCTAGCCCCAACAAGGCCAGTTGGCCTAAGGACTGCCACAGGTGGTGGCTTATGTAGGTTTTGCGCAATTGTGTGGTTTTTCCTTGCACCTCTGAATGTTTTAGGCGTCATGTGTCTTTGCGCTATTGAGTTGTGTTTTCCTTCCTGGCACCTCTGAATGTTTTTGATGCATCCTGTGTCTTGTTATTACACCGCTGAATGTTTTAGGCATCATGTGTTTTCTTTCCCTGCACCTCTGAATGTATTTTTATGCATCATGTGTTCTTTCTTTCTCTGCACCTCTGAATGTATTTTTATGCATCATGTGTTCTTTCTTTGCTTACACCTCTGAATGTTTTATGCATCATGTATTTACCTTTTTCCCTACACCGCTGAATGCGTTTTCATGCATCATGTGTAATGTGTTGTGCTTATACCCCTAAATGCTGTGTGATACTTAGGTGGTTGTTCTTTCTAGTACAGGTGGTCCTAGTAAGGTCCTGGTCCCCTGCGTGACATTCTCCTAAGGTGTTTAGGGTTGCGTGGGTGGTACTTACCTGTTCCCAGTATTTACTGGATGTGATTTATAACTGTTATTTTGTGCTATACTTATTCTAAGTTCTAGTATTTCTATTTCTACTAAGTGCTGATTATGACAGTGGCCCATGTGGCCCTGTCTTGTGAATAGTCCCTTGTGAATATTGCCCGTGCCAGTTGGCACAATGTACATGTGTGATTTCTATCTGATGTGTTTTGACAATACTGTCATGTATTCCTATAGGTTCTGAATCGATCCCCTATTCCTGACCCTATTCTGGTTAAACAAACTAACAAGTTAACTAGCAGTCAGCCCATGAGGCAGAAAACCCCCATGATGCAGATACCGTTATCTGACGCAGTCACACTACGGCACAGGAACGTGTTATCTGATTAGGTCATAACGCTTGCGATCTAATTAGACAAGCGACATTCCTCCAGCCCCTGATAAGGCATACGGAGTTCTCATAACAAATCAAACCTATGACAACCTGGAAAATCCGTGCGGCCATTGTTTTGATTTCACAGAGAACTTCAGCAAAAGAATGTGCTAACGACCTGGTCGTATGACATCTTTATTGACGTATCTATGTCCATCCTTACGTCAATCTCGGCACCTTAAAGGTATAAATATTACCGATCTTGCCCTATGCAAGCACACGGTGGTGACGAGACGGAGCAGCCATACTTGCCGAAGCCCAGAGCAGAGCAGACCCCGCTGGCAACAGCCCCGCCTTCCTGACGCGCTGAGAACGAGACGCGCTGCTTTCTCCTGCCGAGAAACCCAGCACCGCCGCTTCCGGGTAGCCCTCGCAGGCAGCCTGGAATATCGAGAGCAGAGTGAGAGATACCATCCCTCATTCATCCTAACTTCCAGGTACAGAACTGAATAACCCCTCACAGAGAATTCTTAAGTTAGTCACTTGGCAAAAACCAAACTTAACTTAAACTGTAACTTTCTATTCCCGCCCACGTATTAGGCTTAGGTCAGGTACACGGGGTAGGCGTATTTAGAAACACCAGTTGAGTACGTTTAGTCAAATGTATATGTGTATGTAATATATTTTATTCATTTTAAACATCATATGGCTTAGAAACCATATCAATGTTTTTACAGTATTATTTTATACTATTGCTTTTAATGTATGCACTTTACTTAACTAGAAGTATTGCAATAATATCGATCCATTTCTCTTGTATGAGAAAAGAGACTGATCAATAAATAACACCTTTTTATTGAACACGCCCGTCTCTTCCTTTTCTCTACAATCTGATGAGACTAAGAATGCACGTACTGACTGAGTAAAATAAATTGCCTTTTGTTCACACGACTCTCGAGATATACTCTTGATTAGGGGAGAGCAAAGTTGTCATGTTCTATGGTTGTCAGAAACTAAATCCCTTCTTGTCTAATCAGGGAAGTTAAGTCCTACCTGAACATTCGAGAAAGTTTCTAGTGAACTCTGAGCTAAGCTGGCAAACCCAAAACTTTAAGTCTAGTATCGACAGTAGTAGACCTAGTTAACGTCTGATCTAGGCCTTTACTATTGTAGGTATTATTCCAATGCGCAGAGCCTATTGGGATGATAGGAACTACACTACATGGCGCCCAACGCGTTTGGAAAGGGCGATAAAACTAACGTAAGACATTTAGAGTAACTCAGTCGTGCTTTCTCACTCAGACCCCTTTTCCCATAATACTCCAAAGACGTCTGGAGTGGGTGAAAGGTTATATCCTCCAAAACCTCGCAGGAGGGAACTCCTACGTATGGTCCTTGGTATAGTCAACGTTGAAGGATACACTGTTCCAAAATATTGTGCATCTAATCTTTGTTTCCATAAGAAACCTGATCTGCAAACAAAAGAAATAACCATCCTGTCGGTAAAATGGACAGTGATGAAGAAAGAGAGACAGTTAGAATAGCAACTGAACTCGCAGCAGCTGATGCTACTATGCAAGACGCAGACCCGGAGATAATACTCATCCCGGTCATCAAAAGGAAATCTATAACCATAAAACTTATAGAAAATGGACTGACACCTAGAGGTGGTACAGTCATATTCGTAATTGAGGCACACGAATATCGGCAGACAGAGGTATACTATTCATGGATAAATTTTCCAGCAGCAAATCCTGTAACAAAGTACTTCCACTATTACAAAATAGAGGAACCTCCTGAAACGTACACTCCTTTCGAGGAGGTGGAAGTACCACTCAAATTTCAAGAGCATTTGCTCTTATTTGATGGCGCCCTAAAACACAATAATCACATCACCAGGCTCGGTCCTTTAGGTAGACCAGGAGCAACGTGGCCGGTCCTAGCCGGATACACACCACATCCAGACATCGAAAGAATGCATGCACCAGAGCTTTTAACACAGCTAAAACAATTAATAAAAATACATAGACAATTAGTCCAGTATGTGATGCGGACTTCAACAATTCAGCCAGCAATTAAACTTCCACAGCTGACCCCTCACCAGGGGAACACAAATAAAATTACACCACAGAACATCCAGTCCTGCCTAGGTAAAGTACCGGCTAAACGGGAACAAATACCATTCTGGCTAGCGAAAAAGATCACCCAAATAGAGGCGGTGTTTCCAGACACCACCCCGCTAGAAAAACACAGGATTCTGACTATCTGTCTTCCAATGGGAATCGCACCACACATTGAGGACTGTGACACTTGGGGTACAGTCTTTGCTTCCATCTACACAAAAACGCACGGTGTTCCATCCATTTCGGTAATACCAGATGTGCTAAAACAAATTCAAGACGAATACGGTCCAGAACCTGCCTTAACTCTTGGTATGAAATTACTAAAAGACTTCAAGCAGGTCTCGGCTATATTATTAGCCAACATAAAGGGAGAAGCAGCAAACGTGGCGATCCGCCAGAGGTTAAAAGAGACAGATATAGCAGACCAACCAGCTGAAATTGCCAGAATCATAGAAAAATCCTATGAGGAACTAGGTAGAGATAGTTTAGGTGGAATACCAGTAAAACCGCAACTGACTGAAAGTCCTGAAAAAATATTTTTTAATAATAATTCACCAAAAAAGAACTAGGATGGAAACAAACAATCCAATCCTAAAGAAAATAAATTCCAATCCAGGGGAAGGTCTCCTAGGCGAAGGGAGAAATCTCCGAACCAAAGACACAGGTCACCTCAGAGTGACCCCTCTGGGAAAAGATATAACCTTAGAAATAGGGATAATATAAAAAAGCCTGATAGATATCAAGACATTGATACGCGTCCCTCTCAATCTTTTCAGACTTCCTCGCAGAAATCGGAAAGAAGAGGACGATCAGAACAAAGAGAAGAGCACGCCAAGTCCAAAGACAAGGAACCTGCTCAGCTAAAAAAGAAATTACAATTTCCAAAAAAGAAGGTAGCCAGCATTAAAATAGTTAACAATGCCGAGAATTCTGAGGACACAACTGAAAAACGGAGAATGGGCTCAGACAATGCTAGACAGCGCAGCAGAAGTGAGCATAGCTCGCAAAGTCCTTATGAATCATCTGGAGACAGTGGACACGAATGAATATCTTCAAGTGGAAACTGCAGACACCAGAGTTAGCAAACCTCACAAAATATACGAAATAACATTGCGTATAGAGGGGGATAAGACTAGAAAAATAAGGGGACTATTTTGGGATAATCTCTCCAAGGGCTATGACATCTTTCTAGCTGAAAAAGACTGGCCACCAGAGTTTGTCAGGGAGTGCCCTCATGGCGAAGAAATAATCATGCCTGCCTTCTCAAATCATATCCCAATTCATAAAAAATACACACTTGCTAGAAAGTGGGCAGTGGCTCTAGCTCCTGCTTTATATAAAAATCATGTAGGATGGGATGAGGACTCTCCTCCTCACAAAATCCAGTTAAAATCACAACCTGCTGCACAAAGGCAGGACCCAATTAAGCAAGAAGCTAAAAAACAGGTAAAAGAAATACTAGATCAGCTAGAATACCAGGGGGTGATTGAAACTTGCACCTCACAAATGAACAACCCTTTGTTTCCGGTCTCCAAACCAGAAAATTCATACCGTCTAGTTTTGGATTACCAACACCTTAACACATGTTGCAAAACTTTTGCAGTGCAAAACTCACATAGTGCTGCACTAATGAATAACATAGTGCGCAAAAAATACAAAACAACATTAGACATCTCTAATGGATTCTTTTGTCAAAACATAGCACCAGAGAGCAGATATTTAACTGCATTCTCAATAAATGGCACTCAAAAACAATTCTGTCGGTTAGCCCAGGGGTACAAGAACAGCCCGGGAGTATTCTCAGCGAGAGTAACAGAATTACTACAAATATATGATGATGAAGCATTATCTTATGTCGACGACATATACTTAACAGATGATGACTTGGATACTCACTTGAAGAGAGTGAACACCATAATACTTGGGTTCGCAGCAGAGGGTTACAAATTCAACTTTAAAAAATCCAGAATTGCCCATCTGAAGGTCCTGTTCGTAGGATATGAATTATCAAATATAGCCTGGCTGACAATTTTCTAGAACTAGAAGAATTAAAAAAGTTTAGAATATAAAAAATATTCCCTCTGCCAATCGACATTCTGCCTTTACGACACTACGCTTGTGTAATCTATACAAACGGACATGCTCAACCCTCCGTTTGGGGAGAACAAGCATACAACCCCACATGTGAGATTACAAAAGAAGTGTGGCGCGGAGGTAAACTAAGACCTCTATTAACAAAAACACACTCAGTAGAAACTAATTCAGAACAACAAACTGAGATATTAGCTTTGAAAATGGCGCTAGATAATGCGGATCGCGAATTCCCGACACTTATAGTGTCTGATTCATATTACTGCGTCAAATCATACAACAAGGATTTGCAGACATGGATTCAAAACGGTTACAAAGATGACAGTGATGCACCAATAAAGCAGAAACTGCTATGGGAACAAGTAGCTCTTTTACAGAAAGAACTACCAAAGACTCACGTGACACACTCACTGAGTCATCAACGTGATGGTGTTCACGTTGCAGGGAATTCATTGGCTGAAACAGCCACAGCAGCAGCCACTAAAGCGGCTCCCGTAGTTCGAGAAAAGGGGTACATTAAAACAACATGGAACCTGCCCTATTCACATGCATGTGTCAGTAATAAAGGACAGAGAGTGTTTCTTAGTGGCAATAATTGTGCGATGTCACTAAGCGGCACGCTTCTGTGTAACGGAATTAGTTTGCATGGAGCCTGTGAAGGGAATTCATACAACCTTTCATGTCACCAGCAAGGCGCACCTGCAACTGAGATCGAACCATTCTTTCAAAGACTCTATAATGGGAGTTACATTCTAATTGTAGACCGCAGATGCTGTAGTCTTATGCCCGGGACTCCTTATCTCGTAACTACGACTGCGAAGGTCAAGTGCTGTGAACGCTCATTGTTCCCCAGCTCCTTTCCAGACAGGGAGGCAAGGGCATGGCCCAATTTGAAAATTACTTCTATTCGAATAGATACTTTAAGCAGAATGAAAACAGTGCTTCTTCAGACGCCTACAAGGCTCACGTCATCAAAAGAAACGTATGATCTACAAGTCGCAAGGACGACTGCAGAGATACATTCATTGTTATCGACTAATTCCCCTATACATTTCGCGGAAATCCTTAATGAAATCTTAAATATTTCTGATACCACTGGGGTCTCAAAGGTATTTAAGACAGTATTTTCAATGGCATTAACACCATTCAAAGCCATACTGGGTATTTTTCCAGATTTCGTCCATTCGATTTTTGGCGGACTTCCCCTGATCCTGGGACTAATTGCAGGAATCCTATTCTTAGTCCTTATTTTTCGTTATGGCAACCCATGTCACAGACCAAACTCTCGCGACAATGGAAGAAACAATCCTAGCCATTGGATACCGGGACCAGATAACAAAAATCCTGGGACTTTCCCGGCTTAGAGACCTGAACATGACTTGGTTTCTATCATTTCGACCAATGTGGCAACGATGTGTTTTACCTGTATTAAGGTGCCTGCTATGCGGAGAAGAATGCGTGTTAGACACCTGTCTGACGCTACAATCAGATGCGCCAATGGATGCAGAAACATTGTTGAGTCCGACAAAGGCTCATGCTTTGTGCTGCCCTCAAAGGCTACCAATCCTGATGACGGCATTCGTGGAAGCTTCACCACTACGATTGATGGGTGATGAAGTTCAAGATGAAAGCAGCATCGATCAGGTACGACCTTCTGTCAGCAATGCAAATCAGAATGTCAATGGAGATAATCATGCGCACGAATGCATGGTTACACCTATTTCCGAGTTAGTGGAACTTTCCCATGAAACTATTGACAGTTTTTTCGAAAGCCTAAATGATATGATGTTCTCACCAGAGCAGAAATAGAGACTTTTGAGCAAACTCGCACACGGCGTTCCCTGAATTCGGCCTTCAACTTTAAAAACAAAGTCACATGAACTATTTTTACTCCAGTTCACGGACAGCAATTTTTCAGCAGCCCCAAAATGTTTTTACATTTTTTCGGGACACTTATCTTCTGCTTAAAGTAAGAAACTATTCCTAGAGAACTAAGATTTCTATTATTGAGTATTCTTTATAGACATTAGCTGCCCGCTGGTATGTTCATAAATATTTTATTATGTGATGGAATGGTCTCAAACCTTTTTTCTGTATTAAGAGCCATTTCATGTGTAATTCCTCATATACCAAATAGCATTAATGTATGAAAATGCGTAATTGCTTTGGCATTATTCTACAGCTTAAGTGCATACAATACATATAACTGCAATTTTTCCGTATATTTGAAAGTTTCAAAATGCATTTATGTATTTTGGGGTGGTAAGGTATACACACTACTCTATAGTATGTTGTACTATGTTATACTATGCCTAGATTAGTAAATATGTCCATAGTTAGCGTGGAGTGGGTGTCATGTATTCCTATAGGTTCTGAATCGATCCCCCTATTCCTGACCCTATTCTGGTTAAACAAACTAACAAGTTAACTAGCAGTCAGCCCATGAGGCAGAAAACCCCCATGATGCAGATACCGTTATCTGACGCAGTCACACTACGGCACAGGAACGTGTTATCTGATTAGGTCATAACGCTTGCGATCTAATTAGACAAGCGACATTCCTCCAGCCCCTGATAAGGCATACGGAGTTCTCATAACAAATCAAACCTATGACAACCTGGAAAATCCGTGCGGCCATTGTTTTGATTTCACAGAGAACTTCAGCAAAAGAATGTGCTAACGACCTGGTCGTATGACATCTTTATTGACGTATCTATGTCCATCCTTACGTCAATCTCGGCACCTTAAAGGTATAAATATTACCGATCTTGCCCTATGCAAGCACACGGTGGTGACGAGACGGAGCAGCCATACTTGCCGAAGCCCAGAGCAGAGCAGACCCCGCTGGCAACAGCCCCGCCTTCCTGACGCGCTGAGAACGAGACGCGCTGCTTTCTCCTGCTGAGAAACCCAGCACCGGCGCTTCCGGGTAGCCCTCGCAGGCAGCCTGGAATATCGAGAGCAGAGAGAGAGATACCATCCCTCATTCATCCTAACTTCCAGGTACAGAACTGAATAACCCCTCACAGAGAATTCTTAAGTTAGTCACTTGGCAAAAACCAAACTTGACTTAAACTGTAACTTTCTATTCCCGCCCACGTATTAGGCTTAGGTCAGGTACACGGGGTAGGCGTATTTAGAAACACCAGTTGAGTACGTTTAGTCAAATGTATATGTGTATGTAATATATTTTATTCATTTTAAACATCATATGGCTTAGAAACCATATCAATGTTTTTACAGTATTATTTTATACTATTGCTTTTAATGTATGCACTTTACTTAACTATAAGTATTGCAATAATATCGATCCATTTCTCTTGTATGAGAAAAGAGACTGATCAATAAATAACACCTTTTTATTGAACACGCCCGTCTCTTCCTTTTCTCTACAATCTGATGAGACTAAGAATGCACGTACTGACTGAGTAAAATAAATTGCCTTTTGTTCACACGACTCTCGAGATATACTCTTGATTAGGGGAGAGCAAAGTTGTCATGTTCTATGGTTGTCAGAAACTAAATCCCTTCTTGTCTAATCAGGGAAGTTAAGTCCTACCTGAACATTCGAGAAAGTTTCTAGTGAACTCTGAGCTAAGCTGGCAAACCCAAAACTTTAAGTCTAATATCGACAGTAGTAGACCTAGTTAACGTCTGATCTAGGCCTTTACTATTGTAGGTATTATTCCAATGCGCAGAGCCTATTGGGATGATAGGAACTACACTACAATACAAAAGTTATTTTAATATAACCTTGTGTGGAGTTCCTTTTGTGGTGTGCCTAGGATGTTGTTGCTGTTGTGTGCTGGCGCAAATGCTTTACACACTGCCTCCGAGTTTAGCCTTACTGCTCGTGCCGAGCTACCAAGGGGGTGAGCAGGGGTTATCTTGGCGTGTGACTCCATTGCCCTGACTAGAATGGTGGTTTCTGCCAGGCTTTGGCGTCAGCCTTAGCCTACCAGAAATAGCCAGTTCTAACAGGTATACTATATCTAAGTAAGGGGTGATTACACCACCTTACTCAGGCTGTGTGAACAGACCTGTGGTGTCAGTTTGAAGGAAAACCAGGGGTGGTACAATACATGCTGCAGCCCCTGGTAGGCCTAAGGTGCACCTATGCCCTGGGTACCTATGGTACACTATACAGGGGCTCACAAGGGTGACCCAGTAACCAATCTGGTATGTACCTAAAGTACATGGAGTCCATTTTATAGAGAAAGCAGATATACTGGGGCCCTGAATAGCAGGGTCCTAGGCCAACTAGGTCAAAAAACCAGCAAAACACCAGGAAAAAAGTGGGGGTGACCATATAGTCAGATTCCACCTTCCTACAGTTATAATATAGGACATTTTTTATTTATACAGAACATTGACCTCAGAGAGTCTGTGCATATTATACAAGTTTCCTTAGGAGCACCGTATAATTTTGGTGAGAGTGTTTTATGAGGTAGATTTCTATATATATTATTCAGGTATAGCTCTCACTAAGACCAATAATTTATGATACTTTTGTTTCTCCGCAGCTATTCTGTATCTGTTGATTGTTTTTGTGGACTTTCACACTATTAGCCATAAGCAACAGAGTTGGTGTAGGATTTTACACCAACATTCAGGTGAGTAGACAAATACTTAATGTGATTGTTTCTCTATTTGGAATAGACTGACCCCGTTCGCATAGCACTATTATGGTCACATGTTAATTTCCTTTTCTTTAGTTTTTATTAGGATGGCACTTTTCCTTTGCAAGTGTTTTTTAAGAACACGACTTTGGATTAGTCACACTATGGGAACACCATACGCCACCAGGTTTAGAATTATCACCGGCAGAGCAGTCAGTGCTCCTCCGCCTCTTAAAATATCCCTGGTCTCTGTGTCCTTTGTGAGAAGTTGGCCTGATGTATGATGTCCACAGTTCTGTGGGCACCTAGTATCAGTCCAAACAATCCCTTAAGGTGGTGGTTGTAAGCCAACCTTATAGACAAGCTATCCTAGAGGTAGCATGGACTAAGCAGCCTAAAGGCGTAACTCGAGAGGACATGTGAAGCCAGCTGTTTTACCATATGCAATCCTGTAATATCAAATGAAAGGACACCACACAAGTTATATATTATAAAAATATATGTATCTATTCTCAGAATAATCCCCACTACTCTTTATGAGCAATGAAGCACAAGCGTTTAAATAAAAGCACAATATAACATATACAAGTTGCACAGTTATGGATGAGGCCGGTGGCCACTCCAACCATATATCAAAAAAGTGGTATAACAATCACTAATCGATCGGGGGTAAGGCCTAGGGCCTTGGGAATCGCTGGGACTACACTGGACTAACAGCAGTTAGGACGGGAGTAGCCCGCGGGATTCGGGTGCAGTGCAGAAAGCACACGCATGCACCAATGCAAAGTCAATGGTGCGCAAAAGTTATCGAGTTACAGTTTTAAGAGTCTTCCGACTGGACTAGAAGGACGAAACTTTAGACTTAGACACTAGAGGTGTAAACCACTACAGGAGCACCGGCGTTCAAGAGTTACCTCACCCACAGGAAGCGGGTGCACGGGTGCAAAGATGTGTCGGGTTTCGTCACGAAAATCTATGGTGCCTGGAGATGAAGATGCTGCAGGCGTCCAGAAGAGAAGTGTCTGGTGTGATCCAAGGGTGAATCGAAGATGTAGAGTACCTGAAAGCAGAGGGGACAGAGTCTGGGTCACTAGCCAGTGACCAGGAAGGAACCAGGCAATGTCGGGCGCAATCAGGTGCTTGTTGTGAAGCTTGTCTCCGCTGCCACGTGGTCTCTGGGGCACCGAGGATGTCCTGGAGTGAATCACGAGCTGTCCCACAAAGGCTCTCGCTGTCGGCGGTGTCGGCTTCAAGATCGAAGTCAACAGGCCTTGGCAAATGCATCCCACGCAGGATTCGAAGATGGCTTCTTACTCGGACCAGCAAGGTCTGAGCAGGTGCTCCTTTTCAGGGGAGCGAGGGCCAGTCTGGAGCAACCAGACTAGCAGAGCAAATTAAAAGGTTTGTCGGTACTGGGGTCACTAGCCAACGGGCAAGCGACCGGACCAACGCGTCGAGCAGGAAAATGCAAAAGGGCCCCACGCAGCACTCGTCGAGTGTGGAGGGGTGAGCTTCGGTGCACAAGCTGCTCGGGGCTGGAGCTTCTCAGACTCCAATGCACAGCTTCGAGAAAGCCTCGGATGCTGCACGGTCAGCGCTTCGTAGTTTTTCCAAGATGGCCGGCCCCACGCTTCAGGTCGCCTCCACGGGTCTCAGCTCTGCAGGGACTGTGGATCGGGCTGTTAGAAGGCAGGCACGCTGGGTCTTGTCGATCTCTGTCGCTCGAGTTCCGGCGGGAACTGCAACAAAGCAAACGTCGAGGTGCTGGATGGTGCCTGTTTGCACAGGGTGGTCACTCCTTGACCACAAGGGAGATTCTTCAGTCTTCCACGTCGAGTGGGATGTCGAAGGGTCCAGAGTTTCGTTTCATAAGTTTCAGTCAGGATAATCTGATGTGCATCTGCACAGCTCCTACCTTTATTCCAAATCAAGGGGCTGGATTACCTGCTAGGTCCCTCCTATGGGTGGGACCCAGGGAGGGGAGGGTTACACACCTTTCCCTTTGTCCAGTTTCGTGCCAGGACTGGGGCTGGAGTGCCCCAGAACCGGTTTGACTGGAATCTGCCCAGGGACACCTTGTGCGCCCCAGGCAGTGTCTAGTTTCTTTCAACCCTCCCTGCTACAATCCACTATCTCCTGTCTGGGGTTGTGTGACACCTCCCTGTGACAGGAAACCCTTTGTCCAGGCGTCCTCTGCCAAGTTTTGGTCAGCAGCAGGAGGCCAGACATGTGTCTGTGGCAGCAGCATCCATTTTGTGATGCTGGGGCTCTGGTTAGGATTAACCGCGTTTTCAGTGAAGTAACATGTCTTCTCCCTCTAGAAGGGTGGGATGCTATCCCCATCACCAGGACTGGCGAGGGGGTAGTATTCCAATATGTATGACACCAAACACGACATGTTTTGATAAAGCCAAACCAAAGTTAGCATTAACCGCAAGGATTATAATGCACCTAAGAGTATATGGTATGGCAGTATCACTGAAACAGCATTAAGGAAATGGTTCCAACACTGCAGACAGGCTCAGCTCATGCTAGAGCACCATCTCACATAAAACCAAGCACTCTGCCTCCAGGATTGTAAAGGCCTGCCATAGGAGTGACTTATAGGTGTCTATGTGTCCAGATATAGGTTTAGACATAGGTATACTATATCTAAGCAAGGGGTGAGTACACCACCTTGCCCCAGCTGTGTGAACAGCCAGTTGTGTCGATTTAAGTACCAGCCAGGGGTGGCAAAAGATATGCTGCAGCCCCTGGTAGGCCTTGGATGCACCTATTCCTTGAGCACCTATAGTGCATGGTACAGGGGCTGACAAGGTGTCCAGTACCAAATTGGTGATGTACCTATAGTACATGTCTGTGAATTTAGAGAGAGAACAGCAGGCTGTGGGTCTGATTAGCAGGCCCACAGCCACATTAAGTCGAAAACCAGTGAAGCAAAAAGCAAAAATTGGGGTGACCATAGGATAGCAGACCCTACTCTCCTACATCCTTATTTATAGTTTCTTAAACACATTTTATATATTTCTGTTATCCTCGCAGTTTCTACAGGACTATCACTACTCTCTCTAAGGTAGTTACGCCCATTTCAGATGGTTTTTTAACTCTGGAAGATATTCACATGGTGTATGTCTCAATTTTCTTTACTTTTAGGGCTCTGTTGGTCTTTCGCTTAGGGAGGCATTTTCGAATAGAACGTGAGGCTCTACTTCCCCGTTACACATCCTTATATATTTTTTTGAGAATCACACCTGGTTGCTCAGGAAAGAGTTCACATTGTCACAATATATTTTTTATAACACAAGGTAGTCACAGTACTGTGCATGTCTTTATTGCCTTGATTGTGTTTAACTTTCTGTAACGGAAAGTCACTGTGTTAAGTGCGTTTTTTTGGACTAAATTGGCGATTTAGGGTTTCCATGTTAAGGTGGAAGTCACTGATTTCCAGGCACTTAACTTACTTGAACGGGTAAACTGTTACGGTCTTCCAAGGTTGACAGTATTGTTTGTATCTTTCCCAGCCCTGAGGAAGCCGCGGGATTACCCCCAATGGCGAAGAAAAACATGTTGGCTGTTTTTCATGTGTTACTTTGAATAAAACAAGAAGAATATACTGAGGATCAAACTTTGAGACTTTTTATTTTTGGAACCTTTGATATACTTTCATTTGATTGACACCTTGCTCACGTGTGCCCGGGACTTTCGTTGCAAAGCCTCGGTAGCTGTAACTGGCATGGAGAATGAAGTAGGAGCAGCTTTGGGACCAGCAAGGTCCAAGGGACACCACAAGCAGGAGAGTCAAAGCTGGCCCAAACAAGCAGGGAAGCCTACTGAAGCAGGAAAAGACCCTCAGGAGGACCCACAAGCCTAACTTATTGGAGGCGCAAGAGGACCTTGAGAAACTCACCAAGAAGGAAGGCCCACAGTGCAGAGGATGGGTTGAGGATGCTGTACTTGGCAGGAAGAGATGCTGGAGGCAGGAGCTTCTTGTAGCCTGAAGATCTCTGGAGTACACAGCCAACAATCCTTGGCAACAGCAAGTCAATGGGGTAAACAGGGATTCGGTCCCAGCAATTCCGACGAGGCCCACAGGCCTCAAAATTGCAGATAGGACAGGTCAGGCTTCAAGGGAGTTGCAGAACCATCACCTGTGTTACTGAGCCTTTAGAAATCTGAGGAACGTCAGGAGCAGCAGACTGGTCAGCTTTGTTGACGTGCCTGCAGATGAAGGGGAGTGGCCCCTTCACTCCAAGGGAGAATACTCCAGGTGTCCTTGATGCCTGCAGATCTGGTGAAGATTCTGTAAGAAGCACAGACACAGACGACGAAGAAGACTTGCAGAACAGCGAGATAAGGAGCAGAAGTAGTCTTTCTTGATGCAGCCTCGGTTCCAGGTGAAGCCAAGCAAAGTCCAAATGTCCAGACGGACGAAGAGCTACATGGTTTCAGGCTTGAGTCTTGTCCCACGATGAATCTAAGGAACTACCCACAAGTAAGCCCTTAAGTACCCATGGGAAAGGGTTGGAACTATTCTGAAGTCCCTCCCAGAGGAGGGGACGGACAGAGGGGAGGATACTCATATGTACAGAGTTAAGCACCAGAGAGGGAGCCAGGGGCTTCCTGAACTGGCTTACACTGGAGTATGCAAGGAGGGCACCAAATGTGCCCTTCAAAGCAGTCTGGTGGTGCTGGCAATCCGTATACACTAAGTCCTGTCTGAAAGGTGGTCACACCTCTTGTGACAGGAAACCTATTGTTGTACCTTCCCCAGCTGGAGCTCGGCTAAGCAGCTGGAGGGCATTATCATGTCTGTGGTCGGCAGCAGCACTAGCTTGCTCTCAGAGCCTGAAAGGCTGGTACCGGTAATATAGGGGGGTACTCAAAGGGAGCCCTCCAGTACATTGGGATCATACTTCCAACACTGGAATCTGTGTTGGGGTATGAGTCCAAAATGTTTGATACATAGCATGACTGGGTTTGGTGCAGCCACTATATAGCTAGACATCTCATACTGATGGATGTCCACTATATGTATTAAAATAGCTGACAACACTTACAAAGCCTAGAGAATCGACTCTGGGATTTGCAGGGGTGTCCTACTAATACAGGGGCACCCTTAAACGTATAACCAAGCACCCTGCCCTCAGGACTGAAAAGCCTGCCATAGGGGTGACTTATAGTTCTTAAGTGTAATAACCCCAGATATAAGGAAACATATCTGTTGTGAGAGGTGCAAGCACCAACACACACAGCTTGCAATGGCAGAACTGTAAACACAGCTTAAGTGGCCTCCAATGGGTGGCACAATACATGGTGCAGCCCATGGGAGACCCCATGGTGTACCTATGCCCTGGGTGCCTCAGTACCCTATTCTAGGGACTTACTAGGGTAAACCACCACCTATGGATGTACAGGAGTACTTACCATGGTCAATTTAGGGAGAAAGCACAGTGACTGGGGTCCTAATTAGCAAGATCCCATTCAGACTAGTAAAAAACACACTGACACCAAGCAAAAAGTGGGGGTAACCATTCTAGAAGGATCCTACCTTCCTACAAAGTTTTCTCTAATTGGATATTGGTACAATATTTATTTTAAATTTTACCTCATTCCGCTCTCCTGTCTATGCACTAACCAACCTATGACTCAAAATCTACCAATCAAGGTCAATCTACAATTTTCATTTTCGGATTTCTTTAGTGTATACAACCTGATGTTAAGAACATGCATCGTTAACTACATGCATAATCACAGCAATGCTTCCACCAACTACTGACATTTTTAGAAACTTCTGCAAACCCACCTCATAAACAAATCTATCAGTTTCTACCTGTTCATTCTGCCACCCCATTGTTTGCGTATAATTTTACTAGTAAATTCTTCTTTTTTTAACAATGGAAGTTCTGCATTCATGTAAGCTACCGTCTGAATTTACATGTAGCTACCTTCTGGTAGAAAAAAACGGTGTACAATAAATGAGCAAAAGTGCAGCCTTCCTCCATACACAGCACCACCTATTACTTAAATTATGTTCAGATTAAAGCCAGGATTCTTACCTTTTTTGGTGTAAATTTGAGCAAGCTCAGCAAATCTGATATCATAGCAGATGCCCACACCTACTTTACAGTAAGCTGTTGAGAAAGACATGTGTTGGAGTTTAATAAACACTTAACAATTTTATTTTTTGTGTTGATTGCAATTTTGTTTAGTTTACCTATAAATAGGATGGAGCTTCTGAAGTCTTTATCCTAAGATAAAGTTTAAACATTTTTTTTTTAAACAATATTATACTCCTTATACATATCTATTTAAGCATTAGAAACAAGCATCACATTCAGGAATATTTTGTCAAAGATATATGTTAATTTTCAAATGTACACCTAAAATTCTATATAGGAAACTGCAAACATGAAAGGCGCAAGAGTGATTACATTGATGGATAAGTTCATGGTGAAGACACATGCAGATATGGAAACATGTGAATAAACATGCTTTATTCAAAATTCCACCATGATATAAGCTACATGTGGTTCAGACATATTGGCATGCTTGTCTGACCTGAGAATCTAGAGCACCTCAGCTAAGACAACCTTTCAGCCTAAGGATGAAAAAAGAAAGTGATTGCAAAAATAATGGACAAAATTGACAATAATTTTAGACTTTCCAAAACTATAACCACACTTAATTTAGTTATGCCTTTTTCTTTTAACTGCATGGGAGATCTGCATGAGTTAGTGATGCAACATAATCCTTTTGCACAAGCAACTTTTTTCCTTCACAGGGCAATAATTGGTCTCTGTGAAAAGGCGTTTCCTTACGTCGTCACACCAGAAAGGCAGTCCTGCCAAGTACCATGCATCAGGCTTTAGACTGAAGCATTTCAGTATGGTGGTCCGCATACCACACTGAAATGCATTGTCACGCATTATAGGCATAGCGCCTCATTTATCAAGTCATCAGTGCTGTGCCTACTGTACTTAAACACTGGAGTGGCTGGCTGCGCACTGTGGCATGCGTGCTACTCCCTCAGGCTTGGGGCTTGGCTAGCTGAGCTAGCAGCAGCTGCTGCTGGCAGGCTGTTACTGTCAAGACTCGCTCCCTGCATTCTCGTGCCCACCAGCAGGGGGCTGAATTGTGGGGCTCTCCAGTGTCATAATAAGCTTCCAAACCATCCTCTTCATGCATATACTGACTTCCAGTCATTTGGATTCTACTTGCAAATTGCCATCCATTCCCAATCCATGCCGGGTTTTGTGAAAGCCATCCTGCTCATGCTTGAAGGCGTCATGGTTGACACTCTGTTACCTAGAATTACCTGCTCACTGCTTAGTCTCCACCCCTGCAGGCCAAGGATGGGTGGAGGGATTCAGGTCACATGTGGCTAGCTGCAGCTAGCCTGCTCACACCTGATGCATGTGATTACTGTGGGCTCTTTTAAGCCCCAGCTTAAACATTAAACATTCTAAAATAACCTTCACTGCAATACGCTGCATCCATTATGGCATAGCTCTACAGTGTTCATCAGGGGCCAAAAGGGTTCCCTCATTACTAACGCTCCAGACACTACAAGGGCCAAGCCACACACAAGCCAAGAAAGTTGGATGGATGATACAGAAAGTGTGCATAGATGCTCCAGTTTTATTTTTACCTCCAAGATAAAAGTGAAATGGAATCAAAGGCTTTTAAGGCCAGTGGCAGATTGGATGATATTTTGAGGCATGGACTAGTCAGGGAAGTCCTTGTTCAAGGAGTTTTATTTTAAATTGACTGATCAAATGGCCTAAGGAGTGCTTGATAAACTTTAACAAGCATAATAGGAGCTTCAGTGTTTTTCACATCAAATGTAGTTGAATGTCTAAATTCTATTAAAGATACAAAGGCTAGCATTTCCCCACCTGTTACAAAGTCAAGCCTGAATGTGGTATCTTTGTGTTGAGATAGTATGTGTACTTTAATTTGCTCCAATGAGTGTGATATAATATTGCTGTAAAAAACAAGATTGGATGATTGTTAGAACCCCCTTCTGGGTCCATGTCAGATGATTAATGACCTTCTGGAATAGAATGAGGATTGATTGGATTGGAGGATGATGTTGACATGGTCTAAACAAAAAATAAGAACTAGTAACAAGTAGTCAACTTCTTTTAGTGAAAAAATGTTCTTTATTTAAATTATTCCAACAAAAAAGAGCCTTAGCCAACGCATTTCGTTCAGCAGAATGAACTTCGTCAGGGCTGAAAAAAGTGTAACATAAATAATATAAATATGAACAATTGTTACTTACCTGTAAACAGGTGGTTCTCCAGTATTGGTGTCTTTCATAGATTCACATGCTTGAATATTCCCCGTCGTCGAAGTGGGAGTCCCACGGTATATAAAAAATAGCAATAATGCTAATATAACATAAGTGATAACATAATACATAATAAAATAGAGATAATACATACTGTAAAAACCTCTACAATGGTACTTCCATAGGAATACAGTATAAAGAGAAAAACTCATTTGTAACATATCAGTGTCATTATGTTAGTCCAAACTGCAGCCAATCAGGCTCAAGCACCCTCTAGAACCTTCTCCTCAGAAGCTCAAGCCCTCAGATTTTCGTAGCACTAGCAATAATAGCGTATGAGGAGAAGAGAGCCTCTGAGGGGAGGATGGGTGGGTCGCATGTGAATCTATGAAAGACACCAATACTGGAGAACCACCTGTTTACAGGTAAGTAACAATTGTTCTTCTCCAGTATTAAGGGTGTCTTTCATAGATTCACATGCTTGAATAGAATAGATAGCAGTAACTCCTTAGAACTGGGATTGCTAACAGATCGTCAAAGTTGAAGGCAAAACATATAGCTTAACAAGCATTTACAATGCAATAGGTCTCCCAGCTTTAAAGTTTAAGCTATTGGCATTGTATATTACAATGTGTTACATTAATGTTTTATCAAACTCTGAATTGTTGTATAAAGATGATTTGCAAATGACAAGGCCTTTCATTTATGTTTTGGTTTTTAAAACAGAAATGAAAGGCATTGTCATTTCCAATGCCAATAGCTTAAACTCGCGTTGAGACGATCCCGCCTGCCATTTGCCAAAGGCCATGGGAATGATCCCCACTTACCAGTGAGCCTGAGAACAGCTCTGCACCGAGCAATAGAGTTTTGCTTGGGTGCATTTTCCTGCCCCACCGTCCCCGCTCCTGACAGCGAGCCGCGCTGGGGAATGTGAGCGGCTCTGGGGGCTCCCCTTTACCTCTCACAGGTAAAAAAAATAATGAGGCCTTAAAAGGACAGGCATGCTTGGATTTATGACCAATATCTATATTTAAAAAAACAAAGCGGTCACCTAACAAATATCAAAATTACTACTCATGGTGTTCCAGCCAACATCCACAACTACTACATGAGATTACCCATCAAACATAAAAATGTACCACTTGGATGTACTGATCCAACATCCACAGCTACCTTTTGACACCATCCCGCTAACATCCACAAATAATACATGGAAGATCCTGCCAACATTCACACTCATATGGTAGTACACAACCAGCATCCAGAAATACAGGCACTCTTCCCCATTGTCCTGGTATTCACAAAGTAACAAAGTCAATTTCCACAAATACGATGTGGCAGCACCAATCAATATACACAAAAAAACTCAAATGTAGCACCCGCCCAACATCCACAGCAACATGAAATCTCCCTGCTAACTTCAACAACTATCACATGGCATTGTTCCGCAAACACTCACATGAAAGCACTTGACAACATTCACAACAACATGGTAACATCAGACCAACAATCAGAACTGCATGGCATCTCCCCTTAAACAACCACAGCTACCACATGTAATCACCTGGCCAATATATCCACAACTACGGATGCACAGCAGCTGTCAATATCCACAGCAGTCACATGGTAGCAACAGACCAACATTCAAACTACATAGAATTACCACTCAAACAACCCCAACTAGCATACGTAACCACTAGGCCAATAGCCACAACTATGAATGCCACAGCAGTTGTCAATATCCACAGCAATCACATGGTAGCAACGGACCAACATTCACAACATGGCCTACCCTGCCAATATACATAACTATCACATAGCATCACCGCACTAAGTCACAGCTACTACATGGAAGTACCCGCAATGTACACAACTAGCACTTGGATTTATCAACAACTAACACTTGGGAGCACCCAGCTAACATCCAGAAGTACTACATAGGAGCACCCGGCCTGCATGCACATCTACAACCTGGCAGCACTTATCCAATTTGACCTAGATTCACAGAAGCTGCACAACGTCGCCGCAGGAACCTCCACAAATATCAAGCAACATCATCCGACCAAAACTCGAAATTTCACAGGGCAGCACCGGATCAATGTCACCTAGGGTTACAGATGTCAGGTCAAATGGACAGACGGTCTGCCTTTATCTGTGGCCTACTGATTAAAAGAAAACTGTTGCTAGAATTTCCACTGACAAAATTCTGATAACCTCAGAAGGAGACGTGCTCCAAAAAACATAACACACGGAGCGGATTTCAATTAAACAATATTCTGAATGTATTTCCACGTCTTTGGATTGCGAATCCTGTGCCAGTCAGTGGCATTTACAATAAAGGCAGATTTCCAATGCAATTCACCAGGAGAAGCTGCCACTGGCAGATCTAGCTGGCCCTGCCCGCTGCCATATGCCCCCCGACCCCCCTTCTGGAGGCACGGCAGGTGAATCCTGCCTTGCTGTGTCACGACGACATACTTCTCCACGCTGCTTGAGCCCTCCCCTGGGTCGGATCAGGCTATAGCGCGAAACAGAAACCTTGCATGGGGCGTGACTTACGTGGGGCGGGACTTCCGTCCTCGGAAGCCCGCGCACGCACCCATGGAGAGGAAGCAGTGCTGGTGACACGGGGCTCTCATGGCCGAGGGGGAGCCCCGCGGAGGCTGCAGAAGTGTAGAATTGGCGGTAAGTGGGGTTTGGGGGGGTGCGCTTGTATGTATGTATGCGACGGCGAGGGGTCTCTGTATGTGTGTGTGCGTGCGTGTGTGTAGGTGTGCTCGTGTGTGTCTCTGTGTGCGCATGCGTGCAGGGAGAGGTGTGCCTGTAAATGTTGGCGCTTCCCAGGAGACAGACACGGCGGAATGCAATAGGTCTCCTATTAGGAAAGTTTGAGCTATTGGTATTGTAAATGGCAAATTTTTTATTTAAGTTTTGTTTTTGAAAATAGCGAAATTAATAGCTTTGTCATTTACCATGCCAATAGTTCTCACTTTCGCAAATGTGACACCTATAGCATTTGTAATGCAATATGTGTTGTATTTACGTGACTTACATGTATTGATATTACAAATAACAATGGTTTTTATTTTTTTTTAATAATTAATACTTAAATAAAAGTTATTGTAATTTATAATGGCAATAGCTTATGTACATTTGTCAGACACTTTCCTGGCGCAATGGCTGAAGGGGGCTTACGCAAAAGAGCCCCATGGGTTGATGAGGCCGACCCACTGCCCATTTCTATTGATAACATGAGCAGCAATTAATAGCTTAGGCAGTCTGATGCAGAAGTAAACTAAACGGTAATGACCAATTTTTATTGCGACAAATAATGAATGCATTTAGACTTTACCAATTTTAGCTAAACGTACTGCTGATTATGGTGTCAGGGGGAAATGTCCCAAAAAACTAAATGGAACTATTGTCATATTTACACGCTTGGAGGGAGAAATCCGTGAAGAGTTTTGGTGCAAAAAAAAAAATGCGTGTTTTAGAGCCATTTATCAACGTGACATTAGAACATGACGAATTTGGCTTGCAGAGAACAGTTTACTAGAATGCCTTCGGTACGTTTGCAGAACAAAGCAGACACCAGTCGCTTCTGCAAGCCGTGCACAAGACACTACAGTCCCTCATGACATCAGCAACGGCCGAGGAGCTTCCGAGCAGGTACTCAATGGGAAATGAGTTCAGCCGGTCACCAATCACTCAAGTAACCAACGGACGAGCGCGAGATACTCTTCTTTCGCATACACATTACGGGTTAAGAGATTTATGCTGTATTGCACTCTGCAGTTTTCACAGCTTCCGGGCCACTGAACCGCAAAACAAACAGCCCCTTGAAGGAAGGACTTTGAAAATATAAACAAGCATCGGCAAAGCAAACAGACCTGGTGTTGGCTGCCAGTCTTTTGGCTTTGTCTAGGCTTGTTTTGACTTTTTTTTTTTAAAACAATTGTTGGAGAACCTGGAGGGGCCCTTGTCATACACACACACACACACACACACGCACACACACACACACACACAAACACACACAAATACATATATAGGCTAAAAACATTTTTCGTCTAAAAAAGAAAATATTTCCATTGTACTCCCTGGCACTGAAGGAAACTACTTTGAATGTGTAAGTCCTCCTTGAAAAACGGCCTCACTCGAAGTGATGTTAGCCAAAGCCTTCTATTGTAGAAGAGGGTCAGATACAGGCATGCTCCAAGATCTGACAGGTGGCTTCTAGCAGGTGGTAGGGTCACTTGAAAAAGCATGGACCACACTTACAACAGTAAAAGCAACAAGCAGCCACACGAAGCCATACGGCAGCTCACCTCTCATGGGTGGACACTGGGGATTACTTTACCGTCATGGTAGCATTGTGGCTTGTATTACTCGCACACACAATGAATGCACAGGACACTGCCGTCTTTCTATTCAGCAGACATGATTGACATGTTTTAATAGCTTTTCCTGCAGTAGTCTTTCGAATACTAACTAACACTGTCAAGCCAGAGATCCCCCATGTACGGTTGTCGAGGCTAATAACCAGACTTGCCACACAAAACCGTCTCTCCAAATTTGGACTTATTACTGGCACAGACATAAAACCACCAGAAACATTTCAACCCTTGAAAAAGCTCTACAAAGCTTCCAGACCGCAGAGCGGAACACTTGTTGGCTGTTTTCTTGTTTACTTTATATATTTATGGCCTTTTTCAAAGCGCCAGAACTGTGATCCCTCCCCTCCCCTCCACCTCCCACTCCACCCACCCGCAAAGTCAACACGCTACGCACTAAATAGCAGACTAATGCACTGCATTTCTTGCTACAAAAAAACATCGCTCTGAAGCTACTTTTCGGTTTTCTGTTCCATGCACGCCAAAATCCTAATTAAGAAATAAACACAGATAAGAACTTTTCAAAGCTTACAAAGTGGTAATTTAAAAACTGGGCTGCAATCTTTAATGTTTCATTTAACAAAATTGATATAATCTGCAGTTTATAAATTGCAAAAAAGTGCACCTTTTACTGAAAACGCTGAGCAGCTGACACGGCGGAGGACGCTACTGCGCGCGCACTCCCAAAAACGAAACCTATGGTGGGGGCGGGACTTCCGTTTTGTGAAGCCCGCGCCCACGGAGTGCCTGGAGCCGAGGAGCAGTGGTGACGCGATGGGAGAGCCCCGCGGTCGGAGGCTGCAACCGTCCGGAGTGCCGGTGAGCGGGGAAGGGGGGATGCCTGTATGTGTGCGTGTGTGTGTGTCTGTGTGTGCAACGGCGGGGGGGAGGGGGGGGGGATGTCTCTCCGTGCGTGTATGTGTGCGTGTTTGCGCATGCGTGCAGGGGGAGGTGTGCCTGGGTATGCTTGCGCTTCCCAGGAGACAGCCACGGCGAGCGCGTTCGCGCGCGCGTGGCCTGCGCCGATCGCCTTTTGCGAAATGCGCGCGGCAGGTGCTGTCTCCTGGGAAGCAGAGTCAGTAACAAAAGATCTCCTGGCGGACACAGCGCTGACGCGCTGTTAAACGCCAGGAGACCTAAAAACATATAGCAATCACAGAAAGAAAAGGAGGAGGGAACAGAGGCTCACCTTATTTAAAGAGATGACGAAGAAAGCTTTCCCCACTGCGGTATCCGACTCGTTGATGGAATCCAAACAGTAATGTCTGGTAAAGGTGTGCCTGCTGGACCATGTCGCCGCCCGGCAAATCTGGTGTAGAGGCACCCCAGCAAACAAAGCGGTGGAAGACGCCATCGCTCTCGTCGAATGTGCCTTTACTGAACACTGTAAAGGCTTGCCAGCTTGTTGGTGACAGAAGGATATAGCTGCTGAGAGCCATCTTGCAATTGTTTGTTTTGTCACTGAGTGTCCCCTCCGCATCCTTCCACATGCTACAAACAGTTGATCGGATTTGTGGAAAGGGGTAGTCCTTGAAATGTAAAACTTTAGACAACGTTTGATGTCTAAAGAATGTAGTCGTTGTTCTGCCGGTGATCTTGGATCCGGGAAAAAAGTCTTTAAGAAGACAGGTTCGTTCAAATGGAAATCAGTAGGTACTTTCGGCAAAAACGAGGGATTGGTACGAAGAGACACTCCATCGGGCTTAAATTGCAAATACGGAGGCTTGATCGTGAAAGCGTGAAGATCGCTTACACGACGAGAAGATGTTAAGGCCAAAAGCAATGCAACCTTCCAGGTAAGAAACTTGATGTCTGCCAAGTGAATTGGCTCAAAATGAGGCTTCATAAGTTGTGACAACACCACGTTGAGGTGCCATGCCGGAGGAGGGCGCCTAATTGGAGGAAACTTCCTGAAGAGACCTTTAAAGAACTGTCGGATTATTCTGGATGAGCAGAGAGACGTTGAACCATCGTGTCGAAAACGCGAAATAGCTGCTAGAAAGACTCTCAAGGTGGCATGAGAGAGACCAGACTGAGCGAGGCTCAAGAAGAAAGGCAAAAGTTGCTCCGGAGTGGAGTTGACTGGATGGATATTGGATGCAGCGCACCAATGACAAAAACGCTTCCACTTTAGCTTATACGTCTTGATGGTTGATGGAGCTCTAGCAGAAGCTAGAATGTCTCTGCATTCCTGGGGCATATCTAAATTTGCGAACTCGATGTATTCAGGTTCCATGCCCATAACTGAAGCGTGGTTGGGTCTGGATGGCAAATTTGACCTTCGTCCATCGTCAGAAGATCTGGACGTGGATGCAGATGAATGGGAGCACATTGGGATAACAGAAGAAGTTCTGAGAACCAAGCCTGTCTGGGCCAACGAGGGGCGATCAGTATCAAGTGGCAGGATTGCCTGCACATCTTCCACAACGTTCTCGGCACCAACGGGATTGGAGGAAATGCATAAGCAAACAGGCCGCTCCAGTCCATGAGAAGGGCATTTCCGCTGGACTCTGGATGGGGATGCCAGCTCGCAAAGGCGGGGCACTTCCGATTTAGAGGGGTTGCAAAAAGGTCTATCATGGGATGACCCCAACGGCGGAACACCATGTCCAGAGTAGGCTGATGTAATTCCCACTCGTGAGTGGATGACGTGGACCTGCTCAGAGAATCCGCTAGGATGTTTGATACCCCCGGCATATGAACCGCCGTTAAAAAAATTTGATGACGAAGAGCCCAATCCCAGATCCTTTGAGCTAGCCGAGACAGTGGCTGAGATCTTGTGCCGCCCTGTTTGTTCATGTAGTGCATGCTGGTGGTGTTGTCCGTTTGAACCAGCACGGACTCCCCCTGCACTACGGGCAAAAAGGATCTGAGCGCTAGGAAGATCGCCATCAACTCCAGTCTGTTGATATGCCAGGTTCGTTGTGCCGTCGTCCACTTGCCCTTGATTGAAAGGTCCAGGAGATGAGCGCCCCAACCCTCCATGGACGCATCTGTGGTCAGCGTTAGATCCGGAAACTGGACTAGAAACGAAGTTCCTTCGTCTAGATTGGATGGTTGTTGCCACCAAAGCAGACTGTCCTTCATGCGGGACGAGACTCATACTAGGTCGTTGAAAGACCCTGACACTTGGCGCCATTGCAGGTCCAATTCCTCCTGTATAGGGCGAGTGCGCAACCTGCAATTCGGGATCAGAGCGATACAGGATGATGCCATCCCCAGAAACGACTTCAACGTCCGCACAGAAACTGACTGCTTTGAACGGATGAGGGTGACCAGACGGACTATCTTGTGCTGTCGTTCTTGGGAGATGAAGGCCTTTGACAGGTCCGTGTCTAGAATCGCTCCCAGGAAGTTTCTTCTTTGCAACGTTGCAAGGTGTGACTTCTCCACGTTGATGGTCAACCCCAGTGACTCGAATGTCTGCAGGCAGAGACGTGTCGTGAGCCAGCTGTTGCGGGGATGGGGAATTTAGAAGGCAATCGTCCAGATAAGGAAAGATTTGCACTCCCTGAAGACGCAGATGAGCCATGACCGGGGCCAAAACCTTCGTGAAGACACAAGGTGCCGATCGGAGGCCAAAAGGAAGCACCTTGAACTGGTAGTGCATGTGCCCCACTTTGAACCTTAGAAATTGGCGATGCTGATGGAGAATTGGCACATGAAAATAGGCGTCTTGCAGGTCTATTGTTGTTAGGAAATCTCCGCTGCAGAGAAGTCGCAAGACTTCCGATAGTGTCAGCATGCGGAAAGATTGTTGTTTTAGAAAGAAATTGAGTGCTCTTAAATCCAGAATGGGCCGCCACTCTCCCGTCTTCTTGACAATGAGGAAAAACCGTGAGTAGAAACCTTTCCCTCGCTGAGCTATAGGAACCACTTCGACTGCACCCTTTTCTATTAGAAGACAAACTTGATGTTGCAATTCCTCGAAATGGGGAGGTGGCGGGCCTGATGGAGGAGAATTTGGAGGAAACTCTGTGAACTCCAAGGCATGACCCTTGCGTACAATGTCTAATACCCATTGGTCCGATGTTATCAGAGACCATTGGGAATAAAACTGCGAGATTCTCCCTCCAACTCCTTGCGCAACCTGAAAGTCATTGGCGTTTGTTGGTGGAGCCCCTATAATTAGGTTTTCCTCTATAGGGCTTTGACTGTGGCTGACGATTAGACTGCTGGTTGGAGTAACGCTGATTTCCTTGATTGTACTGGCGGTACTGTGATTGTCCTCCTCGAAAAGTGCTTGAAGACGAGCCTCGTCCACGTGCACCACGAAAGGGCTGCTTTTTGAATTGTAAGGATCCAAGCGACTTTGCCGTATCGGTGTCTTTCTTTATTGATTCAAGTGCCTCATCGATGTGAGAGCCGAAGAGAGACTCACCGTCATATGGCATGTCGAGTATCTTCGACTGGACCTCTTGCCGAAAGGATGTGGACTTAAGCCAACCCTGACGTCGGAGCGCCGCAGCACTGGCAAGGATACGAAAACCAGTACTCGCCACATCAATCGCACAGTCGATCATTTCTTCTGATGCCCTCATGCCATCTTGAAGGATCTGTTGCGCCTCTGCTCTGGACGCCTCCGGTATCAGCGAAATTAGCGCAGAAAAATCCGACCACATTTGCCGGTCGAAACGACCTAAAATGGCCAACGCATTTGCGGCACGGACTGATGTAGACGCCATGGATGAAAATTTTTTCCCAATCGCATCCAAGCGTCGACCCTCTCTATCAGGTGGCGCAGTGATAGGAGTTGCAGGGTTACGTGATCGTCGTTGCGCTGCCTGGGTTACCACTGAATCCGGCTTAGGATGCGAGAGCAAACAAGCGGGGGAACCAGCTGGAGCCTTATATTTCTTCTCCAGGCGAGGGAGTTGAGCAGGCAAGGAGTTAGGAGCGTGCATGATCTTTATACCCTCTTTCCATACAAATTCGATAATAGGTATGGTGTGGACTTGTTTATAAGGTTGTTTTTTAAAATCATAGAGAAAACAGTCTTCCTGTCGCTGAGCTCTCGGTAATTTAAAGCGGTCCGCCGCTTTATTCATCAAAACATGGAAGCTAGCGATGTCAACCGGAGGTGAATCACCGGCGTCTGCCTGCTGAGGAGAGGGAGTCTGCATTCGATAATCATCGAACTCCGCCATATTTGGGTCCTGGTCCTCATCAGTATCCTGGGGTACTTCCCCTTCCTCTCTGTCCGACTCCGCCTCATCTTCCGCAACTTGTTGCGAATTTGTGGGGATAGCAGGACGGGGCCGTTCTGGTTGAGCAGCCTGCTCTGAAGAGTGCTGAAGGTGAGTAGGCCCTGGTGTCTCAGATGTAGCATGGCCTGGTGTACTCTGAGGTGTCGGAGGAAATCTTCTATTGTAATCGTCCAGCATATGCTGGAGGTTGGAAAATAAAGATACCGGAAATGTTGCCATAGGAACTTGTACATATTGTTCCTCTTGTTGGTCAACGTCCTCCTCCTCATCATCCTCAGAACTCGTGTCCTGACATTTAATAATCAAGTCCGATGGACTATGGGCATCACCAAGGACATCGTCGTCCCCAATAGATTCCGTCTCGTGGTCAGTAGCCAGCATTGGTGAGGGTGGCTGGAGAGTAGAAGGTGGCAATTGGAGAGTAGACTCCTTGCAACTGTCCATAGAAGGCAAAGGCACTAGGGGCATAGTGGCGAAAGAACCCATTCCTGGCGTGGAACCTGTGTGTTCCTGTTGTGATCCTGAAGGTAAAGACAAAACTGCCGTTGACTTAGCCATTGCCGTCGACGAGCCAGTTGTTCCTACGGCGGCCGTCGACGATGTAGCTGTCAGAGACGGTGCCTTCTTAACAGTAGTCGTCGACGACGAGCGTTTTGCTTCAGCCGTCGACGGTGCCGTCGTCGACGGTATCGTCGTCGACGAATCCTTGGATGTCCTTTTCTTCGTCGACGGTAAGAGAGTCGTCGACTAGCTGGTCGACGGAGCTTTCAGCGTCGACGGGACCTTCGTCGACGTGGAACTCGTCGTCGGAATCTTCAACGTCGACGATGATTTCTTCGTCGACGGCAGTTTCTTCGCCGACGAGGCAATCGGAATCGTCGACGAGACTGTGGAGATTGAAGCTCTCGTCGACGTGCAAGACGTCGACGAAACAATCGTCGACGACGAGGAAGCAGACGTCGTCCTCACTGATGTCGTCGACGAAGACACTGCAGCCAACCTCGTCGATGGAATGGTCGTCGACGAGCCCGTCGACGACCGTGGTGTTAGAAGTGTAACAACACTTATAGAGTTTGGAAATGACGCCTGAGAACCAGGTCTCGTGGGCGTAGACACAGAAACCACAGGAGCAGTAGGTGTTACTTGTGCCACTGTCAAGGCCAACTTTTTCTTCTTCAAAAAAGGAGAAGGTAACTCCAGAACACTGCCACGCTTAGAACCAACAGTAGAACAGCCTGACTGGAAACTCTCTGCGTCTGATAAAACTTCCTCTTTATCCTGAAGGCGCTTCAACCACAGAAGAAGACGACCTTCCCTGTCTCTGAGAGTCTTTGCTGGAAAAGCTCTACAAAATTTACAGTCAGCCACCTTGTGTTCAGGATACAAACAGTAAATACACTTTTGGTGGGGGTCCTTTTCAAACAAACGTAGTTTCCCACAGGAAGAGCAAGGTCTAAACAAAGACTTCTTACTTGACATCTTGGAGAAAAAAACAACTGAAGTAATAGAACTTGAAGAAAACTGAGCAGAGCTCAGGGAGACTCCCTTCACACGACGTGCGGTAGAAAATATGAGGGCTTGAGCTTCTGAGGAGAAGGTTCTAGAGGGTGCTTGAGCCTGATTGGCTGCAGTTTGGACTAACATAATGACACTGATATGTTACAAATGAGTTTTTCTCTTTATACTGTATTCCTATGGAAGTACCATTGTAGAGGTTTTTACAGTATGTATTATCTCTATTTTATTATGTATTATGTTATCACTTATGTTATATTAGCATTATTGCTATTTTTTATATACCGTGGGACTCCCACTTCGACGACGGGGAATATTCAAGCATGTGAATCTATGAAAGACACCCTTAATACTGGAGAAACACAAATGACTCAATGAACACAGGACAAAACAGGCAAACGATTAAATAAGACATAATTGAAAATGACACCACTCTGAAATGTATACAAATAACTAAATAATCACAGGACAGAAGGATTACAAAAAAGAGTACATCTAACACATTAGTGAATTTGCCACCAAGCTACCAACTCAGGACATGACGCCTAAATTGCAATGTGCAGTTACATGGAGTCGAAACCTGGACTAAAAACAGTGCACAACTGTTGACAAAAAAATGCAAAACAAAGATAAAATGAAAAACAATACACGTAAGACGGAGCGGACTCCTGGTGCAGATTAGTGTATTAAAATGGGAGGTCCAGACCTGCCGGCGTGTACCTAACACATTTATATATTTCCCAATCATCATTATATTGGCTAATCCCCTATTTATATTTCGTGTAGTGTCTCAAAATGGTGGCCTAATATTTGGGATGTGGCACCAGGCATTGGTCCAGGCAAGTAAACCCCAAGTGGCTTTGTGGTCAGAGTCCCTCGAAGGATTGGGACCTGCCTATGTAAACCACAAATGTATGGTCTCTAAGGGATATAATTACTGGGTACAAATACAAACAAATGGGGGCGAATGCCTGACGCCCCACGACATGCTGCATAAAGCAAGTAAAAGCACAAAAAGGAAGGGGCCAAGCTGCGGAAGATCGTAATGATGATAACACAGAAGGGGGGACAGCAGGTCGATGCATTATCCCAGGTTCGTCAACAGCATCTGTTGCGAGAAAGGGGAGAAAGAGACATGAAAACGCACATACTGTATGTGTTAATGAGGCATAATTCAAAATGGTTCCTTGATAGTGTGGTCTCCTGAATAGCAGGAGACCACACTATCAAGGAACCATTTTGTTATTTGTTGTTACTTAAACAGTGGACCAGGGTAGTGCACCACTCCATCATTTCACAGATTCCGGTTTTATCTGCCTAGCAGTTTGCATCTCTCAAGGGCAAGTGCAGAAGCAGTCTGTGAACAACAATTGTGACAATATTATTGATTTTTTTACAACGGGAACACAGCAAAGAGCTGGCGGCCATTGGAGTCCGCCGTTGATTCTTGCCCCCCCCACAAAAAATAAGAAATACTAAAGTGACAAAATGTCCTCCAAAGAGGAGGATACTACTGTGAACAGACAGCTATTGTATTTTTAGACTGTTTTTTTCCTGCCTGTGTTGATGGGATTTGATGTCTGTTGAAATGTATGTTTTACTTTGTTGCTGTAGGTTTTATTCAAGAAAGAATAATAATATTCCCCTCCATGTTTGTAATAGTCTCTACTTTAAAATGTTATTTTTCCTTAATCATTATGAACAGACAGGAAAGGACCAGCAGACATTAAAAAGAAAGATACTAAACCACTAAATTATCATATTAAGACAAGTAAGCACTGCGTTACCCTGCTCTGACAAGAAGATAAAAACTGAATGATTCACCTTGCACCGAGCAGACTGGGACTGTGCATATTCAAATGTCTAGCAAAATAGTTTGAGGCACCAGGAACCATAAAAAAAAAGTTTTCACAAGAGTAGAGGGTGCCCGAGGAAACAGGAGAAGATATGGGGAGCCTGGCAGACTTATAGGGGAGGTAGTGTAGGCATTGTCACTACATGTTGTGAGTTGCTATTGTACTATTGGTTGCACAGAAAAAGAAGATATGGTAATCTGATGTAACTGTTTCTTAATTGTACTGATCACTGAGCAAGTATTAATCAAAAGAACTTTAAAATAAAACGTTTTTTCATTTTCTTGGATTTGTAAACAAATATTTCAAAGATAAAATGTTCTCCGGGTGGTGTCCATCAAGCATCTGCAGGTGAAACAGATCTTTTTTCCTCATAATTTCCTGGCAGCCATCCTTTTCTAATGCCTATGCATGTGAGATGATGGCCCTAGATCCAGCGCAACTCCTCCACTAAGGTGGAGGAACGTTCCTCCACTGCTGTGTAGCAGTGAAATAAAGGAAAAATAAAATGATAATGACTTGCGTTATTATCATTTAATTTTGTCCTGCTGCAGCAGCTTTGCAGGGTGGGGCTGCTCGGACTACAGGAGCAGGGGGAGTGGTGAGCACACTATGTAAGTGTGCATGAATGTTTGGCCAGCCGACTCGGGTCATCCAAACATTCATGCGCACATTGCATGTTCTCCACGCAGGCTGCATTACGTCTGCAGTGTCTGAGCGCCGAACCACGGTGCTCAGACCAATCACAACGCTACACTGCAGTGTTGTGATTGGCTATGTGAAGGCTGGGTGTGCTTCCAGTTCCGGCCAGAGCGAGTGACTACGGAGGAGAGATGCGGCGAGGAAAGGCGAGAAGGTACGTTTTTTCTTTGTCTTTTAACACACGCTTTCCCTCCCCCCTCTGTGTCCCCCACCTCCCGCCTCCCCACCCCCGATCCGTGCCAGCCGCCACTGCTTAGATTATGCCACACTTATGTGGCACAGCAAATGTCACACCATTTAAGTTATAGTAGAAAATGATTCCCTCGTACTCACGCGTGTCAAACACTGAGAAACTGTCTCCTGGACTCAGTGTTTCAGACTCCTGAAAGCATATTTTCCCAGGAACATTAATGTCGAATAAATGAATCTGTGTAACAAATCAGAAACAAGTGTTTATTAGATCAAGCACTAAAAAAATAAAGACAATTTACAAGGCTTCTCATGTAAATGGTCTAGGTTTGTCTTATTTTAGGGCAAAGTACATGGAAAAGACAGTACCAAGTGTTGTGTTGTATAAGGGCTGGTGCTTAGGCCAAGAAAGGTGAAGCTGTTGATGCTTCTAAACACAAAGACAATTTACATGTCATCACATCAACAAAAAGATTGACTCCCCGCATCTATGAGTCAAAATAATTGTGTTTCTCCACAGTCTGCAACTATTCCATGGTCACCAACGCAACGCCTGAGTTAAACAACATCTGGGCTGACGCAACTCCATTGCTCCTGCTGGGCAAGGACCACTGTATGCAAGTGCCTCAACAGAATGTGGCAGTTACTCACTGCACAGAGACACATACATTTCCAAGTGCAGCTGATGGTACTTCCTTCTCTGCTACACAGAGAGCAGGAAAGAGTTACAATAAAGTAGTTTTGTGAGAAAGGTCCAAGTCAGGTGGTGACTGATGGAGGTCAGATGTTGAATAAGAAGAGACCTGGTGATTTACATTTTTAATGGACCAGAAAGGAACGAGTTGACATTAGGCCAGAGGCGTGGAGTATGGGGAAACCTAGAACTTTATCTGTCCTTGGTGGGAGGGAACAAAGGGCAGGGTGCATAGCAGAGATGGGAGAGCAGCATGGGAACACCTTGTTCATTTTAGCTTGCATATTTCTGTCCTCCAGTATTGCTCGCCCTCACCCTGTCCACTATCTAACGAACATTGTGCTCACAGTGCAAAGTATATTTTGTGATAGGGTGAAGCAGTCTATAACAGGTGTATTTACCACTGTGTTTGACAGTCAACTAGGATTCTGTTATGGCAGGTTATGTCATATAAGGTTTGTAACGCAAAAATTACCGGTCTTATTGGCACTGAAGGGAAAGAAAGATTCTGATGAAGCAGGATTTTTGCAAAATATTCTTGCTTGATCAAATCTGCTCATAACAGTGTTATTAACAAAATAATGGCTAATGGCGTGACTTTTGATAATTTTGTACACAGGAATATTTGAAGGTATGACGTTGGAACTGTGCAAGAACGGCACAAGATGTTTGGTAAAATAAAAAATCTGAATTAGCTGAAATGCTTAACATGCTGAAAGCATGAACATTCCATGAAGTGTTTTTTTTACAAAGTTATGTCAGAGAGACATTAATAAATGTGCATTTAAAATTATGCATCTAGAAATATGAAATATTAACATATGGAAAACGCTTGTAGAAAATGCTTTGTAAAATGTTAATACTAGTTGCTCAACAAGAGAACACCAAATCTTATTAATAGTTTGATTATTAAAAAGAAGATTATAACTATGTTATTAGTTATGATAATGAATCCTTATTTATTATTTATTTATGTGTTTCTTTCTTTACATAAAATATTAATCCGTTTGTTTTATTTCCCCAAAAAATTACGAATTATGTATTCTCTACGAAGGTCTTAAAAAACCCTGCTAGATTTAATTTTCTTTCCTCATGTAGGCCACAAAAGAATGCATCTTGTCCTTGATTATTTCAAAAAAGTGGATTTATTTGTTTAGCTGTAAGTAGCTTCTCTCTAGGTTTTTCTTTCCATATGATTATAGTATTTCTTACCATGAATAATTGTGTTAACTAATGTTGTAAGCTGATGTGGAAAGTGGCAAGGACATGGAAAAGGAATACAATTTTTCTTCCTGCTTCCGAAAGCGATGATGTAATCTATTCTAACCAAGAACATTGACAACAAATTCCAGATGAACTAACTGAGGCGATGATCACCTCATCTTTTGCACCTATTAAGTTGTGTGAAATATATAAAATTGTAACTTTAGGCGGATAGAACTTTTTAGCTTTTGGGTATAGTTATTACAATGAGAATAGAACTTAGCAGTAGCTGTTTCTATGAGATGAGAGCCTTGCTGCTTTACTCTCTATGCTACTCTGGCTGGCTATATTCTTTGCAAATCATGAGTGAGACTTTCCTGATTTATCTTGCACTTCATCAGCTGGTGATGTTGCTTAAGCTATACCTTTTCAGCCGAAGGGTTGGCTATTTCTCAGCATTGCACGCTGTGTATTAGTTTCCTCTGATCTAGGTTCGTATGAAAAGCTGTATTGCATACTGAATTGCAATGTCATATTCTTTGTTTCTCTCTCTCACTCTCCCCTCTTGATGCTGTTAATTGACTAATTCTGTATTTGCCAAATGAACTGTATTTCTTTATTGTGAATTTACATAAAATATTTGAATTAACACAAGCTATGATTTTTCTTATGTACCTGTGTATTGGCCATTAATATTTTGAAATAATTAGATAAAAGAAACTTGATAAGTATTCAGTGTTTAGATACATGTATATTAAGAATACTGTTGTTCGACAGGTTTTCCTTCATTATAGGGCCTCATGAGGGAATAGCATCCATCTCTTATTATCGAGTCCCTATTAGCTCTACCAAAGATCTTTCGGAAGACCGGATATATGTAAGTGGTATTGAGTTACCATGGGCCCAAACCTTTAGTTATAGAAAAATTCCTGATTATAATAAATTAGGGATATAATGAATGATTATAGAACATTTTATACCGTTCCTGCTGCATCAATTCTAATGTCCGACAAATAGTTTAACTTCCAAGAGACTACTCAAATGCTGCAGAAAAGAGTGTGGGTTTAAGAGACTTGATAAAACCTCTGTCAGAACGTCTTATTTGGGCTCCCAAGGCTAGACAAAGTATATGATCTATGCTTGTCTGGGATGACATGGGGCCACACATAAGAGACTCCTTCCAACATCATAAATTACGCAAGAAGCCGAAGACCTGGCTTTTAGAGTAGTCTCACTAGGCCCTAGGTCTGACTAAACTCGCACCTGCTCAACACCAAGATAACCTCCCAGGTGATAGTGTCTCTACAAATCTGCATAACATACCATAACTGCAGGAGGCTCGCACATAAAGTCCTGGAAAACGAGGAGAAAGTGCATGATTGCCTAGGCGGAAGTCAAGCTAGGATTGACAGTCTATCAGAACACTTGGTACTGGGATTACACCATAGGCTGGGTCATTTTGGAAGGGAGGAGAGGGAGAAAGAAAGCAGGACATGAAACAGGCAGCGTGAAAATGGCAGACAGAGTGGAAATGGTGAAGATCGATCAGAATAAGTCACCCAGTGGCTTTAGATGACATAGGAAAATGATAGATGAACTATATGCTGTGAGGTGCTATAAAAGAGGATGCTTACCTGTCAAGCTCTATCACCTAACAATCCTTCCTCAACTCCTCTTGTCACAGCAGGCTAATACAATGAGCTGCTGAAATGTGAAACAGATCTAGGTGGGACCTAAATTGAAACGTTTGGCTTTGGTGCAGTCTGAAAGAGGAAAAGCAAGAGGAGAGGGTGGTCGTGTGTAAAAGGGAATGGGAAAGTGGAGACCTATTGTTATCCATAATATGCTTGAAACATGTTATCATCAGGACTTATTCCCTTCCCACCATCCATTCAAGTCAAGCCCTAGATAGCCTGTCCGGGGACAGAAAACAATTTACCTTTAAAGTATACGTCCAGCATAGAGAGCAAATGAGGCAAGGACACTCAAATAGCACTGAAACCGTGATGCAATTCAACAATCAGAGTTCCAAATTGCTACCTGGAGGTGATATGAAGGGTGCAGGATTTTTAGAACTTTCAAATGCAAGGCCGATCAGGACTGGGGTTAGACTGCTTTCTTTTCCTCCCATCTTTCCGGCATGTAGTGAGAACACCTTTATCCTAGGAGTTCCCATCTCTGCCAAATCTCTTCGACTTTGATCAAAGTCAGATACTTTTGAAAGACATAAGTGATGACATCCACATATAACTTATATGACTCTCCAGCTGAGGCTGAAATATGCTTGCATGGCCTCATCTTGGATAGGTGACAGGAGTGGGAATGGTGAAGTTGGTGTGGTTTTTAAAGCCTCATATGCCCACTACCATTCACATTGACTTCTGGGCACAGTTGATATTTTTCCGGTGGAGCATGATTGTTACTCTCAGGTGACCACAGGAGACCACTCTAACCATGGGATAGAATGACGTTGAGTGGCTGGTACCATCAAAAATATTTGTGTCTCAACAGCGTCTGGAGGTTGCTTGGCCTGCAGGAGATTTAACCAGGTCAAAGGAGAGAATGTAAGGATTGAAGAAGGCAGGGTTACAATGGAACCTGGTATAGTATTCCAAGACAATCATGGGTCTGTAGCTTGTTTAGGCTTATCCTCAGAAAATGGTGTATTGAGCTAAGATTGCTCCACATGACATGACAACCCACTGCTGAGTGCAAGCCTGTATTAGCACAGTGCTCGGTACTCCTTAGTCCCATCAATAAAGAGGCTAAAGGACCTCCATGGTCCAGCCGGTGTAACTCTCCACTTCCTTAAAGGGATGTGGTGGAGCATGATGGACTGCCAGCACACAAATGGGTAGCATCACTTGCAAAGGGAAAAGATGCAGAAATCGTGAGTACCAACTTGTCAGGGAAGAAGGCAGTGTTCGGGATGGACTGGCAATGACTGTAGCTCACTGATGTGACGTGCAGATGCGATTATGCTGAGTGTTAGAAGCCTGAGAGTAGAACTATGAAAAGACTCAAAAGGAGCACACATCAAGAATGTCAGAACTAAATTTAGGTCCCTTTGCGTAATAACGAAGGGGACAATGAGAAACATGTGAAAGCTAAATTAAGAAAGTCATCACAATAGGTGTCTCCCTCCCGGACAGAATTTACTCCCATTTCACTGGAGGACTCTGAGAACACTCTTAAAACCTGCATGTCTGGCTCCCCTGATGTTCCCGGTCCTCCTCAGATTTTGGCTGCCAACACGGCAGCTATTAATCCCACTTTGAATTTACTTTTAAATGATTCTTTGAGCCAGACCATTGTCCCAAGCAATTTAAAAGTGGCTAGGCTGATTCAATTGTTGAAAAAGCCCACCCAGGATAAGGCAGTCCTGGCCAACTATAGGTCAATCTCTTTGTTGCCAGCATTCTCAAAAATCCCAGAGAATCTGGTTAACACCCAATTATCCTGACACCTTGACATCAATCATTTGCTGCATCCATCACAATCATGTTTTGGCCCAGGATACAGCATTGAATCCACACTGGGTGAGATTTCCAATGTTATTTGACTGGCTATAGACAACTGCAAGAATGCTGTCTTGCAGTTATTGGATCTTTTGGAAGTGTTTGACGCAGTATCCCATTCGATCCTGATGCAACGTTTCTGTGACATAGGTACAAGTGGGACCATGTTGACCTGGCTGGGTGGTTACCTTTCCAGCAGAATTCAGTCTGTATGGATGTCGCCTTTTGCATAAACCTCAATCCACTCAAATGTTATGTTCCACAGGGCTCAGCCATAAGCCCTCCATTGTTTAATGTATATATGTCCCCCTTGGCAACACTGGTGGAATCCTTTAATGTGCAGGTTATCTCGTATGCTGACAACACGCAGGTTCTTCTGACTTGACCAAGGTAGATTTACTGCATGTCTGTCAGTAATATTCCAGTGGATGTGTGTAGGAGGCTTGTGGTAAATAAATAAATAATACCCTATTTTTGAATGTATAAATGAATAACAGATAGCTCAATAAATAAGAGTCAAGATTCGAGGTAGTAGGAGTTTCGCAGGTTTATTACAGCATAAAGGACAGGAACAGGACAACCTGCATAGGAATAGGATGGCAGGGCCCAGCAGCTGCCGGGGCTGGATCTGGGATGAGCGCGCTAGCATTTAATAACAATACACAAGCATATATAGTAAAACAGTTGCATTACAGTACATATGATAGGCGGAGCAGTGGGTGGAGCAAAGGGTGTGACGCGTAGCAGTCGCGAAAGATAAGGGTGAAAGTGGGTGTAACAGGGCGTATACATAGACATGTGATGCAAACGTAACAGAATATGTCATGAATGGGGCGGAAACCATGGAGGGGGCTACCTGAGGAGCCGGGACCTCTAACCTGGTGGTGCGCGCAAGCTGGCAATGACGTATCACTAGGAGAAACTGGGGGCTATGAACTCTGTGCTAGGAGCAGAGACTGAAGTCTGGAGAGTCAGGGCGACATGTACCTAAGCAGTATCTAGTATCTGATGTTTAGAGAACATGTTGATATAAACTAGAAGTCAGGAGGGGAAAGGCTAACTTGATTCTAAGACTGGACCATGCATTATTCTACATGTAGTGCGTGATGAAGAATACGAAATGACCATTAAATACAGTATTTCTCTAACGTGGAGACGTGAAGGCTAGACAATGACGGAAACTATCGATGCGATTCAGTAGCTTTAGGAATGCAGAGAAGGAGGACTGAACTGATAACTGGAATCATAACATATTCTTGGCAGACTCAGAGGCAGAGCCAGGCTGAACCGGGCACTGCGAGGCAGGAAGTAAGTGAAGGGTCGAGGATACAGGTGGGGGCTGTATCGCTCCTCAGCGAGGGCTCAGGAGACAGGAGCTGAATCTGGTGTCCAGGCCCTTTTGAGGCCTAGAAACGGGGACTTTACAATGAAATAACGTGCACACTGAGAGACGTGGCAACGTAGCTTTACATAGGCCTGATATTCGTAGTATTCACGAGGACTGGAAACTGACATACTAGAGGTGGACACAACTATAATTGCGTCTTGAATCGAACATAGGGAATACATATGCATATTAATCATGCACACATAACATATGATGGATGTCACGTAGGGACACAGAACATGGCAGAATTTACTTTTCCACATTCCCTCCTTGTCACTACGTTTCCATCAGGAAACATCAATATTCATGATACCATCTATCATTTCATACAGTATCATTTGCTCGTCTCGAATTATCCTGGAACGGGATTTAGAACGGGGCTTGGGATTAGGAATACAAGAGGTAGCACAAATGCCGCAAATCGCAGGGCCACATTGTATACAGAGACAGCAGCTGAATATGATCGCTACTGCAATACCTAGGAAGGACAATATTTTCCATCCCCATGCGGAAATTATATTCCAGAACCAACCGGACCATGTCCAGGTGCCTGGATCTTGGTGTATCAGATGGGCAATTTTATGGAGTCTGGTTATAGCTGAATAAACAGACGGCGCGTTATTTGGAATGAAAATGCAGCAACTAGATCCGATGACTCTACAGGCCCCGCCCCTATCGGCCAGTATGACGTCAAGGACGAGACGATTCTGTAAAACGACAAATCTCATAGCAGATTGCTCTTCGGTTAAGTTACCTAGAGCAGAGGCAGTCTCATTTACTACAGCTTCGAGGGTTCTTGTTAACCTACGGATCAGTTTACTATTCTGGATAGGTCCTATAAAGAAGAAGAAACCTCTATTGAAATCTGTATATTGTTCTAGAGCAGTTTCAGTATAATCGACAATTGGGGACTCCCTTCTATGTCTAATGTGTACTAGATGTGTGTTTCTATGATAATCAGGTGGGGCTAGGAAAACAGGTGGCAGTAGGAAGGCAATGTAACAGGTTCCCTCCCAATCGAGGGGCAGACGAACATATGCAGTTTGACCACAAATAAAATAAGAATGACGTGAAGCTTTGAAAATAGATTTCCCACTGTCACTATACTTGACAATAGTAGTACAATCACTATGTCCTACATGTACAGAACCATAATTTCGGACACATAATTCACCTTTGACTGGCAGTACTGAAATAGCAGGTAAGTCTGGAGTAGTATCAGACTGAACATTCAGGACTATGAAATTCGAAGAATAGTTACCTAAATTATACACTTCATTTTCTAGATCTAAACCTGTTCTGTGGGGGAGACCTTGCTTGTCTGGGAAACATGTACTGTTAAGAAAAGACATATCTGTTGAGGATGACGTTAACGTGGACCATGCTCCACACGAACCATTATGTAAAAATGGATAAGGAAAAAGTGGCAGAACTCCCTTCGGTGTCTGGAAAGGGGGGAGTCGACCACACACCCAACAATTAGTGGCATTGCTGGTCTGGTGTGAGTAATGTAACATGCGGATAAAGGAATTATTTCGCATAGCGAGGCGGTAAGAGAGTTCATGGGGAGGTAGGTCACTAAACATGTGCTCTACAGTAGCATTAGAAGACATATTTACATGAGGAACTGGAAGATACAGGTAAAATGCATAACTGGTGCAGGAAATCATAATGCTGAGAAATAATATGAAACTTAGAAAAACGATACATCGGATTGAGTTTTGACTGACTCTCTCACTATGGGGGTCTATTTTATACATGTCAGAAACAGTCTAACCGTTTCACCTAGGGGAGGACTTAGACAATCAAACTGACTGACTTATTTTACTAGACCGAAGTTTTAACTTATACTCCTGTTGCGGAGTTTTCTCTAACAGGGGGGGTGTAGTAACATTGTCTTTTGCGGGACAGTCCTTAAAAATGGTGCTTTGGCAATCCTTCAAATCCTGGGAAATGTTCTTTAAGACGGGTTTCAGTCCATAAAACTTTTTTATATGAGAAAGGTGCACCCAGCCTTTGCGACCTTCCAACTTCACGGCTGTACGGGTGGTGAGGAGGACCTGTCGGGGCTCCTTCCAGCGAGGCTCCAGCGGACTTGATCTGTCAAAATTCCTCACCAACACCATGGATCCTGGAACGATTTCATGCGGTGCCACCTCGGTATTGTCTGGAAATGCGGCGGCAACCTGTGAACGACATGAGTTGAGGGCAGACATCAAGGAAGCTAGGTAATCTGTCAGCATATTACTTGAAACATCGGTAATACTTCGGGGTCTAGGAGTACCCCACATATTTGGGGGGCGGCCGAATACGACCTCATACGGGGACAGACCTGATCTGGAATGTGCGACCATGCGCATATAAAATAAAGCAACTGGTAGAGCTACCAGCCAGTCCACACCTTTTTCTTTGCATACTTTGGCGATACGGATTTTCAGAGTCTGATTATGTCTCTCTACGAGACCGGCTGCTTCAGGATGGCGTACACAATGAAACTTCCACTGGTACCCTAACAACAGGGAAACGTGCTTCATGAGTTCAGATGAGAATGGCTGACCGTTATCAGAATATACGACTCTAGGGAGTCCATAACGGGGGAAGAACTCACGAACCAACTGCTTGGCAGTGGTCGCGGCTGTGTAATCTGGGACTGGATATGCTTCTGTCCACCTGGACAAAGCGCATACAACTACAAGGACATACTTGAAACCTCGACATCGCTCCATCTGAATATAATCCATCTGGAGGACTTCAAAAGGGTGGTCAGGGGGCTGGAATCCACCTTGTTCCACCGGGACACTTTTACCTGGATTAAACTGACAACATATCATACAGGTACGGACTTTCTGCTTGGCTGCAGCTCGTAAATGTTTGTTGAACCAAATATTCTGGATACTGTCTAACATAGCTTTTTCTCCTAAATGTGCTGGACTATGTGCGGTATTAATAATGACTTGAACCATAGAGTCGGGGAGAAACCATGTGGCTCTACCCTTCGTTAACCATCCTTGATCTGTCTGGACCCCTCCTTGTTCGGACCATTTCTTAATTTCTTCGGGAGTAGCATGTAACTGTATGTCTATGACATCTTGAGTAGGGTCCTTAACTGTCATACATGTAGTCGGATCTGGAGTATGTGTCTGATTAACTGGAATGTCTGGAGTCTGTGCTGTAAGCTTGGCTGTGCGATCTGCTAGATCATTACCTTGGGAAATAATGTCAGTAACTTTCGTATGTGCTTTGCATTTCATGATAGCGATAGATGTCGGTAAGTGTATGGCATCTAACAGAGCTTGAATAAGGAGACCATGCTGAATCTTGGTTCCATGAGAAGTCATGAAACCTCTCTCCTGCCAGAGCACTCCGAAGTCGTGTACGACTCCAAATGCGTAACGTGAATCCGTGTAGACATTAACTTTCAAGTTCTTGGCGTGTATGCAGGCTTGTGTCAGAGCAACTAGCTCTGCTGCTTGAGCGGACAGGGTGTCAATACGGTATGTCTCAATAACTTCAGTGTCAGTAGTCACTGCATACGCGGCGACTAGTTCTCCTGTACTAGTTCTCATGCATGAACCATCCACATAAAGTGTCAGGTCGGGATCTGGTAACGGAGTATCTGTCAGATCTTGTCTTGGCTTTGTCGTAATGTTAACTACTTCCACGCAATCATGTGTGGCTGGATTTGAATTAACTGATGGTAACAGTGTAGCAGGATTAAGGATGTTGCAGCGTCTGATTTCTATGTGTGGCTGGAATAATGTCAATTCATAACCTGTTAAACGTGCAATTGTCAAGTGCTGAGTTTGTGTTCGGTTCAAAAGAACTTCCACAGAGTGTGGAACTTGTACTGTCAAGGTATGTCCTAAGACTATGGAATCACTTTGCCTGATAGCTAGTGCTGTGGCTGCAACTGACTTGAGGCACGCAGGCAGAGCCTGGGCTACAGGATCTAATGTGCTCGAAAAATAAGCACATGGCTTGTATTGTCCTGCTTGATCTTGTGTGAGAACAGATAATGCTGTACCTTCGCGTTCAGTGACGAAAAGTGTAAAAGGCTTACTGTAGTTCGGTGTCGCTAGAACTGGAGCTTGGCATAAGGCTTTCTTTAACTCATTGAAACTAAGTGTATGTTCAGATGTCCAAGGGAGAACAGTCGATACGGCTGCCTCCTGTGTCGTTAACTGTATCAGTGGTTTGGCTAGAAATGCATACTGAGGAATCCATTGTCTGCAGTAAGAAGTAAGGCCGATAAAAGCACGTACCTCCTTCTGGGTCTTGGGCTGAGGAAGACTCGCTATTAACTGGATACGGTCTGGTGTCAACTGCCTACCCCTCTTGGACAGTAAGTGTCCTAAGTATACCACTTGCTGGACACAGAATTGAAGCTTAGAAGGGGACACCTTGTGCCCCATCTCGGCTAGGAAATACAAGACTGTAAGGGATGCTTGCTCGCAAGCACGTTCAGAACGGGCTGTGATCAGTAGATCATCGACATACTGGAGCAGGGCAGTGTCAGTTGGCATGTGAATGTTGTCTAGTTGTCTCTTAAGTGCTTGACTGTAAATACTAGGACTTTCTGTGAAACCTTGAGGAGCTCGTGTGAATTTATAGCTCCTTCCATTTAAACAAAATCCGAAAAGGAACTGGCTGTCTGGATGAATGGGAACACTAAAAAACGCGTTCTTGAGGTCGATTACAGTAAAGAACGTGGCTTCGGAATCAATGGCTGTTAATAGGGAAGAGATGTCTGGGACAACTGGGTACTGCGGAATAATACATTTATTAAGCTCTCGTAGGTCAATCACTAATCGATATACTGGGGGTGCATTTGGATCAGTACGTTTCATGACTGGAATGATCGGAGAATTGCATACATTGGAGTCAGTTTCTACAACCACTTCTTGAGCAGTAAGCTCGTCAATAATTTTGGATAAGGCTGCTACAGCCTCAGGTGGCAATCTGTACTGTCTGATTCGTGGTAACACTACACCTGGCTTGAGAGTCACACGATAGGGTGTGATTTGCATGTAACCTACATCAGTTGGACCTTGCGCCCATAAGTGCTGTGGAACATTAGACAGTCTTGAATCAAAATCTCGTAATACATAGTGACCCTTAAAGTTACGTAGGAACAATCGTATTCCCTCTGGGGAACAGCATATAACTGCACCTAACTCTTTCAGTGTCTTAATGCCTAATAGATTTTCTGGACATGACTTAGTAAGTAACAGATCAGTAGTGCGGGACAATGGACCTACTTCTAGAGAAACTGGCTTTGAGATCTCATTTACGATAGGCTTTCCTGAAAATCCAAGGGAAACATTTCTTGAGCCTGAGAGCGGAGCCCCTGGAACTTCGGCGTGACTAATTGTGGTCCTACTTGCCCCTGTATCAATCAAAAACTTTCTGTCTTTCCCTAATACTTGACTATGAACATAGGGACCTTCTTGATCTACAGGTATCTCGATGAGAGGCAAGCCTACCTCCCTCTCTAGGCTGTTTCATGAATACTGTTGGTACTCTGGATACTCAGACTGTGCATACTGGTACATCTGCTGTGTGACATGCTGTGTTGCAGCGATAGGCTGCGGTGCTGTAACTGTCTGTGGTGCATTCTGTAACTGAGGAGTCTGTGAAACTTGTTCTTGTCTAGGCGGACGTGGTCTTTCTTTAGTCTTACCAGTAGCTATGTTGTGTTTCAGAACTGCACACTCGTTTATAAAATGACCTGGCTGTTTACAATAATTGCAATTCCCTTTAACGGGAGCTGCAGGATGACTGGCTTGATTCGGACCCCTCTTCTGACTGTCTTGAGGAACAGATTGTGCAACTAGTACTTTCATTTTCGTGTCTTTCATACGTTTTCTTTCATGTTCTTGCTCTTCTCTGATTCTATTCTGGTGGTATTGGAGCATCTGCAACATCTGGGACGGGGTATTAGCTTGCCAGGTACTTTCGACTTTCAGAACTCGATTTTTAATTGGTGAACTTGAATTCTCGACTAATTTAGTAACAAAAAGGTGAGGGTATGACTCACTACTTGTCTTGAGGCCACTGTTGATGCTAAAACATTTCTCGAATCTAGAATAAAAATCACTAATATCTTCGTCTTGTTTCTGTTTACAGGCTGAGATTGCATCCCAGTCTTCCTTTTTAGTTGTTAATAATCTGGGTAAAACTTGAATCAATAATTCAGGTAATTCTTTACATTTCGCTCCAAGACCGGTACCTGGTACTCGTGCCTTATCTTCAGCTTCTAGGACTGCCCAATCGATGTTTTTCTCTCCCACCTCCCAGTCTTTTTCCTTGAGCTTTTCATACACCCCTGCGGGCAACAGAACCTTTAACATTTTAATTATATCTGGATACGTGTATTCTCCCATACGGAGCATGTCTTTTAATTCTCTATGGAACCCTGCTGGATCTTTATCATGACAGGGAATTAATTTCTTCATCTCCAGAAGTTCCATCTTTGTGATCGGAGTGTATACAAACACTCTCTGCATTTCGCCACCCGTTCCTCTAACTGGGTGGACTTCTCGTAACGGATTCTGTCTGTCTATGTAAAATGGTTTACTTTCTGGGGGTGAGACATGAACAAAATGCGGGTTCAGAAACGTTCTATATTTGTGGCGCTGTTCTAGAATGACACTAATTAAATCGGTACCTAGACCTCTCCATCTATACTGGAGTAACTCGTTCAGGATATCATGTAACGGACCTGGATCAGAATGTTGACCCTCATACAGAGTAATGAGGTGCTGAATCATATACATACCCACCAGTCGTTGCTCGGCTGGGGGCATTTTCAGAAACATTTGTGCCACTATTTCGTCTGGAAAAGTGGTAGAATCAGTAATCCATCGGACTGCTGATCGGGCTAGTTCTTGTTCATGCATAGTACTTAACTCACTGTAACCGATTCGTGATTTCAGAATGTGATCGGTAGCTTGAAATACTTGTTCTAGAGAACCTTGGTCTGGTACTGGATGATGGAACGTAGACTTGGGTTCTAGACGTAAATGGCGATCTGGAAATCTAGGTTGTCCTACATACGCTATTCTGGCGGAATTCTCGTCGTCTAACTCTTCAGTATCAGAGTTACTTTCTTTCTCGTTTACTTGTGCTGCTTTACGTTGTTCGTGTAACTTTATTATTTCTTTACGGATTTTCTTGTACATACTCTCCATAGCACCGATAGTCTTGTGCTTACCCTCGGCTATACTATTACTCCACTTCATCAGGGCTTTCATTTCGGCCTGATTTTTGGACGGGTAATCTTGTTCTCTTATTAGACAATTAATCAGAAACTTTAATATCATGAGCTGGGTCTCAGCTTTCCTTTGGGACATGACATCACTAATACTTTCTGGATCTTCCCCTGTACGGATGAAACAATATATTCTGTCTAGATCTTCCTTCATATCTGGTAGGGTGACTAGATACTCGGCCACATTTCTTACGCGTAATGAATATAAAACCATATCATCTTCGCCTGGGACTGGGTCATAGCAGCATTCGGCAAGGGATTTTCTTATTTCTGCAACAGACAGTCTGGGCGTACGTTGTGACGCTTGCATATGTAATTCGGCTGCCGTTAAACGCTTATGTGGCGGCGGGGTTCGAGGAGGACCTCCTCCTGCGGCCCCTAGACTAGAATCATCAACTGATGCTTTTCGTCCTGGCAGGGTGGGAAATTGGAAAGCGGGCTGGACTTGTATGGCGGGCTGGACCGGGGGGACCGTAGCAGGTGCTGCAAAGGGTGCCCCGGTGTCTGGAGGAACGGGAAGTGCCTGATTTACAGGGACTGGTGGAGCGGGAACAGGATTTGCATATTCTGGGACTGTGTCGTCCAAATAGGACGAGATGAAAATATCAGCTGCGGTTGGTTTGTGACGTAACTTGATCGGAACTAGTGGTGGCGGAAAATTACTGGATGCCTCCGGGGTCGCTTTTGGCAAGCCCTCGGCAAGAAGAGGATACATACCCTTGATGAGGGCATTCCTCTGTCTGTCTGACTGTTCGGCTTTGACTTGTTCACCTATCTCGATTAGTTCTTTTTCTTGTGCTCGTTCCGAGGATTCTCTACTTAATTCTGACTTTCTGATTTCTTTTTCGGTTCTTTTATGAGCTTCTTTACGCCATAGCTCGATGGCATCTTTCTGTGATTGTCTGGCTTTCTTTTTCCATAATGCCTCTTCTACTCGCATGATGCACTCGGCATCCCATGTACCCGATACGGGCCATCTATACTTCTCTTCTAACTGTTTTGTATACTCTACCCATAAATCTAGATATAGTATGGCACTTATGCCATGCTTCTGATACATAAAATGACCTGGACTGTCCCTAGGCGGGACAGGAACTGCTTCCTCTAACAAACCCTTTCTAGTTTTTAACTGACGTAATTTTGAAAACAGCGGCATGACTGAACTATAATCTGGACACAATACAATACACAATAAACACGAAAATCACTTCTCACTCATACCACAACATCAAGATACATGAAGAACATTATGAATAACAGTTCGAACAGAATACTACCTGGAATACGGAACACAGAATATATGACTTTATATGAATTTTCTCGAGAACAGAACTGACTGGAACAGAAACTAGATGCACTGCTGAAACAGTACGAAACTCACCGGTCTCATAAAGAGACACGTCAGGACCCGCATCCACCGAAGTGGACACTTCGTTTGTGTGTCTGGGTACCACCAACCCACGGACCAGAGTCAATTAGATTGACCCTGTCTAGATACTACCCCAGTAATGGTACTCACCGGGCAGCAAGAACGGAAGGCCTCGGACTGGACTGGACTGCTTCGACGACGGACAACGAACTTCGGACTTAAGTTACGGGTGGACCTCCGGATACCTCGGACCTTGGACTCTTGGCTTGGGCTCTGGTCGGGACTCGCCGCATTCCTCCACCGCCTCGTCTGGATGCTGGACCGCCTCCTCCGTCTCCTCCGTGGGCCTGAGGGATACTTGAAGCAGAAATATCTGCACGTGCACGGTATGGTTCCGTCACGGCTGCAGAGGGTCAGGGGGCCGGCGTGGCTTCACCGGCGCGTGGGGAAAGGGCAAGTCCCTGTTCGGGCGCCATTATGTGGTAAATAAATAAATAATACCCTATTTTTGAATGTATAAATGAATAACAGATAGCTCAATAAATAAGAGTCAAGATTCGAGGTAGTAGGAGTTTCGCAGGTTTATTACAGCATAAAGGACAGGAACAGGACAACCTGCATAGGAATAGGATGGCAGGGCCCAGCAGCTGCCGGGGCTGGATCTGGGATGAGCGCGCTAGCATTTAATAACAATACACAAGCATATATAGTAAAACAGTTGCATTACAGTACATATGATAGGCGGAGCAGTGGGTGGAGCAAAGGGTGTGACGCGTAGCAGTCGCGAAAGATAAGGGTGAAAGTGGGTGTAACAGGGCGTATACATAGACATGTGATGCAAACGTAACAGAATATGTCATGAATGGGGCGGAAACCATGGAGGGGGCTACCTGAGGAGCCGGGACCTCTAACCTGGTGGTGCGCGCAAGCTGGCAATGACGTATCACTAGGAGAAACTGGGGGCTATGAACTCTGTGCTAGGAGCAGAGACTGAAGTCTGGAGAGTCAGGGCGACATGTACCTAAGCAGTATCTAGTATCTGATGTTTAGAGAACATGTTGATATAAACTAGAAGTCAGGAGGGGAAAGGCTAACTTGATTCTAAGACTGGACCATGCATTATTCTACATGTAGTGCGTGATGAAGAATACGAAATGACCATTAAATACAGTATTTCTCTAACGTGGAGACGTGAAGGCTAGACAATGACGGAAACTATCGATGCGATTCAGTAGCTTTAGGAATGCAGAGAAGGAGGACTGAACTGATAACTGGAATCATAACATATTCTTGGCAGACTCAGAGGCAGAGCCAGGCTGAACCGGGCACTGCGAGGCAGGAAGTAAGTGAAGGGTCGAGGATACAGGTGGGGGCTGTATCGCTCCTCAGCGAGGGCTCAGGAGACAGGAGCTGAATCTGGTGTCCAGGCCCTTTTGAGGCCTAGAAACGGGGACTTTACAATGAAATAACGTGCACACTGAGAGACGTGGCAACGTAGCTTTACATAGGCCTGATATTCGTAGTATTCACGAGGACTGGAAACTGACATACTAGAGGTGGACACAACTATAATTGCGTCTTGAATCGAACATAGGGAATACATATGCATATTAATCATGCACACATAACATATGATGGATGACACGTAGGGACACAGAACATGGCAGAATTTACTTTTCCACAGGCTGGCTTACTATATGGTGCACACTTATTTAAGTGAAGCACCCTGCACTAATCCAGAAAAACCCTTATGGTGATTTTAGTGAAAGATCTCTAAGGGGTAGCTGTGGAGAGCAGCCTACAGGCTTAGTCCAGAAAGAATGTTAAGCAACTTGTTTTACCAGAACTAATCATGTAGTGTAGGTTAAAAGTAAAAGAACCACACAGTGTAGTTATAAAAAATGTAATATTTATTATACACACTCACTAACATGTTAGTATATCTGTTACCCGGAGATATCAACACAATACACACAATATTTCAAAAGTAGAACAGGTAAGTAGCACAAATTCACAATGGTCTCCAGGGGGAGACCAAACCATTACTAAGAAAGTGGAATGCGAACTGCGACTGAAGTCGACACTTGATCCAGAAGACTCAGAAGAGCTGGGGACTCAAGGAACCACCCAAGGTAAGTACCCAAGAACCCCACGGAGGCCGTGTGCTGAGTGGAAATACAGCTGCATATTCAATGCAAGTCAACGGGGAAGTCGCTGTTGAAGGACCCTTCCCAGAGAACCCTGAGGAAACCCCGTGGAAGATAGAAGGCTGGAGAGTCACCCCACCCGAGGATACCCCAGGAACCAGGATACCTATGTTATGTTATGTTAGAAGCATTTGTAAAGCGCAAATGTTACCCAAGGGTGTCCTGGCGCTAGCTACAGTCCTCCAATATAGCATAGATTTAAAACCAGGGTTATACTTTTTTATAAGCCAAGTTTTCAAGGTCTTCCTGAACGCCAGTAAGTCCATAATACTACTTAGCTGGAAAGGGAGGTCATGCCAAGCCTTGGCCGCACCAGCCACAAAACTTCTGCCTCCCCAGCTGGCTTTTTTTATAAGCGGTACTGACACCAATTTTGCTCCAAGGGAGCGAAGTGGTCTTTTAGGCACATACCACTGGAATTGCCACTTCAGATGGTCGGGACCTAACCCTTGAAGTGCTTTATGAACCATACAAAGAGATTTAAACTGTACTCATTTCTTAACAGGCAACCAATGAAGTTTTCTGATCTCCCCGGAGATCGAAGCAAAACCAGTCTGTAGGCCGCATTCTGCAATAATTGGAGTCCATGCAGAAAACGACCCTGAATACTCAGATATAGACTATTACAATAGTCTAGCCTTGATGTAGTAAGTGCTGTAATGACTGTTCGTTGACTGCCCTTTGGAAGAAAACGATTCATAAAAGGGGGTGGTGATGGACAGAGTATCTGAATTAAGCAGAACACTCCTACCCAGTCAAAAGATCGGGGCTTGATCCATCACCGTTTTTTAGCTCACTGCACCATCCCAGTTCAGAACCTGGCTACATGCAAATTAGTCTGACCCTGGCCCAGTGCATCATGGGAACAGGGCAGACCAAACTACCAAGCCAATTCTTTACTGGAAAGGAAATAAGCTTCCGGGGACCGGTTTCTGGCATCACAGCCATCTTCGGCCCGGCTTGCTTGAATCCTGATGGTGCAGTGAGCAAGGGACTCACATCTGAGTATACCCTTCCACACTTGTGGTGGCCAAAACGATTCATAAAAGGGGGTGGTGATGGACAGAGTATCTGAATTAAGCAGAACACTCCTACCCAGTCAAAAGATCAGGGCTTGATCCATCACCGTTTTTTAGCTCACTGCACCATCCCAGTTCAGAACCTGGCTACATGCAAATTAGTCTGACCCTGGCCCAGTGCATCATGGGAACAGGGCAGACCAAACTACCAAGCCAATTCTTTAGTGGAAAGGAAATAAGCTTCCGGGGACCGGTTTCTGGCATTACAGCCGTCTTCGGCCCGGCTTGCTTGAATCCTGATGGTGTAGTGAGCAAGGGACTCACATCTGAGTATACCCTTCCACACTTGTGGTGGCCAAAACGATTCATAAAAGGGGGTGGTGATGGACAGAGTATCTGAATTAAGCAGAACACTCCTACCCAGTCAAAAGATCAGGGCTTGATCCATCACCGTTTTTTAGCTCACTGCACCATCCCAGTTCAGAACCTGGCTACATGCAAATTAGTCTGACCCTGGCCCAGTGCATCAGGGGAACAGGGCAGACCAAACTACCAAGCCAATTCTTTACTGGAAAGGAAATAAGCTTCCGGGGACCGGTTTCTGGCATTACAGCCGTCTTCGGCCCGGCTTGCTTGAGTCCTGATGGTGCAGTGAGCAAGGGACTCACATCTGAGTATACCCTTCCACACTTGTGGTGGCCAAAACGATTCATAAAAGGGGGTGGTGAAGGACAGAGTATCTGAATTAAGCAGAACACTCCTACCCAGTCAAAAGATCAGGGCTTGATCCATCACCGTTTTTAGCTCACTGCACCATCCAAGTTCAGAACCTGGCTACATGCAAATTAGTCTGACCCTGGCCCAGTGCATCATGGGAACAGGGCAGACCAAACTACCAAGCCAATTCTTTACTGGAAAGGAAATAAGCTTCCGGGGACCGGTTTCTGGCATTACAGCCGTCTTCGGCCCAGCTTGCTTGAATCCTGATGGTGCAGTGAGCAAGGGACTCACATCTGAGTATACCCTTCCACACTTGTGGTGGCCAGAACGATTCATAAAAGGGGGTGGTGATGGACAGAGTATCTGAATTAAGCAGAACACTCCTACCCAGTCAAAAGATCAGGGCTTGATCCATCACCGTTTTTTAGCTCACTGCACCATCCCAGTTCAGAACCTGGCTCCATGCAAATTAGTCTGACCCTGGCCCAGTGCATCATGGGAACAGGGCAGACCAAACTACCAAGCCAATTCTTTACTGGAAAGGAAATAAGCTTCCGGGGACCGGTTTCTGGCATTACAGCCGTCTTCAGCCCGGCTTGCTTGAATCCTGATGGTGCAGTGAGCAAGGGACTCACATCTGAGTATACCCTTCCACACTTGTGGTGGCCAAAACGATTCATAAAAGGGGGTGGTGATGGACAGAGTATTTGAATTAAGCAGAACACTCCTACCCAGTCAAAAGATCAGGGCTTGCTCCATCACCGTTTTTTAGCTCACTGCACCATCCCAGTTCAGAACCTGGCTACATGCAAATTAGTCTGACCCTGGCCCAGTGCATCATGGGAACAGGGCAGACCAAACTACCAAGCCAATTCTTTACTGGAAAGGAAATAAGCTTCCGGGGACCGGTTTCTGGCATTACAGCCGTCTTCGGCCCGGCTTGCTTGAATCCTGATGGTGCAGGGAGCAAGGGACTCACATCTGAGTATACCCTTCCACACTTGTGGTGGCCAAAACGATTCATAAAAGGGGGTGGTGATGGACAGAGTATCTGAATTAAGCAGAACACTCCTACCCAGTCAAAACATCAGGGCTTGATCCATCACCGTTTTTTAGCTCACTGCACCATCCCAGTTCAGAACCTGGCTACATGCAAATTAGTCTGACCCTGGCCCAGTGCATCATGGGAACAGGGCAGACCAAACTACCAAGCCAATTCTTTACTGGAAAGGCAATAAGCTTCCGGGGACCGGTTTCTGGCATTACAGCCGTCTTCGGCCCACCTTGTTTGAATCCTGATGGTGCAGTGAGCAACGGACTCACATCTGAGTATACCCTTCCACACTTGTGGTGGCCAAAACGATTCATAAAAGGGGGTGGTGATGGACAGAGTATCTGAATTAAGCAGAACACTCCTACCCAGTCAAAAGATCAGGGCTTGATCCATCACCGTTTTTTAGCTCACTGCACCATCCCAGTTCAGAACCTGGCTACATGCAAATTAGTCTGACCCTGGCCCAGTGCATCATGGGAACAGGGCAGACCAAACTACCAAGCCAATTCTTTACTGGAAAGGAAATAAGCTTCCGGGGACCGGTTTCTGGCATTACAGCCATCTTCGGCCCGGCTTGCTTGAATCCTGATGGTGCAGTGAGCAAGGGACTCACATCTGAGTATACCCTTCCACACTTGTGGTGGCTAAAACGATTCATAAAAGGGGGTGGTGATGGACAGAGTATCTGAAGACGGCTGTAATGCCAGAAACCGGTCCCCGGAAGCTTATTTCCTTTCCAATGAAGAATTGGCTTGGTAGTTTGGTCTGCCCTGTTCCCATGATGCACTGGGCCAGGGACAGACTAATTTGCATATAGCCAGGTTCTGAACTGGGATGGTGCTGTGAGCTAAAAAACGGTGATGAATCAAGCCCTGATCTGTTGACTGGGTAGGAGTGTTCTGATTAACTCAGATACTCTGTCCATCACCACCCCCTTTTTGTAATTATTTTGGCCACCATGAGTGTGGAAGGGTTTGCTCAGACATGAGTCCCTTGCTCATTGCACCATCAGGATTCAAGCAAGCCGGGCCGAAGACGGCTGTAATACCAGAAACCGGTCCCCGGAAGCTTATTTCGTTTCCAGTGAAGAATTGGCTTGGTAGTTTGGTCTGCCCTGTTCCCATGATGCACTGGGCCAGGGACAGACTAATTTGCATATAGCCAAGTTCTGAACTGGGATGGTGCAGTGAGCTAAAAAACGGTGATGGATCAAGCCCTGATCTGTTGACTGGGTAGGAGTGTTCTGATTAACTCAGATACTCTGTCCATCACCAACCCCTTTTTGTAATTATTTTGGCCACCATGAGTGTGGAAGGGTATGCTCAGACATGAGTCCCTTGCTCATTGCACGATCAGGATTCAAGCAAGCCGCGCCGAAGACGGCTGTAATGCCAGAAACCGGTCCCCGGAAGCTTATTTCCTTTCCAGTGAAGAATTGGCTTGGTAGTTTGGTCTGCCCTGTTCCCATAATGCACTGGGCCAGGGACAGACTAATTTGCATATAGCCAGGTTCTGAACTGGGATGGTGCAGTGAGCTAAAAAACGGTGATGGATCAAGCCCTGATCTGTTGACTGGGTAGGAGTGTTCTGATTAACTCAGATACTCTGTCCATCACCACCCCCTTTTTGTAATTACTTTGGAAGAAAAGGCAATATTTTCTCAGAACATACGACGTGGCCGATGTCATGGAATTCACTTGGTCACCAACGTTGAGTTTGTCATCGATAAAGACTCCCAAGGTTTTTTACTTTCCTAGTGGGGGTCGGGAGAGAGCCCAATGTATCCAGTCACCAGCTTAGGGCCCAAAAATTAGGGTCAGTGCCGAACAGGATGACCTCTGTCTTACTAGAGTTAAGTTTCAAACAGTTTAGAGACATCCAATTTCCTACAGCATCCATACAGTCGTGGAATCGTTTTGCTGTCCCCCTATCCTGCCCAGGTAGCAAGGACACAACGATATGCGTGTCGTCAGCATACGACGTGAAGCAAACACCAAAGGATTCAATCAGGGGAGCCAAGGATAGCACATAAATATTAAAAAGTGTAGGGCTCAAAGACTCCACAAGGGAGCGAAAAAGACTTGGAACAAAATTCCCCAAGTGAGACAGTTTGCACTCTGTCTGAGAGGAAGGACTTCAAAAGTTGCCATGCTTTCCCCTGGACTCCACACTCCTGCAACAAGTTCAACAACAGGTCATGATGGACCATATCAAAGGCTGCGGAGAGGTCCAGCATAATCATAGGGGCCTTACCTCCCCGGTCTAGAACTGCCCTAATCTCCTCCGTGGATTTCAAGAGGGAAGACTCAGTGCTGTGTCCCTCTCTAAACCCATATTGTGTGGGATCCAGCACTTGCACATTCATTCTTTTCTCTACCAGTTTGGCCGGGAGAGGAAGTTGCGATATAGGGGGAAAGCTATTCAGGTCTTTGGGGTCCAGATTGGGCTTCTTAAGCAGGGGTAGAATTGATGCAGATTTCCAAGCTTTAGCAAAATACCCTTCTGTAAACAATGCATTAAAAATAGAGGTAAGAGTCATGGCAATAGGTTCCGGGGCCAGTTTCAGTACATCAACTTCACATGGATCGTAAGGAGAACCTGATGTAGCTGTCAAATCAAATCAAAATAAGCTTTATTCAATTTTAGAAGTATAAAATCACAAAAGAGCCAATACAGATAAAAACATGTTAAAATATTCTTTGCTAAAAATACAATTGAACTGAACTACCATATCTTGTTCATTTGTTATAAAAGCTAGTCTACTTTTTAGGAGGGCTGAACACTAATGCTTTTCCCCACTCTCAATATGCTCTTTAAATAACCAATCATAACTCCAATGCAGTAATCGCTTTCCAGTAATTGCAAGTATAACAGAGCCGGTTGACATTGTCTCCATCCCCCCCTCCTTAACAGAGGCAGAATCCATCTTGATCTTTCAATAGTCTAAAATTTACAAAATACATTACATGAATATTGGATTGTGGGGATATATCATCACAGGGACAACAGCATAATTCTCTGGACCAGTTATTAATCTCTGGATAGCTAATTAATCGGTAAAAAGTCCCAAATTTAAAACGAGTTAAAACATACCTATCATACCCCCTAAGCATCTCGATAGGTATGGTTGCATGTCATAGGTTGATAAAATCAGTTGATGCTGGGTAACTGTGGGTTTTTTCATCGCCAGTGCAAGTCTGATTGTCTCTACATGGGACATACATATAGCTTTAAATTATTTCCGGGAGATGGAGTTCATTGTCTCTGGGCAGGTATATTAAGCTAAATGGCCAAGATCATTCAAGAAGTTCTTTACATAATTCAACCAAGGAATCTTGGTAACATAGTCCAACTTCATCGAGTCTTTAATTATTTCCAGATTGAGACCTGTGCTACCAGCGGTCCAAATCCTGTGCCAAAGTAGCACTGGTTGTATTTTAATAACATCTGTAATGTACGATATACCCAGCTCGCGATGACAATTAAACACAGGGGAATTGGCAGGTAATGCTAAAATAAACCTTAAAAAGGCATTTTCAACATATTGAATAGGGGCAGGATCATGAAAACCCCAAACTCCTGCCCCATAGATAGCAATACTTACACATTTTGCCTGCTAAATCTTGAGGAGAATCCCTGGGGCCTTTTGCCCTTTTTAAAAAAAAAAATTACCAGGGCCACAGTCAACTTCATACAAAAGGCTTTGACTCTTGATCGCTTGACTCCAAGAACCAGTGCGATGAAATAGGACACCCATAAACGAGAACGTATTTGTGGATACCACCCTGCTTTCCCCAAGTCCTCAGTTTCTGTTTTCCCCTCCCACAAGTCATGACAAAGGTTTTTTGGGCATTCAATTTTAATCCCGGATTGTCCATAAAACTGGTGTAAGAGGCAAGGGCTTTTTGTAGACCTAACTGTGGGCGGGCCATGAGCACTGCGTCGTCTGCGTAGAAAAGGGAGACTATCGGGCGCTTATTGATGTACGGTGGCTCCCTTGCCTTTCCCACCAATTCCTGTTCCAGGGTTTTGTTATAGAGAGTGAACAGGAATGGCACCAGGACACAGCCCTGCCTAACACCCCTCTCTACATCAAACAACGCAGTGCATTCTCCTTTGGTTCCATATAGAACCTTGGCCGTTGCCCCAGTATAAAATTGTCTCAATAACTGTACCAGAACTGGATCGATCTTTAAATCATTCAGGATATTCAACAATTTACTGTGTATAACACAGTCAAAAGCTGCTGTAAGGTCTGCAAATGTCAAATAAAATGTTCCTGCTTTTGCCTGGGTATATTTCCCAATTAGGATATTGCGATTAAGTACCTGTTCATTAGTTCCTAGCCCCTGCTTAAAGCGGTAGTGGACATCGCTTAGGATGTTATTTTCCTCTGTCCATACTTGCAACCGTTCCAGAACAATCCTTCCTGCTACCTTCATCAGCGAATTCAATAAAGATCTCGTCAGTAGCAGGCAGGATTTCCCCGTTCCCCTTTTTTAAAGATCGGTACAATTATTGATTCCGACCAAGTTTTTATAAAACCTTTCGCACAGCAGGCCTGAAGGACTCGTGTCATTAACAGGGTCCATAATGGAAGGTTTGATTTAAAAATATCAATTGGCACCCCGTCTGGGCCCTGGGGCCCCTCCACTCTTGCTTGCGTTTATAGCCAAGATGACCTCCTAGTGCGTGAGTTGGAAATCATTGAGTGAAGAGACTGACAAACCACCCCCTGTTGGTTTACACAAGCTTTTAGGCTTTCACTATCCTCTTGTAGCTTATGGACATTTGAGAAGAAGTCAACCCATTTCTTCTCGTCTATTGCCACCTCAATTGACGGGTCATTAGTCTTACCGAAAAACGGAGCATTCACTGCCCGCCAGAAAGAAGAGCTGTCCTTACTCATAGAGGCTTCGTGGAGTGTGACCCATGCAATCTCTTTTAACTCCTTCCTTCACGCTCTTCTTTCTTGTTTTTTTTAAATTAAAATATTGATTATTGAGTGCAGTATACATCAACACACAGCTCTTATTATGTAGTGACATGTTCTTAAATAACATAGTATTACATCACATAGTATATTATCATTCTCAGTGATATAGCTTTTAAGGGGGAGTCTCAGTCTTGACGATCATTCACATTACACTTCAATACTCTGTGAATTTGGAAATATGACATTCTGACATTACAAATTGCACTTTGCCATCTTACACTTTGTACAGACATTACTATTTAGTGCCTCCAGCCTACTCCTCATTAAATATCTGGCTTAACGACCATATATACAGCTATCCTTCTGCGTGTTCTTATACTCAATCGTCCGTCTGTGCATTTTGGAGATATTGCAGCAGAGGTTCTCAGTAATCCCTAGGCCTGGATGCTAGCGGTAGTTCTTCCGAATAGATCTCCAAGGTGTCCCTACGATACATCATATCTTTGAGCCAGTCCTTGAATCTAGGGGAACGTTTACTGCCCCACCTTATGGCTATGCGGCGCTTAGCTAATAGCGCTACCGCCAAGAGTTTCCTCCGTCTTACTGGTGCTATCTTAAACATACCCAGTAGGCATACTCGTGGTGCATTAGGTATCATCTCGGACAACATAGCTGTTAGTGCCCCTGTTACTTCCTCCCAATATTTGTGTATCTGCGGGCAGGCCCATGCGATATGCAGGAAGTCAGCCCCCAAAACCTCACACCTGTAGCATTTGTCAGTTGGTCGAAGGCCATATTTGTGTAATTGGATCGGAGTATAGTAAAATTGGTGTAGGAATTTAAAGCACACTATACGTATATTACAGTTTGGCGTCATCAGTTGCAGTTGAGTGCAGCTGTTATCCTAGTCTTGTTCGCTCATAGTGTCCCCCAGCATCAATTCCCATTTGCTAAGTGATTTATTAACTGCCCCTGTTAGCTCTGATTGTGACGTGTTGTACAAAAGATTGACCAGTTTCCTACGGCTAGGTGCAGTCAGTGGTGCTTGTACAGCTAACAATGTGGGTCGTTCTGCCGGGAATGAGTCATAATTCCTTCATCCCCATCTGTAAGCGCATGTGAGTAAACTGCTTAATTTGTGTGCTGTGCGCACTGAGCGATGGATCCTCACTCAGAATAAAACTACTGCGTGGGAACACATCTACCATAGTGGTCAATTTCATCTCAGCAATGAGCTGCAACATCTTTTTTTTCCTGCGTGACCGAAAGTTTCAGATGGTACGCGAGTGGAAGTGCCGGAGCATAGACGGGAGATTTCTAGGCCCGACTTGCCAGCATATGCCAGGCTCTCGAGGTACAGCGTACTGTTTGTATTCTGTCACTGTGGGTGAAAGACACAGGGTCCAAGATAAAAGCTGGCAGTGGTGTCGGATATACACTGTCCATCTCCACGCCACATGTGGAACATAAGCGTGCCGCTGCAGCCAATAATAAACATGCTGTGCCTGTGCACAATAATAGTATCATTTTAGATCTAGTGCACCAAAACCTCCTTTGTGGTACGGTTTTGTCAAAATATCCCAGCGTATTCTGGCTTGTTTCCCCGCCGATGTGAGCTTTTGCATTGCTGTCCTCATTTTCGTAAACAGCGCTTGTGTCAACCAAAGGATATTACTAAATAAATATAAAAATTTCGGCAGTACAATCATCTTTTGTAAAGCTATGCGGTCCGCTAGCGAGAGGGGCATCCGCGTCCATTTGTCTATCTGTTCTTCCAGCTGTGACATGGCTCTGCCATAATTTTCCCTCACCACCAGATCCGGATCTCTATGTACCCATATGCCCAGATATTTTACCGGGTCCGTGCGGCACTTCAGGGGATAGTCCAGAGTTGGTTCCGTTGTAACGGGTGTGAGCGGTATGACCAACCGACTTATCCCAGTTAATTTGTAGACCGGAAAAATACTCAAATCGGATATACTCCCTAACTAGCGCGTTTTTAAGTGTCTGTCCAGGTGTCGGGTAAATAGCACCATGTCGTCTGCATAAAGAGGGATGCCGATTGGGTGGAGGTGGAATTGTAGTGCTGCCTCTGAGTGTAACTGTTGAATCTTGCATGCCAGTGGTTCTACTATCAACGTAAACAGGATAGGGGAAAGCGGGCATTCCTGTCTCGTTCCACAACTTATACTAATGGCATCTGACGTGTGTCCATTTATTCTAACTCTGGTGCTGGGGCCTGTGTACAATATCTCTATGCATTTAAAAAATGTTTCAGGAAAGCCCATCCTACGTAGCACTGTTTGCATGTACACCCACTCAAAGGAATCAAAGGCTTTTGCCGCACCCAACAATGCAACCGCTGCTGGGGTGTCAGGGTCGAAATGGCGATATAGTGCAAAGATGGTGCGGAGGTTACGAGTGGTAGATCTATTGGGCACAAAGCCTGCCTGATCTGGCAGCACTAGTTTCTCCTGTAGGAGTTGTATTCTGGTTGCAAGTATCTTGGCTAAAATTTTAGCATCTATATTGATTAAAGATAACGGTTGGTACGAATCGCACCTTGTGGAGTCTTTGTCCAGTTTAGGAAGAGCTACCTGTAGGTCCTCTCTCAAGGAAGCGGGCAACTTACCATTGTCATATGCTTCCTCAAACATTGTATCGGCAGTTCGCTGTATGCTTTGTAAAATTCCCCAGGTAGCCCATCCAGGCCAGGTGCTTTGTTGTTCGGGAGGGAGCTTATTGCGTCCACTATTTCATCTTTTGTGATGTGGTGACTGAGGAATTTGCGATGGGTATCCGACAGCCACGCTATCACTACATCCTGCAGATATTGATCTATTTCTTGCGAGCCGGAAGTTATTTTGGTTCCATAAAGGTGGCTAAAATAATTTTTAAAGCAGTCCAAAATAGACGGGGTGCCACAGTGCGTGCAGTCCTCGTCATCTATCAGTTTCGTTATGTATGATTGGGTGGGTGCTGGTTTTATTTTACTTGACAAGGCTCGTCCCAGTCTGCTCCCCTCCCCATACCTACACGCTGCATATCTGCATGATTTGTATTTCAATTCATCAGCTGCATATCGTTGATAATCATCCATTTTTTCCCTTATCTGTTTCAGCATGGATGGGTTCTGTGTTTGTGTATGTTCCTCCTATAGGTGTGCAATGTCTCTCTCAATCGCTTTTATTTGCTGTTGTACATCCTTTAGGATACCAGCATGCTTACCAATGCAATGCCCTCTTATTGTAATTTTAAACGCTTCCCATAGCGTACTTGCGCTGTCTACTGACCCTGTGTTGAAATAGAGATAGTCCGTAATTGCTTGACGTAATTCACTGTAGAACACTGGATCTAAAAGAGTTTCTCCCCGCAGCGTCCATGTAAATTGTCTAGGTACATAAGTAGGGACTGCAAGTGTAAGACGGACTGGGGAGTGATCAGACAGTGTCTTAGGTAAATGTTCAATGTCCTTGGCCCACACACATGTGTCCTGGGTGACAAGCCAAAAGTCAATTCTGGACAAGTGTTATGCGTTGTGGACGTGCAAGTGCCCTCTCTATGTCCGTCATTCCGCATACGCCATATATCACTCATGGCATCCATTCCATCCCGCAGCACTCTAGCTGATCGTTTGCCATAGCGCTCATTACCTGTCGATCTATTCAAGGTCGGGTCAATACACGTATTGAAATCTCCCCCCATATGATCGTCGCCTTGGGCAAGTCTCTAAGTTTGGACAATATGGCTGCGTAGAAATCGGGGTCATTGTTGTTTGGGCCATAGGACGTCACTACCGTCAGTATTGTACCCCCGAAGTCTCCATGCACTATCACATACCGGCCATGGTCGTCTTTAAGTGTAGTGATTAGCTGAAAGGAAGTGCCTCGTCTAACCAGCAACATCACACTCCTAGCGTATGTGGAGAATGAAGATGCTATACAATAAGTCGCCCATCTCGTGCCCACTCTAACTTCTGTGTGTGGTGTAAGGTGTGTCTCCTGCACACAGGCGACGTCCACACCGTGCCTGTTTAAGTATGCCAGCACTCTTCGGATCTTCTGTGGGTATTGAAAACTGCACACGTCCCATGTCAGAAATGTCAGCTTGCGGGTTGGCGTACTATTGTCAGCCATCCCTATCTATTTTCCAATGTAGATCCTCCACCCTCTTGAATGCCATGTGTGTTATGAAAACTTTACATGTGTGTGTATGCAACGCAGACTGGACATTTTCTATAATTTCCTATCCCTCACCCTCAACCCACTCCGCATGGTCCCGTTCAATGGAGCCAGTCCCAGAAGTCCATTCTGTCGATCCCACCACTCTTCCTCCCCCCCAGTAACAACAGCAAAAAATAATAAAAGAAAGATCAAAAGAAAAAAACATGAATAAAATGTTGTGGTTCACACTGAGGGGTTTGAGCTGCCACCCCGTTTCTTGTGGAATTATCCACATGGGTAAATGCCCAATAACTATCATATAAGATGCTAAACATAACTCTATACATTGATAGATATAGTCCAATGAGTTTGCGACTCATTGCGAGCCGGCCCTCCATAAACCAAGCTATCCCAGAAAGTAGGTACATAAGTATACATCAAAAAATTAAGTCTCATTTTAGGATGTAAATCAGAAATAGAAAAACTTGTCTTCCGACTTCTCTGTTCCTGGGTAACGATTCTGCACTGTGAACCAGCTCAAGTATTCAACAAGTCCGTGTTGAGGCAAGCAGAGGAATACGCACAGCAGTGCGCGGGATAGCAGTCCTAGCGCTCCTGTCATGTTCTCTATAGGTTGAAAGGCCAGTGACCCTGATCAATCAGCATTTCTTGGATATCTGCTCTACAGTTCAAGTCCTACTGTTGCACTCTTGGTAAAGCGTTGGTTGCAGTCACAGCGCCCAGTCATTCTACATCCGATGTGGTGGATTGGTCTCCCTGCTCTCCCTGTGGTGATCCCCTCCGAGTACCTGTCTGTCCCTTCTGTTGAAGAAATTTCAGTACTTCCTGGGGTTCGTTATAAATCCGCGATTTTCCGCCCTCAGTGACACTAAGTCTGGGTGGATACAGCATGGCGTATTGTATGTTTAAATCCCTTAGCTTTTGTTCCGCTGTACCAAACTTTTTCCTTGCCTCCTGTACAGATGCCGTAAAGTCTGGATAAAGAGAGATTTCCATTCCTTCATGGTTCAACTTGCCCGATTTTCTAGCTTTTCGAAGTGCCACATCTCTGTCTCTGTAGGTTAGAAGTCTTGCTATAATCGGTCGCGGTCTTGATCTGATCGGTGGCTTTGGAGCTAGTGATCTGTGGGCTTTCTCAACAATGAAGATGTCAGATAATGTTTCTCTCCCCACAGAGATATGAGCCGTTTCCCCACAAATTGTTCCATCGGGCCTGTGTTTGACGTCTCCGACACTCCCATTAAGCGAATGTTATTTCTATGGGACCTTGCTTCCAAGTCCTCTGCCTTTGCAGTCATCGCCACCAGTTGCTTCTCCCTCTTGATCTGCTTCGTGTCCATTTGCACCTAGTCGTCTTTCGCTTCAGATATTCTGCGCTCCGCCATGTCAATCCTTTCCGCATGTTTGTCTATGCGTTCAAACATCCTGTCCACTCAATACGTTAGCGAGTCTATTTTGCCATCTATGTTTGACAATGCAGTTTGGATCGTGGTGAACATGGCTTGCACATCATCACTTGTTACTCCTCCCGATGCACCTGCCGTTTGTTGTGACGAAGGTTGTTCATCTGTGCCATGATCAGGTGTTTTCGTGTCTGGTCAAAGGTGAGTTTGGATTGAGTCCGATCCGTCTTGCCCATGAAGTTGAAGGGTATGTCCGCTCGTGTCTTGGTCGTTCCGCACACGTCAAGAACTGGAATGATTCAGGAGCCCCTGCACTGTAACTAGTCCCGCCGTGATCCACTATAGCTCTAGGGAGGAAATATATGCACTTAGCTTGTCTGGGCAGCCAGCACGTGGTTTAGCAGCAACTGGCGCACATAGACACTCCTCCAGGCATAACACTCGGGTCACTCATTTGGTGGATAATTTCAGGCGATCCGCCTAGGTATAACGGCTCATGCCCTCACAGGCTTCCTGAGGCTGCGTCCCAGCAGGCTGGTTCTGCTTTGTTTGGGCTCCTCACACCTCCCGCGTATTTGGCACCGCGTTGCCCAGCTGGCCGTGTTTTCCCGCTGCGGTGTGACCGTCCGCAGACAGAGTCCCAAGCTGCAGCCCTCCTTTCTTGTCTCTAAATAATGCAGAACTAGGGCCTTATATGGCCAATCATGAGTTTCACACTCCGTCGGGGAGGTCACGCTGATCTGATAGCCCAGAGCCTGCGGAGCTTCCAGTGCTGCCCCCAGCAAAGACCTCTGCCGTGATTTCGGCCCTGGTGCCCCCACTAATCAGTCAGTCAGTCAGTCAAATATCTTTATTCGGTTAATTAAAACCATAAAAGCAATACACAATTCATTTTTAAAGATAAAAAACCATACAAATAGATTAAAAATTAACAATTAAACAATTTGTACACCTGTTGCAGTTCCTAAAATGCTTCCTTAAAAGAGGTTATTTTTAAAAGTTTGAATACAAAATAGATTCACTATAAGGTAGAGTCCAGAGAAAACAGGCACCTCCATGTCCCACTGATCTTCATACAGTGCCCCAGAACGAAGTTGACAAAGTATCAACCAGAATGTGTATTTGTCTGGGTAAGTCTTGTTTTGTTTAATCGGGCAGCCGCCACCAAAAAACTGGCTACACCATATGTGACCTGCACAGAGTTAAGCATTTGCAGGTGTAAAAGTGCAGGCCTTACCTGGACAAAATTAAGTTCCTTCAGAATGGGATATAAATTTTTTTTTCGGGCCTCCAGATAGTGTTCGCAAAATATCACAAAGTGAACTGTGTCCTGATTTGAGAAGCTATCACATGTGCAAGGTGGGGTATTTTCAAAGGTCCCCCACTTTATATTAGTACCAAGCACTAAATGGATAAGGTTGAAACTAAATCTCAATAAAAGAAAACAATGGTATGGTTTGGTCACATATTTTAGGTAAGGTTCCATAACTGAGGAAATAGATAGTTGATATATTGTTCTCACCATGGGTTTATTGAGTTCAACCTCCTCCCTTTCTGACTCCAACAAGTTCCGGAGATGCAACTTGACCCACCCTACATCTTCTTTCTTGAGGCCCTGTGGTGAAGAATACATATCCGGGCGCCCTAGCTTCACGCATGCCGCTCTAACATACGCTAGCCAGGGAATACTACCCGCCTTATCCAAGGCCATACAGTCTTTGAGTATGAGATGGTTCAACGTGATCTCCTCGTTTGTCCAGGTTTTCACCCAGCATAGCAGGGGGGCCATTTTTAGAAGGTCAGCAATGTGGCCCAAACCGACTTCACTATGAATAGAGTATGTAGGAGATGACTTTGGGAGTGACAGCAAAGCTCGTATAAAGTTATTTTCTACAATTTGAATGCCTTGAGAAGGAACATAGCCCCAGATGTCAGCCCCATAGGATGCGATAGCCAAGCACTTGGATTTGTAAATACGGATCATGGCCTCCATGGGTCTGGAACCTAATTTTTTAGAAAAGGTCATAAGGCCTGTAGTAGATCTTGCAACTGCATTTGCCTTCATTTTTAGTTGAGGTCCCCAGGATCCTTTTTCGTCAAAGGTGACACCTAAATAACAAAAGAAAGGTACCCTAGAGATTCGTGATTCATTGCAACTAAAAGTTTTAATCTTCAGGCTTTTCCTACGTGAGCCAGTAACCATGACATGGGATTTTAGTGTATTGATCTTTAAATCTAAAGATTCCATGAAAGATCCGAAATGGTCTAACAGTCTTTGCAGGCCCGTGCCTGTACGAGCTATTAGGACGGCATCGTCCGCGTACAGGAGGACCGGGATGGAAGACCCTCCCATACGCGGAACGTCCAAGGTGGCTAAATTTAGTGATTTACCAAGGGAATTAATGTAAAGTGTGAATAGAAGAGGGGCCAGAATACAACCCTGTCTGACCCCTCTCCCTGATCTAAATTTTTCAGTACACCTACCTTCCCTTGTAACCCTAACGGAAGCAAACAAATTCTGATGGAGGTCATGTAAAAAATTCACCAAGGTAGTGTCCAAACCCAAATCCCGCAAAATAAGCCAAAGTTTAGAGCGATTAACCAAATCAAAAGCAGAGGATAAGTCCATAAACCCAAGATATAAATGCCCCTCCTTCACCACAGTGTATTTACTAATAATGAGGTGGAGGTTTAAGCATTGGTTCATGGTCCCCCTGTGAGCTCTAAAACCATACTGAAGGTCAGAGAGCACCCCACTCCCCTCAAGCCAATCCCCGAGTCTTTGTAGAATGACTCTGCCCAGGATTTTAACAGCAGAGTCAAGCAAGGAGATTGGCCTGTAGCAAGCGGGGTCCCCCCTGTTCCCCTTCTTAAAAATCGGGACAATTATAGAGGTGGACCAAGAAGACGGAAAGCCTGCCGAAGGTATCGCATTAAAAACATTGGTTAGTATTTTGGACCAGAATTGGGGATACTGCATGTAAAGATCAGCAGGTACCCCATCGGGTCCCGGGGCCTTATGTTTACTTGTGTCTTTAATGGCCTTTTCAACCTCAACATTTTTAAAATCCATGATCATGGTATTCCGCGAAGGGACACTAGCTGGAGAGATTGGAACCTCAGTTTCATAGATTTGTTTAAAATGATTAAGCCATCTTTCGTCTTCAATCACGCAATCCATGTCTGATTTCCCATCCTCAGTGAAAAAGGGCTGGTTGATGATGGCCCAAAATGTCTTACTGTCTCTCAGTATATCTACAGATAGTAAACTCTCCCAAGCTTCCTCCTTAATCTGAGTCTTGCGTTTGGCAAGTGCAGTTTTATATCCCTGTCGCAGACTTGCCACTAGGGTCCTGTCTCTGGGTCTCTGTTTGAGTGCTTTCAGTAGGGCGCTGTGTTTTTTCGAACATTCCTTATCGAACCATCTGTGTATATACTTATTGCCTTGCGGGCCATTCCTGGACTCCAGATTCTTGGAGATACTTAAACATATCTCAGTATAGGCGGCCACCACAACCTCAGGCCCCAAGGAAGTAGGATCAAGGCAAACTGCCATCTTTGCCTCTGTTTCCTGTGCTAGTGTTTGGAAGAAGTTTTCGGGGATAATCTTCTCCCACTTTATCCTCCTCCCCTGCTCCTTAGAGGTGAGATCCCTTGGGGCTACCACCCCTGTTTCCCTCCCAGTCAGGAGGCAGTCCAAGTCCATGGTCAGCAAGACAGGGTTGTGGTCGCTAAAGACAGCGGTCACCACTCTATATTCACGAGCCCTGGCTAACACCCCTGATGATACAAAAATGTAATCAATGATGGTATTAGCATCTCTCCCGATGAATGTGGGTGCTCTGATCTCATTTGTGCCAAAGCCCAATTCAAATAGGTTTAGAGTGGCAAGAAAGCTCTCAAGCCCCTCCCCCTCCTTCGTGTGTTCAAAATGGGGGATCCCTTCAACCAATGATCCTCCGTACCTGTCGTTATAGCAGTCCCCATCACAGGGGTGAATATTAAAATCGCCCAGGATAACCATCTCTGGGACGGAAGTGCAATCGTGTCTATAGACTGACAAAAAATCTAACAGAGCAGTCAAATACTCATTTACAAAGGAACCATCCCTGGAATTATAGAAATTAATAATTAAAAAGGATTGATGGTCCGAAATAGCCCACTCAATTATTAACGTGTTCCTGGGAGCAGGTTCTATTTTTTTAAAAGACCCAGCCAGATTCAGTGAGAATAATGTGAGAAGCCCACCCTTGGGTCTCCCTCTCGCGCCTGATACGGCTGGGGTTGAAAAACTGTGAAAACCATCTAATGAGAAACAGGTTGATGTATCCCACGTTTCTTGAAGTGCCACTATGTCGTGTTGTTTAACAAACCCTTGCCAGCTAGGATCTGAGGCCTTAGCAGTAATACCCGCTATATTCCAGGTAAGGAATTTACAAAGTGGTTTATTGGAATTATGCGGGTTATGCACTCCTCTAACCTCAGTAGCTTCCAAGCAATTATCAGGAGAGAGAGTTAAGTTAGTCTTCTGCACATCCACGATGCTATCTTCTTTTAACAGAAGAGTCTGGGAGTTATGGCACCGCTGACCACCTAGTAAACCCTGTGTATGTCAGTCAACCCAGTCCGTGGTTGACAAGCACTCATAACGATTAGCAATTGGGAAGTCAAAATAGTTATCTTGCCCATTTGCAGTCTGATAATACTGTTGTGGGTAACTATTTTGGGGCCCTACCACATAACCTCCTTGGAGTGGTCTACCTCTTCTTCTCCTCACTAGATTCCAGCCCACATCACCCTCCTCCTCCCATCCGTATGATTGTTCCTCCCATGGGATGGTAAACCTCTGTCTAGGTTTTTGATCATGTAGATCCCTTAGCCAGCTCCATCTTTTATCTGTTTGATTCCCCCGTAGATAGAAATACGAAAGGGGCCTAGCCATAACAGTGCTAGCTTGATGTCTAGGTGCTCTACTACATATGTGTTCTACAACCTGAGTATTCTCGAAAGTGACCACAACACAATCCCCTTGCAGATTTTTTCTATTCCCGCCCACCCATGGAGTTCTTTCTACCATTAGAATTTTACTAGGAATGTTAGGCGGGAGGGGATGGTTTTTAGTGAGCCAATGACACACCTTATTTTTAAGGGCCTGATGAGATTCTACTTCCGATGGGGGAATTTCAGTGACTCCAGTAAGAATCACTACATAGGGACAGGCATCTGGCGGAAGATGGATGTTTCTGCGAGCCACAGCCTTAGTTCGCGGGGCCTGATCGAGATTTAGGGTTACTGAAGTGGGAACACTTGCTGTAACTTGGGGGGTTTGTTTAGTAGCTTGAGGGGTTTGTTTAGCATTAGATGTATTCGCCTGTAGATTGAGAACAGAGGTCTTTGCTTTCGTGCCTTCCTGTTTTAGAATACTACTGGGGTCTTTGGGAGGATTAGTTTTGGGCGCAGTGGCGTTATTACCCAAGGATGGCTTGTTAGCTGTACTCGCAGCATAAGGTGTCTTGGCATTCGTAGAGAAGCATGGAGCGCTCATCTCCTTGTGGATATTCTTCAGGATGGTCTCCAAGCCGCGTAGTCTAGCTTCTATGGGTTCCAGTAGGCTTTTTATCGTGTTAAAAATTATATTATTGACCATATTCTGCCCATGGCCATCTTGATTCTGTTTGGCTAGATTGGTGACTTCCCCAGTGAGTTCCAGAATTTCCTCCAGACTGTTATCTAGGATGGTATCGTCTGGAAGACTAATCGGTAAGCCAAAATTTGTGGGATGCACCCCCCCTGTGTCATTTGAGTGAACTGGCAAATTATTGCTAACCATACCCGGATCTGCGTTTAAGGGTTGTTGAAATCCAACAGTTTGCGCTGTTTGGGCTTTTTTCCCTTTGGGGGTGGTAGGGTTATTTGCCTTTCGTTTGGGGATTGCCCCTTCTATCAAACGCCTTTGATTTGCGTTAATTACCACGGGAAAGTTAACTAGCTCAGTAGCGTTTGATCCACTCTCTGTCAGAATGTTGAGATTAGGGGTAGCTTCCAAGTCCAGTTGTGAATTTGAAACATCTAGTTCCCTAGTAACCTCAGTGTGATCGACTGAGTTATGAATATTATGACGGGAGTTAATATTGGGAGTGTGTGCCTGGGCAATAAGGCCCAACGAAGATCTCTTGGCATTAGCTAAGTCCTGGGATACTCTCCTGTCCATTAGTATTATTCCCTCGTTGATTAATGCATTGGTGCGGACAATAAAACCATCCAGGGTCCCAGTTAGTTTTTTAGTGCCTGCTGCGGCCATGCTTCTGGTTTCCCGGCAGTTCATGGCACCCCTATATAGATGGAAAAGTGACCTAGTCAATGGAAATAGTGTAAGAATGGACGTCCGACTTACGGTTACCGTGAGCACTTATTCCTTTAGGCTGGGGTGAATCGGGCAGGGGGTCAGGCCCAGGCCCAGGCTCCTCAGGCCTCGGAGGGCCACAGAGGGCCCGCCCTTTGCCCGGGCTTAGCCCCGGGCTGCGACCCGCGCGCGTCCCGCGCTGCGCGTCACTGGGCTTACTAATATTCTCTATGGTGGAGAGGGGGCGCGGCAC